>NC_080192.1:67981980-68606980 GCF_030028045.1 Hippopotamus amphibius kiboko | reverse complement strand
TCCATTATCAAAAAGACAAGAAATGACAAGTGCAGTGAGGATGTGGAGAAAAGGGAACCCCTGTGCACTGCTGGTGCGAATGTAAGTTGGTGCAGCCACTATGGAAAACAGTATGAAGATTCCTCAAAAAATTAAAAACAGAACTGCCATATTATTCAGCAATTCTACTTCTGGGTACTTATCCAAAAAAGAGAAAAGTTCATTGCAGCATTATTTACAATAGCCAAGATATGGAAACAACCTGTGTCCATCAACGAAAGAATGGATAAAGAAAGTGTCATGTGATATGTAAATCACCTTTGTGACAATATGGAATGGATGGACCTTGAGGGCATTATGCTAGTTGAAATAGGTCAGACAGATAAAGACAAACACTGTATGATATCACTAATATGTGGTATCTAAAAAAAAAACCCTGAACTCAAAGATACAGAGAACAGATTGCTAGTGATGAATGTTCACTAACCTTATCGTAATCATTTTAGAATACATACATATATCAAATCATTATGTTGTATACTTAAAACTATGTCAATTAGTTCTCAATTTAAAAAATTCCAGAACTTTATCTTCAAAATGGGCTCTTTGCTAAAATTTATCTCCCTATCGCATGCCTGCAGTCAATGCCCATAAACTGAAGATCACCAGAACTCACACGTGGTAAAAAAAAAAATGGGTTTATTGCTTACTGCAATAAGGGAGACCACACACCATGAGAAACCATGAGATGTCTCAGCAAAAGAACTTCAGAAGGACTTCTTACAGAATAGTTTGCCATAGGGTCAATGAAGCAGGGTTTTGCTCTACATATTAGTTTCCTAGGGCAATTGGGACAAATGACCATAAACTAGGTGGCTTAAAACAACAGAACTTTATCCTTGCATTGTTCTGGAGTCTAGAAGTCTGAAATCAAGGTGTTGGCAAAGCCATGCTCACTCTGAAAGTCCTAGGGGAGCATTCTTCGTCTCTTCATAGCTTTTCATGCTTGCAGCCAATCCTTAGTGTTCCTTGGCTAGCCTCCTGTGTATCTTCACGTGGCCTTCTCCTCTTTGTGTGTCTATGTCCAAATTTACCTCTACTTACAAATACACTGGTTATTGGATTAGGGCTCACCCAGGTCCAGTAAGACCTCAGCTTAGCTTGGTTATATCTGCTGAGACCCTGTTTCCAAGTCAGATCAGATTTACAGGTATCAGTCATTAAGACTTGAGCATATCTTTTTAAGGGACACCACGACACTCTAAATTTGTGTTGGCAGAAAGCTGGGGTGAGTCTCTGATGGTATCACAATAGCATCTATCTAGGAGGCTATAGGGCAGCGTGGCTCAAGGCGTCAGTGAAGATGCAGCAGTTATTCAGATTAGTCGAGAGAGGAGGATATTCAGTCATTTTTGTGGTTTGGACAGAGTTTTTTTTTAATTAATTTTTATTGGAGTACAGTTGCTTTACAATATTGTGTTAGTTACAGCAAAGTGAATCAGCTACACGTATACATATATCCCGTCTTTTTTGGACTTCCTTCCCGTTTAGGTCATCACAGAGCATTGAGTAGAGCTGCCAGTGCTATGGACAGAGTTCTTATTTGTGTCTGTTCTCAGATATGATTATGGTGTAGTTTTTTTGTCTTGTTGCAGCATGGACACAAGGTGATCTGGTCTGATGGTGGTGGTCTGTGAAACTGTTTGTTTTCAACTGGAGAAGCACAGAGTGTTTCAACCAGGCCAGCTCTCAGCTGATAGCAGTCAGGGTCTAATTCTGCCCGCCTCCCCCTGCTCCCCCCCCAAAAGAAACTAATTGTGTAGCAATTGATTGACCATGAAAAAAAGAATTTTTGGAGTTATTTCTGCCATTTTTAATTTTGATGCTTTATATTTTAAAAGAACTTTTTGTATTGGAGTATTTCAAACATACACAAGAGGTAAAAGAAGGTGTTCAGCTTAACAATCACCAATGTTCTACTCTTTTTAAAATATTTCCAACATTTTATGCTGTTGTTGGAGTATTTTAAAACAAGCCCCAGACATCATTATTTCATCACAGATCCTGTAATGCGTCAGAACCTAAAAACAAATTGAAACAAAACAAAACATCCAAACCAATACCATTAACACATTCAAACAAAAGTCAAGTAATTGGTTTTACCAAAACCCAAGTAATTCCTTGATGTCATCTAACACCAGTTCATGTTCAATTTTCCCCATGGTCCTCAAATCATCGTTTTACAGTTGGATAAAGGATGCAAACACGGTCCAAACACTGCATTTGGTTACTGTGTCTTTTAAATCCCTTTAAATTTATAATGGTTCTCTGCATCCTCCTCTTATGCAATTTTTTTTCAAAGGTCTATAGGTTCTTTTCCTTATGGAATTTCTTGCATTCTGTATTCGGCTGATTGTATTCTTGTGTCGTTGTTTATCATGTTTCTCTACCGTAAACACTTCTTGAAAACTGTTTTAAATCTAGAGACTTAATTAGATTCCTTAGGTTAAGGTTTGAACATTTTTGAACAGGAATAATACAGATTGTGTACCAAAGTAGGAGATACATGTTTCCTGGTTGTCTCAAATTCAGTGAAGTTTTGATTGGCCAATGGATAATGAGTCTGATCCAACCATTATAAACCTTCCAATTAATCTTTTAATGTGGTTTAAGCAATGATGATCATTGCCAGAGCTGTTAATTTTTTAGAGTTTGCAAAATAGTCATTTCTAATGTTATCATCCCTTCTGCATGTATTAGCTGTGATTCTTCTATAATTACCTTCATCAATTTTTTTTTATTAAGGTATGGTTGACTTAAAATATTACATTAGTTTTAGGTGTACAACATAGTGATTCAATATTTTTATAGATTACACTCCATTTATAGTTATAAAATATTGGCTATATTCCCTATGTTGTAAAATATATCCTTATAGCTTATTTTATACAGAGTAGTTCAACCTCTTAATCCCCTCTTGTCCCTCCCCCCTTACCTCTCGCCACTGGTAACCACTAGTTTGTTCTTTATATCTGCGAGCCTGTTTCTTTTTTGTTATATTCACTAGTTCGTATTATTTTTTTAATTCCACATATAAGTGATAAAATAGAGTATTTGTCTTTTTCTGTCTGACTTATTTCACTAAGCACTCCAGGTCCAACCACATCAGTCACCCTGTGTCTTTTTTACTGAAGCATTTAGTCCATTGACATTTAAAGTGATGACTGATAGATATGTACTTATTGCATTGACTCTATAGATCTATTTGAGGCGTATTGATAGAGATTACATTGACTCTATAGATCAATTTGGGGAGTATTGCCATATTAACAGTATTAAGTTTTCGGATCCATGAAAATGGCTATCTTTCCATTTATTTAGGTTCTCCTTAATTTCTTTTCACTGTGTTCTGTAGCTTTCAGACTATAAGTTTTGCTCTTCTTTTGTTAAATCTAGTTCTAAGTATTTTATTCTTTTTTGATGCTATTATAAACGGAATTGTCTTCCTAATTTCCTTCATTACTGCCATACAGAAATACAATTAATTTCTGTGCATTGATTTTGTATCCTGTAATCTTGCTGAAATTTGTTTACTAGATCTATCTAATAATTTATAGGTTTGCATGTGTGTGTGTGTATCCTTAGGATTTTCTATATACAAGATCATGCTATCTGTAAATATATAGTTTTACTTCTTCCTTTCCTGAAATGAGCATAAGAGGTAGGACTCCAGGAAGGGGAAAAAGACAGTTTTTGATGAAGGTGGGCTCTCAGGGCTTTGACTCAATTTTATTATTTTAAAAAGGGACTTAATTTTGTTCTCTATGCTGTTTTAGCATGACATACAGGTTCCCCTAGTTTTAAAACTTAGTACTAACATATTGGAAACTCCTTTCTTTCCCTTCATGTATACTTCCTAGAAGTCCACTAAGGGAACCCAGTATAATGTCAGTAACCTCTGTGTGGGTACTGATGGTGGATTTGTCCTTCTCTTGTTTCTGCTCCTGGAAGAGAAATCTGCTACCACCTTCCCTAATGGAATGGACGAGGTGGAGGTGGCAGTGTCTCCTTTCCACTGAGAAGTCTTCCTCCTCCCCCATGTTTGACTGCGATGTTACCAAGGATGACCCTGGTCTTTTTCTGAAGATGCTATATACCCTTCAGGGGATACTCAGCTTTCCAAATTAGAAATTAACATGCTAAAATAGCAGTTTTCAAATGTCCTCTGGGGATCCCTGCAAGTCCCAGTGTTTCTTTTAGGGGGTCTGTGAGGTTGAAGTATTTTTATTATAATACTAAAATGTAATTTGCCTTTTCAGTCTCATTCTCTCATGAGAGTACAGAGTATGAAAAGTTATTGATGTGGTTTTGGTTTCCACATTGCAAATAATATTTAAAAGACTGCCACTTGCCAAGTTTTGGTGTAGTTTCAAAGAAGAATATCCATAATTATCTGAAGAAGTTATTAACCTATTCTTCTCTTTTTAGAGTGTATATCTGTGTGGGGCTAGATTTTTCTTCAAATACTTCAACCAAAATAACATATCTCAAAAGATTTAATGCAGAAGCAGATGTGGGAATCTGGCTGTCTTCCATTATGCTAAACAATAGAGATTTTCAAAAATATGAAACAATGTCACTCTTCTCACTAAATTTTTTGTTTGGGAAAATAGTTATTTTTCTCAGAAAACTGTGTTTATGCTAACATGTAATGAATTTATTATGGTTATTTTAAAACAAATAAAATATTTAAAATGCATCAGTTTTAATTTCTAATGTGGTAAATATCAATAGATGTAAGCCATACATATAAACAAAAACCCTTTGGAAGTCTCAGTAATTTTTAAGAATGTAAAGGGGTCCTGTGACTAAAAGGTTTGAGAAAAATGAAAAATCTCACCATGAATTCTCATCTCCTATGTATTTCATTTTCTATATGTAATCTGACCTGCTCATCTCTCCCTGTAAGCTTATTCCTTCTTCCTAGATTTCCCTACTATTCTGTCTTGTATGTCATCTCCCCTCTTTCTACTTACTGACATGAACAGGTTTTTAATCTTTTTTTCTTTTCTTTCTTTTGTCTGCGTTGGGTCTTCGTTTCTGCATGCGGGTTTTCTCTAGTGGTGGCGAATGGGGACTACTCTTTGTTGTGGTGCGCAGGTTTCTCATTGTGGTGGCTTCTCTTGTTGAGAAGCTGAGACTCTAGGTATGCAGGCTTCAGTAGTTGCATCACGCAGCCTCAACAGTTGCAGCAGGCGGGCCCTAGAGCGCACGGGCTTCAGCAGTTGCAGCACGTGGCTCAGTAGTTGTGGAGCACGGGCTCAGTAGTTGTTGCTTCTGGGCTCTAGAAGAGTACAAGCTCAGCAGTTGTGGCACACGGACTTAGTTGCTCCGTGGCATGTGGGATTTTCCCAGACCAGGGATTGAATCTGTGTCCCCTGCACTGACAGGCAGATTTTCAACCATTGCGCCTCCAGGGAAGTCAACAGGTTTTTAACCTTGCTACCATTTGACAAATCCTTGCCTGGCCTTGATTCCTACCTGGCCCACTCAGATTTCCTTAACTCTCCTCCCTTGCTCTATTTATTCCACTTTAATCATTCCTTGTCCCATTAGTTTTCCCCAGTTGGCCATCACCCCTTTCTTTCCTCCTATTTTATGTCATGTTGCAAATAGAGAAAGCCACAGAAAACACTGAACGTTAGTGTTGAGATGCCAGGACTGTACCTTGTAGTCCAAACCATCGGAACAGTTAAAGACCACACACTGGATGGCAAGAGCTTTTGCGAGGTCTTTGGTGGTCTCAGTTTTCCCGGTGCCAGCAGGACCAGCTGGTGCACCTCCCAAGTCGAGCTGTAAAGCTCCCATGAGGCAAAGGTAGCAGCGATCCTGAAGAAATGGATAAATTGTCATTATCGAAGGGAACTGACTCTGGCCACAAATAAGTCCTTTCCTTTCTATAACCTTTCTTATGAAAGGTCCTAGAGCAATTGAAATATACTAAAAAAATCCAGGCACATGAGCAAGGAATGCAAACATCTGCTTTACAAAGATGTATCCATGGCAAATCCTTTCAAGGGTTAATGTTAGATGGAAACTTTTCAGAACTATTTGGTGAAAAAAAAGGAAGCAGTCATGAACCTAAGTGATCAGTAACTTACCGTGAGAGGAGTAATAACTAATCTTGGGCATGCACCCAGATACTCGTAGCCGTACGTGTACTGAGAGAGTGCCATCCTCGCCACACAGTTGTCCAGATCTATATCCCAATAATAGCGCAGTTGTCTCTGCCAGTCAAAGGATTCAGCTACCTCTACCTACATAAGTGATGCCAATGATATACGTGTTAGATGCATTACCTTCAGAAAGAAATATATGACTTTATTTAAATGAAACAGTTACCTTGGCTTGAACAAGTTCAGTGACTATGTCTCTTGCATGTACATCAATAGTAATTAAAGCAGTTATGATGTTTCTGTGTAATTTAGGAAGAGTGCCTCGGACTATTGCAGCCAGGGCATTTAATCGCTACAAATTAAACAAAATGTGATAATTAATTTTCAAAAATTGGCTTACATGCATATCTTTTTACTATTAAATTTGGCATAGATATTGGCCAAAACTATCTATAAAGTTAGATAGCTATAAAGTTAGATAGTTTTGACCAATGTCTATGCCAAATTTAATAAGAATCTATAATTCTGTGACCAAACAGGACAACAGTTTAATTTATTTAATTCCTACAAAACCTCTGTGAAGTACATACTGTCTTTACTCCCATTTCACAGTAGAGGAAACTGGAGGTCAGAGAGGGTAAGTAACCCAATGGCAATCACAGTTATAAAGTGGCAGAAATGAGACTTGAGTAGACATTTGCCTTGAGGAAAGACCATGCTCTTAACCACCATGCAGTGATGTCTCCAGAGAAGACTGTTCTCCCTAAAAGCTAAATGTAATTAAGGCAGTGTTCTTCTTTTATAGGGGTAGGGTTTTTGGTGCCTTTTTTCTTTTTTTTTGTAGTGGGGGCTGGGCTAATTAGAAAACCTGAGCATTTTAACCAAGCCAATGATTGATTAAAGGAAAGCATTTTTTGATAGAATGAGCTCCTGATTTTCACATAAATGGCTAAATCTTTTTCAGAGAAGGGCAGTGCCTCTGAAGGCCTTGAACTGCTGTGCTAAGTTTTCACCTAGGCTGACCCTGATCAGGGGCCACGTGTATGAAGAGGTCACTGGGACTTTCCTGAGTGAGTCTTTTCTCTGGGGCTCTTTGAGGTGAAATTTTATTGCGGACCTTCATGAGAGAGTTTTCTCTTATTTCGAGAAAGCTGTTTCCTCCTTTTTTCTGTTTTAAGATTGATTCTTTAAAAATTTCACATTGCGTGGAAGTATAATTGAGTTTGGAGTTAAAGAGCTGGCCTGGCTGTAAAGTTGCATTTCCAAAGGATAGCTCAAAAACTGGTGTAGAATGGTATTTAATTCATTCAATTATTTATTGCTTTATTGATTGTTGCCTGAGTGTCCTATAAAAGAATAGAAAAGCACGTGTTGGGCCTAAGAACAGAAATTACACAAATTCTGTGTTGTTTTCCTGGACTGAATAAACTTCTGGGGGAGAGATCATGACCCAGGATACCATTTCTTCTTAAAGGTGGCAACCCCTATCATCCTGACATTTTCCTCTTGAAGTGTTTTTTTCCTTCTGTTTTTAATAGTATTCGTATAAATACTACAGCAACGTCAAGGTAGCGTCGCTGAGCAAACTTGAACAGAAATAGTTTTAGTGAGAACCCCAAAGCTTCGGATGTCACATCAGGGCCTTACAATTTCTAAAGCAGTGAATTTGCATCCACCGCGCCAATACAAGCCGCGGGGACCATCTTGCGCAGCGATGTGCTCGATGTCGCCCTGCCGTAATCTCACCTCAAAGTTCACTTTTTCAAAAGCTTCCAGGGCCTCTAAATGATGACTGTCTTCTCTTTCCAAACACTCCGTCAAATCGCGGCACCACATGATTTGAGAAACGGTCAGGATCACCTGCACGGAGACACCATCCTTCAGTGTGTGATGCGTCTCAGCCAAGCAGGGCTCGGAGGCGGAGGTTTAAGGAGGGCGAGTTACCTGAGAAGGGTGGCCGGCGATCACCCATACGGTCCTCGGTTTGCCCAGATAGTCAGCGATGGCGGCTTTGCACAGGCGCCGCAGGGACGTGAACATGGCCTCTTCCACCTTGCCCAGCCACTCCTCCACATTGCCGCGGGCCTTGAGGCCTTTGCCCAGGCTCACCTAGACGATCAGAGCAGAGAGAGCGTGCAGGCTGTACATCCTCTGTACCTCCCCAACAGAGCCCTGAGCCAGGTCAACACGGACCCGTGGCCACAAACACTGGCATGTCCCGCTCCACGCCTCCCTCTGCCCCCGTCCACTTTAGTGCTTTAGTTCCCTGCTTCCCTTCGGAGCCAGTCTCGGAAAGAGGAGTTTATGCGCGCTAAAGGAATGCCTCCACTTCCTTCCCCTATCTGCTGCCATCTGAATTTTGGCCCCACCCACTCCTCCAAGTCTGTTCAGGTCATTAAGGTGACCAATGTTCTCCCAACTGTCAAGTCCACTTTTCAGCCCTTTTCATATTTATTTCTTGGACTTCCAGTGACCTGACTGCCCTGCTTGTCGGGGCTCCTGCATCTGTTCTTCTACCCTCCCTCTAAATGTCATGCTTTCCCTGGATCCTCGCCTAGGTCTTCCCCTTGCTCTTCTTCTGCACTAGGGATGAACGAATTCTTTTGCAAGAGGATCAATTTAGGACAAGTAAAAAAAATTTTTTTTATTGCGGTATAGTTGATTTATAACATATCGGTTTCAGATGTACAACACAATGATTCAATATTTTTATAGATGATACTCCATTTAAAGTTGTTACAAAACAATGGTTGTATTTCCCTGAGCTGTACAATATATCCTTGCTGCTTATTTATTTTATACATAGTGGTTTATATCTCTTATTCCCCTTATCCCAATCTTGCCCCTCCCCCTTCCCCATCCCTACAGGTAACCACTCGTTTGCTCTCTATAGCTGTGAATCTGTTCTTACTTTGTTATATGCACACGTCTGTGTTATTTTTTAGATTCCACAAATAAGTGATAACATAGAATATTTGTCTTTCTCTATCTGACTTATTTCACTAGTATAATGCCCTCCAGGTCATTTCTGTTGTTGTAAATGACAAAATTTCATTTTTTTTTATGACTCAGTAGTATCCCTTTGTGGAGATATATATATATATATATAT
Organism: Hippopotamus amphibius kiboko; assembly: GCF_030028045.1. Classification (NCBI taxonomy): domain Eukaryota; kingdom Metazoa; phylum Chordata; class Mammalia; order Artiodactyla; family Hippopotamidae; genus Hippopotamus; species Hippopotamus amphibius. Next base: position 68,597,715 of record NC_080192.1, on the reverse strand, counting down.
ATATATATATATATATATCTCCACATCTTCCTTTTTTTTTTCCTGATCTTTATTGGAGTATAATTGCTTTACCCTGTTGTGCTAGTTTCCGCTTCACTTTGTCCCAGCTTCTCCTTACCCCCCTCCCCATGTCCTCAAGTCTGTCCTCTACATCTGTGTCTTTATTCTTGCCCTGCCACTGAATTCATCAGTACCATTTTCTTAGATTCCATATATATATGTGCTAGCATACGGTATTGGTTTTTCTCTTTCTGGCTTACTTCACTCTATATGACAGTCTCTAGGTCCATCCACCTCAGTACAAATAACTCAGTTTCATTCCTTTTTTATGGTTCAGTAATATTTTATTGCATATCTGTGCCACATCTTTATCCATTCATCCGTTGAAGGACACTTAGGTTGCTTCCGTGTCTCGGTTATTGTAAATAGCACTGCTGTGAATACTGAGATGCATGCACAGGATAAGTAAAATGTCTAAGGGCTCCTTCCACTCCCACAGACCCCACTGCCAAAGAATGACAGCTAATGCTTCACAGCGCCCACTTGGTACTGGTCTAGGTAATTTACATCCAGGAACACTTGAAAATCCCCAGCAACTCACTAATCAGGCACTATTCCTAATCCTTGTTTTATCGATGAGGTTAAAAATCGGCAGTGGAATCCAGCTGGCCAGGCAGTAGAACCAGCTCTTAACCACCCTATTTGTGTGCTCCTTGTGGAGAGTTAAGACCTTGGCTCCATTTCTTTCCAGCCTGTTCCCAAGAACAGAGCACAGCCTCTGTTATTGCATTTATTGTGAGCCTATTCAGTTGTTTGACTACATCTCTGATAGACTTTGAGTTCTTTGAGGGCAAGAATTTTCTTTGGTTATCTTTGAAACTGCTGAGCTAGCAGACCAGATCACAGCAGCACTTGGTGAATACTGAACATGATGGCAAATAAACTTCTATCCTCCATCTTGGAGGATTAAAAAAATTTACCCATCAGAATTATGAACAAACCCCCCTTACCCTTTCTCCCTCTGGCGACAGCATCGCTAGAATGTCATTAGTGTAAACCTTTTCTGGCTCTGCATCCATACCAGGAATCCTTGCCTCTGTAGGAGGCATGAGAGCAAATTCGAGCTTTGAAATGGAGTCGAAGCATTTCCTTAAGTGAGGCTGCACAGCTTGGGGATTCCGAGTCTGGGCCAAAATCTCCAGAAGCTCATCATTTGACAAGAAGTAAAATCTAGACGAAAGAAAATACATAAAATGTAACTCAAAGTTAAGGCAAAGCCTTATACAGAAATGAAAGATAAATCCCTAAGCCACATCTCTTCCCCATTCACAGATTTCCTGGACCTCTAACCCCTTGGTCCTGGGTTTCTGAGGAGGCCATGTGTCTTTATTTTTTTATTATTTTTTTAAGCTCTTTATTGGAATATAATTGCTTTACACTCTTGTACCAGTTTTTGAGGTACATCAAAGTGAATCAGCTGTATTTATTCATATATCCCCATATCCCCTCCCTCCTGTGACTCCCTCCCACCCTCCCTATCCCAGCCCTCTAGGTCATTACCCATCATCGAGTTGATCTCCATATGTTATGCAGCAGCTTCCCACTAGCTATCTATTTTACATTTGGTAGTGTATCTTTGTCTATGCTACTCTCTGACTTCATCGCAGCTTCCCCTTAGCCCCCACCCCAGCCCCGTATCCTCAAGTCCATTCTCTACATCTGCATCTCCACTCTTGTCCTGTCACTGGGTTCATCAGTACCATTTATTCAGATTCCATATATATGAGTTAACATACAGTGTTTATCTCTTTCTGGCTTACTTCACTCTGTATGACAGTCTCTAGGTCTATTCGCCTCATTACACATAGTGCAATTTCATTCCTTGTCATGGCTGAGTAATATTCCATTGTATATATGTGCCATATCTTCTTTATCCATTCATCTGTTGATGGGCATTTAGGTTGTTTCCACGTCCTGGCTATTGTAAATAGTGCTGCAATGAACATTATGGTACATGTTTCTTTTTGGATTATGGTTTTCTCAGGGTATATGCCCAGTAGTGGGATTACTGGGTCATATGGTAGTTCCATTTTTAGTTTTTTAAGGAACCTCCAAACTGTCTTCCATAGTGGCTGTACCAGCTTACATTCCCACCAACAGTGCAGGGGAGTTCCCTTTTCTCCACACCCTCTCCAACATTTGCTGTTGCTAGATGTTTTGATGATGGTCATTCTGACTGGTGTGAGGTGATATCTCATTGTGGCTTTGACTTGCATTTCTCTAATGATTAGTGATACTGAGCATCTTTTCATGTGTTTTTTGGCCATCTGTATGTCTTCTGTGGAGAAATGTCTATTTAGGTCTTCCACCCATTTGTGGATTGAGTTAATTGCTTTTTTGGTATTAAGCTGCATGAGCTGCTTGTATATTTTGGAGATTAATCCTTCGTCCATTGCTTCATTGGCAAGTATTTTCTCCCATTCTGAGGGTTGCCTTCTTGTCTTGTTTATGGTTTCTTTTGCTGTGCAAAAGCTTTTAAGTTTCATGAGGTCCCATTTGTTTATTCTTGATTTTATTTCCATGATTCTAGGAGGTGGGTCAAAAAGGATCTTGCTTTGATGGATGTCATAGAGTGTTCTGCCTATGTTTTCCTCTAGGAGTTTTATAGTGTCTGGCCTTACATGTAGGTCTTTCATCCATTTGGAGTTTATTTTTGTGTATGGTGTTAGGAAGTGTTCTAATTTCATTCTTTTACATGTTGCTGTCCAATGTTCCTGGCACCACTTATTGAAGAGGCTGTCTTTTTTCCATTGTATATTCTTGCTTCCTTTGTCAAAGATAAAGTGCCCATATGTGCTTGGGTTTACCTCTGGGTTCTCTATTCTGTTCCATTGACCTACCTTTCTATTTTTGTGCCAGTACCATACTGTCTTGATCACTATGGCCTTGTAGTATAGTTTGAAGTCAGGAAGCCTAATCCTCCAACTCCATCTTTCCTTCTCAAGATTGCTTTGGCTATTCAGGGTCTTTTGCATTTCCATACAAATCGTAAGATTGCTTGTTCAAGTTCTGTGAAAAATGCCGTTGGTAATTTGATAGGGATTGCATTGAATCTGTAAATTGCTTTGGGTAAGATAGTCATTTTCACAATGTTGATTCTTCCAATCCAAGAACATGGTATGTCTCTCCATCTGTTTGTATCATCTTTGATTTCTTTCATCAGTTTTCTGCATACAGGTCTTTTGCCTTCTTAGGCAGGTTTATTCCTAGGTATTTTATTCCTTTTGTTGCAATAGTAAATGGGAGAGTTTCCTTAATTTCTCTTTCTGCTCTTTTGTTGTTAGTGTATAGGAATGCAAGAGATTTTTGTGCATTAATTTTATATCCTGCTACTTTCCTAAATTCATCTATTACTGCTAGCAGTTTTCTGGTAGCATCTTTAGGGTTTTCTATGTATAATATCATATCATCTGCAAAGAGTGACAATTTTACTTCTTCTTTTCCAATTTGGATTCCTTTAATTTCTTTTTCTTCTCTGATTGCTGTGGCTAACACTTCCAAAACTATGTTGAATAATAATGGTGAGAGTGGGCACCCTTGTCTTGTTCCTCTTCTTAGAGGGAATGCTTTCAGTTTTTCACCATTTAGAACGATGTTTACTTTTGGTTTCTCATATATGGCTTTTATTATGTTGAGGTAATTTCCTTCTATGCCCATTTTCTGGAGAGTTTCTGTCATAAATGGATGTTGAATTTTGTCAAAAGCTTTTTCTGCATCTATTGAGATGATCATATGGTTTTTATCCTTCAATTTGTTGATATGATGTATCACATTGATTGATTTGCATATATTGAAGAATCCTTGCATTCCAGGGATAAACCCCACTTGATCATGGTGTATGATCTTTTTAATGTGCTGTTGGAGTCTGTTAGCTAGGATTTTGTTGAGGATTTCTGCGTCTATAGTCATCAGTGATATTGGCCTGTAATGTTCTTTTTTTGTGACATCTTTGGCTGGATTTGGTATCAGGGTGATGGTGGCCTCTTAGAATGAGTTTGGGAGTGTTCCTCCTTCTGCTATATTTTGGAAGAGTGTGAGAAGAATAGGTGTTAGCTCTTCTCTAAATGTTTGATAGAATTTGCCTGTGAAGGCATCTGGCCCTGGGCTTTTGTTTGTTGGGAGATTTTTAATCACTGCCTCAATTTCCGTACTTCTAATTGGTCTGTTCATATGTTCTATTTCTTCCTGGTTCAGTCCTGGAGGATTGTACTTTTCTAAGAATTTATCCATTTCTTCCAGGTTATCCAATTTATTGGCATATAGTTGCTTGTAGTAGTCTCTCATGATCTTTTGTATTTCTGAGGTGTCCATTGTTACTTCTCCTTTTTCTTTTCTAATTCTGTTGATTTGCATCTTCTTCCTTCTTTTCCCTGATGAGTCTGGCTAATGGTTTATCAATTTTGTTTATCGTCCCAAAGAACCACATTTTAGTTTTATTGATCTTTGCTATTGTTTCCTTCCTTTCTTTTTCATTTATTTCTGATCTGATCTTTATGATTTCTTTCCTTCTGCTCACTTTGGGGTTTTTTGTTCTTCTTTCTCTAATTGTTTTAGGTGTAACATTAGGTTGTTTATTCGGTATTTCTCTTGTTTGTTAAGGTAGGACTGTATTGCTATAAACTTCCCCCTTAGAACTGCTTTTTTGTGTCCCATAGGTTTTGGGTTGTTGTGTTTTCATTGACATTTGTTTCTGGATATTTTTTTATTTCCTCTTTGACTTCTTTAATGATTTCTTGGTTGTTTAATAGTGTATTGTTTAGCCTCCACGTGTTTGTATTTTTTGGCAGTTTTTTCAGGTAATTTGTATCTAGTCTCATGGTGTTGTGGTCAGAGAAGATGCTTGATATGATTTCAATTTTCTTAATTTACCGAGGTTTGATTTGTGACCCAAGAAGTGATCTATCCTGGAAAATGTTCCATGTGCACTTGAGAAGAAAGTGTATTCTGTAGTTTTTGGGTGGAATGTCCTATAAATATCAATTAAGTTAAGATGGTCTAATGTGTCATTTAAAGCTTGTGTGTCCTTATTTATTTTCTGTTTTGATGATCTGTTCATTGATGTAAGTGGGGCATTAAAGTCTCCTACTATTATTGTGTTACTGTTGATTTCCCCTTTTACAGCTGTTAGCATTTGCCTTATGTATTGAGGTGCTTCTAGGTTGGGTGCATAGATATTTACAATTGTTATATCTTCTTGGATTGATCCCTTGATCATTATGTAGTGTCCTTTCTTGTCTCTTGTAACAGTCTTTGCTTTAAAGTCTAATTTGTCTGATGAGTATTGCTACTCCATCTTTCTTTTGACTTCCATTTGCATGGAATATCTTTTTCCATCCCCTTACTTTCAGTCTATATGTGTCCCTTGGTCTGAAGTGGGTTTCTTGTAGGCAGCATATGTAAGGGTCTTGTTTTTGTATCCATTCAGCCAGTCTGTGTCTTTTGGTTGGAGCATTTAACCCATTTACATTTAAGGTGATTATTGACATGTGTGTTCCTATTATCATTTTCTTAATTGTTTTGGGTTTGTATTTGTAGGTCTTTTCCTTCTCTTGTGTTTCCTGCTTAGAAAAGTTCCTTAAGCAATTGTTGTAAGTCTGGCTTGGTGGTGGTGAATTCTCTTAACTTTTGCTTGTCTGTGAAGCTTTTTATTCCTCCATCGAATCAGAATGAGATTCTTGCTGGGTAGAATATTCTTGGCTGTAGTTTTTTCTCTTTCAGGACTTTCAGTATATCCTGCCATTCCCTTCTGGCCTGCAGAGTTTCTGCAGAAAGATCAGCTGTTATCCTTATGGGTTTTCCCTTATATGTTATTTGTTGCTTTTCTCTTGCTGCTTTTAATATTTTTTCTTTGTGTTTAATTGTTGTTAGTTTGATTAACATGTGCCTCGGTGTATTTCTCTTTGGGTTTATTCTGTTTGGGACTCTCTGTGTTTCTTGGACTTGATTAATTATTTCCTTTTCCATGTTGGGGAAATTTTCCACTATAACCTCTTGAAATATTTTCTCAAATCCTTTCTTTTTTTCTTCTTCTTCTGGGATGCCTATGATTCGAATGTTGGTGTGCTTAATGTTGTCACCAAGGTCTCTGAGATTGTCTTCCATTCTTTTTATTCTTTTTTCTTTTTCCTGCTCTGTGGCAGTTATTTCCCCCATTCTATCTTCCAACTCACTTATTCATTCTTCTGCCTCAGTTATTCTGCCGTTTATAGCATCTAGAATATTTTTAATTTTGGTTATTTTGTTATCTATTACTGTTTGCTCTTTAGTTCTTCTGAGTCCTTATTAACTGTTTCTTGTATTTTCTCTATTTTGTTATTGAGATTTTGGATCACCTTTACTATCATTACTCTGAATTCTTTTTCAGGCGATTTTCCTATTTCTTCTTCATTTATTTGGTCTTGTGTATTTTTACCATGTTCCTTCATCTGTGACATATTTTTTTGTCATCTCATTTTTCCCCCACTTTGGATGGGCGGGATTCTGTTCCTGTCCCACTGGGTATTTGGCCTGAGATTTCAAGCACTGGAGTTTGTAGGCTGTTGAGTATAGCTGGGTCTTGGTCTTGAGGTGAGAACCTCTGGAAGACCTCACTCTGATGAATATTCCCTGGGAACTGGGTTTCCCTGTTAGTTCAATGTTTTGGACTCAGAGCTCCCACCTCAGGAGCTCAGGCCTGACCCTGGGCTTGTGAATCAAGCTCTCACAAGCCACGTGGAGCAGAAAAACAAAAAAAAAATTTTTAAAAAGTAGGAGAACAGCAGAACAATAGCAAGATAAAAAATATGATAATAGGAAACTAACAGATGTGTTAGAAAAAATTTAATAAAAAAAAGATGGAGCAACAACTGCAAGGTAAGACAACTGCAAAAGCCTAAGTGAGGAGGTGGGGAGGAAAAAAAAGAAAAAGAAAGAGAAAAAAAAAAAAAAAGCCAGAAAAGGCCTTGTCTGTGGGGCAGGGCTTAGACAAGGCAGGTGGGGAGGTTAGGCAATGAGCAGGGCCTACACTTAGAAAAGGCCCTGGGGGTGATGGGGAATGGGGCTTAGGCCCAATGAGGCAGAGGGACCCAGGAATGCCTCTAGTCCTGAGGGCAAAGGACCAGGTCGAGGTACCCAGCAGGCTCCCTGGGCCCGAGCTGGTGGGAGAAATGCTAGGCATCTCCCCATGTCCTCCAATCTCAGAGGGTCACTCCCCCTTGGGTTCTTTTGTTTCTCACCCTCTCTCTCCTATTCCCCTAGAACCCTCACAGCTGCAGGGGGCACTGAAAGACAGGAGACCACACTCTGATGCCCAACAGGCTTCCCAGGGCCAACTGGGCTAGGGTAATGCCTGTGGCACTTCCCCAGATCTCCCACTCTCATAAGGTCCCTGTCTGCCTCTCTTCTTCTCCCCTGCCCCCCACTCTCTTAGGTCCCAAGCAGCTGGAGGGGGCCCTGGAGTGTGAAAGACGAGGTCCATGAGCCTAGCAGACTTCCCAGGGCTAGTGGGCAGGGGAAATACCTTCTCCGCCTCCCTTGATCCTCCAATCCCAGAAGGCCCCCTCCCCTGCCCTCCTCTCCTCTTCTCTCCTGCTTTCCTTATACACCTCTAGGACCAGTGAGACCTAGAGGGGCCCCTGGAGGACTGAAGACCAGGCCTGGGGGTGCAATAGGCTTCCCAGTGCCAAGTGGGTAGGGAGATTTCCTGCAGCGTCTCCCCTGATCCTTCAGTCCTGCAAAGTGCCCCCCACTGCTGTCTGCCTCTCTTCCTCTTCTCCTCTCCTCCCTCCCTCCCACGCCTGTATGACCCACTCAGCCGGAGAGACCGAGGGACCAGACTCAGGAGCCCAACAGGCCTGCCCGGCCCAAGTGGGCAGGGGAATGGTCCTCCACACCTCCCCTGGTTCTCTGCTCCTGGAACGTCCCACCACTGGTCTGCCTCTCTTCCTCTTCCCCTGCCACGCTCCAATGTCCCTGGGACCAACGCGTCTGGGAGGGGACCCTGGAGAGTTGGAGACCAGGCCCAGGAGCCCAGCAGGCTTCCCGGGCCAGTGGGCAATGGAAATGCCTTCCGCTCCTCCCCCGATCCTCTGATCCCAGAGGGTCCCTCCCCCTTTCCACCTCTCTTCTTCTCCCCCCATCGCTTCTCTGCTGTACTTCTCAGACCAACTGCCTGGAGGAGCCTTGGAAGATGGAGGACCTGCCCAGAAGAAATACCCGGCGTTGCCTCCCCTATTCTTCTGACCTGGAGAGATCCCTTCCCACCCCTACTGTCTGCCTCTCTCCCTCCTCCTGTCCCCCTCCCCCCGACACCCCCAGGACCCTTGTGCCAGAGGGGGGCCTGGAGAGTGAAGGACCAGGCCTGGGAGCCCAGTCAGCCTCTCTGGCCAAGAGGGCAGACGAAACACCCTCTCGCCTCCCCCTCCCCCGATCTCAAAGCCCCCATCCCCACCTGTCCACCTCTCCATCTCCTCGCCCCTCTTCCCTCCCTCCCACACCCCCAGGATCCAGACAGCCTGGAGGGGGCCTTGGAGGGTGGAGAACCCCGCTGGGAAGCCCAGCAGGCTCCCAAGCCCAGGAGCTCAGCAGGCCTCCTGGCCTCCTGCGTGGGAGAAACCTAGTTGCAGTTTTGGATTTCCCTGGCCCCCAAGGGTCTCTGCAGACAGGAACCTCACCCCCACCCCCAGTCACCCCCCCAGGGGCGCCAGTCCCACCCAGCTTCCCCTTCCCCGCCCTCTTGACTTCCCCCAGGTCCTACCCGGTTGCTCCAGGGTTCCTGTGGTCTCCTTGGGCCTCAGGTCCCCCACCGGCCCCCAGCAACCTATCTATTTGTGGGGAGACGTGATCTCCATGCCTTCCCACGCCACCATCTTGATTCTGCCCCCCCATGTGTCTTTAAATATGATTATTATAAAGATTAGTGTGGGGACTTCCCTCATGGTGCAGTGGTTAAGAATCTGCCTGCCCATCAGTGTATACGGGTACAATCCCTGGTCTGGGAAGATCCCACATGCTGCAGAGCAACTAAGCCTGTGAGCCACAACTACTGAGCCTGTGAACCACAACTACTGAGCTCACATGTTGCAATTACTGAAGCCCACATGCCTAGAGCCTGTGCTCTGCAACAAGAGAAGCCACTGCAATGAGAAGCCTGTGCACCACAACAAAGAGTAGCCCGTGCTCGCCACAACTAGAGAAAGTCTGCGTGCAGAAATGAAGTCCTAATGCAGCCAAAAATAAATAAAATTAAGAAAAAAAAAGATTAGTGTGGCTGCATCTCAAACATCTGGAATTAGTGCCTGGTACATAAAAGGTAGGTATTATTCATAAAAATTGTAAAAATGCTAGCACTTGCTAAAATACTGATTTGGTCACATGTCTATTACCTGGTTTTGAGCTCTTAGAGTGAAGGCATATTATTCATTTTCCCTAGAATCTGGCCTTGTACCTCAAATAAACTGGTATTCAATACATAATTTGTTGAATAGATGAAAGGGTAGTTGCAGGAACTTTATTTGGTTCTGTGGCTACACACGTGAGCCATGCTGGTGTGATCCTGTACAGGATTTTCTTAGATTCTGCCTAAAAGGGCCATTTGCTGGCATGAAGATACCCTATGAAAAAAAAATGGAGAAGAGGCACCCCTGGATGCCCAGGGATAAGAAAGAGGGATGAGGATCTGGCTGGAGAAGACACTTCACTCTCATGGAGGAAGCTGCCTGTGAGAGATCCCTCGGGATTGGAGGGATCCCATCAGCTCATGGAAGTCCCCACGTGAGAGAGGGACCAGCTGGGTACCAGCCAAGTCAGGCTTCTCCTGCTGTGCTGCCTCTCCTCCCTTCCCTGTCCCAAACCTGGAGACCCCAGAAACCTAATAGGAAGCGGGGAGGGTTGACCACCATACATCCTCATCATCACTAAAGCCTTCAGCCCTGTGATGGGCTTGAGCCAGAGAAGGGGGATATTTTCACTTTGAAAGAAGTTCAGAGTTTTGACTATTACCAATCATTTATTGGGTTAAGGTAATAAGAGAACTTTTGGTGTTATTATCTGAGAATGACTTGAAAATTTATGAGGCCTGCTCAAGATTTTTTCCAGGGACAGGAAGAAACTCACCCCTCATAAAGAACACAGGGGCGGTCATTACAAATAAAGATGTTTTGGGTTGTATCCTATCAGTCCTGCTTCTTTAAGATACCACTTACAGCAATAATTTGTCCCCCTGCCTCTTTTCAACTAATGAAACAGATAATGATCAAGATTGGACCAAGCCCTGTGACAGCAGGATCAGTGTTGTGGTCACTTTGCGTCCCCAGGACCTCATATGGTCCGTGACTCATAGCACGTCTTCATTAAGTCTTGGAGCATGAAATCACCCTGACAAAATAAACATTGCAGACCTAGTTGGTATAATTCTAAACAAGAGGAAAAATAAAAGCTGATGCTTTCTGGTGTTCAGTATTTATCACAGGTAAATCCGTGTCCAGGTTTCTTTGAAGATCAAAAGCAACGTACAGATTTTCTCTAGCTTTGAGAGACCCAAGGTGGGAACCACTGATTTAAGTGTGAAATAAGAGGCACATTCCAAACCTCAAACTCTTTCATCTTTTCCCGTGTTGCCTGAATCTGTTAAACTCAGTCAGATCTCCCAGCTCTTGGATATCTTGTGCACACACATACCCTTTCCTGCTACCCGGCAGCAACCCCTCTTAACCAAGCAAACCACATCAGCACCTAATCCTGGTTGACTCGGTGCTTGTCCTAGGACAGACCTTAACTGACATTTCCTTTACAGCTAACAGGAAAAACCCTTGAGAGATGAACCATTTTGTGATATTGTCTATGTTACAGTACAATGTGCCCTGATGACTGAAGTCTGGAGCGCTTGCTACCATCAGGTAGTTATAGTCTGGTTGTATATAGTCATAAAGTAATGGGGTATTTACAGGACTGTCCACCTGTCAGCCAAGAGCTCCATTAGAGCAGGGATCTGGCCTGTTCTTCTTTGTATCTTTAACACTGAGCAAAAACATTTGGTATGTTTCTACAGTGAATGAACGAGTAAAAATTTCACTTGCAATTTGTGAAATGACCTCTTAGACGACTTCCACAGTGATATTCTTAGGCCACCAATTAACCTAAAGAACCTGCTCAGGCAACACAGGTGTCTAACTTTTTATATGCACATCTGTGGACACACGCACGCATGCAGACACACACATACACACCCAGCAGTGAGATGATGCTGCAATCAAGCATCCTTCCAGCACCTTGGGTACTTACCCACTTAGTCCTTTACCAAATACTGTATCTTTATCCTTGACACTTACACTCCCCATGCAAGGTATCAGCCGAGTTGCCATTATCAAATATCTTTCCTGTTTCCTGCTCTGGTTCCCTGATGTTTTGAGGTTATAGTTTGTTTTTAAGTATATCCTCACTCATTAATGGATACTCTTAACTACTAAAAATATTGTGGGTAGCTTTATAAACTTACCTTGGAAAGATAACTCTTTTTGATTCTAAATATGCCTCCAGACACTTCTGAATTTGGTCAAGTAATGCATTATTATTTTGAAAAGTCTCCAGAAGTCCTGTTCATTGAAAAAAAGGTACTGGTAAAGGTGTGTTAAAATAGACAACATAATTTAAAGTGGATGTAAAATATGATTTTAACATTTTTTAAAGCTTTGGTTCTATTAGATAAAAGAATGGTCTAATAAATTAAAACTTGGGGAGGTTGGCTAAGAATGTTAACTATTACTTTTAATAATAACATTAATTGTGTTATTTGCCACAGATGAACAAGTATTTAATTCAAAACCTTTTCGTCTGGCATCCCTCACTTTTGGGGGCTGGAGGTGCACAAACTAAAGCCAAACAGGTGCCGTCTCTTTGACCCTCCAAACAAAGCCATTCTCTGAAAACTACGTATTCTTTGTCACTTTCTTACTCATGTCTTCTGTTTCTTTTGCCATCTTTAGATGCTGACATTGTGGCAATAGCATCCTATTCTGTTATCACTAAACTGTATGTAGCACCTAAAGGAGTGAAATTCACGTCTCGCTTAACTTTGCAGTATTGGTGCATATCACAGTGCCTCCCGTCCCCACCTGCCCAAGAATCAAATCTGGTCTTCTCCACAGTCTCCAAGGCTCTTTGTGATCAATGACCCAATCCAGTCCCCAGCCCACCACCCAAGCATGCTCATCTCTCCGGCCTCACTTCTAAGCCCTCTCCTGTGTGCTGTATTCCACCCGACTCTGCCTTCCTTGCTGACAGTTGTATCCTAAGTATGCTCTTACTGCAGGGTCTCTGCCTTTGCTCTCCTCTCTGCCTTTAACAATCTTCCCTTAGCTCTACATACATGTTTCATTCCCTGATTCCTGCAGATTTAAAAGCCACTTTATCAAAAAAGAAAGTCCTTTCATCACACACAAATGTACACGCAGCAGCCCTCAGCTACTCTCTAGTGCATTTACTCTGCTTAATTTTTCTTCACAGCTTTGTCATCACCTGAAATGATATATACAGGGTCACGCTTCTTTATCTGAAATCCCTAGGACCAAGTGTATTTTGGAATTTGTTTTTAAATTTCAAAAGTTATATAACAGCACTCTGTAATTAAACACATTAATATTTTTGCAGCAAAAGGTTCGAATATGCACATTAAGTGGATGTGCTAGGCAAGATAAAGGTCTCTCAGATATAGCTATGTCCTAATCCCCAGAACTTGAGAACTTGTTAGTTTTTATGGAAAAAGGCACCTGGCAGATGTGATGAAGTTACAGATCACAGGATGGGAAGGTTATCTTGGGTCATGCAGTGTAATCACAGCGGTCTTTGTAAGAGGCAGAGAAGGAGATGTTATGACAGAAACAGAGGTTGCAGTGACGTAGTTGTGGCTGGAAGGGTACCAGGAACTAAGCAGTATGGACAGCCTTTCAGGCCCCATGTTTTAAAGTTTTCCATTCTATCATCCCATAGACTTTTTCCTCTCTGTTTCTGTTGTATGTAAGAGTCTTTGGGCAAAGAGCATAGCCCAGTAGGCCGCCTGTGCTTGACAGGGAAGCTCTCTGGGGGTATCACCAAGACAGGCCATGTGCTGCCATCTGCAGAACAACAAGCCATCCCGCTGAGGCTTTGCTACAAAACATAAAGTTCAATCACCAAGTGTGTGCACCCAGACAAACTCTGGTTACACATCCCTAGAAACAGAATGTATTAAAACACATTTCAACCCTGAGATCAGAATTACCATTAGTGGTAATATTTGTAAGTGGCTTTAATGAATTTATTAAAAATAAGGTGTGGACGTTTCTATGGTTATAAGTCTGTGAGGGCGTTAACAGAGTGGGCCAACTGAATGTATGTATATGTTCTGTAACCAAAATTGTGGGATGGAAGCACCAGGGATACTCTGTGGCAGCATCCCCCAACCCTAAAAATGGCAAAAGAGGCAGATTCTTGTGTGCCAAAACTATGAACTGAGTTGAGTGATAAAAATAAAAATAAAATAGTAACGACAACAACAGTGTTTAATTCGTATTGCTTAGCAAGAGCGTTAATTGTACTATAAATATTCCTGGTCATCAATGCTGACTAGAATCAAGGGGTGAATGTACTACACATTACTAGAATCTTATAGGTGATGAATACTTTGGATGACTGTGAAGTCTTTCTGTGTGTTTCTTTTATACCTGGTTGAGTAGCTGCTCGGAGAGCGTTCGGCAGCCGGTTCACCTTCCTCATGATTTCCTTCCATGACTTATCCACTTGAAGGAACATCTTGGCCTCTGCAGGCAACTGCCTCTGAATATCTGGAGCATTAAAAATACTCTCCAGGTAGAGCCAGTTTCTCTGGCAGTTCAGCCACTCTTCCTACGAGAAAAATAGGGACATTATCAGTTGCTTATCCCAAGTTGAAAACATTCAGTTACTTTAAAAATAACTACATAGGTGTATACAATGGAATATTACTTAGCTGTAAAAAGGAATGAAGTTGGGACATTTGTAGGGACGTGGATGGGCCTAGAGACTGTCATACAGAGTGAAGTGAGTCAGAAAGAGAAAAACAAACATCGTATATTAACACATATATGCGGAATCTAGAAAAATGGTACAAATCAACTGGTTTGCAAGGCAGAAATAGAAACACAGATGTAGAGAACAAACGTATGGACACCAAGGGGGGAAAGCGGAGAGGTGGTTGGGGTGGGATGAATTGGGAGATTGAGATTGCCATATATACATCACTAATAAGAAAAAAATATCAAGTTGTACACTTTAAATATATGCAGTTTATTGTATGTCAATTGTATCTCAAGAAAAGTTCTTTAAAAAAAATAATTACATGGGGATTCACTGTATCTTTTCCTTTTGGCAGCTTCTCACATGTCCTTTGAAATGAAACCTCCTTAAAGCACCCAAGACTCATTTCAGCCTAATTTCAACCCATTTTTTGTACTGAGTAGAGTTATAACGAGTCTACTACTGTTTGGTAACCAGAATGGACCCAGAGAAAGAGGATTAAAATGCCCAGAGGACACATTCTAGGGGGAGGGAAGATACTTAAAGGAATCTGAAGGGTGGGAAGTGATAAGTTTACTGACTATTTCCAAGTATAAAAAAAGGTTATCAAAACAACATCTTTTTTGCTTCAATTATGTCTATATTCTTCCCTCTCCCCCTTTTTGAAGAAGAGATATGATTCATTTTCTTCAATCAAAATAGTAAAACTTGGAATTCCCTGGTTGTCCAGTGGTTAGGACTCCACGCTCTCACCGCTGAGGGCGCGGGTTCGATCCCTGGTCAGGGAACTAAGATCCCACAAGCCACACAGTGCAGCCAAAAAAAAAATCAAAATAGTAAAACCTGCTCATGACAGAACATGAGGCAAAGACAGAAGACTGGGAGGAAGAAGAAAATCTCACATTACCCCTCCTCTTAGAGACAGCCACTGCTAATCAAAGAAGCCAGAAGTGCAGGGTCAGATCTAAAGTCTGTAGACCTCACCTTTCCTCTGTGCCTCCTGCCATCGCGTGTACAGGCCTGAGATCTGTGAAAGAGCTTCTCACTTCTCACTTTAGATTTGGGGGCTGTGCCTAAGCCCTAATGTTACCACCACTCACTGGTTTATTTCAGGTCTCACACTTTCTATACAGTTAATTCTCTGGAGGGTACTTATTATTCAGGGGTCAGATTATAAGGTGTCCATTGAAGACGATGGATTCCTGAAAAAGATCTCTATGAAACAAAGATGGGACAAATTGTCTTTTCCTACTTAGTGCCTTTATTATTTCACAGGTAACTTTTCATGTTAGAACATATAGAAACCTCAACATAATTAAATCAAGGTAAAAACTGAAGTCTAAGAAAGAGATTGGATGGGAACAAAGTGAGACCAGAGTAAGTGGGTTCTTTGTTTCATTATGGGATAATCTGAGGTAGAATAAAATAAAAAGGAGGTGTTCACGACAGGAAGGGTACCAAGGGGACTTCAAGCAACAGTGAGTGAGTGTCCAGCAAATATGAAGTTTCTGTGGCAAGACTCTCAAGGGGGCCCCTGAGATGTGGTCTTCATGCGCTTTTGCGATCCTCTCCCCTTGAGTGTGGGTGCATCTGTGACTTGCTTCTAGCTGTGGGAAATACGGCAAAGGTAACAGGATGCACAGAGTGACGTGCACAGTACACAAAGCCGTAACCTCTGTCTTGCTAGGAGACTGCCTCTTCCAGACTAGGGTGATGAAGCACGTTGTCTCGCTGAGGAAGTCCACGTGGGAAAAAACTGTAGCAAAACGGAGGCGCTGAGGATGGCCTCTGGTGGACGGCCAGTGAGAGAATGAAGCCCCAGGTCCCAGAATTGCAAGAAAGTGATTTCTGCTAACATCCTTCCTCAGATGGACCTCTGATGAGGACCTGGTCCTGGCCCGCATCTTGACTGAACCCTTGTGAGACCCTAAGTATAAGACCCAAGTAAGCCAGGAAGAGGAAAACAAATACCGTATGCTAACTCATATATATGGAATCTAAAAAAATGGTACTGATGAACCCAGTGACAGGGCAAGAATAAAGATGCAGATGTAGAGAACGGACTTGAGGACACGGGGTCGGGGGGGATGGCGAAGGGGAAGCTGGGACAAAGTGAGAGAGTAGCATTGACATATATACACTACCAAATGTAAAATAGATAGCTAGAGGGAAGTTGCTGCATAACATAGGGAGATAAACTTGATGATGGGTGAGGACTTAGAGGGCCAGGATAGGGAGGGTGCGAGGGAGCTGCAGGAGGGAGGGGATGTGAGGATATATGTATAAATACACTTTGGTGTACCTCAAAAAATGACAACAGTGTAAAGCAATTATATTCCAAAAAAGAGCTTTAAAAAAAAAAAGACCCAAGTAAGCCATGAACTCCTGACCCATAGATACTGTGGGATAATAAATGCAGACTGTTTTATACCACTAAGTTTGTGGTATTTTGTTTCATAGCAATAACAACTAATACAACGGTGATGGTATAATCTTGTAGAGAAGAGTTCATTGCACCTGCATTTTCCTTACATTCTGAGCATAATAAGACGTCAATAATTAAATCTTATATCTAAACTATACAATATTTAAGTGACTGAACAAATGATTTCGAAGGTCCTGTGGCTCTCCAGTTCTCTGAGTCCATGAATGGAAATTATCCTTACTCACCAGGGTTTGATTAAATAAAGCAAGCTGTTTCTGCCAGTCATCCACTCGGGTTTTCAGTGGGCCGACGTAACGCGATGAGGCAATGGTTGCGATGTTGATGGTGCTATCATCGAGAAGGACCTTTAAGGAGAGGCGAAGAAAATACCTGCAACACCACGTGTTTGTACTCTCAAAGATCATTACAGATATTTAATTCCAATGGTCCATTTATTTTTATTTTTGCTTTTTAAATTTTTTATTTTATATTGGAATATAGTTGACTTACAATGTTGTGCCAGTTTCAGGTGTACAGCAAAGTGATTCAGTTACACACATACATGTAGCCATTCCTTTTCAGATTCCTTTCCCATATAGGTTATTACAGAATTTGGGGGAGAGTTCCCTGTGCTCTACAGTAGGTCCCTGTTGATGATCTATTTTATATATCATAGTATGTATATGTTAATCCCAAACCATTTAAAAGCCAACTTTTTTGAATAAACAGCTTAGTCTCGCCTACTGTTTCCCACCCATCCACTTCCCCTCCTTCTTGCCTTCATGAGGGCTTACAACGCACTATGATGTTCTCTTAAATGTCACCAAGGAACTTCTGATTGTCAAATCCTGGCTGCTTCTGTAATTATTAATGGCACATGTTTCTGTGTAGCTGAGCCCTCTTCTCCAGTCTCCCCCTGCAAGGTACCTCGTACCTTCTTTATACCATTTAGTCATCCAGGTCTTTATTTCTCAAAGTGCTCAAAACTTGAAAAAGTAGGTGCCTTCTCTACCCAATGAAACATCACTTTCCCTTCAGTTATCTTGCGGAAGAGGAAGAGTGAACTCATTCATGTCAGGTGCTGGATGATTACAGACAGTTTTCCCTCTGCCTCCCTCCCCTACTCCTTCCCCTTATACCACAGCAACCCTCACAGAACATGTACGTTTAAAATAATGTGTCTGCTAATCTAAAAGATTTTAATTGCTCCATTTAAACTATAAGCTTCTTGAGAGCAGAAGCCCCATCACTTGGTATTACTTGGTCTCATACTGACCGATTTCCACCTTGGGTCTGCTCTACCCTCCCCCCCTCAGAGGAACGTCTGGTCTTGCTCTTCCAGATTACACCTGGCAAAGCCATTTCATCTCGAGTTTCATCTCCAATTCTGCTGCACCCTCACAGGCCAGGACTTTGATTTTTAAAAAAACTTATTGAACTATACGGATAACTGAATCACTTTACAGCAAAAATTAACACAACATTGTAAATCAACTATACTTTTATATGTGTACATTCTTTTTCATACTCTTTTCCATTATGCTTTACCACAGGATGTTGAATATAGTTCCCTGTGTGGACTTTACTTTTTAAATTGAGCCATAATCCCCAGATCCCTTTGCTAAACAAATGTGACTTTGGGTCAGATTTATCTTCTTTTGTGGTTAATAGAGCATGACCATCTGCTCCTAATCTCAAAGAATTCAAGTGAATTTAGCTTCTCAGTGTGCTATAAACTTAAATGCTTATTCATGCTTCTTTGCCTCATTTAAATGGCTTGAAATGCCTTCAGTCTCATCTATGCCTATCAAACATGCATAATTTTTATGGTCCAGCATGTCTTGGCTGGTCTAGGAAGGATTCTCTGATCACTTTAGCCATGACTGATCACTTTGCTTTTCTATATTCCTCAACAGTTATCGACTATAGGATCATAACTCTTACATAGATATGCCATATTTATTGCTTTGCTCAATATTTCATGTAAAAACATTCATGTCAATTATTCACATTCATATTTTGCCTTCCCAATTAGATTCTCCCTAACAACTCTCATATTTCAGTTCTTCATCGTAATCTCCCAAAGAATATTTAGGACTAGGACTGGCAAGAACCTTCAACATAAGTTTCAATAACCCAGTTACCTGTATGTCATCTGTGCCGCCCAAGATAAACAAATCTTTGGAGTCACGGTGAGGGAGGACGACAAATTCGGTTGTTTTCCAGGAATCCTCCACCTTAGAAATAGTTCAAGTCTTAGGATATTTCAATTCATTTGTGCTTAGGTACTTAATGAATGCATGTGGAATGAAATAGGTAAAAACTCCATAATTATCCTAATCTCCTCCTGAATGCCTTTAAAATTCTTAAGATCCTCTTCTCAGTTAGATGACACTGATTTGCTTAATTTTATTGACCAGCATTAATACATACGAATAACTTGTGATACTTGAATAGGTATTCCCTCCCACTTTATGCTTTAGTTAAAAGGAAAAAATTATTTTTACATAGGTGGTTGGTAGATGTGTGTTTTTAGAGTAAGGAGAAGAAGAAATCTTCTCCACTTAGGATGTGTGCTTTTGAAACATTTCATATAGTTAGTCTTCTCTAGTATGCAGTTTGAAAGATAACGTATTTTGGAATGAGATCTTCCTTGGTATGTCATTCTTTACATAAAGCATGTAAATTTGTTGCCAGCAAGTTCCTGTTGGATTATAAGCTAAGCAGAAAGAAGATATTTGTAGAGGTGAAAACAATAATAATGATATAAATGTAAGGAAGCAGCAGAAGGATAACGGATGCTGAGGGGGTGAAAGCTGCAATGCTGAAAAATCCATTCAGATAAAACAAAAGTTGATCATCTTCCCACTGAATATGAAAACCTTTACATTCCCTGATCTTCAGAAAACACATTTTTCAGGTTTACCTTTTTAAGAATTGTTTCTAAGGCAGCTTCTCCAGAAGCCTGTCCAGAAATGTCCTGGATTTCTTGGCCAAAGTCGAAAACATGCAACTCGGCGAGCTTCTCCAAGGTTAATGGAACCTCAAGGTCCACTAGAGTGGCATTAACTGTTTGTTCAATGGCTGCCCAATGTCTCGGCTTAAGAGTTGGGTTCCTCAGGTCAATGATAACTGGAAGCTGGAAAACAAACACTCCCAGAAGAACCATCCTCTTTATCTTAAGAACAGCCCAAGGCTCCTGGTTTTAATTTGGGCATGCAGAGAGCTGGAAAGAACACCACTGACACTCTTACAACAAAGAAAAATCTGGACAAACTGCAAATTAATGACTTGTATTGAGCTCACCGGAGAAGTGAAGTTGCAAGGCAACAATTTGGAGAGACACTGGTCTCTAGGGTTTTCTCCACAGAAAGAAACGAGATTTGAGAATTTGCATACCTGGGAAAGATACCTTGCATTTCCATTTAAGCTAGTTAGAAGATTCAGCTGAATTTTAAAAATAAATTGCCAAGACTGTAGGGTAGAATGAGAGTGTGAAGTCCCTGGGGGCTATAGAGGTGTTCACAGGGAAGACTGGGAGAATCCTAAGAAATACTGTGGGAGGGAAACAGCAGCCACTACTATAACTCTAAGCAATCCATCTCGCCTACCTTCCCTACGGAACAACAGACTTCATGTCAGGGAAAGGAACAACAAAAATTATTACCCTAAGTTTTGGTGATAACTCATTGTAGGTATCTTTATATAACTGGAGAAACAGGACAGGAAAAAAAAAAAAGCTCTACCCACTAGAAGAGGGACAAATATATTCTAGGCTTATTCCTAAAGCTGGAGGAGGGGCAGGAACATCTGTGAAGGTCAGAATTTTGAGAACAAGGAACACATTGCTTTGCTAAGATGGCAGCTTAATCAGAACATGAGAAAATATCCCCCCTCACCTCTCCCATTAGGCTAACAAGTATTGAATAAAAATAACAGTGGAATAAAGAGTGGAAAGCTACAAGGTACAGATTCTCTCTGGGCACAAAACAAAAGAAGGACCCAAGGTTAGGAGGAAACAGAAACTGAAAAAATGTCCTTTGGCAAACCAGCCAAACTATAAACACAAGGTATCACTAGAACAATTTGAGTATTGTGGTATACTGAGGGCAACCACAGCAACATCAAACTTCAAATCTAGCCCAATTTCTAACTAGATGTAATATAACATGCCACACAGAAGGCCAAGTAGAAGGAAAGGCATGATCATTTCCAGGCATAAAAATTATTTACTTCAGTATCTACTGTACTGCATAAGATATATGGATTTCAGCAAAAATTTAAGAGGTATATGAAAGGGCAAGCAAATGTACATCCAAAAAGACACAAAGTTAATCAGAACCACACTCAAATTTGACACACATGTTGGAATTAACAGACAGAACTTAAACTAATTGTGATTAACATGTTAATGGATCTAATGGAAAAGGTAGACAGCATGCAAGATCAGATGGGAAATGTCAATAAAGTGGTGGAAACAATAAAAATCAAATGGAAATGTTAGAAATGAGGAAGACAGTAAGAGATATGAAGAATGTCTTTGATGAGATGAACACAGCCAAGGAATCTGTGAACCTAGAAGTAAGTGAGTAGAAATTACCCAAACTCGTATACAAAGAGAAACAACAGTGAACCACCCCTCCCCCAACCTAGAACAAAATATCCATGAGCTTGGTACAATATCAGATAGTCTGACATACATGTAATAGAGATATGAGAGAGAAAACACAGCAGAAGAGATACTGAAGAAATAATGGCTGCAATTTTTTCAAAAATTAAAGACAGAGATCCTAGAAACTCTAAGAACATCAAGCAGGATATATACAAGTGGTAAACAACAATGATAACATAAACCCAGGCATATCACATTTCAAAGTGCCAAGAAAACAAGAAAAAGAGAAAAATTTGAAGGTAGCCAGACCAAAAGTACATATTATCTACAGAAGAACAAGGATGAGAACTACAGCAGACTTCTTGTCAGAAATCATGCAAGTAAAAATATATTAAAAAGATACTTTTACACTGCTGAAAGAAAAAACAAAGTCTGCCAACTCAGTATTATATACCAGTGTAAATATTCAAAATAAAGGATAAAGAGTTTCTCAAAACAAAAATTTGGGGAGTTCATTGCTAGCATACCTACTCAGTAAGAAATATTAAAGGAAGCTCTTCAGACAAAATGAATATGCTATGAGCCAGAAACTTAAATCCACACAAAGAAATGAAGAACACTGGAAATGGAAGAGATATAAAATAAATTTCATTTCCTATTTTTATTCTCATCAAAGGTAACTATACAAAACAAAAATAGTAGTAACATTTGTGTTTGTTCTACATAAAAAAGTAAAATACATGACAATATTAATACAAAGGATGAGAGGGAGGAATTGGGGGCATGGTATTATAAACTCTTTATACCATACATGAAGCAGTATAATATTATTTGAAGGTTGATTTGGATTAATTGAAAATCGATCTTTTAAATCTAGGATAACCACTAAAAACTGTTTAAAAGAGATATGAATAATAACCCCATAGAGAAGATAAAATGGAATCATAAAACATATACAATTAAATCAAGAGAGGGAAGGAAAAGAGGAAAAAAGAAACAACAAACAAATAGAAAACCAGCACGATGACAGTTTTAATCCAACCACTTAATCCAATTATACTTTAAATATGAATGGTTTAAACATGTCAGTTAAAAAACTTTTAAAAAATCAGATTGAAAAAAAGCAGGAACCAATTATATGCTGTCCAAGAAATCCACTTTAAATATAAAGACAGAAAAATTAGAAGTAAAAAGATGGAGAAAGTCATATCATGAAAACTCTAAAAGAAAGCTATTCCAACTATATTAATTTCAGATAATACAGACTTCAGAGCAAGAAATCTTACAAAAATAAAGAGGGACAGTATATAAATGATAAAAGGGTCAGTTCTCCAAGAAGAAATAGCAATACTAAGTGTGAATACATTTAACAACAGAGCATCGAAATAAATGAAGCTCCACTGTCTTGAGATGTAGTATCTTCATAAGTTATTTGGAATTGTTCTTTATAGAAGATTTGTCTGTTATCCTTTGTCTGTCTGTCTGTCTATCTATCTATCCATCCATCCATCCATTTAATTATTCATTTATGTCAATATGAACTCATGGATATTTATTTTATAATTTGGGTTATAATGCAATACTGTATTATTTATTGTTTGCTCAAATTATTACAACTTTGGCCATTGAGAGCTTTTTCACTTGATTTCTGTGTCCTTTTGATATATTCCCATCATTTTTTTTGAGCACTTCCTTACTTTCTGGCACCAGAGGATGCTCCAAGTTCAACCTTTATATTCTCTGACTCGTCCCTAGAATCAGCCATTTCTATAAGGACCTCTGTTTCATTTTATTGGAAAATGATATTAAAAACCAAGATCTGGACAAAGGATATGTTACTGCTGGAAGCAATGAGGTAGAACATAACTTTACCCCTTAAATGTAGGCTTTGCACAGAGACTTCCTTTCAGAGAATACAGTATGGAAAGTTGGGTAGTAACTTTACAGTGGGGAAAATGCTACTTCAGTCATGTGATCAAGCTTAATATCATTAGTGAAAAGTTATGTTGATAGCAAGTACCTTTAATAAGATGTGATAATAATAATATTTTACATCTGTGGTCTTCATTGCAAGAATCTATAGCCCCAGTCTAATCATGAGAAAAACATCATGCAACCCCAAATTGACAGACATTCTATAAAACACCTGACTAGTACTTCTCAGAACTATCAAGATCATAGAAAACAAGAAAAGTCTGAGAATCTGTCACAGCCTAAAGGAGCCTAAGAAGAAAAGAAATCTAAATGCAATGTTTATCCTGGAAAGGATCCTAGGACAGAAAAAGGACATTAGATAAAAATGAGAAAATGCAGATAAAATATGGACTTTACTTAATACTGATATATCGACATCGTTTCATTAGTTGTGGCAAATGTATCATACTAATGCAATATGTTAACAGCAGAGGAAACTGGATTCAGGGCATATGGGAAACCTCTATATTTCTGTTGTAAGTTTTCTGTATTTAAAAATAAATGAGTCAACAATTGATGGAACATAAGAGGAATTAGACAAATCCACAATTGTAGTTGGACATTTCAACATTCCTCTCTGAGTAACTAACAGAACAAGTAGGCAGAAAATCAGTAAGGATATAGATGATCTGAACACTACCATTGACCAACTTGACCTAATTGAGATTTAAAAAAAAATCACTGAATACATGTTCTTCTCAGGTGTACACGAAAGATGTACTAAAATAGACCATATTCTGGGTCATAAAGCCAATCTCAACAAATTAAAAGGACAAAATCATAAAAGTATATTTTTGGGCCATAATAGAATTAAAGTTCAAACCAGTAACAGATATCTGGAAAATCCCCAGATATGTTAATAGTAAACAACATACCTCTAAATAGGCCATTTATCAAAGAAGTCTCAGGAGTATTCAAATATATTTTGAACTAAATTAAAAATACAATATATCAAAATTCACAAGATTCAGCTAAAGCAGTAACTAGACAGAAATTTATAGCATTAAATGCTTATAATAGAAAAGAAGAAAAGTTTCAAATCAGCAACTTAAGTTTCCACCATAAGAACTGAAGAAATAAAAAATTAAATGTAAAGCAAGAAGAAGGAAGGACACAATAAAGATTAGAGGAGAAATCAGTGAAATGTAAAACATAAAAACAATAAAGAATATCAATCGACCCCAAAGCTGGCTCTTTGAAAAGGTCAACGTGATAAATGACTAGCAGGACAAAGAAAGAAAGAAAGGGAGAAGATACAAATTACCAATATCAGCGATGAAACAGGGGACATCATTATGGATCCCACATACTTTAAAAAGATAATAAGGAAATATTATGATAAACTCTATGTCTAATAAATTCTACAATTTGGGTTAAATGGACCATTTCCTTGGAAGATACACTGTAAAGCCGCCTGAAGAAGAAATACATATCCTGAATATTTCAAATGGTATTAAAGAAATTCAATTTGTGGTTAAAACCCCTCCAAAAGGGAAAACTTCAAGCTCAGATAGTTTCACTGGTGAATTCTACCCAACATCTAAGTGAAAAACAATACTAATTTTGTATAATCTCCTCCAGAAGACAGAAGAGGAAGGAACATTCACTTCCTGACTCATTTTATGAGGCAGTATTACACTTATACTAAAACTACACAATGATGCTACAAGAAAAGAAAACTAAAGATCAATGTCCCTCATGAATATAGGCACAGAAAATTCTCAAATAATATTAGTAAGTTGAATCTAGCAATATAAAAACGGATAGTACATTATGACCCAAATGAGGTTCAGCTCAGCAATTTAAGCCTGCTTCAACATTTGACCATTGATAGATGTAATTCACCATGCTAACAGATTACAGAAGAAAAACCATATGATCATAGACATAGAAAAATCATTTAATAATTTTCTGCACCCATCTATAATAAAAAAAGAAATCTCTCAGGAAACTATGAAACTTTGTTATCTTAATATAGGGCATCTATTAAATTTGACTAACATCATACTTAAAAAGAGACTCAGTGTTTCTCCTCTAAGATAAGGAATGGGACAAGGATGTCTTCTCTCACCACTCCTATTCAATATTGTACAGGAAATCCTGGCCAGTACAACAAGGCAAGAAAAAGAAATAAAAGGCAAATAGATTATAAAGGAAGAAATAAAACTGTCTCTATTCACAGTTGAAATAATTTTCTACGTTGAAAATTCTGAATAATGTACAAAAAGCTCCTAAAATTAAAAAGTGAATTTAGTAAGATCACAGGATATAAGATCAATATATAAAGGTCAATAGTATTCCTACATAACAGCAATGAACAATTAGAATTTGAAATTAAAAACAATATCACTTAAGATAACATAAAAGAATACTTAGTTTTAAATCTAACAAAATATGTGTATAATCTGTACACTGAAAATTACAAAATGTTAATGAAAAGAAATAAAAGAAGACCTAAGTAAATAAAGGGATAGGCAGGTAACAGATTAGAAAATTCAATCTCATTAAGATGTCAGTTCCCCTCAGATTGATCTATTGATTTGACACAGTCCCCCCAAAATCTGAGCAATTTTTCGTACATATTGATAAGCTAATTCTAACATTTATATGGAAAGGTAAAGGAATTAGAATCAACAAAATTGTGAAAAATAGAACAAAATTGGAGAACTTACACTACCTGATTTCAAGACTTACTAGCTATAGTTATCAAAAATATGTGGTATTCAAAGGAAACTATAAGCAAGATGAAAAGAAAACCCTCAGAATGGGAGAAAATATTTGCAAACAAATCAACAAAGGATTAATCTCCTAAATATATAAACAGTTCATGCAGCTCAATATCAAAAAAAGCAAACAACCGAATCAAAAAATGGGCAGAAGACCTAAATAGGCATTTATTTCTCCAAAGACGACATACGGACGGCCAAGAGGCACATGAAAATCTGCTCAACATCGCTCATTATTAGAGAAACCCAAATCAAAATTACAATGAGGTATCACCTTACACCTGTTAAAATGGGCATCATCAGAAAATCTACAAACAGTAAATGCTGGAGAGGGTGTGGAGAAAAGGGAACTCTCTTGCACGTTTGGTGGGAATGTCAATTGATACAGCCACTATGGAGAACAGTATGGAGGTTCCTTGCAAAACTAAAAATAAAGTTACCGTATGACCCAGCAATCCCACTACTGGGCATATACCCAGAGAATACCATAATTCAAAAAGACACATGCACTCCAATGTTCATTGCAGCACTATTTACAATAGCCAGGACGTGGAAGCAACCTAAATGTCCATCAACAGATGAATGGATAAAGAAGATGTGGTACATATATACAATGGAATATTACTCAGCTGTAAAAAGCAATGAAACTGGGACATTTGTAGAGACATGGATGGACCTAGAGACTGTCATACAGAGTGAAGTGAGTCAGAAAGAGAAAAACAAATATCGTATATTAACACATATATGCGGAATATAGAAAAATGGTACAAATCAACCGGTTTGCAAGGCAGAAATAGAGTCAGATGTAGAGAATAAACATATGGACACCAAGTGGGGAAAGCAGGGAGGGTTGCATGGGAATGAATTGGGAGATTAGGATTGCCATATATACATTACTAATAAGAAAAAAAATACCAGTTGTACACTCTAAATTTATGCAATTTATTGTCTGTTAACTGTGTATCAATAAAAGTGTTTAAAAAATATATGTGGTATTGGTGAAAGAACGACTTATAGAACAACCAAACCGAATAGAAAGTCCAGAAATAGACTAAAAAATATAGTCAGCTGACTTCTGACAAAGATGCAAAGGCAATCAATGGAGAAAGAATACTCTTTTCAAATAATGGTGCTGGATAAACTGAATATCCATATGTAAGAATGTAAATAACTCAAAATAAATCACATATTTTAATTTAATAAAAAGTAACACTGTAAAACTTCCAGAAGAAAATACAAGAGAAAATCTGTCTGACCTCTAGGTTTGGCAAAAAGTTTTTAGATACTATACTGAAAAAGAAAATTTGTAAAAGAAAAAAAAATATTAACTGGACTTTATTCAAATTTAAGCCTTTTTTCTGTGAAAGTCACTGTTCAAGGACTGAAAAGAGAAGTCACTGATTGGAAAAAATATTTTCAAGTTAAATATTTTAAAAAGGACTTACATCATGACTACATGAAGAACCCTTAAAACTAACAAATAACAAAACAAAGAATCCAACTAAAAATTGGGCTAATATTCAAATGAACATATCAGCAAAGAAGGTAGATGGATGGCCAATGGACATGGGAAAAGATGCTCATCATTAGAAAAATGTAAACCATCATCATTATGAGATACTACTACATATTTATCAGAATGGTTAAAATTAAAACCAAAGCAAACCAAATAAAATAACTCCCTGTTGATAACAGGTACTTGTGAGGATGGGAAACAACTAGAATTCTCATACAATTCAATTGCATGACTTGGCCAGTTGAAGAGAGGGATGCAGTCTGTGTCTCTGCAATAACTGAATCTGTCCGTTGATTCTTCTCTCTGCAAAGCTGACTAATTTAAACAGGGAAGAATTCCTTGGTCTTATTAGCATTAAGTAGTAACTGATTGACCTAGAGTTTCTGAAATAATTTCCACCAAACTTACCTTTTCTTTCATTTTTTCCACCTTACTTTTTAGCTGGGGCACCACGCTGTTGGGTGGCAAGCCTTTTTCCAATTGAGTCACAAATTTGGCATATTTAGAAACTTGAGCATTTAGAAATTCTGGATCCAGGCAGTCAAATTTGGACTATGAAAATGGGGGGGGGGAGGGGAGAAGAAGTTAATATGTAAGATAAAAGGCAAACTTGAAATAGTAAAATTTTTTAATATACTCAGAATTTTTGGTAGCTATGTCGTTAAACCTAGTCAACTCTATACTTTTGGAAATGACTCTGCTTATTAAGATTTCTAATAGTATATCAGGCATTGTTTGTTTATTACTTTCATGTCCTTTTCTTCTATATCATCAAATGCAGTATTTCAATCCCTGTAATTTATTCCTGACGGCCAACCATTGTAAAGTTACAAATAGTTAATTTTTACTGTTGTGACCTAGAAATTTCTCACTAAGTAGTCTCCTATTATTTGATTATGTACCCCTTAATATAACATGCACTCCAATGTATACATGTATCTATAAATATATTTCTCAGTTACATAAACATGTAAGTACATACATATATTGACCATGTCAGATGGTCATATGTATTGAAGGAGAGAGAAAATTTGTAAAAATGAAAAGATTCTCCATGCTCATGAACTGGAAGAATTAATATTGTTAAGATGTTCATACCACCTAAAGAAATCGACAGATTCAATGCAATCCCTATCAAACTTCCAATGGCATTTTTCACAGAAATACAACAAACAATCCTAAAGTTTGTATGGAACCACAAAAGACCCTGAATAGCCAAAGCAATCTTGAGAAAGGATAACAAAGATGGAGGTGTCAACTCCCTTATTTCAAACTATATTCCAAAGTTATAGTCATCAAAACAGTATGGTACTGGCACAAAAACAGACACATAGATTAATGCAACAGAATAGAAAGCCCAGAAATAAACCCACACATATATGGTCAATTAATTTACAACAAAGGAGTCAAGAATATACAATGGGGAGAGGACAGTCTCCTCAATAAATGGTGTTGGGAAAATTGGACAGCTACAGGCAAAGGAATGAAACTAGACCACACACAAAAATAGTTCAAACTGGATTAAAGATTTGAATGTAAGACCCGAAACCTTAAAACTCTTAGAAGAAAACATAGGCAATAAGCTCCTTGAGATGGGTCTTGGCAACAGGATTTTGGATTTGACACCAAAAGCAAAGGCAACAAATGTAAAATAAGCAAGTGGGACTACATCTAACTAAAAAAGCTTCCGTACAGCAAAGGAAACCATCAACAAAATGAAAGGCAACCTACTTAGTGGGAGAAAAGATTTGCAAATCATATATCTGATAAAGAGCTAATATCCAGAATATATAAAGAACTCATACAACTCAACAGGAGAAAGACAACCTGATTAAAAAAGCGGTTAGAGGATCTGAATAGATATTTTCCCAAAGAAGATGTAATAGCTGTCCAACAGGTATGTGAAAAGATGTTCAACATCACTAATCATTGAGAAATTCAAATCAAAATCACAATGAAATATCACCTTACACCTGTTAGAACGGCTAGTATCAGAAAGACAAGAAATAATCAGTGTTGGCAAAGATGTGGAGGAAAAGGAACACTTGTGCACTGCTGGTAGGAATGTAAATTGGCACAACCACTATGGAAAACAGTATTAAGAGTCCTCAAAATTTAAAAATAGAACTACCATATGATTCAGCAATTCCATTTCTGGGTATTTGTCCTAAGAAAACAAAAACACTAATTTGAAAAGATATATAGACACCCATGTTCACAGCAGCATTATTTACAATAGCCAAGAAATGGAAACAAACTAAATGTCCACCAATGGATGAATGGGTGAAGAAAATGTGGTATATGTATACAGTGGACTATTATTCATCCATAAAAAAATGAAATCTTGTCATTTGGGACAACATGGATGGACCATGAAGTCTTTATGTAAAGTGAAATACTTTTAGACAAAGGCAGACAAATACCAGATAATCTCACTTATACATGGGATCTAAAATAAAGCAAAACAAAACAACAAAATAACTCACATATGTGGAATCTAAAACAAAACAAAACAAAACAATAATCTAAAACAAAACAAAATAAAAGAACTAAAACAGAACAGATTGGTGTTCCCCAGAGGAGGGGGGTGGGTGGATGAAATGGGTGAAGGAGGTCAAAAGGTGCAAACTTCCAATTATAAAATACATAAATCATGGGAATGTAATGTACAGCATGGTGACTATAATTAATAATACCATATTGCATATTTGAAAGCTGCTAAGAAAACAGATCTTGAAAGTTCTCATTATAAGAAAAAAATTTTTGTAACTGTATGCCAACAAGTGTTAAATAGACTTACTGTAGTGATCATTTTGCAATATATACAAATATAGGACCATTATATTATATATCTGAAACTAATATGTCAAATATGCCTCAATGAAAAAAAAGAAAATTTATAAACATTCATTTTTCTCTAGATTCAACATTTTCTTTTTGCCCCCAATGGGTCTTTTTGTGTACTTCCTACAATAAATTTGTCCCACTTTCGAAGTCACTGCTCTAGTCTATGGTGGTAATCAGAAAACTCTCTAAGCTTCCTCTTTACTACTCAGGAGCATTTTCTACTTCTGAGATAAGTGATAAATGAGTTATATAAGAGCACCTAAAATTCTCTTATATAATAGGATATATACATTTATTTGTTTTCTGCTTTCTCCACCAAAAGGTAAATTCTGTGAGGGTTTGGACTTTGTCCCTTTCATTCTCCATTGGTATCTATTGTACCTAGAACATTATCTGGGAAACATTCTTGTGTCACTGTGGTTTAACCCAGATATATGACTTCTAATCATAGGTAACCAACACAGGGAAGCTGAACAAGTAAGTGTAAAACAATATTTGTGAAGTTGATAGTATTTCTAACATGTCCATATCATACTTGAAAGACCAGATGGTCATCTATTCTGCCTCCTAGAGGGTTGACCCTTGTTAAGGTTTGAATACAAGGGTAGACCCTAAAAACCAAACCCTATGATACTTGGCCTCCTAATTTACTATTACTAGAATTTACTATTGAGCTTTCAAGGGAAGATCTTAGATCTCATTTCTGTGATTCTATTTTATCACAGGGAACAAAACAGCTTCCTTTTTAAAAAAAAAGAGGACAGTAAGAACAGAACCTAAGCTAACAGAAATCTAACGTGTGTAGATCACAAATAAAATCCTATAATCCTTAAAGACACTTGGCTGTAGTGTATCAGGACAACCCTGTGTTCAGAAGCCCCAAAGCAGTTAACTGTCATGCAGTGAGGTCCTTTGATGTTTCCTTCATTTACTGTTCTTAAATGGAGGGCCTGAGAAGCCTGCCTTACAATAATGCCTTCTTCTTTGTGGTACTTAAAGACTTGTATGGCAGAAAGACCTTTGTGCATTTCACTGGAAAGCTGATAATAACTCCCATAAAATTATAACATTGCATATTTTACTGAAATTAAGAACACATGAGATTATTTTTTAAAAAACTATAATTAATTCTATTAGGATTTTAAGGTTAAATAATACAAAGATGATTTAAGAATTGAGTTTCTGTTTTTACCTTTAACCATTCTTGTTGGAGTTTATCCCATTCAGATAAAGAATCCCAGAGCAATTGTTTGAGCTTCAATTCAGCACTAACTTCTTCCAAAGCTTCAAACTTGGACACTTCTACCTTTAAAAATATAAAAAGCAAAATGTACTATTTAATTTTCAGATATAGAGATCTTATGTTATCCTCCTATTAGCAATTTCTGATACAGTGACAGTTTAGCAGAATATGGGTGAGTCCTAAATGGGGAAAGAAAAATAGATAGAAACAAATGAAAAAACAAATCACAAAACCCACATATACTCAAAGTTCTATTTGAGTGACAAAAGATAACTCTTTATATTTCCTTAGAACTTAGAAATTCTCCAAACACACAAATATTGCAAGAGTACTAAGAGCATTCTATCTCAATTTGGATCATACATGTATATACCTGCCTGGGCTTTTGGGTAAACAAGTGAGTCTTCAGGGGCACTGATATCCTTTAGGGCTTATATCTTAGATTATAGAAGAGGGAGAGAATGTTTTTGTGGTAGTTGGTGGAGGGGATGGTGAGATTTAAGATGGGGAGAACAGTCTGGTTTCTCGCCTATTTCTAACCCAATGGACTGTATATGAACCCTATAGAGAGAAAGGTTGCAAGAAAATCTGACAAAGTTGTTTTCATGCCTTGGAGGTAGAGAAATCTCCAGGAGGTTGGTTGCAGAGAAACTGTGAGCCTTGAGATAAGCTAGGGCTTTAAACATTCCATACAACAGCAGCAAAATACACATTCTTTTCAAGTGCACACAGAACATTCCTCTGGATAGATCATATGATAGGCCACAAAACAAGTCTTAACAAAATTAAGAAGACTGAAATCATATTAAGTATCTTTTCTAGCTACAATAGTATGAAACTAGAAATAAGCAACAAGAGGAAAGCTGGAAAATTTACAAATGTGTGGAAACTAAACAACATACTCCTGAACAACCAACAAGTTAAAGAGGAAATCAAAGTGAAATAAAAAAAAAATCTTGAAACAAATAAAAATGGAAACACAGCACACCAAAACCTATAAGATGCTACAAAAGTAGTTCTGAGAGGGAAGTTTATGGAGATAAATGGATACAGTAAGAAAACAGAAAGATCTCAAGAAAACAACTTACCTTTACACATCAA
This sequence comes from Hippopotamus amphibius kiboko, assembly GCF_030028045.1. Lineage (NCBI taxonomy): Eukaryota > Metazoa > Chordata > Mammalia > Artiodactyla > Hippopotamidae > Hippopotamus > Hippopotamus amphibius. The sequence goes on along the minus strand of NC_080192.1, from coordinate 68,565,204 downwards.
GGAACTAGAAAAAGGAGAACAAGCTAAGCCCAAAGTTAGCAGAAGAAAGGAAATAACAAAGATCAGAGTGGAAATAAATAGAGACTAGAAAAACAACAGAAAATATCAATTAAACTTTGTGTTTTTTTTTTTTTAAGATAAACAAACCTTTAGCTAGACTAAGGAAAAAAGAGAGAATTTTCAAATAAATAAAATCAGAAATGAAAGAGGAGCCATTAAAACGTACACCACAGAAATACACATGATCATAAGAGACTACTAAGAATAACTATACACCAACAAATTGGATAACTTAGAAGAAATGCATAAATTCCTAGAAACATACAACCTATCAAGGCTGAATCAGGAAGAAACAGAAAATCTGAACAGACCAATAGGAGTAAGGAGATTGAATCAATAATCAAAAATCTCCCAGCACAGAAAAGCCCAGGACCAGATGACTTCACTGGTAAATTCTACCAAATATTTGGGGGGGGGGGAGAAAAATTGATGCCGATCTTTCCTAAACTTTCCCCAAAATTTTAAGAGGTGGGAACACTTTCAAACTCATTTTACAAGGCCAGCATTACCCTGATATTAGGTATCTAGCCTTGTCTTCATTAAGAATTAGAAATGACTTCCTAGCCAGTTAGACCTTTATTCCTATCTCCCCAATGACCAAAAGCTGCAGAGGAAGGCTGGATATGAGGTGATCCTAAAGGGTCATAAAATATAGGTATGGAATGTGGAAGGAGGGAGACACACTTTTATTTCAGGCTCTGGCTCAAGCAATGCTATTCTTTCTGACCCAAGGAGTGCTCACCAGTTAGTTATAGCTTTTTAAGAAGCAATGTTCCCTCCACATCTCCCTTCCTATTGCACACTCTCCTGTCTTATAGGTCAGTTAACTCAATCTGGGAACAATTGAACCCTAATTCTCTCATGCACAAACCTCCTGCCTCAAGCATTGCACCAGTCACACTGTTTGATGCCAAGGTCATTATTTTGCAGGTTGCCCCACCAAACCCTGGGATCTGGAGTGGACACTCAGAGCCCTCAGGCCACTTTCTGGCCATCCATTTGGGGCTCTGGAAGAGATAGGTGCATCCCCATGTGAGGTCCAGGCAGTCCTCTGAAATTTTGGGGGAAATGATTAATACCTCTCTCATTGCTGGTGGCCCTCTGATTTTGATCCTAGGAGTCTTTTCTATTATCTTTTCTTTTTGGTCTCTCGAATAGCTGTTCAGAGCACTTATATCTCTCACTCATTTCTCTTCATTTTTTTGAGGCATATCTTTCAGCTTTTTAAACCTACCCTTTTTTGGATCCACCTTTCCCCTGGCTTAGCCAAATTCTCTTCTTTCGTCAAACTGGCCCATCAAACCAAGGTAAATCAGGCAATACGGATGGAATCAAAATACACACATGAATGTAAAAGAAGGCTGAGTATTACTTAAGAAAGGATAGAGGGGTTTCAATTGACCACATTTAAAACAGAAATGTAGTCACACAGAAACACAGTCCCTGGTCTGAGGGTTTGTCTGTAATTCACAATTAGTTTTTTAAAAAATATTTATTTATTTATTTATTTATTTATTGGCTGCATTGGGTCTTTGTTGCTGCATGTGGGCTTTCTCTAGTCGCAGCCCGTGGGGGCTACTCTTCATTGTGGTGTGTGGGCTTCTCATGGCTGTGGCTTCTCTTACTGCAGAGCATGGGCACCAGGTGTATGGGCTTCAGTAGTTGTGGCACATGGCTCAACAGCTGTAACTCACGGGCTCTAGAGTGCAGGCTCAGTAGTTGTGGTGCATGGGCTTAGTTGCTCCGAGGCACGTGCGATCTTCTGGGACCAGGGATAGAACAGTGTCCCCTACATTGGCAGGCAGATTCTTAACCACTGCACCACCAGGGAAGTCCCAATTACTTTTTAATCTCATGTGTACTGATCTTTAAACACTTCAGAGTCAGAGAACACATCATATTTTGTATTTCTGATTGTTCTAGCACAGTGACTAGCACGTAGGTGTCCAAACATTGAATGTTTTACAGTCACATTATTGAAAATGCATATGCATCAATGCCATTTCTATGCACATATTTTAGAAACAGATGTGTAGAGATGTCATTACCTTAAAATTCTTCTGATAGGATTTATACTGAAATGCACGTTTTTGAAGATCATCTAGAACTGACTGCAGATCATTCAACATGACCTTTATTTTGTCTTGGTCAGCATTAATATCCAAAATCTGTGGATCCTGTAAAATTAAGATCATTTTTGATTAGTCATTCCTACTTTTTGATGTATGCCATCAAATTAAATGAATTAATAAATATTTTCAAAAATTTTCTAATTCTCTTTTCACTCTAATTTTTAGAAAACATATTAAAATGGTTGCTTTTCTTGAATTTTAAAGCAATGCATATACATTATAAAAAGTACAGAAATGTATAAAGAAGTACCATGGGATAATATTGTTTTTAAAGAGTACCTGATACGTTTTTCTTCATCTGCTTTCATTTACTACATTTTTTTCAACTAACATGACTTCAGGTAAGGAGAGGTGAATACAATACGGAAAAGAAAGGAGAGAATATGATATAAGGAAAATTATCATTTTACAATAAAGGCATGATCACAGTTTCCAATAAAGGTATTATTCTATTTAATTGAAGTTCATAAACAGGCAAACCAATTTATGGCTTTAGAATTCAGGGTAGTGGCTGCCTTTGGAGAGGATGGAAGGGTTAATGACTAGAGACACTAAGGATACCAGTCACAATAGTTCCTGACCTCAGCAGTGGACACATGGATCACTTTCTGATAACTGGTTGAATTGCACAGTTATTATAGTTATGGACAGCTTTCTCTGTGCAAAAATACAAAATTACTTCAAAACAAAAGCAGAAAAAATGCCAAGTCCTTAGAATAGTAAGTACACAATAAATGTTAGCTACTTTTACGTTTCCATGTCAACACATATAAATGTTTGTTGTAATCTTTAATGTCGGTATTGTACTCCTTTGCATGGGTGTACCCCAATACATTTTATTAATCCTCTGTTGAAGGACATTGAGTTTTTCCCATTTTTTCCCTGTTTTAATCATAAGTTTATACAGTTACATGCTCCTGGGATAAGATTTAGTCTAGGTTAATAATTAAATAACAGATCATTACAAGATGATCTACTTTCACTTACTATTCAGTTAAGAACCATGTGGCTGTCTATTCTAAGTTCTTTAAAACAGTCCTCTTGCATCTTTTGTATAGTAAAATTGCTGCAAGTTAATCAAATATTCTTCTTTATCATTTATCAATTTATACCCTGCCTCTTTCTAAGGGGGAATTTTCTAATACGTGGTGAAGCAAACTCTAAAGTTGTGACAATAACTATAAAATATGCTAACAGGTCATAAAAACGCTCATTTCAAAATAATAAATAGAAGCCAGGAGAAAGAGAATTCACTATTACATACATGCTTTAGTTGCAATGACCTGGAATTTATTCAGTACCTAAGAGAGGTTCAGAAATAGTTTCAATTTTCAATGGCAGCTCAAAGACATTGTTAATTGGTTAGAATGAAGCCATAAAAAAAGAAAGTTAAACTGGATTAAAAATGAAATATGCTTCCTAAATGGTTTATGAAAAGGCAACAGCCTTTACACAGATTATTTTTTTAAATCCTGCTTCAGTTTACCTGCGCTCGCAGCTTTACTTCATTCACTTCATTGTTTAGATCTTCAAGATCTCTGCCCAAATGCAGACAAAATTGCTTAATAAGCATTTCTCTGTCACCCACGGATTTATCAATGGCGTTCCGAACAGCAACGATGGACGGCTTCATAGTTGCAAAAACAGCAAAGTCCTCGGGAGGTGTGGGAACCTGATACTGTTCAATGAGCTTGTACATCTGAACCACTACGTTCCCTTCATCTTCAAGGCTTTCGATCTAAACAGAAACATTGGTTGCTCATTAAGCAAATCAGAGTCCTGCTATTCCCGCTAAGATTGTCTGATAGGAGACAGCCACTGTGCATCACAAACATCACACGGTGAAGAGCCAGCACACAGAGGCGTGTGTTTACTGTAGATCAAACTGGCTGGAGCCTGCTGGGGGACACATGTAGTCACTGCTCTAATGCAGATAAGTGAGGCCCAAGAGATAAGTTGTTCAGAGCTGAGCACAGTTAGTATTACTCTTATAAGTAGTTCTCTCTCTCTTTTGTTCTCTAGTTGATTAAACAGTGCCAATATTTAAAGTTTTCAGCGACAACAGGTGCTGTGAGGATGCCCAGCTGTAACATCTGAGATTCCAGGCCTGTGTGCTGAGCAGTGACTGTAACAAGGCAGCCCCTGAAGTGTGGACCATGTACCTGTCTGTGTAGATTCAGAACCCTGATCTATGGTAAGCCTCACACTACCCTTTAATAAATGCTCTTACTACCTTTATTACTGACTACTAAACATCTTTGCTTTGATGCCTTAAGTGGACACTGCCTTTCCTAATTTTCTGGCAGATACTCACCAGGGAACCCTCCTTACCGCCAATCTGCCACAAGCTTATAGAGGGAGCATCCACGTTCTACAACTTGACCTACCTCCTGGCCACAAGCTGAACCAGGGAGTGTCAAATTGGGACCTAGTGAACCCCGCTCAGTCTGACCTCTCTCTTGAACTTGAGAAGAGTTAGATTGTAACTTTTGACAGAAGCCATTTGTTTTCATGGGGTAACAAAACAGGTCCTAAACAGGAGGAGAAAACTGCAGAGAGGCTTTAGAGAGATGGTACTCAACCTTCAGCTGCACCCCAATCGCCTTGGCAAGCTTGGTAAAACACAGACTGTTGAGCCCCTCCCCAAAGTTTCTGATTCAGGAGGTCCAGGGTGGAGCCCAAGAATATGCATTTCTAGCAAGTTCCCCAGTGATACTGATGCAGCAGGTTTGGGGAACACTCTTTGAGAACCACAGTTCTAGAGAGGAGCAGAGATGGGTGATGGAAAGAGAGGTCTTTTTTGGCTTCCCTACACTGCTCTAGTCCCTAGCTCCTACCCTTTTCAAAGGTGAGGCTCTATCCATACCTTTGGATTCCAAAAGATGTCCCTGCAAACTTAGAATAAATCTTCTCATTTTTCCAAGTTGACTACGGGAGTTTTTGTTACTCTCAACCAAAAGGGTCTAACATCTTCAACAAGTTACAAATACAACTCAGTCTGACAACCAAGATCTACTCACCTTCCTGGATTTCTGGTATGTGGAATAAGCATATGACCAGTTTTCTCAGGGAGTGTTTGGTTTACACCAACGTATTGTCCTGGCATAATGATTAACGGTGCCTCTTTCACTCTCAAAAATGTCTGGTCAGACAATGATTATGTGGCCTGCCCTACCTATTCTGGCTGGTGACCATGCATTCACCGTAAAAGGTTATCTAAGAGTTACCTCAAACTTCTCTTGCTGTCCCTCCTTCAGTTGCCCACTAAGTCCTTTCAATTCTACTCAATATCGCTAGGATCCATTCTTTTTCTCCTTTCCTTGGATGTACTGCTTTAGCTACAGTTCATCAGCTTTCTCTGCCAAACACCCTTTCTCCATAGCATACAGACTGCCATATCTCGTTCTTGCCATGCTGCCTCAGATCTTTGCATGAAAGTTTCCCTCTCCCTGGAATGCCTACCTGAATAGATGGACCTTAGGACAAAGCTTAATCACCCCATCCTCCGCAAAGCCTTCTGTAACTCATAGGCAAGAATGACCACACCCTCCCTCTCCTCCCTTCACCCCGTCCCACTCCATCTGACAGCAGTATCTTGTACCTATATCCATTGTATAATAGATATCTGCTGTCATCCTAGACTCTAAGGTCCTTGAGAGCAGGTTTATTCATTATTGTAATCCTTGCATCCTGCTAAGTGAGTGCTCATGACATTTTTGGAACTAGTGGATGAGGTTCCAAAAAAAGCTGTTTGTGCGTGCAGAGCATTTTCCTGAGAGAGGCTGCTTCCCCAACACACCACCCAGCGATGCACAGACAGCCTCATGGAGATGGGGTACAGTCTGGTTTTCTGCACGGCACATCAACTCTCCTGGTCTGGAACCAGAGACTGCGCCTTCCACCCTCTGCTACATGTTCTTTCCTTCCATAGTTTAGACAACAGGGTCAGGGTGGGGGTGGGCGCTGAATCCATTCCTTAAACATGTAGAACTGATATCAGAGGAGAGAGATTCTCTCTCTCGGTGGCTGGCTAGACTTGCAACATGTAACCTGGGAGGTGCTGGTGGCCACGTTTGCTGCTGAGGATGAAGAAGCAGGAGCAATGTGTTTGCAGAGGGAATGGAGCAAAGCAGACCCTCAGAGAGATGCAGAGAGGAGAGATGGAGAGAGGACTACCTGGGTTTCCCACAGCCTTCTCATTCCCAGTTCTGGTAAGTTCCTAAGCCTAGTTATATTCTTCGTGTGGGCATGGGGGGGGGGGGGCGGGGGGGGGATGTTCCATGAAATACTCCTGAATCCTTAAATAGGGTCCATGTTTTGTCCTAAGCTAGCTCAACTAGATTTTGGTTATTTGACAAAGAGGCTTAATGACTGCAGATAATAATAAATGCTGGACGTCTTTAGACTCCTGGAACGATGGATAGGTAAACTTGAGGGAAAACCACAAGCATCTTGAGATCATTGCATTCGAGAAGATGTTTCTTGAAATGAGAGACAAAATTTTTACTTTCACAGGCACATGAAATAATCTTTACTATGAATTCTGTTAACAATATATAACAGATTATCCAGTTGTTGATGACTTACTTCACATTTCAGTTTGTATTTTTAAAATTTATAGCATATTTTCAATTTCCAAATATTTAAGAAAACGATTTAACACTATTTTAAATGCCAACTGGCGTGACAGAAAACACTGACTATTAAAACTAAGTGCTAGATTGCCTGCCACAGTGAAGAGCCTGGGAGGAAGAAACCAAGTGTCTGGAGAGAGAGAAATAAGGGGAGAGGGCTGACCCCAGCATTTCTGTCAGTTGAGTCCCTGTCTCCCCTCTTCACCTCCCTATTTAAGCTAAAGTACGGTTTCTTTCATTCCTAATAATAAGGTTCCTGCCTATTATGAAAATATAGGTTAAGAAGGATCAAGACTTCCATTATGACTACTATCGAGATTATAATTCTATTATTATTTATCACAAATAAGAATTGCAATAAACTGGGGTTGAGAGCATTGGCTTTGCGGTCAGAGACCCAAGTTTAAATTCTGGCTCTACCACAAAAAGCTCTGTGATTTTGGACAACATTACCTGTTTTGGTCTCTGATTCCTCATCTGCAGAATGAGAATAAAAATTATCTATACTTAAGGTTTTGTGAGGAGCAAAAATGTAATGTATGTAGAAAATGTAGTGCATGCCTGGCTAGTAGGGTTTGATCAGTGTTAGCTGTCATTACTACTGTGATGTAAAGACATCCGCTTACTTTGCCTGAAAGTGTTTCTGATGTACTGACAGCTGTTTCTTGACCTTCAGTCCCTCAATTTTTCTTATTTGCCTTCCTTACTCACCACAAGATCTAGAATAGAGAGTTACATAAGAATCAACTCACCCTTTCCTGAATTTCGTCAAGAAATACTAAGCTGTTAACATATTCTATGGTGGTAGTTGGGGCAAATTCAAGTTTATATTCTGCATCTTGTGCCTCAGAGATAATGGCATCTACTTTTTTCTTGCTTAGACGAGGAAGCATATAATTTAGCACCTAGGAAAGAAAAAGGAACTGTGAATCAAAACTACTTGAGTATTTCCATTTTATTATATATTTTTCTTTTTTTCCCAAGAAGTTTTACTGAGATACAACTGACATACAATAAACTACATATATTTAAAGTGTACAATTTGATATTTTTTTCTTATTAGTAATGCATATATGGCAATCCTAATCTCCTAATTCATACCCCCCAAACCCAACCCCCACTTTCCCCACTTGGTATCCACATGTTTGTTCGCTACATCTGTGTCTCTCTTTCTGCCTTTCCAACTGGTTGGTCTGTACCATTTTTCTAGATTCTGCATATATGCGTTAATATACGATATTTGTTTTTCTCTTTCTGACTTACTTCACTCTGTATGACAGTCTCTAGGTCTATCCATGTCTCTACAAATGTCCCAATTTCGTTGCTTTTTATGGCTGAGTAATATTCCACTGTATATATGTACCACATCTTCTTTATCCATTCATCCATTGATGGACATTTCAGTTGCTTCCATGTCCTGGCTATTGTAAACAGTGCTGCAGTGAACATTGGCATGCATGTGTCTTTTTGGATTATGGTGTTCTCTGGGTATACGCCCAGTAGTGGGATTGCTGGGTCATATGGTAGTTCTATTTTTAGTTTTTTAAGGACCCTCCATACTGTTCTCCATAGTGGCTATATCAATTAACACTCCCACCAACAGTGCAAGAGGGTTCCCTTTTCTCCACACCCTCTCCAGCATTTATTGTTTGTAGATTTTCTGATGATGCCCTTTCTAACTGGTGTGAGGCAATACCTCATTGTAGTTATTATTTATTTTAGATAAATTCTAATTGAATGTCTGTTAAGTCAACAGGTATTGGAAGCAGCAGTATATATGAAGGGGCTTTTTTCTTTCACATTGAACCAATAGGAAGGGCTAGTTTTGAAGATCATTTCCAGATCTTCACACAATCTTTAACAGATTGCACAACTTATTGAAAAGTTTGCTTAAATGCTCTGATCTTTTGTAAGCACCCTTTCTGCTACTTCGTCCTGTATGGTGAACATTGTGGTACCTTCCCCAGCATCAACTCCACTTCTTTCTGTTAGGTGGTAGCAATGTGGTTGGGAGGAAACTGATGTCTCCTTCAGAAACAAAGATGGAGTCTGATTGGTCATAAGGCAAATATGAGCATGGCTTCCTTTGGCTAACATGACTGGATTAAGATGAACCTCTGACCTTAGCTGATCCAATTAGGTAGAAACCCGAGACTTTTCTTTTTAAGGCTGAGAGGTCTCTCATGTTCTTTCTCTCTCTGAACATGAACAAGGAAATAATTTGCCTGTGGAACTTTTGACAACCGTTTCAGAAATGTGAAGGCATGAGAGCTTTAGGATGAAGCTGAAACAGCAGAAGGTTTGGTACAGAGAACAAAAAGAACCAGGTCCTCATTAATACCACTGAGTCACTAGATCACACCTCCCTGACATCCATCTACCCTCTGGACGTTTTAGATGATAGCCCATACATTTTCTGATTGCTGAGTGTTGTTTGCTTGGTATATAGTAGTGCACAGAGTGTTCACAAATGTTTGCTGATGTTGAATTTGCTCCAATTCTCTCTCTATATATATGTATTATATATATATATATATATATATATATATTTTCTTTTTCAACAGATGAAGCAGCAAAGCTCTAGAAGAAAGCCCAATGCCATACAACTAATTAGTGACAGAATAGATACTAGCACTCAGGCCTGCAGCCTTTTAGACAGGGCTCTGTCTTCTTTCATCTGCACCAGGGATCAGCAGAAGTTTTCTATAAGGGCCGAACAGTAAATATTTTAGATTTTCAGGACATATGGTCTCTGTCACAACCCAGCTCTGCCCTTATAGTGAGAAAGCAACCACAAGCAATACATAAGCTGATTGTCATGGGTGTGTTCTAGTAAAACCGTATGTACAGAACAGGTGGCGGGCTGGACTGGTCCTGTGGGTCGTAGCTTGCCAATCGCTGTCCTACACCATCGTCTCTCTGGGGGTATTTGACAGTATATATGACGCTAAAGGAAGACCTGAGACTTACTGCAGAAGCGATCAAATTTCCTCAGCTCTACAACTCACCAAAATATAATCAGATCTTTAGGGACAGTTTCAGATCAGGAAGTAATCTCCTAAACTTGATCTCAGTACCCTAGACTCAACCAGCATTCCTACTAGGACACTAAGCTGTTACAGTGGTGTCTCTTCTGTAGGAATTCTTGAGATTCTCCAGTAAAGGAAAAAGGAATGGGTGTAAGAGGCTAGTTTGAGAACTGCTGTCCCCTCATCTGAAAGCTGACTGTGCTTGGGATAGAAAGAAGAATATGGGACTTTTCCTAGAAATTAAGGATGTGAAATAGACATGTTAATTTTAAGCATTTGCAATACTGGAAAATAAAGATAGGTTATTTGCAGGAGAAAAATCATAAAATAGTTGTAGAAACCATAATTAAAATTTTTCCTAGTTCACAGTTACCTCCAAGCATCGCAAAGGTGATGGCATTAGCTTTTCTTTTAGTTGCTTAGTGTCAATGAGCAGCAAGCCTACATTTCTGGTGGGCCTTAGAGCTACTGCATCCTTGTGCTGTCTGTGATATTTTTCCAGTTGTTCACTAAAGAACTTAACATCTACATAAAATAATTCATATAAAGCAGAAAATACATCATATTAGATTTTGAAGGATCATTACAAACATATATTAAAAATCATTGCATTAATGTTTACATATGTATTTATAATGCATACCCATATGCAAAGTACCTTGTATAACTTACAAATGTTAATTTACAATGCTTTATATTTTATTCTTGTAATAAAGAAACTAATATTTAATGATGTAAATATGCTTTCTGGCTCCTGTTAAGAATGGCACATGAAAATAACTTGTATTTGCATTAGAGGATCTAGTCTGGAATGGACTAGATTCTAGAGACAGGTTGGTTTGAAGTTGGCTTAATCTAAGGGTACACATAGTACCTCAAAGTAAGCATATGAGGATATTAACAACAGAAAAAGTTTGAAACGCAAGAGATCAGGCATACTAAAGTTATCTCCATCCCTCTTCCTAATACCGCTGCTAACCCTGCTCCCCACATCGAGATTAAGGCCGTTGTCAACTTTGTCTGCCAATGCTGCACTTGCATTTTGATAATCTTCCTATCTCCACTTTCTCCCTTTTCCAATCTATTTGGAACTAGTGGAAGCCTGATTATCTTGAAATCATACTATTGGTCAAAAACAGCTCTTACAAATACACACACACTACTCTGCTTGTCTTTAAAAATCCTGTACCCTCAGGGCCTTTAAAAATGTAGCTAACTTTTTCTTTTCTTTTTTTTTTGGAGTACAGTTGCTTTACAATGTTGTGTTAGTTTCTTGCTGTACAGTAAAGTTAATCAGCTATACGCATACATATATCCACTCTTTTTTACATTTCTTTCCCACTAGGTCACCACCGATCACTGAGTGCAGTTCCCTGTGCTATACAGTAGATTCTCATTAGTTATCTATTTTATACATAGCATTGTATATATGTTAATCCCAATCTTCCAATTTATCCCACCCCTCCCTTCCCCCCTTGGTAATCATAAGTTTGTCCTCTGCATCTGTGACTCTATTTCTGCTTTGCAAATAAGTTCACCTGTACCATTTTTCTAGCTAACTTTATTTTCAATTACTCTCTCCACTTGGGTCAGATTGATTTCCTTACTGCTTCCTGTTCTCCCCCTCCTTCACCAGCCCAAAGGGAAATGGTGTTGATTCCTGCCTTTATTCACAGCATCTCCTACCTGGATACAAGGAGGAGTTTGACACAGTATAAAGAATACATCACACAAAGTGTGAGAAGACCTAGGCCCAAGTCTTTATTCCATCTGTTTCTGGGGCTTTGGGTAAGTACCTTAATCTTTCTGAGCTTTGGCCTACTCATGATACAAAAAAGGGAAAACAATTTCCTGTCCTACCCACTTCAGAAGGTTTTGATGTGTGTATTTTTGAGAAACGAAAAGAATAAGGATATCGAGTGAGCTGAGAAGACCCCTGTAATGAAATCTGTATAATGTTGCTTGGTCTAGTATTTTCCAAATTTATTTGAACACAGAGTCTTTTTCATGGTATCATGCAGTATCCTTCAGAATAGTGGTCCAAGGAATATCAGTTTGGGAAACACCAATTTGGTCCAATACTTTCGTTTTATATGTAAAGAAATTTAGATCAATAGAGTTTAGGTGACTTGGCCATGGTCACATATAGCCATGTTCAGAGGAAACAAAACAGTAAAGCTGACAGAAGAGCTCTCTCTTTACGAGATAGAGGAGGGGCCATGTGTATAATAGTTAAGCACACAAACCTTCGAGTCAGAGAAAACGATTTCTAAACCACTTACTAGCTGTGTAAGTTGCTTCAAGTTGCTTTATCTCTATATATTTCCATTTGCTTCTTTGTAAAATGAGAATATTAACACTTGCTTCAAAGAATTACAAGGACTAGATGAGATGCTTGAAAATCACTTGGCACAGTTTCTGTCATCAGTGCTCAGCAAGTGTAGACATTATTAGTAAACACTGACACTGATAGAAATGTAGTGGTGAGATATGGCTGATTATTTCAGGAAGCCACAATTTGTCCCCTCATCATCTGGGGCTAGACAGAGGGCAGTCTGGCTAAAAGTTTGGTTAAACAGATACTTTTTAAGTATAAGTATCCATTATACATGCTAGGCGGTGTTATAATAGTTTGAGGGAATATGCTAACAGACAAGGCATGGTATCCAAGGGGCAAAGCTATATTCTAGTGGGAAATAACAGGGTTCAGAGGTTTAGGAAGCACCAGGGAGTTCCTAAACGAGGAGGAACACAAGGTTTAGGCGTCCAGACCAATGTACTTCAGCGTCCCAGACAACAAACAGCTAATACCTCTGAGACCCTGGTTCCAGGATTGGGACAGAGCTGACAAGCCAAGGCAGGACTAGAGGAAGGGCAGCCCGGGAGCCTGGTGGCCTCTTCCAGATGGCACTTGGGGAGGGACACGGTAACAGGAGACTAGGAGGCCTTGGCTCGAGGCTATGAGTAGAAGATCTAGGTGATTAGAACTGGCTCTTTGGACTAGGACTACTCCATGTGCTGAAATGCCAGGCTCCACACCTTACTGCCACCCTGGTGCCACCACAGCACCTGTCAGTTCCCTTCAGTTCAACACACACTAAGGCTCAGTGTGACGGTGCTGGTGAAGAACAGCAGAAATGGACTTGTCTAGTTTTGTTTTCTAAAGTAAGACCCCACTTTGGTTTCTCGAGCAAGTCAGTGTCTTGAACAAAAAGGGTCTATTTCAGATTTTAAAAACTTAAGGGACATAACAAGTGAATATGGTGCCTACTCTTCAACTAGATTCTGGGTCAGACCAGCTGTAAACTGCTTTATTTGGTGGATTCTGAATATGGACTAAACATTGACTTTAGGGATTTTTTTTTAGATGTGATAATATTATTTTGGTTCTGTAGGTACATGTTTTTTGGAGATGCGTATTGAAGTATTTCATTTGGGGATGGCTTGTCTAATTTACTTTTAAATACTTCAGAATAATAAAAATAATGGGTTGAAAGAAAAACATAAAAATTTACAGAAAAAATCAGTGCTGCTTTGTGAGGCAAAGTATCAGAGGAATCATTTTTGTGCATAAGAAAATAAAGGAATAAAGCCAGTTCATGAAATTAAAAAAAAAGAATATGAATATATGCTTCACATTTTTAAATGGTAATAATGAATAATTTATACTTAATTTTCATAATCATTTGGGAAATTTCTTGCCTGAAATTTCACTTGGGTATTGTATTTTATTTTCTTTTGTTGAAAATAACAAGTTTAATAAAATAATTTCCCCTTGGATCTCATTTCATGACTAAGACTTGTGGATTCACACCCACCAGGTTGCAATATGACCACAGAAATAGAGTAACTTGAATTCCTGAGATACGTTACACTATGTAAACATTTTTTAAAGGAATCTGAGAGGTAAACATTCCTTTCAATTTCTTCCCATTTAGAGGCTATATAACCTTAGCAATGGTATGACTTCATATGAAAAGATAAGCTCTTGGGGAGGAGTTCCTTCCCATAACATTCTGAAATAAAACAGTAACAGTAAAACTAAAGAAAAAAGTGGTTCCACAGCAAATAATCTAGAAATGAATAAACTCTTGCATTTTGTCAGATCAACTCTTTTGGGCTACCATTTCTGTCACCATACACCACCAAACAGAAACCTAGATGACAATAAACCTTGATAGGCCCATCAAACACAATTAGTAAGGACAAATGGAAAACTTACCAGGTTCTTGAAGTTTAAGAGCTTGTAAATCAAGACTTTCATTTTCCTTGAAGAATATCTGAAACTTTTCAAATGTAGCTGCATATAATTGAGCAGATTCAAATGCTGCCTGTATGGTTTCCTAAATGTTATAAAAAACAGACAAAACTATATTTTTCAACTCTATACAACTAAATGAACAGAATTCAATTCTATGCAACTAAATGAACACAGGTGCCTTCTCTGTGCCCAGCACTGTGCTTTGACCTGGAGATACATAAGTGAGGAAAGATACCATCCTCGATGACAAGAAGCAATCAATGGATTCTCTCATGAAGCTAAAAAAAAAGTCTTCAGATCTGACTTTCAAAGACTTATTCTTTATGATTGAAAGGAAGCACACATAATTTTTTTACCTTCATGGTGAACTTATACATCACCAGTAATTATTGGCTTGGCCAAAAATTTGTTCACATTTTTCCATAAGATCTTACAGGAAAACCCAAACGAACTTCTTGGCCAACCCAATATATGGCAACAGACAATGTCTATTTATTTTCCAAACCGCAAATTTTATATGTTGGTTTAAGTGTTTTTGAGCAAAGGCAAAACCACTTAGCATATTTGCAAAATGACTCACCTAGTCTCATCATTAAGTCCTCTGTGCTGGCAGGCCTCTTATTCCAAAATGTCTTCATAATTTGCCCTAATAACATTCCCTTGCGTCACTTAAACTTGGCTCCAATCTCCACTTCCCCACAGTTTTTCCTGTATACCCATGTCAATACATACTATCATAGTTCCGTGCCTGTGAACAGCAGCTAGGATCTTTTCCTTGTTGGTCTTGGTCCATTACCTCTTGGCTGAACTCCATCACCTTCCCTTACATTGCCTTCCAAGACTTCTTGCAAATAACTGCTATTCCCAACATGTCAATGCTAGGGTAAGTGGCTCTGACTCTTCCTTTATGGATAGTGGGTAGTGGTAGAAAGTTGAATCACAAACAACAGCACACACCCTAGATGGCTATATTTAGTTATTTTTTCATTTATTTCCCTTTAATAGGTTCTTAGGTAATTTTTCAGAATGTTTCTGCTGTTTACTTCACTATATTAAAAACTGAGGGGAAGGGGGGAGTCGAGGGAGGGAGGGAATACGGGGATATGTGTATAAAGACAGATGATTGAACTTGGTGTACCCCCCAAAAAGTAATAAATAAATAAATAAAATTAATTTTAAAAAAACTGAAGGGAAGAAACTATGTCAAAATATATCTCCTTTGAGCAGATTTAATAGTGTCTCTGATACGTGATCATACAGGAGTTAGGCAGAAACACACTGGGAGGCCCATAAATGGAAAGCTCCACCAATATGTTAAAAATAGGATTTTAAAACCTCACAAGAAAGTTGCTGATATAGTACAAAGAATTCCATATATCGCCACTGAAATTCCTTAAATTTTAACAACATATCACATTTGCTTTATCATTCTTTCTATATATATTATTTTACTCTGAACCATTTGGAAGCAAGTTGCAGACACAAGACATTTTTACCACTAAATATTTCAGGGTCTGTTTAATAAACACAAAAGTATTTTCTTATATAACCATAGTATAATGACCTAAATCAGGAAATTAGCATTGATATTAATACTATTATCTAATTACAGGCCTTTATACAAATTCTTCCATTTGTCCCAATAATATCTTTCATAGCAAAATTAAAAGCTATTTTTTCCTGGTCCTATCCTATAAAAGCTATTTTATCCTATCCAGGATCATGTATTGTATCTTGTCATATATCTTTGGTGTCCTTTAATCTGGAACAAATTCTCAATCTTTCTTTGTCTTTCATGACCTTTACATTTTTGAAGAGTATCGTGCGTGTGTGTGTGTGTTACACTTCCTAATGCTTACGTTCAGTTATACATTTTTGGCAATAATACTACAGAAGTGATGTAAGTTCTCCATGCATCGTGTCAAAAGGCACTTAATGTCGACTTATCCCATTACTGATGATTTAACATGTTGTTTAAGGTGGTGTCTGTGAGGTTTCGTCACGGCAAACTTACTACTTTCTCTCAATCAATAAATATCCTATGCAGAGATGCTTTGAGACAATATCCTTTTTCTCATCATGCCTTTGCATACTCGTTTTAGTATGCATTAGCAATTCTTGACTATTTCTATGGTTGCTACAGTGGTGATCTTTCTTTACATTTTCTTTCTACATTTACTGGTTGGTATTTTACTGTAAAGAAGAGCTTTCCCTCCCCACTCCTTTCATTCAATTGCAAAATGGACTCATGTATTCTCATCTTATTCAAAGACCGATATAATCACTACTTATTTTAATGGTCAAATTGTCCCAGGGAGACCTTTCGAGTTGGCTTTTTAATTTTTTTCTGCATGTCTCCATTACTTCTTAGAGCACCTTCTTATTTTTTGGTTTAACAATATGCTCTGGGATGCTCTTGTACTTTCCCCGCCCCAGGTTTTGAATAAGCCATTTCTCCAAAGAGATTTGGTTCCTTTTGATTTGGAATGATATATAGAAACCAATGTGTGGACACCAAATATGCTCATTGCTATTAAGATTCATTGCTCCCAGGCCATCTCAGCAAGTAGGTCTAGGAAACACACAAACCGCCCACGTACATACATACATACATACATACATACATACATACATACATACATACACAAACCCTACACATAGTTCTTTTTCTACTGATCAATTAAAAATCATGAGTTCATAACTCCAATTCCAATATAATACCATTCTGGCCTTTCCTCTTCCATATTTGTAATTCCCTTTCTGAGGATGAGTAACCTCGTTTCATTATCTACAATATATAAAGTTATCTGCTCAACTCCAGCATACACAGAAAGTCATTCCAGAATTGCTAACACACTAATACCACTATGAAAAACAGACTAAGTGGCATTCAATATTTGTTTTAGGTATAGTGGTCTTTAGCTTAAGGGTATATGGGCAAAATAGTGTGTTTAAAAGTTACTTGGTTTAGTTTTTTCCCCTTCCTTGCAGTGTGGTTTTGTTATTTGAAATATAATCTAGGTCATTTGCTATTTATTGTATTGTATTTTAGGTTTTTGTTTCCCCATTCTTATTGATTTTTAAGACCTGTATTAAAAGGTATACTCAGAACTAAGTGTGACTCTTCCCATCTTTTCTACTCCATACCCACCATCCTGTCTACACCATTCCCAGTCTCTCCTCTAGGTAAACAATTTCCTTGTTTTTTTTGGTTTATCTCTTCCCCCTCCCTAAATTCTGACATAAAAAGTAGCACACTATAAATGTTCTTTTCTACTTAGCTTTTTTCACCTAACAATATATCCTGGAAATCACTCCATATTAGGTGTTAGATATTTTCCGTATTATTTTGTTCAGCTGCATAGTCCTCCTCTGTGTAAAGGTAACATAGTTCATGTAATAATTCTCCTATGTATTTTGGGAGTTTCCAATATTTTATAAAAATAATAATGTTGACAAAATCTAGTGCATATGTAGTTTTGTATTGTTGGACATGCATCTTCAGGGTGCACATTTAAAGGTAGTATCGCTGGACCAAAGCTAAATGCATGTATAGTTTTGTTATATACTGTAAAATTTGCATTCCCAAATGCAAAGTGTGAAGAACTTTTGTGTATCCATAGGCTAGCCAATGGAGTGTTATACTTTTGAATTTTGCTAATCTGATAGTTGAGAAATGCTACCTCAATTTTGTTTCCACTTGCATTTCTCTTATGAGCGAGGTAGAATATGTTTTCATGTGTTTAGATTCTTGTTTGGGGTGAGTTTTCTATCATATGTTTTGACCATTTTTCTACCTAGTTTTAGTCTCCTCCCTTTCCCCCACTGGTAGGAGTTCTTCATGTATAGGAATATTAGCCCTTAGCTGTGATTTACATGCTGCAAATAGATTCTTGCAGTTTGTAATTGTATTTTTACTTTGTTTATAATTTTTTTTTTGCCTTGCAAAGTTTTAAAAAACTTTATACCATAAAATTTGTCAATTTGTGCTATTATTGCATCTTGATTTTGAGTCATAGCTAGATAACCTTTCCTTATGAGCAAGATTATAGAATTCACCCATGTTTTCTTCTAGAACTTGAATGATTTAAATAAGTTTTTAGATCCCTGATTCAGTTATTTTTATATACAATGTAAGATATGTATCTAACTTTAACTTTGTCCCAAAGGCTAATCAGTTGTCCCAACACCATTTATGAAAAAAGTCCAAATATATCTCAATGATTTGAAATACCATGTTTTTCATTTAATAAATTTTCATATGAACATAGGTGTATTTCTGGATTTTTTACTCTGTTCCATTGGTCTGATAGCCAATACCATGATCTTTTAATTATAGAGTGTATGTTTAATACTTGGTAAGAATAATACCCCAAGTAGCTTTTCTTTTTTAGGGTTTTCCTAGCTTCCATGCATGTCTATTATTACATTTAGGCTTTACTATAAACTTATGCTCTATGATAAAGCTTATTAGTATTTTTATCGGCATTGTGCTAAATTTATAAATTAACCTAGGGAGAACAGACATCTTTATTATGTGGAGTCATTCCATCTAAGAACATTTGTCTAAGTCTATTTTTGTGTCTTCCAGAAGCTTTTAAGAAAACTTAAAAAGATATCCTTATGGAGGTTTTTTTTTTTAAACATTTCTTATTAGGCTTATTCCTAAATATATTACCTGCTTTGTTGCTATTACAAATGAAGTTTTTTCCACCAGGCATTTTCAGTATTCTAGAACAATTTATGTGCTATTGTGAATATTTGGTCTTTGGAGAGTTGATAAAATTACCCTGTGAAACCATTTGGGCCTGGTGCTTTTTACAAGGTATTTCTTTGATAACTACCTCTATTTCTTCTGTGATATTGGTAAACTTTCTATTTTAAACATAGTTGATTTAGATTACCATGTTTTCCTAAAAGTACCACCCATTTCATCCAGGTTTTCAAATTTATTCAGATAAATGTCTGCAAGGTAATCCCTCATTTTTTTTCTTTTCTGTTTCAGTGGTTATTTCCTTGTCATTTATCATTGATTGTGTTAGGACTTCTATATCCTTATTTATTTTTTTCTGCCTTATGATGAGAGTTGCATGTTAAAGTCTTCTATTGACAGTGTTTCTATTTATGTTCCATTTATGTTTCATTGCATCTCTTTGCCTTTTGCAAGTGTTTCCTATATATTTGGTGCATAGAAATTTATAGTCCTGACTCACAGGATCACAAGTCTTGCTTTCTTATTGTTTACATTTGCCTCTACACCATTGAGCACTACTTCATTTTCAGTCTTTCTGAATTCTTAGTTTTATATTTCTCTCTTGAATGCAAAGCATTGTTTGTCTTGCCTTGTGGGCCGGATTGACAATCTTTTTAATACCTGAATCAAATACATTTACGTTTCATTATATTATTGATATATTGGTCTCAACTTGGTTATATTATTTTTATGTGTTTTATGGTTATTTTCTGTGTTTATTTCTCTACGTGATGTCTTTTTTTAAAAATCCCATTAGTCACCTGTTCCGTTATTAACCTTTCATTATTTGACTAGCTGGTTATTACTGTTATTCTTTAATTCCCACCTGTACCTCTAAATCAACCAATAAATATACTGTACTTTTTCATCTTATTCTCTAATTTCTCTGTTTTTAAAGTTGCATTATTTCTGCTTCATTAGAACATTCGGCATTTAACAAATGAGTCTCCCATCCTTTCTTTATGTTTTAGTTTTAGATAAGTCTACAACTAAATATATTAAATATTCATCATCAGTTTTTAAAAATTAAGACCTTCTTTTTCTAGAGCAATTTCAGGTCTAAAATTGAAAGACAAGTACAGAGGTTTCCCATACACCCTCTGCTTCTACACATGCATACCTTTCCCTATTATCAACAACCTCTACCATGGTGGTGTATTTGTTACAATTGATGAACTTACATGGACACATCATAATCACCCAAAATCCATTGCTTACATTATGGTTCACTCTTGGTATTGAATAGTCTGTGGATTTGTACGAATGTATAATGACATTTATCCATCATTATGGAGTTATACAGAGTATTTTCACTGTCCTAAAAATCTGTGTTTTGCCTCTTCATTCCCCCATGATCAACCCCCTGGTAACCACTCATCTTTACTGTCTCCATGTTGTTGTCTTTTTCAGAATGTCATATAGCTGAACTCATACAGTATTCCCATTACATATGTGTTATGCCTTTTGAAGTTTCCCTACAGTTCTTGGATAGTCTGTTCTGTTTTTTTCAGTCTTTGTTCTCTTTGCTTTTTGGCTTTCAGGACTCTATTGATATATCCTCTGACTCAGAAATTCTTTCCTCAGCTATATCTAATAAGCCCATCAAAGGCATTCTTCATTTCTATTACAATGTTTCTTTTAACCGCTAGCACTTCTTTCTGGTTCTTTCTTAGGATTTCCATCTCTCTGCTTACACTGTCCATCTGTTCTTGTATGCTGTTTATCTTATCCATTAGAGCCCTTAGCATATTAATCATAGCTGTTTTAAATTCTGGGTCTATTTCCAATATCCCTGCCATGTCTGGGTCTGATACTTGCTCTGCCTTCTAATTTTTTCTCTTTTTTAATATGCCTTGTAACTTTTTTTTTGATAATTGGACATGATGTATTTGGTAAAAGGAACTGCTGTCAGTATGTCCTTAGTAAGGGGATGGTATGTGTCAGGGTAGAGGATATATTCCATAGTCCTTTGATTAGGTCTCACTGTTTTTCTTTTTTCAAATATTTATTTATTTTTGTCTGCATTGGTTCTTAGTTGCAGCATGTGGAATCTTTTGCTGTGGCATGTGGGTTTTCTTTTCTCTAGTTGTGGCACGTGGGCTCCAAGGTGCATGGGTTCTGTAGTTTGCAGCATGTGAGCTCTCTAGTTGAGGCGTGCAGGCTCAGTAGTTGTGGCACATGGGCTTAGTTGCCCCACAGCATGTGGATCTTAGTTCCCAGACCAGGGATCAAATCCACACCCCCTGCATTGCAGGATGGATTCTTTACCACTGGAGCAGCGGGGAAGTCCCAGGTCTCAGTAAATGCCTCTGGACTGTGAACTTCATAAGTGTTTCTCACTCTTTTTTCTCTTTCTTCTTAGGTGGGACAGATGGCTAGAGTGGGCTGGAGTTGTATATTTCCCTTCCCCCAGGTATCCAGTTAGGATCTGATAATACACTAGCAAATTAGGCTCTTGTTAACCAGTTTCCTCTGAGGGCAGGCCTTGTTAAGAACGGGGGATTTTTCTCTATTATTTACTGAGAACCTGGTTGAGTTCCTGCAGGTAAGTTTCATAATACTGCGGGAGTCCCCTGTGTAAGCCCCCTGGAGTTTTCAACTCTCAGAGTTGTTCACACTGAGCTTCCAGCAATTCATCAATTATAGTTCAGGTTTTCCTGTCCTGGCACTGGTTCTCACTGCAGTTTCTGCTCATAGTCACTGCCTTCAGAAGCCATGACCCCCTGCATTCACCTCTCTGTCTCTTCAATCTTGAGGGCTGTGGTTTTTCTTGTGTCCTCACCTCTCTTACAGATCCTATAGCAATCAGTGTCCAGTTTTTACCCATTGTTAGGATGGAGTGGCAACTTCCAAGCTCCTTACATATGGATCCAGAAATAGGAAGATCAGTCTTTTTGTCAAGGTATTTCTTGGTTGGAGGAAACTCATCCTAATGTCATAAAAACTCCTGATCAGTACCAAATTCCCTAGGCCCTTGCCTCTTTAAAACTACTTTTCTATAGCCTTGATATTTGAAGGACTAGCTGGCTAGATAAAAATTCTTGATTTGCATTTTCTTCCCTTGAGTTTCATTAAAAAATGCCATTCCATCATTGCCTTGCTTTATTTGTTGTTTTTGAGAAGTCTCATGCTAGTCTATTTCTCTTACTTTTATAAGTCATTTGATCATTGTGCTGTGAGATGTGGGGGAATCTAGCTTTAAAAGCTAATAGTTTTAGGAGGATGCATCTCGGAGTTGATTGTTCTAGGCCAATTTTCCAAGGTACTCTGTAGGCCCTTTCAATATATAGATTCACATTTTCTTTTCTTGGACTATAGTTATGTATTTGTTCTACCCTTTGTTTTGATTTTCTCCTTCAGAGACTCCAATTATACATATGATATTTCTTCTTTGCCTGTTTTCTATTTCAACTATTTTCTCTCTGACCATTTTTACTTATATCTCTAGCTTATTTTCATTCACCTGATGGTTTTCCTGTCTTTTATTCTATACTCATTATTAAATTTTCATTTCAGGTTATTCTCTCTTGGGCACCATGCAATTTAGTCTTGACTTCTGAGATAACTGTCTTTTTAAAAAAAAAATTCCATTTCTGTTTTAAATTTTTGATTTAATGTTGAGGCCATTTCCTTTAGTTTATAGTGCAGCTTTTGTCTCATGTTTTTTGGGAGGGAAGAGAAGGAATATTCATCAGCTATTTTAGTCATTACTTTCTATTTTCTCCTTATAGTAGCTTCTCATGTATTTAATATACTTTAATTTCTTCAGCTCATGGATTTGAGTGATTTACAAGATTTACAATTCAAGGAAATTCTGTTTTGTCAGTGTAGTAATGTGCAGATTATTTTATTTTTTGGTTGTGGAGAAAGAGTTGGGTGTATTCTGGTTTCCTGGTTCTTTTTTGTCTTGCAGGACCTTACACTTTTAAGTCCCTTTCCTATAGTCAGTGCTCTGATCTACCAGAACTTAAAAAAAAAAAAAACACTTTACCATTTAGAGATTAAGTAGCATTCAATTTAAAGATAAGGCAAGAAGAAAAAAAGTTACCCAGCTTCTTAAAGATCAAAATATCATAAAAATAGTTTTAGTAAAAGAAAGTATACCTTTATTTGAAAGATAATTGTGTGAAAATTCTTATCATCATCAAATACTGCTGATAAGCTTGGACCAAATCCACAAGTTTTTTCTTCTAGTTTGTTGTTAATGTAAGGGCTGGTAAAAGCATCAAAATATGAATCAGGCACAAGATTAGGAACTGATAACACAGTGTTTTGGAAATGGTTAATTGCACCTGAAATACCATCCTGTTGGAGAGAAAAGCACAAACATAAATGTAAACACATACATGGTTACATTTATAAAAAGTTTTGAATTTTCTAAAACTCTAAAATAAATAAGAATAACTCATCCCACCATGCCAGGTACTGTGCTAACTCTGAGAATATGACAAATCAGAAGACACAGCCCCTATCTTCAGGAAATATGTTTTCTAATTGAGAGAGAGGTAGGTAAGCAAAAAATTGCAACATATTAAGATGAATATATTACATTCATTTGAAACAGGAATGAAACACAGAAAAGTCATAAGGGAAGTAAGGCCAAAGTATGCCTAAAAGAATCAGGGAAAGTTCAAAAGCTAGGTTAAAAGTTCGTATTCTTTGAGCAGTAATTTCCACCATAGATATCTATCCTAAGAGAGAAAATTAGATATGTGAACAATGATTCATATGGAAGGGCACACACTGAAGCATTGCTTATAATAAACATTAGTTAGAGAAATAACTGAGTGTTCAAAAATAGAAGAATGGTTAACTTATGGTATATTTATATGAATGAAAATTAGGTATATCTTCAAAGGTTGATTAATGACATGGGGAAAAGCTTACAATATATTGTTAAGTTAAAAAAAAAGAGCAGGATGAAACTGGTGTATAACATCCCATTTTAAAAATGTATATGTAGGGCTTCCCTGGTGGCACAGTGGTTAAGAATCTGCCTGCCAATGCAGGGGACATGGGTTCGAGCCCTGGTCTGGGAAGATCCTACATGCCACGGAGCTACTAAGCCCATGTGCCCCAATTACTGAGCCTACACTCTAGAGCTCATGAGCCACAACTATTGAGCCCCTGTGCCACAACTAATGAAGCCCAGGTGCCTAGAGCCCATGCTCCTCAACAAGAGAAGCCACCACAATGAGAAGCCTGTGCTCCACAACAAAGAGTATCTACCCTCCTAACTAGAGAAAGCCCATGTGCAGCAATGAAGACCCAATGCAGCCAATAAAATAAATAAATAAATAAAATTTTTTAAAAAAATTGTAATTAGAAAAAAATGTATATGTAAAATCTCATGGTAAGTTAGGTGTGCTTGGTATATCAGTATGTACTAAAAAATATTAGAAAAACAGGTATAAAAATGTTAAAAGGTTGCTTCCATTTCTGACAATGGGACTACAGATGATTTTAATAATTTTTTTCTGTGTTTTTCAAATTCTCTTTGATGAGCATGCATTAATTTATATTTTATAATAAATACAAAATCTATCTAAATGATATAAAGAAAAGGTATTTCTTGAGAAGAGTCTTAAAAATGAGCAGGAACTTGTCAAGTATACAAGATGGGAGTACAGTCCTTGTCAGTCGTTGTATATGAGAAGCCCAAGGGGGCTGGCAGATCTAGATGCTGCAGCATAAGTGCCAGTGTGGACAAATGCAGTCATGATGCAGTTGGCCTCTTCATGAAAGGTCTTGTGAGTGATGCTGGGTTCCAGTGTTAGCTGGTGGTCCAGCATTCCCCAAATTGTGACCACGGACCACCCTGCGTTAAAAAGGTCCCAATGTCAGATATGTTTGGGAAGAAACTTTAGGTTAAATAGGAATTTTCTCTAGATCTACTAAACAGGATTTTTCATGTTTGTCAACAAGAAAATGCATATCACAAACCCTTTTCTCTTAGAATGGCTATCAGCATTTTACAGAGCATCCTATAGACAACGAAGACATTTAATTTTGAGTGATGTAATCAGATTTGCTTATGAAATAATCTTGTAGTTGGTAATGTAGAAAATGGACTAGAAGGAAGAGGGGCAGGCAGGTCAGAAGAGACAATCACAGCAGGCCAGGTGAGAGGTGATGAGGTTCCCATCGAGGGGAGGTACAACTACGGTCAGCACACAGGACTCACTGACTTGATCTCAAGGAGGTAAGGGAGGATCTAGGATGACTCCTAGATTGCTGGCTTGGGCATCTGGGTACTGCCTTTCATAAAAACTGAGATATGGAAGGAGGAACAAGGTTTGGAAGAAGTTGATAACTTAAGTTTATTTTGGTGAGTTGGAGTTCATCGTGGAGATTTCCAGATGGCTCCAAGTCTGGAGCCTAGAAGAAAAGTACCGGATGGAAATATATATTTACAGTTGCCATTCTAGAAGTGGTAGTTAGAATGACAGGCACAGACACAAGTACCCAGGAGGAACATAAAGGATGTGAAGAGGAGGGGGTCTTTTAGGATCACAACAGTCAAAGGTCAGACAAAACAGTGGCTCTGAAATAGAGGACTGAAAAGGAAAAACTGTTGTCCCAGGAGTAAAACCACAAGAAATAAAGTGAAAGGGGGGTCTATTTCTAAAGGTGGGAGCAGTAAATAGAGCCGCATGCAAGAGGATGTCTGTCAAATACAACAGGAAAGAAAAGAATTGGAAAAGTATTTTGGATCAAGTATTAGGAAACCATAGTTAGTCCAAGCAAGAACAATGTCAGATGGCAAAACTTAGGTATATAATTTTCCCTTAGATGAAGATCTAAATGTGTATGTGTGTTTGAAATGTTAAGACTAATGACCAAAATAAGGGAAAAAACAGAAAATTCATGAGTGATAGTCCTGTTTATACTGCCGTTGGCTAACTTGGGGTTATATGAAGCAAAATCTTATGTGTGGTGTGAACACATGAACATGCTTGGCCTACAACTTCATGTGTAGGAATTAAAAATATCCATGTTGGAAGTAGGACCCTATAACAGGAAAGATGGCGTGTTGAGGTTTTCAAGGCCTGTCCCTTGGGGCTTAAGGAGAACAGCCAGCTGCTTGCTGGAGAGAGCTTTCTTTTCATTTTTTAAAATATTGAAATATAGTTGATTTACAATGTTGTGTTAATTTCTGCTATACAGAAAAGTGATTCAGTTACAGTCTTTTTTCCTTTTTTTTTTTGTTTGGAGAGAGCTCTCTCACGTCATCTGCTGCACAGAGACCTCTGCCTTTCCTGTGAAGGCCATGAGACTTCTGGCCCGGAGGGGACATGAGAGCCCAGTGCCTCTCTGAGTGGGAGCTAAGGTTCCAATGATAGGGACCTCAGCAGTCTGCTTGTCCTTGTAAATACCCTAAAATAGCTTGATGATCTGATAAATTAGGGTCATAGACTACTGGCAGAGGAAGAAACCTTAAAACTCATCTGCCTCTTCATCTCACAGATGCATAAACCGAACCCCAGAGAAGTAAGTAGTTTCCCCAAAGTCAAAGAGCTTATTAATTGCAAAGCCAAGACTAGAAGCTAGAGATCCTGATTACTAGTGCTTTTGCATCGCAGTATACCAGCTAAGGGCAGAAAACATAGACTCTGATTGGTTTATTAATCTATGCCTTTACCCAAATGGGGAAGGCAGAATTCTAAGACGGTACCTAAGATGCCCTCTCCCTGGTATATAATCTCTCCTCTTGAGTATGGGGTATCTGTGAATATGATGGGATGCCACAGCCATGATTAGGTTACATTATATGAAAAGCTGAAGGGACTTTGCAGATATAATTAGGTTGACTTTGAGTTAATCAAAAAGGTGGTTATCCGGGGTAGATATCTGAATCAAGTGATGGACTCCTGACCCACAGAGACTGAGGTAATAAATGGCTGTTGCTTTAAACTGCCAAATTTGTGGTCATTTCCTGCACAGCAGTAGATACCAAAACAACACAGTTCTCTCAGATGCAACATACTTTAAAAGATTTCAAAAAATGGTATTTATGACAGGGTGATTTCTTGGACTCTCATGAGAGGGATGCCTACAGGCAATTTTAAATTTTGTATAGAGTATGTTCTCTGGTGATGTACCCTACCAAGCCCCTAATCTGTCACAAGTTAAAGAAAATGTGCTAAACTTTCAGGTACTTTTTGGGTAGACACATGCTGTGCACAGAACAATGCTTTGTCGTTTTCTTACGATCATTTTGGAGAAGGGATAATAGGGACCCTGCCAATCATTTGTGAGCAGAACAGTTGCTTCATTTTCCAAAAAGTTATTTATACATGAATGGTATATGAGGAAACACATACCAGAAAATCTTCCAAAGAAGGCTCAAAGAGCAGTGACTGGACTGTCAAAATCAGTTCTGTGACAAACATGGGAATGAGAGATTCATCTTCTTCCTGCTTCTCCAACACAGGGGCCCCCTGAAATGAGCACATTTGCAGTGTTATAACAATATATATAAGTACCAGTTCTAAAATAAAATTAAAAAACCCTCTGTATTACAGAAGGCACATAAACTTAAGCTTATACAATTAGCTGATGTTATAATGTTGGCATGTCTTTCAGAGAATGCTACCATAAAAAAAAAAAGGCAAATATGGGAAGACTGCACAACAGTGTAAAGCTTCTCTCCTTGTAAAAACACTATTGACAAAGTGGAAAGGCAAACAACAAACTGGACAAACATATCAGTAATGTATACAGTGGATAGAAGGTTGATTATATTTAAATAGAAATATGCTTGATATAGCCGATAGAAATATACACCAATAACATCATAATTGATATTAATAGAAATATACTAAAATATATAGAAATATACTTAAATAGAAAAAATCAGCAAAGGGCATAATCTGACATTTTTTAAAGGAAATGTCAATCAACATCCTCCTCCTTCTTTTCCTCAAGATATTAATAGTCTATTCAGTAACATTTATTGAGCATTTACGTGTGCCAGGCAGTTCTAGGTATTCATGTAAATACACCAACCATATGTAGCAGGTATCATTTTTATTTCCACGAGAAAACGGGATCTGGAGAAGGTAAGACATTTCATTCAGGACACACTGGTTTGTAAGTGGCAGATCAGAACTGCCACCTAGGTCTTTCTCATCATGAGGCCTCTACTCTTATCCCTGTGCTAGGGTGGCAATGAAAGGAATATCACATTTAAAAGTAGTGACAGTGTACTTTACAACCATCAGGTTGACAAAGATTGAAATGAATGATAAAATCTAGTGAGCACACAGGCAAAAGCTCATTCTCGAACATTGCTAGGAAGAGTGCAGACTGACACAAAACTTCCTGGAAAGTTATGCATCAGCTTCAAAAGCCTTAACAAGTAAGCATATTTCTGAGCCAACAACTCCATGTCTAGAAATTTCTTCTAAGGGGAAAAATCAGAGATGCATGAAAAATGGATAGACCAAGATGTTCTTTGTAGCATTATTTGGAGTAGTGAGAAAGTGATCAATAATATAAAATTATTTACAAGATGTGTAATACATTTCTATGTGAGAATGTTATATGGAAAAAATACCTATTGAGTTGGGAGAGTTTTCATAATACATTGCTAAGTGGAAAAAGTAGGTGATAAAGCAGTAATTAAAGTATGATTCCTTTTTTCCCCCGTGGAAATAGTTATCTTGGTGTAGCAGAGGACGCTTTTCTTTGTATATGTCTGTGTGTTTCAGATTTTCTGCACCTAGCATAAATTACTTTTATAATTCAAAAG
The DNA here is from genome assembly GCF_030028045.1 of Hippopotamus amphibius kiboko. Taxonomy (NCBI): domain Eukaryota; kingdom Metazoa; phylum Chordata; class Mammalia; order Artiodactyla; family Hippopotamidae; genus Hippopotamus; species Hippopotamus amphibius. The sequence continues at coordinate 68,536,581 of NC_080192.1, read as the reverse complement.
ATAAATGTTACTTTCAAAATGTGATAGTATTGAGAAAAAAAAGGAATTGAGAATAGGGAAGGAGAGAAAATAATGAAAAGGAGTATGCAGCTGAAATTCAGCTTTTGGAGAAAAGGAAAACTATGGCCAAGAGCATCAGGCCTTGAAATTGCAATACTGGGTTTTCTGGGGGGACAAAGAGATATGGAGGTAGGAAGCTTGATGAAACCAGATATGCAGGTTTTGCTATGTTTTTAGGTATCGGGCATGAAGCCATTATCCAGGATGGAGCTAGGGGAAAGCTTATTGGGATATCCGATAATATGCTCTCTCTCTTAGCTATGCTAGAATGCATGGTCAGATTTGTACTATTTAATCTCAAACATCTCAAATTATTTCTGTGTTTCTAGGATCAACATCCTCCCAAGAGGTTATTCACTGAAAACACAAAGGTTCACTCCCATGATTTGCTCCTTCTCGCCTCTAAACCATTGTTTATCTCTTTCATTTATACCACCTTCCCTGCTTCCTCTGCCAATTCATGCTCAAGATGACCCCCAAACTATAAAGCTTCTTGGGGGCAAGTATTCTGTCTATGTTTTTCATCACTATGTACCCAATACCTAGCATAGGGATTGGTACATAGTAGACACTTAAGGAATAATTATTGAGTGAAGACATGAGGAACCTTTAGCAAATACCTGTGAGAGAGACTGCAATATTCAGCACAATGGATGCTTTCTCTGCTGCTAGATACTGGCTGATACGCTGATTTTCATTCTGCCATTTCATACGTGTATGGTAGACTCTGATTATACTCTAAAATCCTCTAAGCATTTCCCCTGTTTTTCCAGTTACACAGAAAATAGCATAATTCACAGTGCACGGTAGGCACTCCTCAATAAATGTTGATGGATGAATTTTCTTAATTGTGTCTGAATATACCTTTTTATCAGTGACTTCAGCCTTCTCTTCTGTAATCCATTTCTGAATGACATCAGCTGAAGGTGTTCGTTTTAACTTGTCTGTGAGACAATTCAAAAGAGAGCTAGCAGAATTTACTGTTACAACGTGCATTGTGTTCTCAATTAGATAGTCATTTAGACGAATAAAGCTTGAAAAGAAAAAAATATACAGCTTCAGTTTTCTATACTCACTACATATTTTTGAAAGTGACTCTAAAGCAAGTATTTCAATTTTAAAACATCACAATTTCTCTTTGATTTTCCACTTATATTACAATATCAGAGATTTATTGTCCAGAAGAGTCATTCTTAGACATTCTTCACTTTAAAACACAAATATACTCAAATATATATAGCATCAATTTAGCTAGGCATTCGAACCATTCAATAGGATATTTAATGAGCAATGTAGTTATGAAAAAAGCACACAGCTCATCTAGCCAAAGGGGCCATGAGATTTTTTTTTAAGATGCTTTAAAGAAGAAATCAGTAAATACACATCTGTGACATATTCTAATGGTAATGAAATCTTTGCTATTGAATAAATGTTGTTTGACAGCAATTGCTAACCCAAAGATGAAAATGTAATGTTTCCCTACTTGAGTGCTTAGAATGCAAACTGAGTCAGCAAGGCATGTGAAATAACTTTTTATTCTGCTTAAGTGGAGCCTAAGGGCCCTCTAGCCTATGATAGTGGCCTCAGGACTGCTTCGCTAACTTCTGTTGCAAAACAGACATTATTAGCAGATTATCTCACAAATAAACTGGGGCACAATTAAGATTTATTAAGTGGTTGTAAAATTTGGAGGATCACGGAGTAACAGCCATCAGTGTTTTCTACTGCTACATATAACTCTTCAGATAATGTTTGGTGATTTTGTTTGCAAGAGTTCTTTGCAGTGATGAGGTTTTAGAATGATGCAAAATCCAAACACTGGGACAATGGCAAGACCCAGTTAGGTTAGCAGGTGAAGGGTCCTGGTGAGGTCCTGGAAGGTGGACTTACTTCCCACGATTCCCAGTGGCAAAATCTGCCTCAGGAAGAGAGTAGACATTCGTGTGGCCACGCAGCTGCCTGTAGTTCTTTGGGCACCAGACAGGTGGAGCAGGCCATCCAGATAAACTCAAGAAGGCCCATGAATCTCTGTGTGCCTGACTTCTCCTTACTGGCTGGGCTGGAGGAAAACCAAGCCTTAGTGATCAAAGAGGAGCTCTTGGCTTTGGACATATCCTACACCCTCTCTGGCTGTGTTGCTAGGTGGCAACTGGAGGATTTTTGTCTCCCAAATCCCTCATCACTAGCGAATCCTGTGATAAAGGCTTTTACTGTAATGAAACTTGAGAAGGATGGATGCTCTAGTTTTTCTTGAGAGAAAGAATAACCATTTACCATGTCAGCCTCATGCAGTGATGCCTTTTGCTGGCCTGCTCTGTGTATGTCATTTTCTTGGAGTCTCCAGAAGTAGGCGACTCAATGAGACTTCCACTTTCTGGCATTTTACAGTGACCTAAGAACAACAGAAGACACAACGACAGGAATTCTTGTGTAAAAACTCATTTCTTTCAATATGGATTGAGACAAGTAAAATTCAAAAATGACAAAATGCTTCGGTTCATGATCTATTTCAAACTCCAGAAAACAGTCAAGTTACCCAAAATCCACATCAAAGGATCTCAACTCAACAAAAGACTCTAGATAGCTTATTAGCATCCTCTGTCCCATGCCACCTCTTTCCAGGAATACCTTTACCCTCCTTTTTTGCCTGCATAAAGTTATCCTTTGGAGTCCCCACCAGCTGGGGCCAGTCCTGAGATCCACTCAGTCCCTTAAGTTTAACAAATCCTTGTCTGTACTAGTAGGTTGGATATACATTTAAGCAGAGAGGCCCTGAGTCCACTATAAACACTTGTGAAAGAAAGGATCTATAACCAGTTTAGAAATGCTATACACAAGTAAGGGTAATGCAAGGAAGATGCGGTATTTACTGTTTTTCCCCATCTACAATATACACTGAATTTATAATCTATCAAGGAAAGTTTGGAAGAATTGAAAAATAGGGTCATTGTGTAAACTTAAGAAAAGTGGAATGAAAGGGAGTTAACAATTCAGAAAGCCACCACTTTTGATCTATCGAAGTTCCTTCCCTTTCATACCCTCAATAGACTCATATGCACAGTCATCAGGAATAAATCCCGCAGCACGCAGAGCGACTCGACAAGCCTTTCTGACCACTTCTTTTGCCTCGTTTCGAAATTCTTCTAGGCGCTCTGTCACCTAGACATTGATAAATATGTATCATTAGTGATATCAAAGTATCAATAATAGGGGAAAAAACCTTGAAACTTAGAGACAAAATTCCTTACCTCCTCTAGCCGTGCAAGTTGTACAACTTTAAATTCTTGCAGGGTGTAGGTGTGATATTTTTCAAGGCAACAAAGTCCCATAAAACTCAATTGATAACACAATTCATTTATTTTAAGGAGAGCCGGTCGCAAATACTAAATGAAAAGAGAAATTTATCATTATTTAGTAAAAAAAAAAAAAACCTTTGCCTTTTAGAAGCATAAAAATATTGGGAAAGCAGGAATGGTAATTAAGGAAAATAAATAGCTCTATATGTTCATTTCAGCTACAACTACAAAGTGCATACACTTCTGAAATTTTGTTCTGGAAGTATTCTTTGAATTATCTGATTTAATTTGTCTGAATTCCTCTCTTTTCATCTTGAATACGTGTCTTTTAACCACGAAATTGAGGGCAAGTAACAGAGGATGGGCAATATCTTAAATGTCACCAGGTTTGGCAATAGCTACTAACAGATTCTTAGTGTTATCTTAGGACTTTACAATGTCCAGTCACCACGATAATGGAGGGGCCCATCTATTGATCTAAGAGGCTATGTTATAGAACAAAGACAAATTCAACATCACAATTTCAGTGGGTAACAGTCACTGTTAAGAATCTATCTCGAAATGTGGGCTGGGAGAATGAGTAGAAGTATTTGTGGAATAATGTCATATAATACAACTTAATCTTCCTCTATGCCATCATCATAAATCAGGGTTTTAGGATGCTGGCTTTGAAGGCGCATGTTCCAAGATTATTTCTAGGTCATTCACCCTCACTTCTCCTAATCTAATCAAAGGAGGAGCAGTTACATTATATTTTTAAAATGTTAACTTCAATTTATTTACATGTGACACTGGTTTAAGTGTTATATATAACACACTCTTAGACTCTTTTTCTAGGAGTTTCAAAACAGGACAACCAATAGGCATTCAGACAAACATGAAATAGAGCTTTAATTATTTATTCTAAGTACAAATAAAGGGAGGTTATAATTAAGAGACCCCAATGAAGAGATTTATGTGAGAAAACATCTAGGAAGTCATATAGTCCTTAAGATTCATCTCATGGAGAAATTTTCATGATAAAAAAAGAAGCGAAAATATAATACTGTAAATTACACTTCCTTTAAAAAAAAAAAGTAGACGTTTAGAGTCTACATCTCTGAATTGAGATAAGATGCTAAATAAATTAACATGTGTACAGGAGTAGGAATGAGGCTGTAATCAAAATGGGGCGGTGAAGGCAAGAAAGTCCAGTGTACTCTGGAGAAAAAGTCCTTGAGCCAAAAATATAAGTTCTATTGGTGAAGGGATAAATGGCTAGGATCCAGGTGGACAGCAAAACTGGTATTGATAGTCGGCCAAAAAGTTTGAGTTTGGGGGAAGAAAAAAAAATATAACCTAAGAAATTACTTTGGCTTAAACTAAATATCTGACCGTCAGCATAAAGTACAAACGTGAAAGCTGTTGTGAATGTGACAGAGACTGAAGGTGTTTTGTTTCTTTCTCCCATCATTGTTTCTGCTGTTAGCAAATTTCAGATGGAATCTGGGTTAGGTGGTTCACTCTTGGGCTGGTATATCAAGAGTGCCCATCGAAAGTGATAAGATTAGCACTGTTTTAATAGTTTACAATAACTGAAATGGAATATAACCTTTAAAAATTATGAATCACTATGTTGTACACCTGAAACTTATATTGTACATCAACTATACCTCAATAAAAATTAATTAATTAATTGAAACACAAACACATACACAACAATCAAGCTACTAGAGTCAATAATAAATTCTGCAAGGTTTCAGGAAACAGGCTTAATATTCAAACTCAGTTGTATTGCTATGCAGAATATATACGAGGGTGAGTCAAAAATTATCCACATTCTAGTTATATTAAAACTTCTGTTTGGCCGCACTGTCTTATCAGCACTTTCTGTTCAAGGCTACTGTCTCCCCAGTGACTGCTGTGCAGGTGTGAATGTGTTACATCAGTTCATTTGGAACTGTGGTGCGAGCAAAAATGGATGCCCCACTTACGATTTGCACAAAAGAAGAGCAGCATGCAGTGACTAGTTTTTTGTAGTCTGAGGGTGTACCTGCTGCTGTTGTTTATTGAAGACTCTGTGTGCAGTATAGAGAAAGTGTTCTGTCGTGAAGAAGTGTGTATGAATGGATAGAGATGCTTATTGAAGAGCTGAAGCCTAAACTTCGGATTAAATGCAGAGGACTGCTATCCAAGAGTGTTGTGATCTTGCATGACAATGCATGTCTGCACACTTCTGCCCACACTGTCAACACTCTGAAAAAACTTCGTTTTGAGATGTTAAAGCATCCTCCCTGATCTTGCTCCACTGGACTTTCACCTGTTTGGTCCCCTGAAAGCAGCCCTATGAGGACGAAGATTCACTTCTGATGAAGACGTGAAGACAGCAGTGCATTCATGGCTCGCAGCTTAGCCAGAACATTTTTTAATGAGGGAATACGAAAGCTTGTTGACAGGTGGACAAAGTGTATTGAAAAGCAAGGAGATTATGTCAAAAAATTATGTATTTGTCTTTTCTAAAAGTTAATTAAATTCTACAGTCAGAGTGAAAATAGTTTTTGACTCACCCTTGTGTGTGTGTGTGTGTGTGTGTATACTATTTATATACACATTTATACATTTACTGTTTAGATATATTCTGTATATGTATTGTAGAATATATATGTATTATAGAATACACATATATGTGTAGAATACACATGTATATTCTTTAATACATATATATTCTATACATATATACAAAATGAAAAATCCAAAATGAAATTTAAGAAAACAATTCCACTTACAATAGTATAAAAAAGACTAAAATATTTAGGGATAAATTTAACAAATGAAGTGTAAAATATATACTCTGAAAACTACAAAACATTGTTCAAAGAAACTGAAGAAAACCTAAATAAATGGAAAAGGATTGTATGTTCATTGACTAGAAAAGTTCATGCTGTTAAAGTGGCAATACTTCCTAAACTGAGCTTCAGATTTAAAGCAATCCCTACCAAAATCCCAACTGGCTTTTTTGCAGAAATCGACAAGCTGATCTTAAAATTCATGCGGAAATTCAAGAGGCCCAGGGGAGTCACGTTTCCTAATTGCAAAGTTTACTACAAAACTATAGTATTCTAGAGTGTGGTACTGGCATAAAGACAGATATAGATTAACGGAAAAAAAAGTTAGCATCCAGAAATCCTCACATTTACAGGCACGTGTTGACAAGGGTGCCAGGACAACTCAAATGGTGCTGGGACAACTGGACCGCCACATGCAAAGGGATGGAGCTGAACACGTACCTCATGTCATCAGCAAAAATTAACTTGAGATGGATAGAAGACCTGAATATGAGTTAAAACTATAAAGCCATTAGAAGAAATTGTAGGGGTAAGTTTTTGTGACCTGAGATGAAGCAATAGTTTTTTATAACAAAAGCACAAGCAGCAAAAGAAAAACATGGATAAAATGGACATCATCAAAATTAAGAACTTCTGTGCTTCAAATGATACCATCAAGAAAGCTCAAAGATAACCCATAAAACGGGAGAAAAGTTTTGCAAATCATATATCTGGTGAGGGCTTTGTATCCAGAACACATAAAGAATTCTCACAACTCAACAGTAAAATACAGGCAGCCCAATTAAAAACCGGCAAAGTATCTGAATAGACAGTTCTCCAAATAAGACATACAGATGTCCAAAAGGCACATGAAAAGATGCTCATGATCATTAGCCATCAGGGTAATATAAACCAAAACCACAATGAGGTACCACTTCACAACCAGTAAGAAAGGCTATAATGAAAAAGGCAGATGTAATGGTGAGAATATGGAGAAACTGAAGCCTTCACATGCTGTTGGTGGTAATGTAAATCTGTGCAGTGGCTTTGGAAAACTGTTTTGCAGTTCCTCAAAAGGTTGAACGTAGAGTCACAGGGTGATGACCCAGCGATTCCACTCCTAGGTATATACTCAAGAGAAATAAAAACATACGTCTAGACTAAAACTTGTACACAAATGTTCATAGCAGCATTATTTTTAATAGACAAAAAGTGGAAGAACCAAAATATCCATCAGTAGGTGGATGGATAAAACATGTATATTCACACAATGGAATATTATTTGCCAATGAAAGAAATGCCAGGCTACAACATAGATGGACCTTGACAATATCATGCTAAGTAAAAAAAGCCAGGCACAAAGGACCACTTGCTGTTTGGTTCCATTTATAGGAAATGTACAGAGTAGGCACAACAAGAGAGAAGACGTAGATTGGTGGTTGTCCAGAGCTGGGGCAGGGGTTGGGCTGGGAGAGTTTGGGGGGAGAAATGGAGAGTGACCTAATTACTCTTTTTGAAATGGTGGGAATGTTCTAAGATAAACTGTGGTGATGGTTAATCAATCCTGTGAATATATTAAAACCATTGCATGAGGTGGATAGACCTAGAGTCTGTCATACAGAGTGAAGTAAGTCAGAGAGAGAAAGATAAACATTGTATGCTAACTCACATATACGGAATCTAAAAATGGTACTGATGAACTCAGTGACAAGAACAAGGACGCAGATGCAGAGAATGGACTGGAGAACTCGAGGTTTGGGAGGGGGCGGGGGGTGAAGGGGAAGCTGAGATGAAGCGAGAGAGTAGCACAGACATATATATATACTACCAACTGTAAAATAGATAGCCAGTAGGAAGTTGTTGTATAACAAAGGGAGTTTTCAACTCGAGGATGGAAGATGCCTTAGAGGACTGGGACGGGGAGGGTTTGGGGGACTCGAGGGGGGGGGAGTCGAGGGAGGGAGGGAATATGGGGATATGTGTATAAAAACAGATGATTGAACTTGGTGTACCCCCAAAAAATAAAAAAAATTAAAAAAAAAACCATTCCATTATATACTTTAAATGAATTAATTGCATGAATTATACTTCAATAAAGTCATTACAAGGAAATGTGGGCACAGATGCCAGTAAGGTTGGTTACTAAAAATAATCATAAAAAAAAATCTCAAGGTCAGTTCCACATTCATCCCTTCAACACAGTCTAACAGAATCAGCCCCCCTAATTAACTCGTAAATATAAGACTAGGGGTAAGTGTGTGGGTGATGATGGCATCTAATAGATATTTAAACCAATGCAATGGGTCAATTGGTTATGTCAACCTAAGATTAAAATGATGAGAACTTTCTAGTCTGCTTGGGCTACATTAAAGAGAAGCTATTATCAAGGTCAAAGCACTATTGGTATGAATGATGGGCAGAGAGAATGACAATTCTTAGCACATAACATGAGAACAAGCCTTAAGGATTGATAGTGGTTAAATTCAGGAAGAACTATTTTACTTTTTAGGGATAAATTGATGGAATCTATAGTGTCCAAGACATGGTAAAAGATGAAAGGTGGTAAAAAGGTAGTAAAATGGTTCAAATGATTGATATAGCCTTAATGAAATTAGAGGTCTAGGGGTTGAGTTTGATATCAAAAAGGATTAGAATCTTTTCTACAACTCAGAATGCTTGATGGGATGTTCGTACAGATCTGTTCTGCACGAACATCTATGTGAACCATATACCTTGAATGTTCCTTTATTGTGCAACTGATGTCTTGATAACAATCTTTCAGATTACCATATGCAAAGTGAAGGAAATGACCAGTTAAAAAGCAAACTTGAGGCCTCTGATGTGAGAGGGTGGTGTCTCAGTGTCATAAAACAGCCAGCTGAGAACACTGAGCATGACATAATGGTGATTACCGCTCGTTCCTGGGGGCCAAACAGAAAACGTCTACTGCAAGTTGAAATTCAAGGAGTGAGCAGAGATTTTAAATATGGCCACATATACTTTAATAGTTCTTTTCCCATGATTCTCCCCTTCTCCAAAGTAAATATTAAAAATTTCCCTACTGTCTGAATCCATGATAGAAGAAAACAAAACATATGCTACATTGGGAAGTGCTGGCCCATGAAAACAAGCCCCCAGTTATTTTGGACCATAAAATCCCTAGTGTTTCAAAGATGAGAAGTAGTAATAGGGCTTGCCAACCTGCATTGTTCAAAAGGAGATACAGTTTTCCTGGTCAACAACAAAGGGGGTCGTGAATCCAAACCTCTGAGGCTGCCTCTAAAGAAAGGGGACCTGTGAAACTCTCTTGTTATACTTTAGCGTTTTGCAACCCTAGTTAAAATGTAGAAACACACTAGACTGCCAGACTCTTAAGTGACAAACAGGATGGAAATTGTCAGTTCTCTTAGAAGATGAAATATTCTATTTCAGGGACCATCTATACCAATACTTTGTTTTCCTGTAATTCTTTTAAAATATGATTAATAAATACGTACACGATTAACAATGAACAGATCTTTTTGTAGAGATTTTCGACATCCGCTGATTTTTTTGGAGCGGACATTCTTCTTCCACACGTTAAAAGCCTTCCATTTCCGGAAAAGTGAAAATATGGGAATCTTAGTGAGTTCTCTGTGATACAGATATTCCTGTTCCCATCGATCAGTTTCGATAAATTCAATGTCGTCATTATAGACATGCGTGACTGCCTTTTTGCTAATAGTATAGTAGTCATTTTTATTGATGTTCTCATAATTTACAACCCTATGAACAAATAAAAATTGGGGCAAGTGAATACAGTATTCAATACAAAATCAAGCAACTGTATTAGTTTTTTGTTTTAAAAAGATAAAACACTTCTGGAAAACAAATATTATTTAAAAAACTTAAAAATTCTAACAGACTACTTTTAGATTGAATAAATTACTCAAGAAAAGGGAGCTGCTTTTTAACAACAGTTGGGCTTATTATAGCTCTTAAGCATTTCACAACCTTGGCAATATGCCTGATGATTTCAGCTCTGCGATTTTTACAAAAACAAATCAATTATGGATTTTTAAAATGAAAGCTACCTGGAAATAAGTTTTTATTTATCACTGATTCTTTAGAAACTATTCAATAATAAAGTGTAAAAGTTTTACACTACCCAATATTGACAGAATTATGAGAATGATCAAAATAAAGAAAATATGAATTAGATTAGAATTAAGACCCAGATTAAGCTTAAAAATGTCCAATTTATCACATATCAAAGTAATCATTAATGAGATTGTTTATTTCAAGATATTCTTCTTTCAAACGTCATCAAGGGTATCCTTCAACCTCATCCATAATAAGAAATTGATCAAGTAAAGAAGAAAAACAAAAATGGGATAAAAAGAGGAGTAAGGCTAGGCGAGGGAAACAAAGGAATGAAAATAGAAAGGGCTGATTCTCTAAAACTTCTTAAAATAAGAGCTTGCTTACAATACTTCCCTGGTGGCACAGTGGTTAAGAATCTGCCTGCCAATGCCGGGGACACAGGTTTGATCCCTGGCCTAGGAAGAGGAGCAACTAAGCCCATGCACCACAACTGCTGAAGCCCGCATGCCTAGAGACTGTGCTCTGCAACATGAGACGCCACCGTGATGAGAAGCCTGCACGCCGCAACTAGAGAAAGCCCGTGCACAGCATCGAAGACCAAACGCAGCCAAAAAATAAATAAAAATTTAAAAAATTAAAGAAAACTCGCTTACAGACACAAACATATTTTCTGTAATTTTAGCTATAACAGTGAAATATTGGATGCAACTTAAATATTCAATAATAGAACAAGTGTGAAATATAAGATGGCAAATTGTTGAAATATATATGGGAATTTAGGAAAATAAAATTTATGTAGATTTTACGGTAGTTTAGGATAATAAGACAAAGTTAAGTGCCAAAACAATACCTCAAATTGTTTCCATATTAAACTATGCAAAAATTATGCTATAATTATATAATATATATTATATGACAATAATTCTAAAAATTACTGTACAGAAGTTAGACGGGAACACTCCAGTGAAAATCAACTGTTTCCCACGCCTATTTTCTCTTCCAGTCCTTAGCTCTGCATCCTGAACCTAGAGTTTACGGACCTTTGGCACAGCCTTCAGGTCATCTGTGAAATCCCTGAAATTGTTGTATGTAAACAAATTCATGCATGTATGCATAAGTTTTTTAAGGGGTTGGAACAAAATTCTCATATGCTTTGTGTCCGTTAATCAAAAAATGATGAACCATGGCAAAAATCACTTTCAGGTTTTAATTTCTAATTTTGTTTTAATAACACTGAGTAAGAAAAATATTTTAAAATTAGGGCGTACAGGACCAGAATGAAAGCAAACTGAAAGCAAGAGCACACGAAGGAACTGGGGGGCCGATGGTGCTGTGGAGTGGGGAGTCTCGAAGGCTGCTCTCCCAGTTCAGTGCTGTAACAGAATTTCCACTTGCTTAGCTCCTACCTGATGCCCCTCTCTGACTCTGGGTTCTGACTCACACCAGAAACATCTGGGAAAATGCCAGGTATTACATGTTGGTGGTGAGGTGTAGGGAAAATGTTTAAAATGTTTTTCCTTTTTTGTCAACCGCTTAAGATATAATTAGGGAATCACTTTGCTATACACCCGAAACTAACACAACATTGTAAATCAACTATAATATAAAGTAAGAATTACATTAAAAAAGATATGATTAGGACATTCTTCAGGTGATTCTCTACAAAATGGGAAATTTCAACTTGTCTCTGAAACTGTAATCAACTTCAGATGTTCCATTAACAACAATCATCAAACCGGTCTAAAAGCAAGAACGAACAGCTCACCATGGCCCCGGTGCATGTCTAGAAAACTCACTCTGTGTGAGTCTATCTGCTACTACAGGCGCTTCTACAAGGTAGCAGGTGTGGTCCATGATACTGAATTTTAACTTATTGGTGCTCAGTGCCACTAAGAAATCCTTTTTATTTACATTTTCCCACCTATTCAAGATTCTCATTCTCATATCCCTAAGCCTTTTACTCCACTACACATCTCTGCTCTGCACAGCACAAACGGACACATGAGAGTCTTTCTGAAAGATTGAATCGTCAGCATCAAAATCACTTGGGGTGTTTAAGAATCCAGATTTCTGGGTCCAACATAGAATCAGAATATTTATGTACAGGACTCAAGATTCTAGCTTAACAAGTTCCCTGTGTGATGCTGACACACCGTAATGTTTGTAACCATTGAACTTTATTTGAAAGCAAATAAACAACAAAGAAGGAAAACGTGGTGACAAGGTGAGTTCTCTCTCGTACCTTCAACTTGAAAATCTCGTACTGTCACTGTGTTTTACCCCTTTGAGTATACCTCTCATGCTTTCCTCCAAGCAGAGATGGATAGGTTTCATGTCACCTTTTTCTACCTCTCCTGGCATTTGGCTACTTTTCCTCTGCATCTAAAAATGTGTAGAACTTCTCTTTAACTTGTAGAAAGCTTCCCTTTAGTTTACAGAAAGCTTTTTCTTGGCCCTGCTGCCCATTTAACTTAGAATCCCGGTTTTCTTCCTTCTCTTAAACTTCCTTTAAAATGGCCACATCCTCCCCACCCATTCCTTCTTCAAGTTTCTGAAAACTAGTCTTGTTCCTTACTACTCTAATGAAATGATTCTCTTGACGATCAGGGGGAATTTCCTTCAAGCCCAACCCAGTTGACAGGCAGAAGGGGCAGCAGGATTGAGGAAAGCTTTGCAAAAATTCAGAAGGTCTAAGGAGAATAGGATTCTCTGGAATCCTATTCTCCTTAGACCTTCCAGTTTGTTCCTGGGGGGTTGAACCCTAAATACACTCCTTGGATTGCTGTGCTCCTCATACTGGAACCTCAGTGCTCACCTGTTCCAGGAGTTGATCCACGGCTCCTAAGTGACGGCTGCCTATTCAGCACTTCTTGGCATTCAGAATTCAGCCTCAAACTTCAGCTGCCTCCTTTGTTTTTTCTTTCTTTCCTTTTTTGGCACTGTGCAGCTTGTGGGATAGCTCCCTGACCCGGGATGGAATCTAGGCCCTCGGCAGCGAAAGTGCGGAATCCTAACCTCTGGACCACCAGGGAATTCCCTCACCTGCCTCCTTTGGCTGTTTGTTCCATCAAGGCCTTTCTTTGAGGAAATAACCAGAAAAATTAGTCTTCCTTGAAGACCTAAAAAGAGAACTTAACTTTTTCAATTGCTGTGCTCTAAAATTCCCACTTTGCTGATAAAGAAGATGACTTTATGGACCCAATTAACTAAAAAGAGATCCTTGGAAAGTTAATCATGCTGAGAAGAATGTCTTGAATAAGATTACACTTAACTATGCTTCACTGGAAAAAAAAATATCTGTAGTGTTTTCTTGCTGTTCAATGTAGAATTATGAAATTCCCTGTCAAATTATTTACAGTAGAACCTGTCTTTGTTCATTTGAAATGAAACAGACTCAAGGCTTCTATCAATGTCTAAAAGGATGTGTCACGTGAAGTGAGAGAATTGCATGGCCGATTGTGGTAGGCCATCAATTGTCCTGTTATTGTTCATTTTAGATAAAACTCAAGGGAAATCTACTGCGGAGGGGGGTCTAAAAAACGTGATTTCTCCTCTTGGAATTAATTCCTTGATTTTTCTAAAACAGTAAGATCTCAATGTGATTTGTTATTTCAAACAGTATCTCTATCTGTTGTTACACCTTGCAATGATGGAAAATGCATCTGTTTGTCTTTAAACTGGTCCACTGGACTAAGACTGCAGAAGCATGGTTTGTCTCACGAGAGCCTTCTGCTCAAGAACTCTGAACAGCCTCCTGTTGCTTATACTGATATCATTAAATCCAAATTATTCTGCCCGATGTTTGTGGCACTCTCCTCCTATCTCATATTAGTTCCTTCTCCGTCCATACAATTGTGTCTTTTCAATTGTCAGGCGGGTTTCTTGATCACGTCCAGCTTAGGCTGTGCTAGAATGCATACCCTGTTCCCTTCTCCCACCCTGATTTCTACAAGGAAGAGGGTAATTCCATACCTGCTTTAACGTTCTGGGGTGAATTAGATGAGATCACGTGGCCCTAGGCAAATCTAAGCTGTCTCCTTATTTTCATTATTACACGGTTTTAATTGGTACGATTTGAACTTATTTATTGGACAAATGTAAACAAGCAAGTGCCTGGAAAGAAATTAAGTATTTCCCGAGTTTTGTATTTGTAAAACCTCACTCTGTTTGAGGACGGTCAATATCATGATTCAATACACATCTAGGTCAGACCTGACCTGGAGAAGAGAAATGGCTTGCTCTGCGTCTGGTTTGATTAACCCGAAATGATAAAACGTCTGATAAGGAACTCCTTTTCACCTAGACAATTAAACAAAAGCATAACTTCCAACCATAACTTCCACAATAAGAGAGTGCTCTAGGGTCAGTGGGTCTCGGCGTACGGTCCTTGGAACAGCAACAACAGCCTCGAGTGGGAATCGCAAATTTCCACCCCCTCCAGACCTACTGAATCAGACAGTGTGGGGGTTAACAGTCTAGGTGTTAGCAGGTCCTGTACGGCTCACTGCAGAACCACTGCTCTAGGTCCATGGCCTACAGCTCTCATTGAATACTGGGATCATCTGATGAGTTTTAAAGAAATGCTGTGGCTTGGGTTCCACCACAAACCAATTAAATAAATCTCTGGGGGTGGGGCCTGGGTGATTCTAGCAGCTGACGCTGAGAATCACTGCTATAGGTTCTTCAAATTTATGTATAAAATGAAATAACCACCCATTAAATTGTCATAGCTCCAAAACAGTGCCTGTGTGTGTGTGTGTGTTTGAAGGAAGGGTAGGGAGACAATTTGTAACTGAGGAGTTTTAATGATGCCAAGCGAAAATGCTAAGAACCTGTACTATTTCTACTTGCTGACTGACTGACCGAAATTTCTTCCTGGACTAGCACAAAAAAACTGCCACTGTGTTAGGCAACCTGGGGAGGTTTCTGGTAACGTGGCTTCATAATGATCTGTTCCTTATTATGTAACATATATGCCTCATTATGGAGTTTTTTATAATTATGACCTCACATGGAAACTAGAATGTTTCCACTTGAGAAAGTTTCAAGCTGGCATTTACCTGTGTCTTCTGTTCTAGCCTGCTAAATTTGTAATCTAGATGAAAGGATAGAAAAGCTTTGGTTTGAAATTTTAAAAGCTGCCTAAAACATTATTTTAACATAACAGAAACTACCTCGTAACCAACTCGATTGCGTAGAAAGTAACATGGCCTGAGCCCAGTGTAGAAATGTATATGGTCCTAACAGCCCAAGGCACTTAACTACGTTGCACAGAATCCTAATCCCAGCAGATATCCCACAAGAAAGGGTTTTTTGGTTATACAGGACAGAAATGTGTAATTACATTTAACCCAAGTTTTATTGATCTTAGCACCACTGACATTTTGGGCCGGATAATCTGTCACTGTGTGGGACCATCCTGGGCACTGTCAGCCGTTTAGGAGCATCCCTGGCCTCTTCTCACTCCATACCAGGAGCACCACCCTTTCCAGTCGCAGCAACCAAAAATCTCTCTGGACATTGCCAAATGTCTCCCGGCAGGCAAAAAATCTTCCAGATTGAGAACCAGTGATTTAACTTAATGTTTCTCAAATCTGCACGATCACGGAGCACATTTTTTATGCTATCCACCTATTAATATCACTTAGGTCTTAAGATCCTGGAAATATACACTGGGAAACACTTAGGTGGAGGAGACATTGTTCGCTCTTTCTTGGCTTTTCTTGGACCCTAAAGATGCTCAGGATTTAGGCAGACTCTGTTGTACACTGATTTCTAATGACTTTAAAATCGAAATTGCACAGAAGATTAAATTATAGGATTGAAAGATGGAGCATCAGATATTACTCTGAATTTCCTGTCTGCAAATCACAAAACAATACCAAACAGCAACGTCCTTAGTATACCTCTACCTCAATTTCCTCTTTCAACTCTACAGGATGCCTTTTTTTTTCCCCAATTAAACACATTTATTAATTTTTTTGAGGTACACCAAAGTCAATCAGCTGTATTTATATACATAGCCCCATATTCCCTCCCTCCCTCAACTCCCCCCCCCCACCCTCCCCGTCCCAGCCCTCTAAGGCATCATCCATCATTGAGTTGATCTCCCTTTGTTATACAGCAACTTCCCACTGGCTATCTATTTTACAGTTGGTAGTATATATATGTCTATGCTACTCTCTCACTTCGTCCCAGCTTCCCCTTCAGCCCCCACCCCCCCCAACCTCGTGTCCTCCAGTCCATTCTCTGCATCTGCATCCTTATTCTTGTCTTGTCACTGGGTTCATCAGTACCATTTTTTTTTTTTAGATTCCATATATATGAGTTAGCATACAATATTTGTTTTTCTCTTTCTGGCTTATTTCACTCTGTATGACAGACTCTAGGTCTATCCACCTCATTACATCTAGCTCCATCTCATTCCTTTTTATAGCTGAGTAATATTCCATTGTATATATACACCACATCTTCTTTATCCATTCATTTGTTGATGGGCATTTAGGAGGATGCTTTTTTAACTGGGCTTTTTTTCAGGATGAAATAAGATGAATGTACAGAAAGCACTCAGCACAGTGCCTCGCATGGAGTGTGTAACACAGATGTCAGGGGTAGCTGTTATTATGAGGATAAGTACATTAGGCATAATGCATAAGAGCCTGGGTTCTGAAGTTTACTTGGGTTTGAATCTCAGCCCCACAATTCACCAGCTATGTGAACTTGGTCAAGCTTCTCAACTCTGCCTTAGTTTCCTCATTTGTAAAATGGATATACCAATACTACCCACCTTGTAGAGTTGCTATGAAGATTAATACATATAAAGCCTTTGGAACAATACTTGGCATATACTGGACTTGTTGTTTGTAGGATTGTGTTGCAGTATTCACCCACTTCATTGTAAAGACCTGGTACCCCACTATGGCCTTATGAGGCGCCCACGGTTCCTTACTAATGTGAGCAAGTTTATATTTCAGTGACCAAAACAAGAAAGAACAAAATATGGACATACACGATTAAAACAATAGTGAGGTGAGAGGTTCCACAGATGGAATGGTCAGACACCACAGTGGCTCCTTTTTCATGAGCATGAAAAAGAAATATTTAAATATTGCCCTACTATGGGGTCTCCTTCAATTCAGCTAAATGGTCAGGCTCATAAGACTTTCATGGACCATATTTGGCAGCCCTCTAACTAGAAGGCTACAACAGGAGCTACTTCTTGCCTTCCAGGGAACATCAGACTTGGCTTTTCCATGGGACTCCTTGCAGCAATCTAAGAGCCACCTACGAGCTATCCTCTCCCAAGGTGACAACTCAGATGCAAGGACATGAGATCCATATTGGCTGTGTGTGGAAATCACCCTGGCATAGGAGGAGCCAACATTTCTTGCAATAACTATAAGCATAGATTTTAGGGTTCCTGCAGAGACATGCACAGAGAAAGAACTGCTGCACCGTGGGAAGTCCAAAGCTATGGTTCCCCATCAGGTATTTATAATTCACTTTTAGTTTCCAATGCAGATATAATTTACCAATCAGGGGTCATTTTTATCATAAGCAATGTTGCCTAGAAACAACTGACATTCTAGTCGTATTAGGTTACCAGGGGAACGGAGCTTCAGAGTTAACCAAAGGCCAGATTCTCATGCAGAGAAAACTGTTCTAGAATCCTCTATAGCAACGTTTCCCAAACTTTGCAGGTTCTAACACACCTGTACTATGATAACGTTTTATAAGGCACACTGGTAAAGATATTAATTACAATTTCTTTGTGTTATAAGAAAAATAAAACTCAAAATATTTGGGAAATAAATATTCAATATTGAGTTTTATAAAACTTCCAAATAAACTTCAGCTCATAAACAAACACAGCTATGACCATAACTTTCTTGAAGTAGCTACTGCATTTCTAATCAAGTCATGATGAATGGCCTGCTCAAGTTCTTAACAATCGCCACTGCTAAGGAATACTGTTCATAGAAGTGGGAGACAGCAAATGGCAGGTGATGATTTATTGCGCTGTTTCTCATGAATGGGAACTCCCTTTTCCACTGACCAGAATTTGGATCATTTGCTCATTTGGAATTATGCACCAAAGATACCATCATTCTTTAATTCTAACAGCTTTTCCTTTTCTTCCTTTGATAAATGCAGTGTTGAAATGTCTTATGATAATACAAATGGATTTAAAACCCAATCAAACATTTCCATATCAAGTATCTCAGAAAGAACTGTGAAGCTTTCTCTCAAACGCAGATGTTACTCTGTCTGACCTAGTAATTTTTCCATAAGCTAAATTCTTAACAGTGACTAAAAAAATCACTAGAGAACCATTTGAAATTTCACTTTTCCAAAGCTGAATTTTTGCTTTGAGTTCCTAACCCTCGTCAGTATGGGCTAATATATTTTCAGGAAGCTCTTTTTATTTTTTATGAAGTTCATCCAGGTACTCAAATGTCAGTTAAGTAACCCAGCTGTGAAACCAAAAACTATCCTTCACTAAATCTACAAAATTGAATCACTTGCAAAATGTTTTCCAATTCCTAACAAAATTCCTCCTTTGGATCACCTATGCACTGAAGTCTGAAACAACAAATAATTATGTTCTGCTCACATAGCTTTGTAGAAAGCTTGAAACAGAAGGTCAGATGGTGGCTTGGATTTTATTATAGTTACAATTTTGATAACATTATTTAACTTGGAATTCATAAGTGCAGAGAAACATTTCCATGTGGGAGTTCCTTTGAGTGAATAAAATAATGTAATATGTATTTTAATCTCAGGACTATCAGAATTAACTCCACATGGAAAATACATTTTAAAGAAGTATTTCTGTAATATCTCATTTGCCTTTGATATTTCAGCCCCAGCTGCTTTTCCGCCCTGAGAAAAGAGTGCTTCCAAACATCTCACTTCAGGGATTCTAGTGCTGTTATCCATCAGTTATTAATGTCTGCATCTCCATCAATATGCAGTAACACTTTCATAAAGTCCTGGATTGTGATCATCTCTGCCATGTAACATGTGGATCTAGTGGTATTATTGATTTTCTTTGCTTTTCTGGTTCCAAATAGAATAAATAATTTCCACACAGGCTGGTAAAACTGCAAGTCTGCAACAGTGAGTCATTCTGATATTAAATATTAATTGTGTATTCTTGCACTCCTAGCTTCTTGAGCTTCTTGATCAGATGCTAATCTAAACATGGGATTTGGTTTCATATTTTGTTCTTCCACATGGCTTTAAAAGTTCAAACCCTTTAGCAGGGAGGGTGGAAATCTTTCAGTAAGGTGTTGATATAGCTTGCTCAGTACCACTGATTCATTTGATAACATTTTCATACTAATGAGATATTTAGGCAAAAGGAAAGGAAATTTACTGTGGCTCACAAATCCAATTTCAGATAATTCTAATTATAATGCCTAATTTCTAACCTTTTTTCTTGACCACTGCATTTATCTTGTAACTTATTCTGTTTCCTCTCTGAGCATATCTTTCTATAGGTGTCTCAGTAACAGTATGACATATCTTTCTTTGGGTTTTTTGTTTGTTTTTTGTTTGCTATGAGAGTGCAACTTTGAATGGTTTCTAGTTGGGATCTCAGTTCCACCTTTATTCATGAATTCTCTATTGGGAATAAAGCATTATTTGGCTTTTTTTTTTTTTTTTTTGCATTTGTTCTGGAAAAATTCAATAGGCTTATACGAGAGACAGATTATTGTGCTAGATTTGGAAATGACAGAATATGTTTCCACGGCTTCCACCACTTTTGGTGGGTAGTGAAGACGTTCTTTGAAGCAAACTCCCAGTATTATGGGGGTCTCATGGACACCACCAAATTCCATCTTGACTGGTAGTACAGCAGAGAAATTAAGAGCATACATTGAGAAGCCAGACAGTTATTATTGTACAACTGGGGGCAAGTCACTTAAAAATTTTGTGTCTTATCTGTAAAGCAGAGCTAATAAATGCATCTATCTTATGGTATTTTTGTGAGAATTTAAAAATATATATATATTTACATACACACACACACATATGCATGTATACGCTTTGCCTGGAACACAGTAAATACCAACAAATTATCACCTTTTATGATATGTAAAATGTGATGATTTGCTTCCGTGCCCTCTCACAAAGTGGGTCTGTGACCAGACTTTCTAACCAATAGCCATCTTCCATACCTCATGGCTCCCGCTCAATTACAGTCACTCTTGTTCAAGACAAAGTCCTAACAAAATAGAATTATTTTGTCTTGATCTATGTTCTCTGTTCCCTTCCTGACCTCTCTAATTCCTGATTCTTTACCTAGTTTCCTCCACTTGCCCAGACCTGACCGGAGTCATCATTATGCCCTGTTGCTGGACAAGATAATCTGCAGTGACAGCTGTATGCTTCCCAGGGTAATATTCCAACACACTTACACATCTCCTTAAAGAAGCAGCTTCAAAACTGTTATGTGTAACACATACCACTAAATTGATTCTTCAGAGTGAACTTGATAAATGTAACTATTTTCTCACTTAGAGGGACCACGGTGGAGATAAACAGTGTAGAATTGTGCATTTAACATATTTTACTACACTTAAAAAATTATGTGAAGACATTATATTTTATCACAACAAAAGGAGTTTGGTATAACATGTCTGTATCCCATTGATCCAGTATTTACTACTTTTAACTTCCAATTTAGCTACTTCCAACTACATAGCATCCAAATAATTGTCTTTACTCATAAGATTTATCATATTTGGAGTTCAGGCTGGGAGGAAAATTTAACAAACACCCCAAAATGTTATAAAATAACAAACCGTGATTCCTACAATATCTTCTTAAATGAGATCTTGCATATTACTACCAAGCATTGTTAGTGTCAGTCCAAAAAAGTATAAAACATCAACTCAGTTCCCTTAGTAATAGTGTTCATTAGTCTAGAAAGACAATTTCCCAAATCGCACAAAAGCACCACCTTCAACACTTTGTCTTGTGCTACTAAATAGATGAGAATCAGTTTTACGTTTGGCAAAATCTGACTCCTCTCATAATGGGGAAGTAATATCACAAATGTCACTCCTTGATGTCTGGGTTATGGGATATTTTTTAAATAAGAAGAAGCTATGAAAATATTTCACACGTTAATCAAGAAGTGTTTATAAAAATTAGCAAATAAGCCATTTTTTCTGAGTTACCATTAAACATCCATAACCTCTTCTTCAAAAACTTATAAAAAACTAAAAAAAGAAGTAGTAAGGTAGTGGTGGAATAACAATACTGTTAAAGGGATATTTTTTATATCAAAGAGCTTTAAATTCCATTATATATTAATTATCCCATCTTAAAAAAAAAAAACAAGCTGTTTCTCTTAAGAAAAGCCCTCACTCTTGACCCCAATTGTCCTTTCATCTACTACCCTGTTCCTCTTCTGTCTTTGGTATTCCCAAATTAGTGTGTCCAAATCCAAAGTCCTATTTTTCCTTGAAGAATCTGTTCCATCCAGCCTTCTGTGTCTTACTTAATAGCAACTCACTCTTTCTCTTGCTTAGTCAAAGGGATTATTAAAGTCATCCTGGGCTCTTCTCTGGTTGCCCACCTTGTATACAATCCATAAAAATATCCTGTTGACTTAACCTTTGAATTATTTCCAGAATTTGACCCACTTCTCCCCACCTCCACCACTATCACCTGGTCCATCTCTTATCTGAATAATTAAAGCCTTATAATTGGTCTTCCTGTTTCAATACTTGATCCTCGAAAGTCTATTCTCTACACAGCAACCAGAGAGGTCCTCTTTCTTTTTCTTTCTCTCTTTCTTTCTTCCTTTCTTTTTCTTTCTTTTTCTTTCTTTCCTTCCTTCCTTCCTTCCTTTCTTTCTTTCTTTCTTTCTTTCTTTCTTTCTTTCTTTCTCTTCCTTCCCTCCCTCCCTCCCTCCCTTCCTTCCTTTCTTCCTTCCCTTCTTCCTCCCCTTTCTTTTTTTCTGCACTGTGCAGCATGTGTGATCCCTGACCAGGGATCAAACCAGTGTCCCCTACATTGGAAGCATGGAGTCTTAATCACTGGACCACTAGGGAAGTCTCAGAGAGGTCCCTTTTAAAAAGTAATCCAGACCATGGCACTTCTCTACTCAAAATCCTTCCTTGGTTCTCCATTTTTCTCAGAGCAAAAGTTAATGTTTTTACAATAGCTGGCAAGGCCATCCATGGTATGTCCTCTCATTCATTCTACTGTAGTCTCACCAGGCTCCAGCTCGGTTCTTCAACATGCCAGGTATGCTCCTGCCCTCGGATATTTGTATTCACTTTGCTGCTGTCTAGAAGGCTCTTCTCCCCTCTCCCCATAGCACATACCTTACTCCTTCTCCTTCAAGTCTTTGTCCAAATGCCAGCTTCTCAATGAGGCCCACCCTGACCACTCCAGTTTATTCACAACCTCTTTCCAAGAACTCCCAATCCCCTTTGCTCTACTCTGTTTCTTTTTCTATAACACTTAGCACATTCTAGCATTCTGTATAATTTGCTCCTGTATCATATTAATTATTGTCTCCTGCTGCTAAAATGTAAGCTCCCTGCGGGCAGCGATTTTGATCTGGATGGTTCACTAGTATTGCTCTAGCACCTAGAAACGTTCATGCTATAGATCAGGTGCTCAATACATTTTGCTGAATGATTGGATTTTCACAAGCATCTCTGTTCCTTCTATAAGTTATTTCTCACTCCTGTTAAGCTCTTTCAGATTTACAATAAATTTATCATTTAAAAATTTGATTAAAATTTTTTTTCTTTTCTCAAGCAGAAGAGCTGTTTTTGGTGTTATCTGACTCAATCAAAACCATAGTGCTGAGTAAGGGAGAAGAGAATTCCCAGAAGGAACTTTTATCTTCCTGTGCAGCAGAGACTGGGGAAGGCAGCTCAAAGAATCTGGTGGCAAAGCTCATCTACAATCACCTTCAAGGAAAGACTGTATCCAACCCAACTAAACCACCATTGAGGAAGGTCAGCATCAGCTTTACGTCCTGCTATCCATGGTGCTGAACTTTAGAGCAATTCAGACTCACATTTGGGTGATTCTTCAAATTATTTCAACAAATGTGTGTCTAGCAACGACAGAGAGTATATGTGAGTGTGTGTGTATTATTCTATATAAAAGACCCTAAATTATCAAGCTTATTTTACTTACAAAAACCCCTTATTTCTATTCTATTAAGGAAAGCTGAAATGATGTGAAAAAAATCATGCATCATCTATTTTTTATACATTGCCATCTTCTTTTCTAACTAATCACAAAACATCAAAAATATGTCTGTAATACTGATTAAAAATACATGGCATTATATCAATATAATATAAACATATAAGGAGCCCAGCAGTGCCTACAAAATGTCTATAAGTAAAGATAAATGGGGAAAATAAACAAAATTATTGTGATTAAGATTCATTTGTCATTGGATGAAAACCGAAATTAGATTTTATCATATAAATCATTAATACTGAATCAATTATGGCTAACATTTGCAATCTTATTTGTAATTTTTACTGCTAAATAAACTTCTTCGTAAAAGAGAACTCACTTCAGATTATATGTATCGTACTCAATGGAAGATCTTGGCACTGTGGAGATCATATAGAGAAACCCAATGTGTTCATTTTCACGTACTATTTTAATAATTTGCAAGGGATTTTGGATGTTGGCTTTAATGACTTCTTCCCGGTCGTGGAAATAGTACTTAGGGTAAGTTGAGGTACTCATCTCATAGAGGCCTCTTCTTCCAGTGCTGATACGTGACAGTTTCGCAGGAGAGGGAGAGAACACCTCGGCAGAGGGCCATTGGATCTAAACAAAGCCAAATTTTTAAAACGTGAGTTTTTATGGGGGAAAATAAAAACGACATGTAAGTGACAAAATATTAACCTCCGGGACTAACTACCACACTGCCCGAGATGTCTAGGGCTCAAAGGCAAGCATTTTTGAACTGAAAATTTTCAAAGTGTTGTTCAGCAGTGATCGATCCCTTCTCAGTACTCCCTGCCCCGATGTCCGTCCCCTTCCCACAAACACCCCCAGCGACGCCTCCCATTGCCTTCTCCCCTCCCTTCATCAATGTTTTCTTTTTTCAATATAAGTTTTTAAATAATTTTAAATTAGTTATCTATTTTATACATGTTAGCATGTATATGTCAACCCCGGTCTCCCAATTTCACTCCACGTTTATAAACATCAAAATGCTGCCGGCTCCCTGGTGTTTGCGGGGCCCACCGCTCCCCTTGCTCAGCGCTCTGCATCTCCGCTGACTGAGGCCTTTCCCTTCAACCTCCTCCAGTTCTGACAGCCTTGATGTTTTTCAGTGAGGGACATCTTGAACAGCTGTCATCATAACTCATAATAAACTACTTTTTTTAGTGAACGTGATGTGTTGTCACATTGAGTGCTGGGGATCCGTATGTAACAGCCTTGGGGAAGCATATATGTTATTAACTCACAAGTGCCTGTTCTGGAGACAGCGCTTCCCACATTTCAGTCTGCATGTGAATCACCTGTGTTTCCTGATAAAATGAAGAGTCTGCCAGCCAGTCTGAGGTGGGGCCTGAGATTCTGCATTTCTCACTTGCTCCCAGGAGACGTGATGCTGCTTGCTGCTGGACCACGCGTGGAGCCCCAAGGCTAAGTCCCCGCCATGTTCACACACGTGAGCTTTGCTCTAATCCCTGGGTCCCACTGTCTACTCTCAGTGCCACTCACACTCCTTTGCTCCTCCCCAACAAATCTGGGACAGCATCACACACATCCTCTCCTCTTGTGGAGGAGGTTGCTACTGTGCTTAAGGAAATATGACGTCAACTCCAACAGTCATCCCTTTGTCTGTCTGACAGGAATGGCTTTAAAAGAATCACCACTGCAGACCTGCTTTGATGAATAACTGAGGTACATATACAAATGATATCTTTATTGCCTATTTGCATAGTTCATAGAGGTTGCCATTTCTACAAGAGAGTTATCACTACAAGCTCTGTGGAACAACGTCCCCAGAAGATTCATATTCACAGGGATCACTATTCTCCATCTCTGATTAAATACCTCATTGAATAGGAGTTTCAGAAGAGAACACTGGGAAGTTCAGAGCTAAAGGACATACATCTTTGAATCCAAAGATAAAATGTGCTCCTTTTACTGACTGGCCAGGGATAGCAACAAAGCCACTGTTTTCTTATATAAAAGAAGAGGCCAAACCAGATACCAGAACCAGAAAAAATACACATTGCTTTGCCCTAATGTTTCAGCAAGAGTTGTAGTCAACTCTTTTATGAGACAAGAGTATTAATATTTTAACAGGAAATGCATTTATTTTCTTTATTATATCCCTTAAAAAGTTGTACTGCATTCTAAGTGAAAGGTTTCTTCAACAATAGCCCTATATATTTTCATTTTATTTCTAATTATGTAACTCATTCAATTTAAACAGTCACATAAGTGTGGATTTTGCAGTGGCTGGGGAGGGAAACAGGAAACATTTATTCATAAAATGTAGAACATCTATAATATTCCTCTACGGTGGATGCCCAGTCTAACTAATAACTCAATCTTCCTTAATTACCAGAAACAAAGCCTTCAACTTTCCTTCTTTCCTTTCTCTCTCTCTCCCTCCCCTACTCTCTTTCCTTCCCTCCCTTCCCTCCTTCCTTCCCTCCCTTCTCTCCTCCCTTCCCTCCTTCCTTCCTCCCTTCCTTCATCTCCCAGGAAATCCTCATAGCTACATTTCCATTCTGAACTCATTCTG
The DNA here is from genome assembly GCF_030028045.1 of Hippopotamus amphibius kiboko. Lineage (NCBI taxonomy): Eukaryota > Metazoa > Chordata > Mammalia > Artiodactyla > Hippopotamidae > Hippopotamus > Hippopotamus amphibius. The sequence continues at coordinate 68,510,569 of NC_080192.1, read as the reverse complement.
AAAAATCAATACCCAGAAAAATGAGCCTCTTCTCAGAATAAATACCCTTCTCCTTTTAAATAGAATAAATATCCCCTTTCTTCCACATTTCCCTTTAACCTCTAACTCTTTACTGAATTCTTCACTTAGTTACAATTACAACCAAACATAATCCATAACTTATTCCTTTTCAGTGGCTTCCTTCATCCCAGATGTGCACACAATCTCTCTCGCTTTTATTTTTTATTTTTTAAAATTTTTATTGAAGTATAGTGGATTTACAATGTTGTTAGTTTCTGCTGTACAGCAAAGTGATTCAGTTATACACACATATATATTCTTTTTCATATCCTTTTCCATTATGGTTTATCACAGGATATTGAATATAGTTCCCTGTGCTGTACAGCAGGACCTTGTTTTCTTTATCCTTCCTATATATAATAGTTTGCATAATCTCTTTTTAAAATTCAAGCTCTTGAAACCCATTTTACACCAAATGAGTTAATTCATGGACAATCAGATCTTTCTTGACCACACTTAAAATATTTCATTCTCTCTTTCTACTTCACAGAAACCAAATTAACTAAAGGTATACAATTTCATACAATTTATCGTATGATATTCTCTCAGGATGATCTCATCCAAACCCATGGTGAGCCTCCTTCCAGCTGGCTCCCAAGGCCATAGCTCTCCCATATTACCTGCCTTGTTAACTTTCCACTCATTTCTCTGAGCTTAGTGCAATTCCCTAGGGTAGCTGTTGTTCCACTGATGGTCCCCTTGGCCACCAGGTATAAGCATCCTTTCTGTTCAGTTCTCCATTATTTTGTACTTTAAATGACCAATGAGAGCACATCCCACAGCATTTAAGTGTTCACTTGTCCACCTCCCCACCTCCATAATCTGACATCTTCGAGGACAGACCTTGTCTTCATTTCTAGCACTCCAGCCCTAAGCCTGAAAGACAGGCAATTAGCACTGAAAGATCCTCTCAATAAAAGGTTCAGAGATTTCTTGGCTGTATTGGTGTTTTTATTGTGGGTGTGTCCTCCACATTTTCTCCCACTTCTGTTTTTTTGTTCATCTACAGGTATTCACATGAAGCCAGGCGCTAGTGATTTTGTCCCCGAGCTACTATTCACTTATTCCTTGCAAGGCAACTTCCCCACTCTACAACTCTCACCAATTACAAAAGCTGTCTCTCTAGTTGGTTCAGTTTCTATTTTATTGCCCTTTACCAAGGTCTTCAAAGATTTGGGGGAATAATGATGAAAATTTCATAAAAGTTATAATAACATTCAAAACACTATTATGTCTTCTTTTAACATGTCTTCTGGAGAAGATCAGAAGACACTGTATGAATGCTGAAAGTCTTCCTTTATGATTTTACGCTACTGTCCAAATTTCCCTTAAATAAAAAGAACTGGGAAATTTTGTATTCCCCCAAACCATTATATAACCTAAGAGAAAAAGATTTTGCCTCTATCCTTATGAGTTAAAAGTATGTTAGCAATGCTATATGAAACTAACATTAAATTAAAAGGGTCAATTAAGTAAGGGGTGAGGGGTGAAGGGGAAGCTGGGATGAAGCGAGAGAATAGCATTGACATATATACACTACCAAATGTAAAACAGATAGCTAGTAGGAAACTGCTGCATAAAACAGGGAGATCAACTTGACAGTGGGCGATGACTTAAAGGGATGGAATAGGGAGGGATGGGATAGGGAGGGTGGGAGGGAGTCGTGGGAGGGAGGGCATATGGGGATATATGTATAAATACAGATGATTCACTTTATTGTACAGCAAAAACTGACACAACAATGTAAAGCAATTATATTCCAATAAAGAGCTTCAAAAAAATATTAAGTACCTTAATACTATACCTGTTTTTTCTTTTTCACAGAATCTTCACACTCAAACTGAAAAAGAGATTTGGCAGAACTTCCTTCTTCAGTGCTTCCTGGAGGTTTTAGGACTCCAGCAGCAATTAACCGGGATCGGTTCTGGTCATATATGTATTCTGGCTTCTTATGATCTTGGTAGACTTTTAGCACTGGCTTTGGGAAATAAAGAGACATGTTAATTGTTTAAATATGAATGTGAACTTGTCTTGTTCTTCACTACCTTTGGACTCTATCTCTGTTGGAAACTGATCACCTTCCTGGAGTAATTCCTATCTAAGCCACAATCATCATAGCAGTTATCACCATTGTCTGTCCATGGCCTACTGCTTGACTAAGACTTTTCTACCCGGTTTCCATTAATTCTGTCTTTTAAATACCAATGAATACTTCTAAGGGTGACGTAATGACAGAAAGTACACAGAGGCATGAAATCGCATGCTCATGAATTGTCCAACACAACTCGCCACCATTCACTACAACGGTTACAAGGGGAAGAATCATAGAATCCTCCCACGCTACCCTAAAGTCACTAATCACTTCCCATAGCCATAACTAATTGAAGGCCATCACATAACTAAAAAACCTGACTTTAAAAATGGGCAGAGAATCTGAATAGACATATATCCAAAGAGGAAATGCAGATGACCAATAGGCACGTGAAAAGAGGCTCAGCATCACTATTCTCAGGAAAGTGCAATCAAAACTACAATGAGATATCACCTCACACCTGTCAGAATGACCATCATCAAAAAGACAACAAATAAAAGTTTTGCCAAGGATGTGGAGAAAAGGGAAAACGGTGGAGATATAAATGGTGCAGCCAGTATGGAAAACAGTATGGTGATTCCTCAAAAAATTTTAAAAAGAACTACCATATGACCCAGCAATTCCACTCCTGGGTATTTATCTCAAAAAAACAAAAACAGTAATTCAAAAAGATGGACGCACTCTATGTTCACTGCAGCATTAATTACAACAGCCAAGATATGGAAGCAACCTACGAGCCCATCGATACACATGAATGGATAAAGATGTGGTATTTATATACAGTGGAATACTAATCAAGCCATACAAAACAATGAAATTTTTTCATTTGTGACAAGGATAGACCTTAAGGGGATTATGCTAAGTGAAATAAGTCAGACAGAGGAAGACAAATACTAGATGACTTAACTTATATGTGGAATCTAAAAAAAAATATGAATAAACATAACAAGGCAGAAACAAAGCTATAGATACAGAGAACAAACTAGTGGTTGCCAGAGGGAAGAGGGGTGGGTGAAGGAAAGAAATAAGTGAGGAAGATTAAGAGGTACAAACTTACAGTTGCAAAATAAAAGAGTCATGGGTATGAAATGTACAGCGTGGGGTATATAGCCAACAATTTTGTAATATCTCTGTATGGTGACAGATGCTAACTAGGCTTATCGTGGTGATCATTTTGAAATGTATACAAATATTGAATCACTATGTTGTATAAGAGAAACTAATATAGTTTTATAGTTCAATTGTATTTTAAAAACAAAGTCATAGCAAAAGAGATCAGATTTGTAGTTACCAGAGGCGGGGGTGGAGGGGGGGATATTGAATACAGATAGTCAAAAAGAGAAAAGACAGTCTCTTCAATAAGTGGAGCTGGAAAAACCGGACAGAAACATGTAAAAGAATGAAATTAGAACATTCTATAACACCATATACAAAAATAAACTCAAAACGGATTGAAGACCTAACTGTAAGACTGGATACTATAAAACTTCTAGAGGAAAACATAGGCAGAGCACTCTGACATAAATCACAGCAATATTTTTTTGGATCTGTCTCCTAAAGTAAAGGAAGTAAAAGCAAAAATAAACAAACGAGACTTAATTCAAATTAACAGCTTTTGCACAGCAAAGGAAACCACAGACAAAATGAAAAGACAACCTACTGAGTATGAGAAAATATTTGCATGTGATATGACCAATAAGGGATTAATATCAAATGTATATAAACTCATGCTCATAAAACTCAACATCAGAAAAATAAACAATCCGATTAAAAATGGGGCAGAAAAAGTGAATAGACATTTTTTTAAAGAGTAAATGCAGATGACCAAACAGGCACGTGAAAAGATGCTCAACATTGCTAATTATCAGGAAAGTGCAAATCAAAACCACAATGAGACAAAAACAGCCTCTTCAATAAGTGGTGCTGGGAAAACTGGATAGCTACAAGTAAAACAATGAAATTAGAATATTCCCTAACACGATACACAAAAATAAACTCAAAATGGATTAAAGACCTAAATATAAGGCCAGACACTATAAAACTCTTAGAGGAAAACACAGGCAGAACACTCTATGACATAAGTGACAGCAAGATCCTTTTTGACCCACCTCCTAGAGTAACAGAAATAAAAACAAAAATTTAAAAAAATGGGACCTAACGAAACTTAGAAATTTTTGCACAGCAAAGGAAACCATAAACAAAATGAAAAGACAACCCTCAGGATGGGAGAAAATATTTGCAAACAAAGCAACCAACAAAAGATTAATCTTCAAAATACACAAGTAGCGCATGCAGCTCAATATCAAAAAAACAAACAACCCCATTCAAATGGGTGGAAGACCTAAATAGACATTTCTCTAAAGACATACACATGGCTAACAAACACATGAAAAGATGCTCAACATCACTAATCATTAGAGAAATGCAAATCAAAGCCACAATGAGGTATCACCACACACGGGTCAGAATGGCTATCATGAAAAAATCTAGAAATAATAAATGCTAGAGAGGGTGTGGAAAAAGGGAATCCTCCTGCACTGTTGATGGGAATGTAAATTGATACAGCCACTATGGAGAACAGTATGGAAATTCCTTTAAAAACTAAAAATAGAACTACCATATGACCCAGCAATCCCACTACTGGGCATATATCCTGAGAAAACCATAATTCAAGAAGATGCATGTACCACAATGTTCACTGCAGCACTATTTACAATAGCCAGGACATGGAAACAATCTAAATGTCCACTGATGCATGAATGGATAAAGAAGATGTGGTACATGTATACAATGGAATATTACTCAGCCATAATAGGGAATGAAATTGAGTTATTTGTAGTGAAGTGGATGGACCTGAAGAGTGTCATACGGAGTGAAGTAAGTCAGAAACAGAAAAACAAATACCATATGCTAATGCATACATGTGGAATCTAGAAAAATGGTACTGATGAACACAGCGGCAGAGCAGGAATAAAGACGCATATGTAGAGAACGGACTAGAGAACACCGGGTGGGGAGGTGGGGAGGCTGGGATGTAGTGAGAGAGTAGCAGTGGCATATATACACTACCAAATATAAAATAGATAGCTAGTCAGAAGCTGTTGTATACACAGGGAGATAAGCTCAGTCCTCTGTGATGACCTAGACGGGTGGGCTAGGGAGGGTGGGAGGGAGGCTCAAGAGGCAGGAGATATGGGAAGATATACACACACACACACGCACACACACACACACATACACACACATACATATAACTGATTCACTTTGTTGTACAGCAGAAACTAACACTGTAAAGCAATTATAGTCCAATAAAGATGTATTAAAAAAAAGGAAAAAAAAGACATGATACCATAAAACTCCGAGAAGAGAATATAGGCAAAACATTCTATGACATAAATCTTAGCAATATTTTCTTAGATTAGACTCATAAGGCAAAAAACATAAGAGCAAAAATAAATAAATGAGAGCTAATCAAACTTAAAAGCTTTTTCACAGCAAAGGAAACCATAAACAAAACAAAAAAACAACTTAACGGAATAAGAGAAAATATTTGCAAATGATTCAACCAACAAGGGTTAATATCTCAAATATACAAACAGCTGATACAGCTCAATATTGAAAAAACAAACAACCAAATCAAAAAAGTGGACAGAAGACCTAAATAGACATTTCTCCAAAGAAGACATATAGATGGCCAATGGGCATGTGAAAAGATGCTCAACATTGCTAATTATTAGAGAAACGCATATCAAAACCACAATGAGGTATCAACCTCACACTGGTTAGAATGGCCATCATCAAAAAGTCTACAAATAATAAATGCTGGAGAAAAGGGAACCCTCATACACTGTTGGTAGAAATGTAAATTGGTACAGCCACTATGGAGAAAAGTATGGAGGTTACTTAAAAAACTAAAAATAGAGCTACCATGTGATTAAGCAATCCCATTCCTGGGCATATATCCAGAAAAAGACAAAAACTCTAATTTGAAAAGATACATGAACTCCAATATTCAAAGAAGCACTATTTACAATAGCCAACACATGGAAGTAACATAAGTGCCCATCTACAGATGACACACACACACACACACCCACACACACGCAGAGGAATATTACTCAGCCATAAAAAGAATAAAATATCACCATTTCCAGCAACATGGATGGACCTGGAGAATATTATACTAAGTGAAGTAAGTCAGACAGAGAAAGACAAATATTATATGACATCACATATGTGGAATCTAAAAAATAATGCAAATTAATCTATACACAGAACAGAAACAGACTCACAGAGATAGAAATCAAATTTATGGTTACCAAAGGGGAAAGGGAGGGGGAGGGTTAAATTAGGAGTATGGGATTAGCAGATACAAACTACTATACATAAAGTAGATAAGCAACAAGGATTTACTGTATAGCACAGGGCACTATATTCAATATCTTGTAATAACCAATAGTGGAAAATAACCTGAAAAAATACATATATTATATGCATATATGTAATAAATATACATAGAATATACATATAATACATATATTTAAATTATTAAGAAAATTTAAGTACAAGCATTTATATGGATATTTGCTTTATTTCCTTCTTGAGTAACAACCTGGTAGTAGAATGGCTGGATCATATGGTAGGTATATACTTAACTTTTTAAGAAATTGCTAAACCATTTGCACCATTTCATATTTCTATCAGAAGGGTATGGGTGTTCTACTCCCTCCACATGCCCACCAACATTTGATATGGTCAGTTTTAGCCATTATAACAGGTATATAGTGGTACTTTATGATTTTAATTTACATTTCCTTAATGACCAGTGAAGTTGAGAAGAGACTGTAAAACTTTTTCTTTAAAGGTCCAGATAGCAAATATTTCAGGCTTAAGAACCATACAGTCTCAATCCCAACTCAGGACTCTGCTGTTGCATCATGAAAACATCAATAAACAATCCATATGCAAATGGCTATGGGTGTGTGTCTCAGCAGTCCCCAAGACCATCCTTAGATTTGATGATTTGCTAGGACTCATAGGATCTAGTGTGTAGTAGTACTCATGGCTGATTTATTAGAGCAAAAGAGGAAAAAACTAAAATTAGGAAAGGGAAAAGGTATATGAGACAAAGTCTGGGGAAAACCAGGAGCAAGTTTTCCATGGCACTCTTCCAGTGGAATCCATACAGGTATGGATGTATAACTGGACTCTCAATTGTGTTCCATCAGTCTATTCGTCTATCTTGACATCAATATTAAATGTCTTAATTATTGTAGTTTTATAGTAAGTATTGAAATGAGTGTTAGACTTTAAATTTTTTTAAAAAATTGTTTTGGTTGTCCTAAGTCTTTTGCATTTTTCTATGAATTTTAGAATCAGCTTGTCAATTTATACCAAAAAAGAGAAATACTGCTGGGACTGACTGGAATTGAATTAAATTTAAAGATCAACTTGCGGAGAACTGACATCTTGAAAATACTGAGTCTTCTAAACTACAAACACAGTATCATTCTTCATTTACTTACATCCTCTTTAATTTCTCTGTTATATTTTGTAGTATTCATTCTTCAAATCTTGTACATTCTCATTAGGTTTACTCTCAATTCATATTTTTGTTGCTATCATAAATGGTATTCTTATTTAATTTCAATTTCGAATTGCTCATATACAAAGTGCAATTAGCTTTTTATGCTGATCTTGTATTCTGTATCCTTGCTAACATCATTATCAGTTCTAATAATTTTTTCATAGCTTTCATTGGATTTTCCAAATAGATGATCATGTCCTCTGTGAATAAAAATTTTTACTTCTTACTTTCTAATTTGGATTCCTTTTGTCTCTTTCCCTTACCTTATTGGAATAGCTACCATCTCTAGTACATTGTTAAACAGAAATGGTGGGAGCAGATGTCCTTATTTGTTCATAATTTTTCACGATTAAGTCTGACGTTAGGTGTAGGTTGTTCATGGGTGCCATTTTTTAAACAAAAAAAAATAGAATCTTTTGTTAGATTTTATCTGTACCTATTGATATAATCATATGGTTTTTATTTTTCAGTTGGATAATATGGTGAATTACAGTGACTGCTTTTTAAATGGTTAATTCCCTATATTCTTGAGATAAATCCCATTGGCAATGACGTATTTCATAGTTGGGTTCAAATTCCTAAAATTTTTATATAGTTTTTTTTAAATAACAATATTAACTACAATTTATTGAGCATCTTCTGTGTGACAATAATACCCATTAATCTTTATAGCAAATGTGTTAGAAGAATACTATTATTGGAATTTTACTTTATTTTTTATTGAGACAATTAAAATGTAACATTACATTAGTTTAAAGTGTAAAACATACATATATGTTGCAAAATGATCACTACAATAAATCCAGTTAACATCCATCATCACACATAATTACACTTTTTTTTTCTTGTAAGAAGAATTTTGAAGATATTCTCTTGGCAACCTTCAAATAGACAATAGAGTATTATTACCTATAGTTACCATGCTGGTCATGATATCCCCAGGACTCATTTATTTTATAACTGAAAGTTTGTACCTTTTAACCCTCTTCACTCATTTCATCCACCCCACCCCCTCAACCTATTCTCTGGCAAACATCTATCTGTTCTCTGATTCTATGAGTTCAGTTTTCATTTTATTTAGATTCCACACGTAAGCGAGATCATATGGTATTTGTCTTTCTCTGTCTGACATATTTCACTAGCATAATGCCTTCAAGGTGCATCCATGTTGTTGCAAATGGCAACATTTTTTCTTTTTATGCCTGAATAATATTCCATTGTGTGTATATATACCACATTTTCTTTATCCATTCTTACACTGATGGACACATAAGTTGATTTCTCATGTCTTGGGTATTGTAAATAATGATGTAATGAATGGGGGTTCACATATATATATTTGAGTTAGTATTTTTATTTTCTTCAGCTAAATGCCCAGAAGTATGACTGATGAATCACATTTTTAACTTTTTGAGGACCCTCCATACTATTTTCCTTAATGACTGCAGCAATTTACATTCCCACTGACAATACACAAGGATTCCCTTTTCTCCACATCCTTGCAAACACTTCTTGATTCTTGTCTTTTTAATAATAGCCTTTCTAACAGGTGTGAGGTGATATCTCATTGTAGTTTTGATCTGCGTTTCCCTGATGATCAGTGAGGTTGAGCATCTTTTCACGTACCTGTTGGCCATCTGTATGCCTTCTTTGGAAAAATGTCTATTCAGATCATCTGCCCATCTTTAAAATTGGATTGTTTTATGAGTTGTATGAGTTCCTTATATATTTTGGATTGTAACCTTATATGTGGATATCATATAATATTTGTCTTTGTCTGGCATATGTGCTTAGTATGATAATCTCTAGGTGCATCCATGTTGCTACAAATGGTATTATTTTATTCTTTTTTATGGCTGAGTAAGATTCCATTGTATAAATATACCACATCTTCTTTATCCGTTCATCTGTTGATGGACATTTACGCTGCTTCCATGTCTTGGCTATTGTAAACAGCACTGCAATGAAGATTAGGGTGAATGTACCTTTACAAGTTATGGTTTTCTCCAGATATATGGCCTGGAGTGGGATTGCAGAATCCTATGGTAGCTTTATTTTTAGTTTTTTAAGGAACCTCCATACTGTTCTCCACAGGGGCTGTACCAATTTAATTCCCACCAAAAGCATACAAGGGTTCCTTTTTCTCTACACACTCTCCAGCATTTATTATTTGCAGACTTTTTGATCGTAGCCATTCTGAATGGTGTGAGGTGATACCTCATTGTAGTTTTGATTTGCATTTCTCTAATAATTAACAATGTTGAGCATCTTTTCATGTTACTTTGGCGATCCATATGTCTTCTTTGGAGAAATGTCTATTTTGCTCTTCTGCCCATTTTTTGATTGGATTGTTAGGGTTTTTTTGTTACTGAACTGTATGAGCTGTTTGTATATTTTAAAGAGTAATCCCTTGCTGGTTGCATCATTTGCCAATATTTTCTCCCATTCTGTGGGTTGTCTTTTCATTTTGTTTATGGTTTCTTTTGCTGTGCAAAACCTTTTCAGTTTGATTAGGTCCCATTTGTTTATTTTTGTTTTTATTTCCATTACTCTACGAGATGGATACAAAAAGATATTGCTGCAATTTGTGTCAAAGACTGTCCTGCCTATGTTTTTCATTGGGAGTTTTATAGTGTCTGGTCTTACATTTAGGTCTTTAATCCATTTTGAGTTTATTTTTGTGTATGGTGTCAGAGAATGTTCTAATTTCATTCTTTTACATGTAGCTGTCCAGTTTTCCCAGCACCACTTATTGAAGAGATTCTTTCCTCCATTGTATATTCTAATCTCCTTTGTCATAAATTAATTGAACATAGGTGTGTGGGTGTATTTTGGGCTTTCCATCCTGTTCCATTGATCTATATTTTTGTATTTGTGCCAGTACCATACTGTTTTGATTACTGTAGTTTTATAGTATACTCTGAAGTCAGGCAGCCTGATTCCTCCAGCTCAGTTTTTCTTTCTCAAGTTTGCTTTGGCTATTCGGGATCTATTGTATGTCCATACAAATTTAAAATTTTTTTGTTCTAGTTCTGTGAAAAATGCCATTGGTAATTTAATAGGGATTGCATTAAATTTGTAGATTGCCTTGGGTAGTTTAGTCATTTTGACGATATTGATTCTTCCCAGGAACGCAGTATATCTTTCCATTTGTTTGTGTCATCTTTGATCTCTTCCATGAGCATCTTACAGTTTTCAGAGTACAGGTCTTTTGCTTCCTTAGGTAGGTTTAATCCTATGTACAGTAAATCCCCTACATACAAACCTTTAAGTTGTGAGCTTTCAAAGATGTGAATGTGACCTTGTATGCCAGCTGTTGTACTGTACTACTGTACTTTTCAAGGTACTGTACTGTAAGATTAAAAATGTTTTCTTTCTTTTTTGTGTTTTTGTTTTTTATGCATTATTTGTGTGAAAACTATTATAAACACATTACAGTACCTATACAGCCAATTGTGTTAGTTGAGTACCTAGGCTAACTTCATTGGACTCACAAACAAATTAGCGTTATGAATGTGTTCTCAGAACAGAACTTGTTTGTATGTAGGGGACTTACTGTATTCTTTTTGATGAGACAGTAAATGGGATTGTTTCATTAATCAATCTTTCTGATCTTTCATTGTTGTTGTATAGAAATGCAACAGATTTCTGTGTATGAATTTGTTACCTTTGCTTTTGATGTCAAATCCAAAAAATCACTGCCAAGACTGATCTCAAGAAACCTATCACCTATGTTTTCTTCTAGAAATTTCATAGTTTCAGGTCTTATATTCAAGTGTTTAAATTCATTTTGAGTTAGTTTTTGTGTATGGTGTAATTTAGTGGTCCAGTTTTATTTTTTCATGTGACTGTTCCATTTTCCCAACACCAATTATTAAAACAACTGTCCTTTCTCCATTGTATATTCCTGGTTCCTCTGTCATAAGTTAATTGGCCAAATATGTATGGATTTACTTCTGGAATCTTTATTTTGTTCCACTGATCTATGTGTCTGTTTTATGGCAAAACCATCCTGCTTTGAATACTATCGCTCTGTAATATAGTTTGAAATCAGGAATCATGATGCCTGCCACTTTGTTCTTCCTTCTCAAAATTACTTTGGTTATTCAAGATGTTTCAAGGTTCCTTCTCAAGATCACTTTGGCTATTTGGGATCTTTTGTGGTTTCATACAAATTCTAGGATTGTTCTATTCCTGTGAAAAATGCCATTGGAATTCTTAGAGAGACTGCATTGAATCTGTAGATTGTTCTTGGTAGTATGGGCATTTTAGCAATATTAATTCTTCCAATCCATGAGCACAGAATTTCTTTTCATTCATTTGTGTCTCCTTTGATTTCTTTTATCAACATATTAGACTTTTCAGTGTACAGGTAGTTTCAACTCCTTGGTTAAGTTTATTCCTAGGTATTTTCTTCTTTTTCATGCAATTGTAAATGGGATTGTTGTCTTAATTTCTCTTTCTGATAGCTCATTATTAGTGTATAGAAATGTAACATATTTCTGTATTTTGACTTTGTTTTCTGCAAATTTACTGAATTAATTTATTCTAATTTTTTTTTGTGTGATCTCTTTAGGGTTTTCCATATGTAGTATCATGTCATCCACAAATAGTGACAGTTGTATTTCTTCCTTTCCAATTTGGATGCCTTTTATCTCTTTTTCTTGTCTGAGTACTGTGGCTAGGATTTCTCATACTATGTTGAATGAAAGTGATGAGGGTGGGCATTCTTATCTTGTTCCTGATCTTAGAGGAAAAGCTTTTAGCTTTTCACTTTTGAGTATTATATTAGCTGTGGGCTTGTCATATATGTCTTTTATTATGTTGTTGTATGTTCCCTCTAAATCCACTTTGTCGAGAATTTTCTATAATAAATGGATGTTGAATTTTATCAAAAGCTTTTTCTGCACCTATCGAGATGATTGTTTTTATCCTTTGTTTTGTCAATGTGGTGTATCACGTTGATTGATTTGTGAATATTGAACCATCTGTGCTTCCCTAGAACAAATCCCACTTGATCATGGTGTATGCTCCTTTTAAGGTATTGTTGAATTCTGTTTGCTAATATTTTATTGAGGGTTTCTGCTCCTATGTTTGTCAGGGTTACTGGCCTGCAATTTCCTTTTCTCATGGTGTCCTTGTCTGGTTTTGGTTTTAGGGTAATGCTGGCCTTGTTAAATGAGTTTGGGAGAGTTCCCCCCTCTTCTGTTTTTCTGGAAGAGTTTGAGAGGATTGGTATTAATTCTTTGATGTTTGGTAAAATTTACCAGTGAAGCCATCTGTTCCCTGGGCTTTTGTTTGTTGGGAGATTTTTGATTACTGATTCAATCTCCTTACTGTAATCAGCTTGTTCAGATTTTCTATTTATTCATGATTCAATCTTGGTTGGTTGTATGTTGCTAGGAATGCATCCATTTCTTCTAGGTTGTCCAATTTGTTGGCACATATTTGTTCATAGCAGTCTCTTATGATTCTTTGTATTTGGCAGTATCAGTTGTAATGTCTAAAATTTCATTTCTTATTTTGAGTCTTCTTTCTTTTTTCTTTCTTGGTAAGTCTAGCTAAAGGTTTGTCTATATTATTTTTTTGTCTTTTCAAAGAACCAGCTCTTAGTTTCATTGAATTTCATTGATCTTTTCTATTGTTCTTTTAGTGTCTGTTTCCTTTATTTCCACTCTGATCTTTGTTATTTCCCCTTTTCTGCTCATTTTTGGCTTTGTTTGTTTTTCCATTTCTAGTTCCTTGAGGTGTAAAGTTGGATTGTTTATTTGATACATTTCTTGTTTCTTGGTGTAGGCATTTATCCCTATGAACATCCCTCTTAGAACAGCTTTTGCTGCATCCCATAAGCATTGATATGTTGTATTTCCATTTTCATTTGTCTTAGAGTATTTTTAAATTTCTCTTTTGGTTTTTGCTTTGATTCAAAGAAAAAACATTTCTTTAGTTTTTCAGGAGCATATTACCTAATCTTCACGCTTGTGAATTTTCCAGCTTTCTTCTTGTAATTGATTTCTAGTTTCACACTACTGTGGTCAGAAAAGATGCTTGATATGATTTCAATCTTCTTCAATTTATTAAAATTTGTTTTGTTGCCTAACATATAATCTATCCTGGAGAATGTTCCATGGGCATTTGAGAAGAAAGTGTATTCTGTTGCTTTTGCATGGAATATCTATATATTTCTGTTAAGCCCATTAGGTCAAACTTGTCATTTAAGGGCAATGTTTCCTCATTTTTTTTTAAATAAATGTATTTATTTATTTATTTATTTATTTATTTATTTTATTGGCTGTGTTGGGTCTTTTTTGCTGTGCATGGGCTTTCTTTAGTTGCAGTGAGTGGGGGCCACTCTTCATTGTAATGCACGAGCTCCTCATTGCCGTGGCTTCTCTTGTTGTGGAGCACAGGCTCTAGGTGCGTGGGCTTCAGTAGTTGCAGCACATGGGCTCAATAGTTGTGGCTCACGGGCTCTAAAGCACAGGCTCAACAGTTGTGGCGCACAGGCTTAGCTGTTCTGCAGCATGCGGGATCCTCCTGGAGCAGGGATTGAACCCGTGTCGCCTGCCTTGGCAGGTGGATTCTTAACCACTGCGCCACCTAGGAAGCCCCAATGTTTCCTTATTGATTTTTACATCTGGATGATTTTTCCATTGACAAAAGAGGGGCATTAAAGTCCCCTACTAATATTGTATTGCTGTCTATTTCTCCCTTTTTTTTTTTTTTTTTTTTTGGCACACGGGCTTAGTTGCTCCGTGGCATGTGGGATCTTCCTGGAGCTGGGATCGAACCCGTGACCTCTGCATTGGCAGGCAGATTCTTAACCACTGCACCACCTAGGAAGCCCCTATTTCTCCCTTTTGATCTGTATTTGCTTTATAGATTTAGATGCCCCTATATTGGGTGCATAAATATTCACAAATGTTATATCCTCTTTTTGGATTGACCCCTATATCATTATATAATGATCTTGTCTCTTATTACAGTCTTTGTCTAAAGGTCTATTTTGTCTGATATAAGCATAGCTACCCCAGCTTTCATTTGGTTTTATTTGCATGGAATATCTTTTCCATCCCTTCACTTCCAATCTGTGCGTACCCTTACATCTCTAGTGAGTCTCTTGTAGGCAGCATGTAGATGGGGCTTTTCTTTTTTTTTAATACATTTATTTATTTATTTATTATTTTATTGGCTGTGTTGGGTCTCTTTTTGCTGTGCGTGGGCTTTATTTTTAGTTGCCGTGAGTGGGGGCTACTCTTCGTTGTGGTGCGCAGGCTCCTCATTGCCATGGCTTCTCTTGTTGCAGAGCATGGGCTCTAGGCGTGTGGGCTTCAGTAGTTGCAGCACATGGGCTCAATAGTTGTGGCTCACAGGCTCAATAGCTGTGGCGCATGGGCTTAGTTGCTCTGTGGCATGTGGGATCTTCCTGGAGCAGGGATGGAACCTGTGTACCCTGCATTGGCAGGCAGATTCTCAACCACTGTGCCACCTAGGAAGCCCTAGATGGGGCTTTTTAAAAAAAATCTCATCAGTCAGTCTGTATCTTTTGATTGGAGAATTTAGTCTACTTATATTTAAAGTAATTATTAATAGGCATGTACTTTTTGCAATTTTGTTAATTATGTTCTGGCTATTTGATGATTATTTTGCTACTTTTTTCTTCTCTTCCTCGCTTCCTTTCAGATTTGATAATATTCTTCAGTAGTTTGCTTATATTCTTTTCTCTTTATCTTTTGTGTAACTACTATAGGTTTCTGCTGTGTAGTTACCATGATGCTCACTTACAACAACTTATATTTGTAATGGTTTATTTTAAGTTGATAATAACTTAAATTTGAATGCATTCTAAAAGTCTCCACTCCCACCCCCCACCCCCCCCACACACACATTTTATGTTTTTGGTGTTATAATTTACATCTTTTTATCTTGTATATTCATAACAAATTATGTAAAAATACATATTTGTGTGTGGGTATTTATCCATTTATATAAAATTGAGCATGGAGAAAGGCAAGAAAGGATATACATCAGATTGTTGTTAATGATAGATATCATAGAAAAGGGGGTCAGAGATTGGAGAATTGAAGGTAAGGAAAATGTAAAAGAAGAAGAGTAGGAGAGGGAAGGGAAGAGGAGAGAGAGAGGAGGAGGAAGGTGGGGAAGTGGACAGAGAAGGAGAAGAAAAGAACAAAGAAGGAGAGGGGAGGAGAGGGCAAGGATGGCAATCATAAAAAGAACATACATAGTATTACTAACTCTGTCAGAACAAATCAAACTGCAGGCACCCATACACATGAAATTAATCTCTTGAATACTAAGCTACCCTCTCTCCATGTGGTGGAAATTCAGGTCATTTTCACTCTATTCCTTATTATTTTTAATACTGCATGAACTACTATATCCACGTATTTGTTATATCGTTCCAGTCATCTAGTACATAACAAAATACTCCGAACTTAGTGACTTAAAACACAACAACAACATTTATTTTGGTTAAAAATCTACAGTGTAGGCAGAGCTCAGTGAGCTTGCCTCTGCTCCACCTGACATCAGCTGAGACAGCTCTAGAGCTGGGGACTGGGATCTCTGAAGGCTTGTGTGTTCACAATCTGGCAGGTGATAAAGGCTATAGTCTGGGACTCATTCAGATGACATCTCCTCAGGGAGACCTTTGTAGTCACCCAGTCTAAAGTAGCCTGCTGTTTGTCCTGACCACATTCCCTATATTATTATCTTAACAGCACGTATCATTAGATGACATTGTTCAGTCTATTTATTTAGGATTACTAGAATGTCAACAGGAATCTTGTCTGCCTTGTTCACTGCTGTATCCCCAGAGCATGACTCAGAGCCTTGCACATAGTAGGTATTGAATTCAGTATACATAAATTTATCACACTGATGACAAATGGAAGTACTTTAATCATCAAGGGTTAATTACACACTTTTGCCAAGTGAAGGTAAATCTGTCAGAGAGAAATAAGTGTAAAAGGTTTCACACTAAGTCCATGGGAAAAAAATAATAGGGAGGCCCCAACACTCCCCACAGAACATAGTGCAGGCACCCTGCTCTCTGGAGAAGAGAGGAGCTGCATGCAGTGCCACACCCACCCTGCAAATGGAAATTTGGTGTCAACAACATCAGTTACTTTGCATTTTCTGTTAATCTGAATTGCAATTAGTTGTGTATTTTCTTTGTATTTAAGATGTTAATTTATTAAAATTTTGAATTAATTCCTAGGTTAATTTTTTTTCACATAAAGTAACATTAAAATAAAAATAATAAATCAGCACTGTGGACCTTCAAGAATGTTTTCCTCCAGCATGAATCAGTACTTAAATTTGAGAAGCAATGGAATAAGGATTAATGTCCAATATACACATATATATATGTCCTAGGACATATATATATATGTATATGTATATATACACGTTTTTATTTTTTACTTTTAATCTTTTTTTTTAATTTAAATATAGTTCATTTATGATATCATGTTAGTTTCAGGTGTACAGCAGAGTGATTCAATTATACATATATATATATAACATGGGTGTGTATATATATATATATATATACACACATATGTTTTTAAAAACCTTATAAACTGATAGGAAAAAAGCAAACAATCTAACTTTAAAGTAGACAATGGTTATAAACAGAATCCACGAAATAAGTAACATACATGCCAAAGAAGGAATGAAAATATACTTAACTTCATTAATAAGATGCAAATCACAACAACGTGATGCCATTTTAACCTATCAGTCTAGCAAAAATAAGACAACTGATAGCATCAGTTTTGGCAAAGATGCAGGTAAGCAGGCCCTTTTATACATCATAGGTGCAAAGGCAAACCTTCCAGCACAATTGGGCAATAGTTTTCAAAATTCCAATGTACATATTCTATGACCTATAAAATGCCACTTCTGAAAACCTATCTTTATATGTACAAAGGCAAAGCCATTCAGTGCGGCATTATCTGCAACAGCAAAATAATAACAGCAAAATGAAAAGGAAATAACCAAAGCTCCCTTTAGGAGAACAATTAATTGGTACTCGATTATGGTACATCCATGCAACAAAATACAGTGCAGCTGTTACAAAAGATACCTCTGTATGCACAGATTGGAAAGATTTCTATATGTTTTAGCGAAATCAGTACTTTGAAGCTCAGTATGTACTGTATAACCTTTCTTTAAAGCTATATATGTTTATATTGATACACATACATATACATATATATACACATATATATTTGAATAAATATATAAAACAGCTTGAGAGGCAACCACTAACAACAGTAGTTAATATCTAAAGGTGGGAGTGAGAACTTTCACTTTATACTTTACGCACTTTCACTGCTCTTTTACATGGATATATAATTATCCAAGGGCATACATGGATTTTTAAAGTTATTTTCAGACATGCACAAAATTTTTCAGGACACTAGGCATTTACTTTGAAAATAATAAAAATATATATATCACTCTTACTGAAGTTCCCAGCATTAAATGGTACCCTATATCTAAAAGAGCCTTACAACCTACACAGTTAAGTATCTGTATTGTACATAACGCTAGAGAGGATTTATCTGCTAGAAAACTTTGTTCAGCACTGCATCCCGCTACCTCAAACAATACTAAGAGCTCAATATTTCTTGAAAAAATAATTGTTTACAACTTTATAAACAAGTCTTAACTTTCAGGTTTTCATTCCTTCTTTGTTAATTAAGAGTCGAGAAATTACTTCCATCCCTCAAAGCAATTTCACAATTTCCTCTGTAGACAAAAGTGGCTAAAAGGCTGGTTTTCAAACTTACCAGAGGCTCTAGTTTTATAGGCTGCTGTCGTTTTCTTGTCCTCTCCTGAGCTTTTGTAGTGTGCTTAAATGTCAGGAACTGTGTATCAGCTACATTTTCTGTGGGTGTTACAAAGCTCAATCTTCCCCTTGCTTTTATACTATTCAGTCTTGTAAGCATAGGGTTTTCCATTAGCTCATCAATACTTTTCAGGTCCAACTCATTCTCTGAGGCACGAAAAGCCATCTTCACCCCTGGAGAGAGGTTAGGGTCAAGAAAAGAAAAATGAAAAGTAGAACAAAATGACTGGGGAAGTAGAGCTAAACGGAGGGGTTTTAAGAACCAGGGAGAGCTGAATTTGATTATTCCCAAAGAATAATCAAAGTTACCCCATTCTTCCCACACTTAGAACTTGAACCAGAGGAATGAAAATTAGGAACTATGCCTGGCCTTCTAGAAGTTGGGGTGGGATCCAGGAATTTGCATTTCTAATAACTTCCTGGGTGACGCAGTTGCTGCCTCTGATTTGGGGACCACACTGGTCCAGATTTGAAAGTATAAAGAGAAATGCAATTATATTGAGATAAATGTTTCTCACACTTGAGTATGCAAAATATCTCTGGGGTAGGAGTGTGTGTTCAAAACGCAGGTAATTCTAATACAGACAATCTGAGATATATAGCCTAGGTTCTCACAGAGAAACCAAATAAAGGAAAAAAAAAAAGAGTTGAGGTCTAGATCATAAAACTACTTCTGGAGCTTTTATATACATGAGAATCACTTGAGCTTGTGAAAATGCAGATTGTGATTCACAAACTTCGAGTAGCAAGGTCCTAGAACAGTAGAACTATGAGCCTTTTGCAGTGGTCTTGTACCCTCACCACCACTCACGCTCCAGCCACACCAGGTGGGTGGAAATACTATCGTTCAAAACAGTTCAAAACACATGAGGTCTTGAACCAGCTGTCAGCAGGTCCAGGTTTTAGTCTAGATCAGCACTGGCCAATCAAAATATAATGCAAATCTCCTATGCAATTTAAAATTTTCAAGCAACCACATTCAAAAACAAAATAAGAACACAAAAAGAAATTAATTTTAATAGTGTTCTTTATTTAACATATCCAAAATATTATCATTTCAACATATAACCAATATAAAACATTAATGTGATAGTTTCTTTTACTACATCTGCAAAGTATTTCACCTTTAGGGCACATCTCAATTCAGACTAGCCCCCTGTAGCTAGTGGCTACCATACTGCCTAGCACAGGTCTAGACCTGACCACTCAGTGTGTGATCTTGGACAAGTCTCTTGATATCTCTATTCCTCAGTTTCCAGCCCTCTACATTGCTAGGTAGGTAGTAGGTATCACTGAAATGCCTTTCCATTGACTTTCTCTGCCTCTCTGAGCTTTTCCTTATGTGCTCCAAAAGCCATGCTGAGTCCCTCGCCTAGAAGTTGGAGTTCAGCCCCACAGCTCAATTCCTCAGGACTCACCAAGTCAGACTAGAGCAGCAGCCGCCTCAGAGGGTCTCCTGAGACAGAGCAACGCCAGGTCTGGGAGTAGGAAATTGTCCCTAAGCGGAGATTGTTTCCTGTTGCCTAGCAGCCTCCAGGTCTCCACTGGTGCTCACTGCGCCTGTGCGCGATCTGTCGCCACGGCAACCCCTCAGCCAACTGCAGCTCTGGGTCCAGGACTGCCGGGCAGTCGAGCCAATGACTGTCTCTGGAGATTTTCCTACGTCACTGGTTGGTAGAGAGCCCGCGCTAGACCTGCCGGCTCCACCTCCGAGCTGGGACGTGAGCACGGACTAGACTGGAAGGCCAGGCTGCTGAAGGCTGTGGTTAGTTCTGTTTGTTCTTTGGCTTATCCACCGCCCACGCTCCTGCCCCTTCGTGCTCCTCCAGGAATCTTTTCTGTTGCCCCTCAAGAGACTTGAAACTGCCTTGACATTCACTTTAATCTAACTTTCTCTGGTTGGAAGAATCAAGTGCCTACGTAGACAGTTCAAGTCCGGCTCTCCGAGCCAGCGACCGTCCTGCTTCTCTGCCCCACCCACCGACCTCCTTCCCTGGAGTGTC
This sequence comes from Hippopotamus amphibius kiboko, assembly GCF_030028045.1. Lineage (NCBI taxonomy): Eukaryota > Metazoa > Chordata > Mammalia > Artiodactyla > Hippopotamidae > Hippopotamus > Hippopotamus amphibius. Next base: position 68,489,948 of record NC_080192.1, on the reverse strand, counting down.
CTAAGGCGCTAGGAACACGGGCTCTTCTTCCCCTCAGACTCCACCGTGTCCTTTTTACTAATGTCCTTTTCGACCTGTAAGTAATTTAGTGTCAGGCGTAGCACTACCGCTTATTACTTGGTCCCTGCACTGTATTCACCAAAGCTGACCCTGGATCTTGTTCGGCATTTAGACCCACCTAATTAAGTGTGCAAACGACTGCTGCTAACGCTGTATGGGCGCGACCCCACCGGAGCCCCGTGCAGGCTGCTTACTGAAGTTGCTTTATGTTAGTGATCAGGGGAAGCAGCCTTTTTACCTGCTTGGGGCATACATTAGACCACATGGCAGAGTCTTGACAAGACTCCAAAATGACCTGATCACTGCTGAAACTCATAATTTTATTTTCCCCTTTTTGGTCCCTCTTTTTTTGTTTTTACCTTGGTATTTGTTTCTTGTCTTGAATGCAAAGTCCTGTATGAGGTGCTTCACATACCTTACTCACAACCTGCATTTTCGCAGTCTTAAGATACTCAGGTATGTATTTTCCATGCTAGGCATGACACCACCTACAAAGTAGGGAATCATATAATAACAGAGCTGGAATGGACATAACAGATTACTCAATCCAACTACTCCCCCTTTTCATTAATAAGAGAACTGAGACCCAGAGAGAAAGCAAGTGATTTGCTCCAGGTCAGACACGTGGTCCTGGCAGAGATAAAACTAGAATACAGGTCTCCTAATCCTTAAACAGGAAACAGTAAGGGAGTAACTTCAGTTTAGAAACAATTCAGAAAAACCTCACAAGTAGACATAATAAATACTAATTCCCCAGAGATGAAAGGTACACACAGTTAATCAGAGCCAATAAAATATAAACTAGTAATGAAAAAAGTTCAAAACCAACCCAATATAAATCAAAGCATATTATAATAAAATGCAATGTTAAACACACACCCCGAAATAGATTTCATTTTGGATATGCCATGAATATTTTAATCTGTTCCTTTCAAAGTTTATGTAGTGGAAACAAAATCTACTGCTCTGCAGTTCAAGAATTCATTTTTTAGCAGATGAAGGTAATTGTATTCTAATGTTACCTTATGCAGCTAAGAGCATTCCAGGAGCCAAGAAGGGTGGGGGACAGAAGACATGCACACATAGAGTTTTATGGAGGTATTGCTGTTTTGAACACTACTCATCAAATCTCTCCAAACTCATTTTTTTTAATGTGGCAAGATGTCATATTCATCATCAAATGGATACTTACTAAATCAGCACGAATAAGAGCTTTGTCTATTGCCTGTTGATTTTTTCCATAATTCCTGTAAATAGCGATAATTGTTACTATTTATTGGGTGCTCCTCATGTTCCAGGTACTGTGCTATATATTTTGCATTTATTTTCTCAAATACTTACAACAAACCTGAAATTCCCATTTTACAGCTAAAGAACTAGGCTACCAAAGGTTTACAAGAACTAAGTTATGAAAACTAATACTAAGTAAAAAATGGTTAAAATTTGGTGAGCATGAAGTTAAGATTTATATGCCAGATGCTTTGTGAAATTTTTTTCACTATTATACCATTCATTGCAACAACTTCATATTATTATAGAGGTATTATTGTACCTACTCCACCAATAAGGAAATTGAGGCTTAAAGAGGTTGGATGATTTAGCCAAGATCACTCACAAAGTGGTAAATGGCAGAGATAAGATACAAATTCAGATCTATCAACTTTAATAGTTAAAATTCCATAATATTAATCATGGAATTCTGCTACTGGATGTATGGTGGGCTCTATTCCAAAAAATTCCTGAAGCAAAACACCTACATATTTGGACAAACTCCAAGGCACATTATTTTAACTGCATTGTTAAACTCACAGGAATAAGGGAAGCATAACAATAGGGCACTGTTTGGGAGAATGTAAATTGATGCAGCCACCATGGAAAATAGAGATTCCTCAAAACATGGAAATAGAACTACCATGCCATCCAAACATTCTACTTCTGGCTGTTTATCCAAAGAATACAGAAACACTTATTAGAAAAAAAAATGTATGCACCCCTGTGTTCACCATAACATTATTTACAATAGCCAAATGGATAAAGATGTGGTATTTATACACAATGGCATTCTACTCAGCCATAGAAAAGATAAAATCTTGCCATTTGAGACAACATGGATGGATCTTGAGGGTATTATGCTAAATGAAATAAGACAGAAAAAGACAAATACCGTATTTCACTCATGTGGAATATAAAATAATAGTAATAAATGAACAAACCAAACCAAACAAAAACAAAAGCATAGAACAGAGAACAGAGAAGTGGTTGCCAGAGGGGAATGGAAGTGGTGGGGAGGAGGAAATGGGTAAAGGGGGTCAAGTCTATGGTGACAGGTGGAAACTAAACTTTTGGTGGTGAGCACACTATAGTGTATACAGAAGTTGAAATATAATATTGTATACATAAAACTTACATGTCATAAACCAGTGTTATCACAATAAATTAAAAAAAAACCCAAACGATACATAAAATGGGTGTAGCTAATTGTACGTAAATTATACTTTAGTAAGGTTTATTCAAGAAATAATAAATTTATCTTTATGTACAAATTTTTTAAAAAAATAATTATATTCCTAGAATTACACTTCAAAATCACGTGAGGCTTTTCTAAATATACAGATTTCCAGGCTTATGCCACACCCAGTAAATAAGCATCTTTGGAATTGGCAGTTAGGCAACTATATCCTTAAAGATCTCTATAGATGAATCAAATGAGCATCTCTGGTTAAGTGCCGAGACCAGCTCGGCGACTCGAGGTGAGTGACGGGTGCCGCAAGCTTGAAGAAGACACAGACACAGACTGAAGAGAAAAGTGGGACCGGGGGGCTCAAGACCTCTCGGATCAAGAGCCTCGCTGATTGATCCCACGTTGCTTTTATTGAGTTCTCGGCATAGCCTAAGGGTCTAACACTCCCAGGTTAATCCCATAAACAATCAAAGGCCTCACATGACTGGGGGCAATGATGTTTGTTTGCCTCCTGGGTCCTGATTTGAGCTGGGCGTGGAGAGCAAAGCAGCCCTGGGGGCAGGAGACCTCTCTCAAAAGGATTAAGGGTCTGTGCCCCACCCGTGTTGGCCCCTCTGCGACTGTGCCTGTCTTAGGTTGTTCCTCCCTTGAGGAATCTTACCCGTCTCTGGCTAACCAGTCATCCTCCAGGGCCAAACACGGTGATATAAGGAAGGCTCTATGCACCACCCCTGTTGGCCCCTCTGCGGCTGTGCCTGTCTTAGGTTGTTCCTCCTCTGAGGAATCTTACCCGTCTTTGGCTAACCAGCCATCCCTTAGGACCAAACAGGGTGATATTAGTCTCCACGCCCCGCACCCTCAGTTCCTCCACTGCTCAAGCAGGACATTCTGAATCCCATCGCTTGGCCCACATACTTCAACATTTTCAATGTTTCAAAAAGGTTCCAGAATGTCTTCCCACAGTTAAGGACTACATCTGCAGGTGAAAATTTATGAAGATTAAAAGATGTGAAGTTAAATAGGTCATAAAACAGTTTGCATAACATGATTATTTTTTATAAGCACAGATGTATGTAAAGTCAGCAAACTATGGAAGAAAAACATAAGTGTTTATGAGATTTATGGGTATTTTGTTATACTCTTTGCTTGTTTGTGTATTTAAAAATAAAAGCCATATACTGCTTTTGTATTGAGAAAAGTGAGTTATTTTTAAATTAGCACAAAAATATATATAAGAGCATAAAATAGAGGGACCATGAACTTGGTGGAAGCCAGGAACACTGGTGGAGGATTTAGCCTTCAGTGTAAAGAAAAGGGACCCTGTTCCATGTGGAGGGAAGGAAGGTGGGAGTGGATTAGGTAAATTGGTAGATCTGGGCCAGATTTCTTCCTTTTTCTCTGTGAAGCAGGAGGTGAAGTCAGTTGCTGAGGAGGATGGAGGTGGAGTGGTCAAGCCCCATGTAATTTGTATGGTGGGGGCAGTAACTCATCCTTAGTCTTAACTGTCCACAGTTTAATATCAGGGTCTGGAAACTGCTTAAAATTGTATTCATGTTTGTGGGTGTACATTTGTCTACAGCTGTTACATTCTCAAAGCAGTCTGTGACCAATTGCCCCTCAGAGTTGGGAACTCTTCCCACTCTGTAACTGTTTAGGCCTTAAGTATAGGTCACATTCTGCCCTACTTGGGTGGGTGGGTAGGTGGGTGTGTGTGTGTGGTTGGGGTGGGGCGGGGTGGAATGTGTATAGCATTTTGTTGCTTCATCACCACCTTGTGGTCAAATGAATGTACTGCCAAAAGAGGTTTTGAATCTCCATACTAGATCAGGGCAATAGTTTCTCACCTTAGATTTGGAAGGGACTTAAAGCATTCTATGGTCTCATGTCCCACACATGAGATTTAATAATGACTACAAAGTTTTCCTTCAAAATGTTGAACCAATGTTAATTATTCATGAATGAGAAGACGCATCCAAGCCCAGATGATTGTATTTCGCTTGAAGGTCTTTGCGGAAGTGATCTCTGAGCCAGTGCTGAATGTCTTTGAAAGGTCATAGAGAAGTGGTCCTTAAACTCAGCTGTGTGTTAGGACTAACTTGGAGAGTTTTGAAACACCCTGACACCCAGGCCACATGCCATGCTAATTAAACTCTCTAAGAGTGAGAGACCCAGGCATCAGGGTTTTTTCTAGAGAGCCCTTTCCCAGGTGATTCCAACGTCCGACCAAGTCCAATGGCCTTAGCCACAGGGCTCTGCTATTCAAGGTGTTCTCCATGAGCCAGCGGCATTGGCATCCCCTGGGAGCTTGTTAGACTGCAGAATCTCAGATCCTGCCCCAGACCTCCTGAGTCAGTCTACACTTGAATAACTCTCAGGTGGCTCACTACATATTAAATTTAAGAAGTGCTATTAAAGAGAACAGAATGGGTGTCCAGTAGGTCTGCTGGATACACAAGGCAGGAATGGTGCTCCAAAGGTAGGATCTTCATCTTTGATCACTTCCAGTTACAGGAAGTGTGTGACTTCTATGCCACTGTTGGACAGTCCTAATTGTCAGAAAGTTCTTTTTTTTAATGATCTAAATTTTTAAATTAATTTTTATTGGAGTATAATTGCTTTACAATGTTGTGTTAGTTTCTGCTGTACAGAAAAGTGAATCAGCTATATGTATACATAGATTTTTTGGATTTCCTTCCTATTTAGGTCACCACAGAGTACTGAGAAGAGTTCCCTGTGCTCTAACAGTAGGTTATCATTAGTTACCTATTTTATACATAGTATTGTATGTATGTCAATCCCAGTCTCCCAAATTCATCCCACTCCACCCCCCTTCTTCCCTTGGTATCCATACGTTTGTTCTCTACATCTGTGTCTCTATGCTTTGCAAATAAGTTTGTACCATTTTTCTAGATTCCACATATAGGCAATATTATATGATATTTATTTTTCTCTTTGCCTTACTTCACTCTCTGCAAACGGCAGTTTCATTCCTTTTATAGGCTGAGTAATATTCCATTGCATATATGTACCACATCCTTATCCATTCCTCTGCTGATGGACATTTAGGTTGCTTCCATGTCCTGGTTATTATAAATAGTGCTGTAATGAACACTGTGGTGCATATAACTCTTTGAATTACAGTTTTCCCCAAGTATATGCCCAGGAGTGGGATTGCTGGGTCATATGGTAATTCTGTTTTTGGTTTTTTAAGAAACCTCGGTACTGTTCTCCATAGTGGCTGCACCAATTTACATTCCCACCAACTGTACAGGAGGGTTGTCTTTTCTCCACACCTTCTCCAACATTTATTGGTTGTAGATTTTTTTGATGATGCCTGTTCTAACTGGTGTGAGGTGATACCTCACTGTAGTTTCGATTTGCATTTCTCTAATAATTAGTGATGTTGAGCATATTTTCATATGGCAGAAAGTTTTGTTTTTGGTAGATGTCAAAATCTACTTCCTTGCCAGTTCTGCAAACTGTCCCCATGATCTCTTTTAAAATATTTGAGGGCAGAGATGTTCTTCCTTTAATCTTCCTTCTTTGAATCCCTCTCTTCTGACCTTTCAGTTTTAGTCTATATATGATTTATTTTTTGCAGAACTTCTAGTAATTCTACACTAAAAATGGCTCTAAGAACTGAAAGTAAGTTTCTAGATGTGGCATGACATAATGAGAATAGTGGAAGAATGACTTTATTTAGAAATTCTACTAAAGACTCCTGTTCTTCCTGAAAATAAGATATTAGTCAGGATCTCTGTATGCTATATTATAAAGAACGTATATCCAGTAAACAAATAAACGCTGATGGTCCCAGGGTCTTGGGTCATTCACATGTGACCACTGGTGGTCCCCTGAGCTCAGAGAGACCATGGGAACCTCCAATGTATAGCCAACTGGGTATGTGCCTAGTGCCTAAAGTGGGGGAGAGGGCGTAGTCTTGTGGGACTGAACCCTCCAGGTAAATCTTTGTCAGAATTGAGTTGAATTGTAGACACTCAGCTGGTGCCTGAGAATTTCATGTTGGCATGAGAACCACCCCTCCCCCTGCCACGTGTTGGAATTGGGATCAGAATCTTTATAGCATAGAGCAGCGGTTAGCAAATACTACCCTATGGGTCAAATCCAGGCTGCTGCCTATTTTTGTAAATCAAGCTTTATTGGGACACAGCCATGACCACTTATTCACATATTTTCTATAGCTGTTTTTGCACTATAACAATAGAGTTGTATAGTTGTGACAGAGACTGTTCAACCCACAAATATTTACTATCTGGTCCCTTAAAAAATAAGTTTGCTGACCCCTGCTATAGTAAATATATATAATGTAGTAGATAGAAAAAGCGGTCACCAAGTCAAGATAAATTAAAATTCTAACTTCAGTAGATTGTCTCCTAGGAAATTTCTCACTGCTGTCAATTTTTGCCTCTTTCAAGATTTTATAGTCTATGTCACTATTTTTTACTGTCTTAAGACATGTTTTGGAAATCAGTAAGTCTAGAAATTGTGTTTTCAAATGGTAGGAAGATAGTGACACACAGTGGACATCAACAGGAGGTTCTGAAACTTAGATTGCCCCAGGCGCTGAGATATTTGAATAAAAAATGTTTGAAAAGATTATTCTTACAGACTCTCAGGCAAATGTGGCATTTTGAATATACTCAAATACTTTTGTTCCTTCCTAACACGCTACAGAGAGGAATTTTTAAAGTTATAAACTCAGAGAAATTAGGAGAATGGGAGAAGAGACAATAGCTATAAAAATTTGGATTCTGGAAAGCAGAAATATGAGTGATAAGTGATTAAAAAGTCACAAAACCATAGATTCTAAGCAATGGTGGGGAAAGATAATCTCCAACCTGATATACAGTACAGAATCCCCAGTGACTCTGGAATGAGAATCTGGTACCAGATGGTAGGACACCTTTTGCTGCTATTCTGGAAGCTCAGTAGGGAAAAGCGGTTAGATGATCTCACCGTCTTGTATGCACACATTGAAGTCATCCCACTGTTCTCAGTATGGTGACCCACCCTCAAATGTGCTTAGCGTCCATCTAGTCTAGAGGCTGTTTTACTCACTCCAGAGTATAAGTTTCCAGTTTTCTGCTGGGGTTGGGGAGGGTGGACCAGGTTTGAAGACCTGACCACTTCCTGAACAGTTAACCGACATTCTTCCAGAATGCTAGCATAGGGTGTCCTACAATCTCAATTTTCCTGGGACTGTAGGTGTTCCTAGGATGGAGACTTGAAGTTTTAAAACCAGTACAGTCCTGAGCAAATGAAGATAAGTTAGTCGCCTTCATCTTAAAACATTGGTAGTTAGACCCTTTTGTGTAGGAAACTGGGAGAATCTTCTTTGGGGAATCTCACCAGCCCAGGGGAAAAGATCTGAATGTATGGACAGCGGAGGTTCTACAGCTAAGTGGTCCAGCCAGATCAACCTTGCATGGTGCTCAGTGAACAAGCTCCATCTGAATGCATAGAAGTTCCAGCTGTGTTTTTATTTTTTTCATTTTTTTATTTTTTTAGAACTTTTATTGGGATACAGTTAACATACAATAAACTGCATATATTTAGAGCGTACAATTTGGTATCCCAATCTCCCAATTCATTCCCCCCCAACCCTCCCCGCTTTCCCCACTTGGTGTCCATATGTTTGTTCTCTACATCTGTGTCTCTATTTCTGCCTTGCAAACCGGTTGATTTGTACCATTTTTCTATATTCCGCATACATGTGTTAATATACAGTATTTGTTTTTCTCTTTCTGACACACTTCACTCTGTATGACAGTCTCCAAGTCCATCCATATCTCTAGAAATGTCCCAGTTTCCTTGCTTTTTACAGCTGAGTAATATTCCATTGTATATATGTACCACATCTTTTTTATCCATTCATCTGTTGATGGACCTTTAGGTTGCTTCCATGTCCTGGCTATTGTAAATAGTGCTGCAATGAACATTGGCTGTGTTTTTAGATCCTCTCTCTCAAAAATAAGCAGACAACTAAGAATTATTAGACAATTCAAGGAATGACTCACACTAAAGACAGAAACTGGAACATTCAAACAGGGTAAAGAACTTGAGAGGTAATTCAAGTTGGGATGATCAGAGCCTTTCCCTTGGATTTCAAAAAGTGGATCTGGGAGGGAGAATCCTCTCTTCCTCTCTGGCCATGGTGCTGTTAGAATGTGTCTGGAACTCCTGAAGGCTCTTTTCTCCTCTGTAAAGGGAAGACCACAGTTGGCCACATAGAGATGCACTAATGGGAAATGGACTCAGTCTAGAGTCCCCATGGCTTTTCATGCCAAGATCCATTACCTCTAAAGCTATCTTTGTTTTTTCCAAAGTTTGGTTGCATGAGCCAATAAATTCTGAAACTTTTTCAAAAAGGCCTCAGTTTGAACAGATTTTTTTGTCATTTGAAACCAACTTGTCCTAGTATGCCTCATGAATGTCATGGCCTCTTCTACACGTTTGTCTTTTTAATCCATACTCTATATCCAGAAAGTTTCCCAGTCAGCCTTTTCCCCTTTTTAAAATAAGGATTGCCCAACTCATGAAGGTAAAAATACATGAGATTGCAGTGAGCATTAAGTGCTTTCAGCAGACCCAACACGCACTAACTTTTCTTGATTTCTCACAATGGTGTCCTCTCCAAAATAAAATCTGAATGAATAGGTCTTTAATACAAATATCTGGGCACAAAGCAAAGATGAAGAAAAGAAGAAAAAATCCTGCGCATTAACTAACAGTGTTAGCCTTCCACACAGCAGAGAGGAAAAAGGCTGTATCCATTAGCATTGTGTTCAACAGCAAGTAACAGAACTGAATTAACAGCGGCTTAGTTTAACAGGGTTGTTGGTATTTCTATGATTCTCTTGGCCATTTCATTATGATGGTAATAGGGTTGTTGCAGTCCCAGCCAGCATGTCCACATTCAAGAGAGAAATAAGGGAATAAGGTCAAAGGATATATTTGCCTCTTTATAGCAGAAAAGCAAAAGCTCTCCCAGAAGCCTCTACATAAGATTAGATTTCTCCTTATGTCTCATTGGCCAGGATAGGGTCCAAAGTTTACATCTAGCTGAAAGGAGGGCTGAGAAGATAGGGAACAGAACTGTCATAAATGACTAGAAGCCATCATTATCTTCAGCAGGGGTGCAACTGTGCCAACACCTTGGTGTTAGACCTCTGACCATGTCAATCAAGAGTCAACCTTGTAAATATAAAAAGTAACTCTTGTGCTATGATTAGTTGGGGAAGGCAGACTGAGCTTTTAAGAACTATTTAAATAACTAAATATAATCATCTGAATTATTTTTTTAGGACAATTTTCTTTTCATGTCTAAGAACAGGGTACCCAATTTATATTTCTGAGTCTGAGTATGAAAGTGGGCTGGAGTCTTTAGAATGTGTCAATTAACAAAGAAGACAAGAGACGGAACCCTTTAAAAAGACAGCTTTGACCCATACAAATATCCAATGGGGTCATGATATCCTAAAGCAGGGTGTCTGTCTCCAGAGACGTACTTTCCTCTCTTTGCAGCTTTCCTCATAGAGAGGGACTTGGTACCAGGTCCAAAGAGTGTCGTCAGCAACTCAGCAGCTGACCTACTTCTCCTGCTGACCTGGGAAAGGGGCCACTGGGCCATTGCCCTCTGGGTGCTTCTTTCAGTGGATCCAAATCACGTCTGTGAAAGTCTAGCAGGATTTCATCTAGAGCAGGTCCTGAAGGCCCCTAATTCATAGCCAGCATCATTACTATCATTTGCTGAGTGTCTGCAAGAGCTTGGGATTTAGCAACAAATCTTTCCTATGTTGTCTATGGGTTTAATGCAGGAAATAAACTTGGATTCTGTTTCCTTTGTCTGAAGACCGGAGGTGATGGCTCATTGGTTCTGCAGGAATTACTTTCTGTCCTCCAGGGATACAATATGAGCCAGACTCCGTGTGGCTATGGGGCACTGAACAATAGTGCAGTTTCTCAGGCTGTCAGGGAGAGGTTGGGTTTTCTCATTCATTCATTTTCCAGCCCAGCCCTTGCCACTTATAGCTTGGGTGCTGGAATTTGAGGCATTCAAACAATATGATCATGACCGACATTTACAGAGCACATTCTGTTATTGCCCACGTTTGATCCTCAAAATAGTTCTGGACAACAGGAGAGGCAGAAATGCATGTTGCCGTTTGACAGATGGGGAAATTTAGTTGTACCTTTAAAAGTCTTAATCACTGCCAGGACCAAAATCCCGGGTCTCCTGACTCCCAGACCATAACCACCTCTTCTGTCCATTGTGATCCCGTAATAAAGACAAGTAAATAACTGGGTGACGCTTAATGTCAGACCTGTGGCCTGGCCGTTCTCTGGCGCCCCCAGCTGGAGGCCTCTCAGCATCAGGAAGCCTCGTTTCCTCAACACCACAGGCTGGTCCGGACGTATAGGCAATCCTGAGTCAATATTTGTTGGGTGAACAAGGGATCGATTGGTGCTAATCATTAAATTCCTCCTTAACCACTGAGTCCAGGGAACACGGCAGATAGTTTTGTAGAGCAGGTTTCCTTTGGCATCTTTTGTTCTTCTGCTGCCTTTGCGGTAAAAGGAAACACCTCCTTTCTTGCCATGGGAAAGGCAAACAGCCATGCAAACCTGGAAGATAGCCGAGTCTGTACGGGTAATAAAAGAGGCAGGCCAGTTAGCTATTAACCAGCAGACAAGATAATTCAGCTCCTTATCAAGCTCTAGGCACCTCCCTTTGGAGGCCCCTTCCTGACTGTTTCCAGCCCCAAGAGGAAAAGCAGATTAAGCCCTTGGGCAATCACAGTGTGCATTTTCCCTCCCGCCCCTCCCGCCCCTCCCCCAGCTGGATGCAGGTGGCAGCAGGTCAGCATCAAGGCAGGCAGCTTGGGGTGGAGGAAGGCACAGATTGGCGGGCCGTCTGCGGGCTGAGAGGTGAGTGAAGCTGAAAAGGGGCAGACTCGGGAGTTCTTGATGGGATGGAGGGAGACTTGACGTTTTATATTTTCCCGAAACTTTGAATTTATTTTGGCACCATTTAAGTCATATTCCCCACTGGTGGCCCCTCAAGGCACTGGGATCCTTATATTTTATAATGAAAGCAAAGGTACGGAATTGTGGAAAATGTTAAGCTATGTTTGAGAAAGGAGTAGTGTAAGGATGTGTATAGGATAAGCTAATATCGCTAATGGGAAATGAGGCAGAAAAGAAGTTTGGGATGAAGTCACAGAAGACTTCAGGGATAAGTATTAATAGCCATTACAATGTTTTTCAGCTTATCTCACAGAATTAATATCATTGGGTAAAGCCACATTTTTAACCTCTTTTTTTTTTTAAACTTGGCATCTCACAAGCATTTATCCTCTAGTGATTGAAGATTTTTGAACACGAAGACACACCAGTCTGTGAACCAGGAAGTGGGCTCTCATCAAATACTGAATCTGCCAGTGCCTTGATCTTGGACTTCCCAGCCTCCAAAACTGTGAGAAATAAATTTCTCTTGTTTATAAGCCATCCAGTCTGTGGTACTCTTTTGTAGCAGCCTGAGTGGATTAAGACATCACCCTACTCCAGCCCAACGCCTTGGGAAAAACATGACCCCATCTCCATCCCTGTCAACAAAGATCAAGTGGGTAGCCTAAACTTCCATCCTTGCTCAAGGTGCACCCCCGTCCCGAACCGGCCCACCCTTCCCAAAGAAGACCTGTGGGGGAGCTGGCACGTTCATCCCTGCTCATTAGTAATAAAGCCCTCCCTCAAGGATATCAGAAGAGGCCATGTGGAATGCTGAACTTCCACCTCCACCCAGCAGTAATGAGGTACACTTCCTCCTTTCTTCCTGGGCGGTGTCAGAGTTGGCCAAATGGGAAGTAGAACTTTCACCATCATTCAACATAACAAGGTGTCCTCCACCTCATGAACCATCATTGCATTTCCTGTAAATCTATAATTCTTAAAAAAACAAAAAAAACAAAATAACAACAAAAACTAAGAACGTTGCTGTCTTCTTTCTCATCCTCTCATGGTTATGCTAGGTGATTGTATATTCTCAGTGTGGGGGGGCAGGGTGGATAGATAAAGATCAACCCAATGTGACTGATCTCATTTCTAATTGTTTCCCAGTTGGTAAATAGTGTGAAACACTGTGTCTTTGCAACATTCTGTTATTCTCAATACCTGCTAGCAGGGTTGGCATGTATGTAACAGGCATTCAGAGGATAAGCAAGGCTTGAATTGGGAAGTGCTAAGTACTGCTGGCCAAAAGCAGAGAGTTGCCAAATGCTAGGGCTACAGGAGGATCAGCTGGGGAGCTTTTTAAAAATACAAATTCTTGAGATGCCTCCCTTGGGAGGTTCTGATTGGTAGGATCCTGCAGAAGCATCACTGAGCCAATGCTGCGGTGGTTCCTATTGGCTCCAACTGTTGCTCTGACTCAGAGCTGAGCCTAGGTGTTAAGGGATGTGGGTGATGATCCTTAATCTGTTTTATTCTAAATATATGACCTAGGGCGTTTCATTTTTCTCGTTAGTGTATTGGCTTTGATGACAGAGGCGTTTTGCTTCCCCAGTTTTTGGTGTAATTATCAGAATAAAATAAAATGCAAGAAAACCTAGAGTTAAATAAAACTGCTGCCCTCACTGCCATCTCCCACTTGTGTGATTGCCTGTTTTCTTTTTTTTTATTGGAATAAAATTGCTTTACACTCTTGTACCAGTTTTTGAGGTACACCAAAGTCAATCAGCTGTATTTATACACATATCCCCATATCCCCTCCCTCCCGCGACTCCCTCCCACACTCTCCGTCCCGGTCCTCTAAGGCATCATCCATCATCGAGTTGATCTCCCTTTGCTATACAGCAACTTACCACTGGCTATCTATTTTACAGTTGGTAGTATATATATGTCTATGCTACTCTCTCAAAAATATGGAATGCTTCACGAATTTGCGTGTCATCCTTGTGCAGGGGCCATGCTAATCTTCTCTGTATCGTTCCAATTTTAGTATATGTGCTGCTGAAGCGAGCACTGCCTGGGTTTTTAACTGCCTTCTCTTGGGGACCTGAATCCCCCTCACAGGAAAGCAAGCCAGGGAGGCTTGGAAGGTCTCTCAGGCCCCCTCTAGCCGGGAAATCATGCTCAGAACATTCTGATTACCTCTAACAATGGAACAAATTAATTGTGAAACCTGGAGCGTCACTCAGAGTCACGTCTGCCAGACCCTGATAAGTGATGTTATTTTCCTTTTTTTTTTTTTTTCCTTGGTGGAATCTTCCCAGGGCAGGGCTTGAACCCGTGTCCCCTGCATTGGCAGGCAGATTCTTTACCACTGCGCCATCTAGGAAGTCCTCTGATAAGTGATGTTCAAGTCTGCCCCGAGGAGCTGTCTTCTGAATAGTGGTCATTGGAGAAAACAGAGCTGTGAATCTGGGGTTGCTACCTGTTGTGACTGAGATGCTGCTATTGGGCTGGACAGAGCCCCAGGCTGGCTTAAGGCTCTGGGAAGACAACCTGCTCTCAGCTCCTCACTTGAGGCGATGCTATTCAATAGATTGATACATTAAGTGCCCGCCTGGCTTTATTTCACTTTCAGGAAGATCCAAAATTTTTGGCCATCTATTTTACTTGGAGGCACATTCCTCAAATATCAGCTCCAATACCACCATAAAAATAAACTAATCAGATCAGAGGGAAGGTGAACTAACATTGACCAAGGACTTTCCATGCGCCAGGAAGTGTACAATGTACTTTGTGTATGTTGTTCCTTTTATTCCTTATAACAACCCTGAGAGGTAGGTGTTATGATCTGTATTTTATATATAAATGTAAAAAGTATATGGCTTGTGAAAGCCATGCAAGAGGGATACTCTCTGGAGATTAAATTTGTGAAAGTGTATGTGTGTGTGTGTGTGTGTGTGTGTGTGTGTGCGCGCGTGCTTTGGGGGAGGGGAGTTCCCTGTTCTTTAGGAAAAGAAATTGCCACCTATGTCACAGCACAGGAAATCACCTGAGATCCTTTGAAAACAGCTAGAACAGAGATCTGAGCTCCGGGCTGTCTGATGGTAAAGTCCCTGTGTGTCTGTTCTATATGTTTGTGAGCTGTATCCCTTTCACCTGCACTGGGTGGACAAGCAGAGGATATTTTCATTTGCTTTTCAATTTAAATCTTGTCTCTTTCCTATTTACTATTTCATCCTGCCTCTCTTTGGGCTAAGTTCACAGAGAATCATTTTTAAAGAAAGATACCGTGTCAATTGTTATTAATTAAGCATTTGAAAGTCACAGGCTAAAATCATGAAGCAGGAATAAGCAGGGATATCGGGGTTTGTGTTTGACTTTAGGGCCTTGAGCTGTGATAACAGGACACAGATTCCAGGGCACAGAGTCACTTCCGTGGCATTGCCTCTGCCTGGGATGCCTGTTGCCCACCTCTGCCCACCCCACTGATACCTATACCAACAAGAGTGCGCAAGTCTTTCCAATCGCTTAGTCCCAATGTGCTTGCTAGAGGAACCAAGACACAAACATTCTCTCAGTGAAGGATTTGGTTGGAGTTGTGAGGGTGTAAGCCTGGAGGGAGACCAGCCCTCATGACTTATTTGAGTGATGTCTGAAGAATATGCTCTAGGTTTTTCAGTGAAATGAGCCTGTGAAAATAATGGGTAACATTTACAGAGTGTTTACTATCTACTAGTCTCTTTAAGAAAAGAGTTTTATGTGGAGTATCTCATTTCATCCACACGAAAACCATACTATTATTATCCCTATTTACAAGTGAGGAAACCCAGGCACAGAGATTTCCAGTGACACGTAAAACTGGGAAATATCCAGCAAGGCAATAAAACTTGGCAGAGAGGGGTGGTTTCCAAAACTTTGGAGTTACTTTTTCTGTTGGATAGAAACAACTTGCATCTCTGCCAGACAAAAGTCTATAAGCTAACATAGAGAGTCACAGAGTCTGGGTCCTCATCCCATCATTTCATCCATAAAAACCCAAACTATTGATTATTCTTTCTGGTTAGAAAAGTAATGTGTCAACCTTGGAGGATATTTGGAGGAGACTGAAAAGAATAAATCCTAAAGTAGAAATTATCTGTAAAATGTATGGGGTTGGCCAAAAACTTCATTCGGAACTTTTTTGCCAACCCAATATAATGAACAAGTATATTACCTTTGTATGAAACATCAAGCAAAGCTAAATATAGGTTCACCCGTCTAGAGAATGAAATAACAATCTGGTGGGCATGTTAGACAAAGTTTCAGAATGGAATTGGAAGGGTGTGCATCCTCTCCAGTCCACGCAGAGCCTTTCAACTCCTGTCAGGTGATATCATTCTTCAAAGCCCAACACTCATTTATTTCACAGAAACATAAAGCCTCAGTGAAAAAGGCTCTGAAAATGCTGCACACAGGTGAGGGATGGGCCTGAGTCAGAGCCTCCATGACCTGGTAGCCTTTGGAGTTGTTTTCTGTGGAGTCCTTTGTCTTCCAAGAACATGGGCCATTCTCCTCCTCCTGGGGTCCTTTCTCAGGCTATAACCAGCTTCCCAAGAACTCTCTTCTTTCCTCTTCAAGGCCTGAGGGCCCTGCTTTTCTCTCCTTTCAGTGCTGGTTCTTGGTGGCTCTTCTTTGCCAGTCCACTAGGCTGCAGAGCAGGATACAATGCTACAATGTCTTGAGCTACATCCTAGACTCTCAAGGAAACTTGCTCTTTCCTGGTGTCTTGGATTTTCATATACTACAAAAAATAAAAAAGTAAACACAGACACACATGTACACACACACACACACACACACACATACATATACATGCACACACAGATATACATACATACGGAGAAAGAGAAAACATTTAAGGATGTTTTCTTGATGAAGAAGGAAAGTTATCCTAGAAGGATCAGAGAGGGGTGAAAAAACAGCTTTCCTACCTGTACTTCCAGAAATTCTCAATGTGAATCACTCATTTGTGTGAAGACATTGGCAATCTTTGTTAAAATGCGAACATGTAATTTGGGAGGGACTATCTATTAAATAGGCCATAGTCCTAGTGTACCTAATCCCTAGGAGACACATTGCCCTATTTCTCAAGGTGATGAGAAACCTTGTGAGAGAATGGCTGGCCCTGCACTGGACAGTCCAGGAGAATGCTGGCTATCTCAAGAAAAGGAAAGGAGTCCGCCTTCAGAAGAAGAGGGTCACAGCGTGGGCAAAGGAGGGACACCCAAACCAAGCTGCCTTCTTTATGGTTTTGCTGATGGGCCACCCAGATGCCCATTTATGGAAGACCAACCTGATCCCCTCCTACGAGGAGTGCTGTTGGTAGAGCGTCTTCAGCCCTCTCCCCGGCCACCACCATCCTTTCAGGGATTTCCTGGATCCATGATCACGCCCCTCCCAGGGCTGCTCACACACGGTGATGACGCATGTGGTGGGTATGGAGGCCTGACCATCTTGTCCTGTTCAGGGCAGTTCTGAAGGGCACTGGCCCAGACTGGCATTGGGCTTGCACTGCAGCTGGACCTTTCCTCTCTGCCCAATCTTGCTCTCTTCCCTCACCTTCAACAAGAGTTGGTCCCGGAGTACTCTTGCCCAGGGTACTCAGAGTCACCTTCCTAGGTGATGAAATCTGCAACAGGGCTTGAGTATGGGGAAAAGAAATTATATTTAGAAATCACTTCTTCTAAAGGAGATGTCAAAGCTCTTGACACTTCTGTAAAGGTACAATGCAGATGAAACCTCCTCTTCAGAGGTGCTGTAACCCTTCAAAGAACTGTAACCAGCTTTGAGGAGGGTGCTGTAAGTGCATATCAGAAAGTTCTTTGTCCTTATCCTTAGGCAAAGGCAGCAGAGCTAGCAGTGCCGGTCCCTGTAAGGAGAGAGGGGAAAGAGTCTGCCTCTGCGCACATCAGCCAGTGATGTCAGCTGGTTCTTTCTCTAAATTGTGTTGTGTGATTCTGTCCCCTTCTGAAGCTGTACTTGAGATAAAAATAATCTCCAGCCCTTCTCCCAATTTTCCAAAAGATGAAGCTTTGTCGGAGGTTAGTGTTTCTGATTTGTGTTGTGTCATCTCCCATAATAAAGTCCAAGGATATGCGCTCCGTATTCTCGACAGTGTTTTATGAAGGGATTAGTGATACCCACAATGGGGCCTGAGGAGTTAGGCTGGCTCATCAGCCCCAGGGGCCTCTAGCCTCTCTTGGCTACAATACAGTTCTCTCTAAGTGTACATTTATAACTAGGGATAAAGCAGCTATTTTTCCCTTTAGAAGGTAGTTTTTTTTTTCTTCCTTTTTCCCAGAAAGAAGTTGGCAGAACTGAGCCTAGACACAATGTTTTGAATGTTTGTGTCTCCCCAAAATTCATATGTTGAAACCCTAAATTCCAATGTGATGATATTAGGAGGTGGGGCCTTTGGGAAATAATTAGGTCATGAGGATGATACCCTCATGAATGGGATTAGTGCCATTAGAGGGGGCCCCAGAGAGCTCTCTCACCTTCTTTCTGCCATGTGAGGATATAAGAACTGGCTGGTGGGGGGACAGGTGGAAGGAAGATTTATCGCTATATAAATTTTTTGTATGTTTGAATTTTGGCCCATGGGAATAAATAACCTATTTTAAAAATTAATAATGGTAAGTCCCATTCAGGCTAGTTTTAAACTTCAATAGTATAACTAATTCAAAGCTCCTTCTCCCCTTACATGATCTCTGGCTCCCCAATCTACAGCTAGAAGGACTAAGGTCTCTTTTCTTCTTTTTTCACTCCTCTTCCCCTTCACTCCCCTGCTTGTGGTCTGCAGGGGTGGGGTGAGGTTTGGATAAAATCTCTTTGATGGCTCTATTTGTGGTTCTATCCTGATGGTCCACATGCTCTGGGTTTCCGGCTCTTTGTGGATTTCTCAGTAGTTCCTTTCCTCCTTCCCTGACTAGGGAACTCCATCTGCACAGTATCCTGATGTGTGTTGTGTGCTCTTTGGCTGACCTCCTGTAACTCTCTCTGCCGCCTCCTGCTCCTGGTGATGGGGGAGTGGGGTACGGTGGGGGTAGGGTCTTCCATGGTCTTTTATTCTAGACTTCCCTGCACCAGAAGAGGATCCTCTTAGGGGGAAGCTTAGCTTTCTTTCCTAGCATCCATTTCAGTCACGGGAATATTATACGTCTTGCCACATCAAATACTGCCCTGCCTGTCAATGAAGGCTGCTCCATCAGCTTCCTGCTTAGAGTTCTCCAGGCAAGAAGCAGGCATTAATCTCTAGGTTAGGTCTGCCATCCAAATTCAAGTTTTCCTGAGCATTCTTTGACCAGATCTATTCTAGGGAACTAATGTGGGCTCAAAAATTTCTGCAGGGAGTTAGCCTGGGAATTAATGTCTTTTGTTTTGTTTTGTTTTGTTAGGAGCCCTTTTGAACCAACTTGTCTGGGAGTGGGAAAAAAAGAATTTTAAACTAGCAACTCAAGACTCAGAAGTCCCTCATTTGCTTACTAGAGCTGCCAAGGAGTCAGAGTGAGAATCCAAAGACATGTCTGGGCACCTCTTATCGAAATCTGGAGAGAGGCAGCTCCTAGACTCCTTTCCACAGAATATGGAGGTCCTTATGGAAATATCCTATTCCATATCTGGTTACTCATATCAGTAAAGACTTCAAAATATCATCCTGCCATGTGAAGAAGAAAGTTCTTATCTTTAATGATAGTAACTACTATTTACTGAATGCTTACAATGTACTAAAAACTTTACATATTAATGCATTAACTGGTCATAATCCTATTATGAGTTAGAGAGTTTCGTCCCCATGTCAGGTAGAAATACTGAGACCCAGAGGTCACATAGCCAGTGGCAGAGCTGGAATTTGAATCCAGATCTGTCTGATTCCAAAATCAATCTACATATGGTCAACTTAAAAAAAAATGCACAATGTGAGAGTTATGAGTTAAGTTTTATTGGGGCAAAATGAGGCCTGCAGCCTGGGAGACAGGATCCTAGATAGTTCTGAGAAACTGTTCCAAAGAGGCAGGGAGGAGGATCAGTATATTTGTGGTTTCGGTGAAAGGGAAAAACATACAATCAAGCACATATTGTTTACAGAAGGTTTCTGCTAGTCATGAGGAGCAGTCGTCACCATGAAAGATTTTAGTGTTTTTCTAGCTATGAGGAGATACAAGAATTAGGCTCATAAAGTTGGCTCCTGAAAATATCTGACTATCTAAAGACCTGTTCTGCCAGTTTCTCCCAGAGCACAGAGTGCCTCATTTCAGCTCTCCACCCTGAGCACCTTTCAGGGTTGCACTGACAGTCAACAGCTGCAACAATACATGATTTAATCTCCATAGAGGTAGATGACAAGTGCCAATTGTAGTTGACAATACAAAGATAAATGGTATAGTTTGTGTCTAGTGCAATACTCTCCTGCTAGTGAGCTATGGAATTGGGGTGGAGGTGTAGTTATTATGAGGGATTGAAATATCTTTAGGTCCATCAAACATTGTGTGTAGGTTCAACAAATAATGCACATGGGGGACTTCACTGGTGGTGCAGTGGTTAAGAATCTGCCTGCCAATGCAGGGGAAACAGGTTCGAGCCCTGGTCTGGGAAGATCCCACATGCCATGGAGCAACTAGGCCCATGCGCCACAACTACTGAGCCCACATGCCACAGCTACTGAAGCCCACGTGCCTATAGCCTGTGCGACAAGAGAAGCCACTTGAATGAGAAGCCTGTGCACCGCAACAAAGAGTAGCCCCTACTCACCACAACTAGAGAAAGCCCGTCCCTGCACAGCAATGAAGACCCAATGCAGCCAAAAATAAAAAAAATAAAAAATAAATAAATCTTAAAAAAAAATAATGTATATGGTATTTCTCTTATATGTCAATTCAGTTCACTTCAATAACTGAGTTCTCTCTTTGTGCCAAGCATTGTTCTAGGTGCTACATAAAACAAACTAAAATCCCAGAACTTGTGGAAGTAAAAATTAATTAAAATCATGCCAAAATTATATACTTTTGTCATCATGCATTGAATCAATCAAATGAAACTAAAAATATAACTATTATTATGTGAAAGCTCAGAAGAACCTTGCTATTTAAAATAAGTTTTCATACTGGACCTATTTGAAAACCACCAGTAGCATTTAAATGATAGCAAGGACCTGATCCCGTAGAAGAGGGAGGGATTTTGTGTGCAGTCAAGTCCAAGCGGGGATTGGCAATATCTGGGTCACAGAGGAAATACCGGGCAATCTCCCCGGGTAATCCCACTCCTACACCACATATCTCCGTGTAAATTATAACGGCTAAAGTGAGTTAGGATCGTAATTTCATTGATGGTAACGATGATGACTCTCAGAAGCACGTTGGAGGCAGGGAGGTGGATTACTTTATCTCTTGTGAACCCTTCGACTCTAGGACTCTCGGAGGTTCCTTCTAAAGCTCTCAGAGGGAGTGAACGCTTTCTCCAAACAAGAAGCGGTCACATTCGACCTATAACTTCAGTCCTCCAGGAGCTCCAGGGAAAAAGGCACTCATTCACTTAGTGCTACCCGAAAGCCGCGGGACAGCTTGTTTCACCAAAAGACCCATGTTACAAGAAGTCAGGTGCCAGGAAAGTAGCTTTTGGTCTTTCTCGTCACATCCTCATCTTCACTGCACGAGTTCAGATTCACGGTTCCCTTCGGTAATTCCTCCCGGTCCTCCAAGGGTAGGCGGCGAGGAGTATCATCGTCTCCATATGGCAGATGGGGAAACGAAGGAAGGTCTGCACCTTGGCCTTGGAAGGGCCTTGGAAAGTTCTGCACTGCTCTTTGCACCTCCCCTCACTGTTTCCTCACTCCTTTTGACATCCCATTCCCTGGGTATGACTCCCCCTTTCTTCCTTCGCTTTCTGTCCCGCAGGCCCCCATTTAAGTTACCAACAAGTGGCGGCCCTCGAACTACAATTCCCACCATGCCCTGCGCCGACCGGCCTCAGTGGGGTTTCCCCTGAGCTGCCGTTGTTATTAATGTTGAATCAAACCCGCATTTCCGGGGAAGAAACGAACTATTGTCCACTTCTGCGTTAAGATGCCCTTTTTCTTCTCCACCTGCGAGACGCAATGTTGGGTGACGAGGCCCCTGCGGAGGGACATTCATTCCGGCGAACGCTTTGGCCACCCGCTTCCTCCTCGGGCCTCGGCCGCGGCCAGGTGCCCCGGGGGCCTGCGAGTGTCATTGGCGGATGACCGCAGCCGTCGCTGCTGCCCCTGCCGCTGCGACCATGGCCTCTGGCAGCAGTGGCCTCGCCGCCGCCCGCCTCCTGTCCCGCGCCTTCCTCTGTGAGTCCGGCGGGGGCTCTCTCCTCCAAGCCTCCGAGAGTTCCCGGCGCCGCCGGGCCCGGTGCGCCGGTCCAGGCCGCGGCCGGGCCCTCCGGGGCAGGACCTCGGCTGGGGCCGCAAGACGGGGATCCTCTGGGGTGGAGGGAACTTTGCTGGACATTGGGGTGGGGGCCTGTCTTAGGCCGCTGGCGGGTGGGGACGTAGAGTGGCTGAGCCAGGATTCGGGTCTGGGAGCCCTGCAGACCTGGGGGGCACGCCCTCGATCCCGCGGGGATGAGTGGCGGGATGGGGGCGGCATCGGGATGGGGGCGGCATTTAGATGGGGGCGGCATCTAGATAGGCTTTTTCAGAGAGTGAGAGGTGAGGTGGTCCAGGATGAACTCAGCTAGGAGGGTGAGTGGGTTGAGAGGTAGGGAGAGGATATCAGTAGGAATTTGGAGGGTCAGGCTGAACTTTGCACAGGACGGTCCTACCGTTTTAATTGTCCTTTCCGTAGATTGTAGGGTGAATCTGCAGAAGGGTGCGTTCTGCACCTGGAGTTAGCACAACCCAGAAAACTCCTAGAAGCTTAGGGTTCGCTGGGACCTTAACCAACTTATTTGCAATGTCTCCACCAGGAGGTGTGATTTCTTCAGTTCCCGAAAACTTAACACCCAAGATTGCTAGTAACGCTGACTGTTGAAAATTCTTGCTATGTTCAAAGTCTCTGTGTTTTATAGATATGTTGTATAGGAGAAGACTTTGGAATCAGCCACATCAGGATTTGAAGTCTGGCTAGCCCCGTACAGTCTGTGTAATAACTCTGGGGGATGTTTCCAAATCTACTTCTTAATTTCTGTTTCACATCCCATGAAAACAGTACCACGTTGTAATGAATCAGAGACACCATCACTTGTAAGATGCACTGTTGTTTTGTTTACCACTAAAAGTGGGAAATGATTGCTAATTAAAATTATGACACGCCATTGGCTATCTGTTGCATCCTAGAAATGATGAAGTACAGGATGATCTGGTTTCACCATGCAAAATAAGTGAAACAATTTATATAAAGGTAAAGCACCTGGGATGTTAATAGACACTCAACTGAAGTTAGTTTTCCTCTCTCTCCCTTTCTTCCACTTTGCTCGTATTTCTACTGCTGGTACTGAATATTAGATGAGACAGTTCATTTCTTGAGAAGATTACATTTTAAAAGTTTACGAAGATAACTGTACACTCTATAGCTACACTTAGTTACCAGATCACTTGAGGACAAACCTTAGCAAGTAGGAAGAAGTTGGGTTTATTTGGGAAAGTTTTCTGGAGACTTTTTTTTTTTAACTTTTTATTTTGTATTGGAGTATAGCCGATTAACAATGTTGTGATAGTTTCAGGTGCCCAGCAAAAGGACTCAGCCATACATATACATGTTCCATTGGAGATTTTTATTATGTAATTTAAAGGATAAGTGAGGGTGTTGTAGGCAGAAGGATAAAAGGGATTAGTTATACCCACATCTTTTTCTTCTGGAGTCTTGCTTGTCCGCGTTTCTGAAAAATCCTTGCCTCAGATAGGTCTGCTGTCTTAGGAACAGGGTCTAGAGAAGAAAGGAGTATCTAAAAGATCAGAATCTTGAATCCACCCTTAACAATACTTAGCAATCCTATTTTCAGAGAACTGGAACTTCTTTATTCCTAGACTCTCAGGATCCTGAGGCCTACAGAGGTCATCTAGTTTAGCTTCTGTTGCTGGAGTGGCCTTGAATTATCCTACTCATGTGATTGCTCTGTCACTAAGGGTCTGAGATCTAAACCAAGGTACCTCTTATATTAGAGAGGTTACAAACTACAGGGTTAATGTTTAAAAACCTCTAAACATCCCAGATCTTTTTCCCATGCCACATTTCTAAGCCCATTTCCACTCGCACTAGAAAAACTGCAGCCACGACAATATCACCTTGCAAACTTTTTTTAAAGGCAGTCACAAATTATTTAGGCTCTGAGGTTAGTAATAGAACTAGAGTTGCTAGGGAGTTTTGTCCTCTTTATTAAGTTTTAATTGATGGTACATTTTGTGCTGAAGGTCTTAAGTGTTGCAATGTTCATTTGAATTAGTAAAAAACCCCAAACACTTGTAGATGACTTCCAGAGACCTGTTGGGGGCAGGCTAGACTATTTATCAATAGAAATTCCTGAGCCAAAAAAAACAGTTCTTAGGCAAAAAGAGAAAGAACCGAGTTGAAGTGGGGAGAGAAAATAAAATGAAAAGTAAGAAAGATTTCTCCCATGAGAAAGCTTAAGGATTTTGTAAGCATCTTTGAAATTGAAATAGTGAAAATTTTGAAGAAGTGTATGGTAGTGCAAGGTTGTTTTAAATATAAGCCAGTAGTTCCTGTAAGTTGGATCTTTGAGAATAAACAGGGAACAAGAGCTAGTATTTTTTATTTATATTGATGTATAATTGACATGAAACATTATATTACTTTTAGGTGTACAACCCAATATTTTGATATTTGTATATATTGTGATATGTATCTATCACCACACATAATTACACATTTTTGTTTCTTGTGGTGAGAACTTTTAAGATCAGCTCTCTTTTAGCTACTTTCAAGTGTGCAATAGTCTGTAGTCACTATGCTGTACATTACATCCTCATGACTTACTTGGGGAAGTTTGTACCTTTTGACACCCTTCACCCACTTGCCCTCTCCCCCCAACTCTGGCAACCACCTATCCGTTTTCTTTACCTATGAGCTCAGGTTTTGTGTTTTTTCTGTTTTTTTGTTTGTTTGTTGTTTTTTTAGATTCCACATATAAGTGAATCATAAGGTATTTGTCTTTGTCTGATTTATTTTACTTTGTGTAAGGCCCCCAAGGTCCTTGTGTGTTGTCACAAATGGCAAGATTTTCTTTTTTATGGCTGAATAATATTCCATATTGTGTGTCTGTGTGTGCATATTAATAAATATACCACGTTTTCTTTATCCATTCTTCTATCGATGGACATTTAGGTTGTTTCCATATCTTGGCAATTGTAAATAGTGCTGCAGTGAACATGGGGCTTCTTTTCAAGCTAGAGTTTTTGTTTTCTTCAGATGAATACTTGGAGGTGAAATTGCTGGATCATATGACAGTTTTATTTTGAGGAACCTCAATACTGTTTTCCATAGTGTCTGCACCAGTAACATTCCTACTAAAGGCACACGAGTGTTCCCTGTCTCCAAATCCTCACCAATGCTTTTTGTTTCTTGTCTTTTTGATAATTGCCATTCTAACAGGTGTGAGGTGAAATCTCATTGTGATTTTGGTTTGTGATTCCCTGATGGTCAGTGATGTTGAGCACCTCTTCATGTACCTGTTGGCCATCTGTATGTATTGTTTTGGAAAAATGTCTCTTCAAGAGTCAGTATTTTCGAACTTCAGAATTAAGATGTTTTGATGCCAAAGAGTGAACCTTACAGCCCAGCTGGTCCCATACCTTTGTCTGGCAAAAGTGGAAATAAGCCCCAGAAGTTTCCTAGCCAATATGAGAATGGGTACTAGAGCGCAGGTCTTCTGACTCTGCAGGGTCCTTTCTACTAAATACATGCAGGGTGATTCATTGAGCCTCCTTTTTAGAAGCTCTGATTTTTCTTTTTCTTTGGCAACCTCACTGGTTTGTTGAGAAGGTTTCTTCTCTGCTCAAAGGTGTCACCTGCCTTTTCCATGTATCTGCCAAGTTGTGTAGGTCTGTTTTTGGAATCTGGAAGACATTTAGAAGTGTAGTTTGGGAAAGGGGACCCTCAACAGTGATGTTTCTGATACCTAGTATCTCCTGTCCTTGAATTTAAAAACCAAATCTTTATTTCAGAAATACATAATGGCCTTGATCTAAATGTATCAATGTAGCCATGAGAAAATGACTTGGTTTTCTGACCTCAAACTTCTTTTTCCATAAAAATTTAATTGGGGATGTTAAAAATAATTTCTGTAAATATAGGGGAAGAATTTCATTTCACCAAAGGACAGGCATTTTGTTGCCACAGACCCACATTTTTTTTTTTTTAAGTTATAACATTTCTAAAATTGGGATTTGTCTTATAATTGATGGTATCTTACAGTAAATTGGCAGCATTTTTTTCATACTAGTGCTTAATAGTGCTTCTTAAAATCAGTGGTGTTTTAGATTTGATGAAATATGGAACTTAGAGCCCATTACACTTCATTTGTAAGTAAATGCTAAATGAGTGTTTAATTTTGCATCTGAATGGTGGATTGTTTGGGGTTTGGAAGTGAGTGGCTGTTGAGCTGCTCTGCTGTCCTTTAAGGTCCTGTGGGTAGGACCCCAATAGCCTGCATATTATATATGCATAGCGCGTATGATTACTAAGTATACATTTGTTTAAATCAGAAATACACGCAGGAATAAATGAGTAACCAGGACATAGTTTGAGAGGGGAGTTGGAGGAGGAGGAGTATTTTTATGAACAGTCTCAGGTTACTGGTTAGGGCACCGTTACTGCTCACACAACACCATCCGTGGTTTGAGTCCCATCTGGACGGGTGTTTTCTGGCCACAGCTTGCATGCACCCGCAGCCATCTTGTAAGTGATGTGGTCGCTCTGCCGGGGAGAGGACTCTGCATGTGGCTGACTGATACACATTTCTCTCTCAGATTACTCAGTCCCTTTACTTCATAGCCTTTATTCCAGTCGGCACTTGTGTGGTTTCGTGTTTCTTTGTTTACTGTTTAGCTGTCTTACAGGATAGGAAGCTTCCTGCAGGCCCCGGTCTGTCTCATTTACCCATGAGCCCCTTGTGCCTGGCAGACAGCCCAGCACAGTGACATCTCAAAGCAGTTTGGTCTTTTCATTCTCTGTGAGTAATAAGTAGCTAATAGTGAAATCACACTTGCCCTACCCTAGTTATTATTCTGCATGCTCTGTATATTATTCACTCATCTAATTCTTGTACTGCCAATGAGGTACATAATTTTATTATTATCCCCATTTTTACAGTGAGGCTGCACCTTTAAAAATGTTTCAGATGGTAAAAATTTACTAGTATATGTGTGCCTACTATACGTTATATGAAGACATGGATTAGTAGATTTACACATAAACCTATGTAGGATATGCTTGAGGACATATAAAACACTTCTGACTGGACTTATTTGATTTTAAAATACGAATCGTATGTTCTCGCTTTTTAGGAAATGATTTTTTGTGCTTACATAGGATGTGAACCCAATTTAGGGTGTACCAGGCACTTTGCTACCCAGTTTATAGACGTCATCTCATATAAGTGTCACAGTCTCCTCGTGAGCAGCTGTGATTCCACCTATGGAAAGGAAGACTGAGCCCAGGAGATCAAAAGACTGGCCCCATAAACTCAAGCCCAGGCCTCTCTGGTTCCTGGGCTGTGCTTTCAGTTGCTCCTGGGATGCATTGCCAAGGTTAGGCTGGCCTGTTTCTAAGAACCTGGAGAGAAGGCAACTCCACCACATTCCCTGGAGATGGCCGAAGGCCGTCACCACTGGGAAATTCTGCCTGGTGGCCAACTTCAGGCCTTCCTGCTGCCCTTATATTTAATTAAAAATACTCATTTTTTAAATATTAAAGTCAGATATCACCTCATATGTTGATTTACCATTTGTCTGTGCCCAGTTGTGTTTCCTGTTTATGGCCTTTGTCTGTTTTTCTGTTCGGCTTTGGTACCCTCCGTCCTGTTGGCCCCTGGTGTTGCTCAGGTTGCTAAGGTTATCCTCCTTGCTTGTTACATGTTATGAAACCTGGTCTGTCACTCTCCTGGTCTGTCACTGCCTTTAACTCTGCCTCTGCTATGCTTTGCTCTAGGTTCTTTCTTTTCTTCTGTAGCAAAATAACCCATTTGTATTACATTACTGCATCCTGGATTTCATTTGTTAAAAAAAAGCAAGGTTAGCATGGGGTTTGTACTAGATTGATACAGCTTTGAGGGTTGCTGGTAGCATTTAGGGCTGGACTCTTTTATACAAAGTTTTGGGAAACCAATGATCTTCGCATGTACAAAAATCAGTGTATGTTTTGTTCCCCTCTTTCCTGGTAATGGGAGGTCAGGATTGACATTTTTCCAGTTCACACAAAAAGAGAGGGACTTCTGATATTTAGTTCTATCTGTTTCTTCTCATAGATCCTATCTCTTGTCCTGAAATTCAGTCAACCATTTCCTGTGCACCTGCTTCATAAAATGTTGTACCATATTGCCATGGGAGACACCAAAGTGTATAAGACATGGTCCTTACACTCGTGGAATTTATAGTTAGAAGTTCTGAAAGTATTTAGATGAGACTTAAAAAAATCTTGAAAGAAACTTAGCCTGAAATGTTTGCTTAGAAATATTGCAGTGAAGGAAGTAACAAAGTGTGTGCAGCCTTCAGCATGCAGGTGTGCTGTGTATTATTAGACACCACCTGAGAGTGTTCACAGTTTCCATTCTTCTTAATCTCAGATCCCCTGCAGAGTCATGAATGTCATGTGAAGATTTAAAGATTCCTCCCCATACAGTGTTTTATTTAAACGCGAACTTACATGAGTTAATGCAAGTGAAATTCTCAGATTAAGTACACTGACTCTCTAATTGAAAGGTGAGAAATATTTGTACGATGGTTTGGCCACTAACATATGCCCCGGGTTCAAGATTTATTTTTAGGAAATAGCTTGCTCTAGTTCTTTGGTGGTTTTGTCATAGAGATCAGGTTTGTATTTATAAACCAGAATGTGATTGGACCTCCTTAAGCAGTGGACAGACAATTGAAGATGTGTACTTAAACCACTTTATATTCTTCAGCAGAAGTAGAGTAGGCTTTTAAGAAAATGATTATTACTTAAGGCATTTGATTGATAATTTGGATGGAGAAGAAATCAAGTAGGGAAAGAAAATGACCAGTCTGACAGATTGAATGTTTACAGCAGCTGGTAGTTTGAACTCTTTACCAGCCCAGAGTAGAGAGTGGTGGGATTGTGGGAGGGAAGGTGAAGAGGTGCAGAGGTGAGGATGAGGAGAAGCTGCTTTCGTGGGGGAGCCTCCAACCTGTGATTCTGGGCTTGGATTATCTGTGGTGGAGAATGAAGAAAATGACATAAGTGACTTAAAATTTGGTGAGTTTTATTTGGAATGTAAGCATATTTTGTATTATTTCCTTCTGAATGCAAGCAAATGGCAAAAGAGAAAGGATTTCCTTGATTCTTGGGTGTCACCCATGGTAAGGCTTATCATCGATTCAATAACAGTATTACCTAAAATAGAGCCACCAGTTGTTAGCTGTGTCATGGTGGCCTGGACATGAGGTGGGCGTCTCAGGTCCTCACAGCCATGGCAGCTGGGAGAGTGTACATGGTGTAAAGGGCCAGAGATGCGGCAGATTCATCTTCTGGTTTCTGGAATTAAAAAAGCATTTGTGGTGATTGGGAACACTGTGGTTTGCTGGCCACCGCGAGGTATTCCTCTGGGTTTTGTAAGTGCTTGATTATTCTAGCATCCTCTCACTTCAGTACCAGTTGATACCTTGTCTGGCATCGTTCAGGTTTCTTGTTGGGACGGAATGTGGTCAGGAATTTCATTTCCTTATTTTTGAACATGTATTTTGGGGTTGGCTCAAAGGGGATGATAGTGTATTAGTTCCAGCTTATCTGAAGCCTAGCTCTGTATGAGTCTGGGCTCATACAGAAGATGGGAAGAGCACATGCACACACATATGCATGAGAGACCTCCCAGGATCCACTTCACTAGGTGCTGTAGAATGGCAAGGCAACACCAGAGGGCTAGGAGGCCGTCTGGAAGGTGAGCTGCTATACATCATACTTGCGGATGTATTTTTTATGAGCACCAGAGATCTGGTGCTGTGAAATCTTGAGCTCCGTAGAGTTGATCTAGGAGGTTTGGAGTAGGAGACAGTAGGAGAGGGTAGCTATCAGAATTGTTCTGGTATTGAGGCCATGCTTTACGAATGTAGGCATACCTGTCCTTTCTCAGGGTGACAGAAGTACACTGTCCAGTGTCTCCTTTGTTAAGGTAGAGTATAAGAGTACTTGTGGATGACTAAACTTTACCTTCAAAAGGCAGGTATTTCCTTTTATCAAGTATGGGCTCCAGATATCCTGATCTTATTTGTCCTTGTAATCACATCTTGTACTTTACAGTCAAGAAACTCCTGATAGGTGGACTGTTTATTGAATATTCCAGGAATGGGAGGGACTGTGGAGCAGGTTCTGCCAGGAATAGCAGAGGGGAGGCAAGCTCTTCCACAAGTATTGTGGCCTGTGTCTCCAGCTGGGAGAACTGGGAGCCAAGGGCAAACACTGGCTAGGGTGGGCTCTCAGGTCACAGTTACTGTTCACTGGCCCAGGTTCAGGTGCTCAGCCGTGCTCAGTGAGCCAGGACTTAACCCTCAAGTGCTCCGTTAGCCCCCTTGTTCAGCATAGTCTAGTCCAAGGACACAGCTGAACTTGTGCACACAGGATACTTCTCTCCTGGTCGGTCAGGGTGGATTTTGGGCCCGTCTCTTCCCTAGAGGTACAGGGAACTCCAAAATGCAAAGTTGGCGGAAGCTGAGGTCAGTACGTGAGTTGAAGATGAATCAAAGAGTGTTCAAAGGGCCAGAAGCAGATCAGATATGGAACCTGAGGTCTGAGGATTTAGGAGGGTGTGAGCTGTGATTCGAGACAGAAAGTGTTGAGTGGACCCTGGATAAATTTGTGATGAGATGTTCTTTTCTGGGCCTAGCTTTCATGGGCTACCTTAGTGGTAGGTGCTGGCACTTCGAGACGGCTAGGAATGGGCCACAGATGTAGCAGGTTGGGGTTCTAATGGGGGTTTAGAAGGTAGCCCAAAGTAAATCATCTGTGCTCTGCTTTCTACTGATTTTTGAAACATGGGGAGCTGGCTTTAGGAGCCACTTAGATGTCTCAGTTTTTACTGAGTTAGGTTGCTGAAAATAACTTAGATTTTTTTTACATGTTTCTCCCCATATACTTTTCCTATTTTATGTTACCTATTTCTTGTATATGTGAGGTCTTAAATCTTACATCAGAAGAGGCCAAATTAAGTAATTTTGAATTATATTTTAGAGAAGTTTTATTCTGTGAGTTAACATTTGATGTTAATATTATTCCTGGGGAATGAGTTGTAGAATGGTTCTTAGTGGTTCTGACAAAGTTTACCTCTCAGCTTCTCCTTTATTTATAGACGTTGGGCTTAAAAACGTTGGGTCAAATGGGGAAAGCATGTGGCTGTTTAGTAAACATTATTAGTAAGAGTGAGACCTAGTTTTTAGTTCCTGGATTTAATTAGGGCTATTTATGTGAGCCCCTGGTTTCTTCTGAGGAATAAAAATTATAAACTTAACTTTTTCTTTCTCAATTCAGAAAAAGCTACAAGATTGTGGTTCTCAGTAAAAAGGGGATTCTGGAAAATAGAACAGTGTCTTTTTTTGTTTGTTTCTTTAATCAGTTTTTGTATTTGTCTTATTTAAAAAGTGACATTTAAAGTTACCATTATCACAAGATAGCTCCTGAATTAGAGGATTTTTTTTTTTTTTTGTCACCAGGTTAAATTCATAGTCCAAAAGTTTCAAAAAATTATAATGTGTCGTATTTTCTTTACTTTTCAGTGCAACAGAATGGAATTCGGCATTGCTCCTATACAGCTTCCAGGAAGCATCTCTATGTTGATAAAAATACGAAGATTATTTGCCAGGGTTTCACTGGTAAGCAGGTATGTATATCAAGATTTTTTTTAAAGATGTATATTAGAGATACAAAAATATTGAACTATTTTCTGTTGTTTTAATGTCACAAAAGTTATAATACATGGTTGTAGCAGAAAAGTGTACGGTACAGCAGTGGAGTTGTATCTTAGGAGGGGGTTAGGTGCTATAGTCAGCCTCTAAGGTGAAAATTGTATTTAATGTTATCTTGAAAATCCCTCTCTAGGGGAACAGTATTATGTTAGAAACCCACATATTTTCTTTCAGCGAGTGTAACACCACTGGTTTTTCTCCAACATTGGAACAGGTCACTGTTGCTGTAATTAAGCACTAGGTAAAGTAGATGGCTTGTGTTTAGGCCTTGTACAGAAACATATGCAGCTAAGCACATATCATTGTGGGGAGGTGCTCAAACCCAGAGAGGCTCATGGGAACTGCGATGGGCGGAGGAAGCAGTACATTGACTTTTCTCATCTTGTGCTCTCTCTGGGCAGTTGGCCTTCAGGGGAGTAGCAGGCACAACTGCCTGAAGTATTTCATTTATATTCATTCTCTCTCCCTATCCTCTCCCTACATCATAGAGTTTGCATAAATTTAAATGTAACTGTGATGCAGTTGCACAAAAAGATGCAACATAAGACTCTCCTTTCCCTCCTTCCTACCATTCTAATCCTCTGCAGTTCCTTCTGATAAGTTGACATGTATCCTTCCATATATTTTTCTAGCTCATACAAACATATTCACACTTATATGATGGGCATTCTACAGAGTTTATTCTACAGTTCTCTCTCTCTCTCTCTCTCTCTTTCTCTCTCTATATCTAAATAAACATATTATACAGTATATGATATATATCATTACATATATATGTCTGTTAAATAGATTCCTAAAAGTAAAATCGGGTGTCATAGGTTGTGTGTACTTAAAATTTTAACAGCTTCTGCTAAGTTGTCCTTTAAAACACTTGTACACATTTATAGTTCCACCATAGTAGATGCACATACTTTTTTTTTAAGCAGAAGAATACTACCAGATCAGTTAGAAGATAACCATGAGCTTTAAACCAAAGTATCCCTTCCTTCATTATTAAAGGAGCTATGGCAAAATAAAAGCGATTAATGATTTTTGTGTAGTTTAAAAGTTAATGATTTTTCTGTGATTAAAAAAATTATCACATCCATTCTGCAGTATTTTGGTGATCTAGAGCAAGAGTTGGCAAGCTTGTTCTATAAAGACCAGACTGTAAACGTTTGAGGCTTAGTAGGTCATATAGTCTGTGCTACAACTGCTAGGTAGCGTTGGAATAGCAAAAGCAGTCCTAGGTATTATGTCCGTGAATGGGCAAGGTTGTATGCCGGTAATACTTAATTCACAAAATCAGTGGTGGGTCCAATCCTTCCAGCCGTGCTTTACCAACCCCTGACCTAGAGGATTATATGTAAATATCCAAAATTCTATAACTTTTGTTTTTAAAGTACTTAGGAACTGCTTGAAAATTATATAGTACTTTTTAAAAAAATGAATTTGATTAGAAGGTTGTTTCATGTGAAATGTCCTTTTGGTTTTTGACTTTTTTCTGAAATAACTGAGCACAAAGATGTAAATTGCAGTGGACCTTTCTTCTTTTCCTCCCATTTCTCTAACTATCGTAAAAAAAAAAAATCCACCACCAGTGAAAAAAGAAACACCCAAAACCTTAAGATTTTGTTCATAGGTGAAATTGGTTTACTTATTCTAATAACCATATATTTTATATCACTTCCACGTATACACATTCTAAAGAAAGTTGATGCTCATCTAAGATAAGAAGTATATTTTATCATTCCTCTGCTAATTAAAATCATATTCAAGCCCTTTTTGGATATATGTTAATTTTATTAGCATATAATAATGTTTGATGAACCCAAATTCCCCACAGAAGTTTATTATGTATGATTTTGTTTTTCGCTTTACTAAGCCTTATGTGATCCTATGACATTTAACCACTGACCTTTTTTTTAAGAACCATTGTCCATACTGTAAACACTATTTGGAGCTGTCTCTGCTTCCTAAATTAGATGATGATTTTCCTAAATATTGAAATCCAAGTTTGGTTTCAGTATCCTTTAGTTACCGGCAAATATGTTGTTCCTTATTCATTTTGTTTTTTAAGTAATTGGGAACCTTAATTGCCTCACATATGTTGGTTAAGTTTCTGTTTATAGAGGTAACAATGAGGTCTGAAATTTAGAGTTTATAGAGATTCTGCATTTTGTCTCATTAGTTTTGTTTTTCAGTGTACACATTGTTCCACATATGAGTGAGGAATGTTTGTATTTCAGAGCAGATCCTGACAATGCAGAATTCCAATGGGTGGTATTTCTTTCACTAGCTGTTATAAGCTGCTAAAACTATTCCTGTTCTTAACTGTACACTGGATGGTGCTAACGGGGAAAACTAAGGGAAGACAGTTTATTAACAGGAAATATCATCCCTGGTTAGCACTACATCAGGACTAAAAATTTGTCCATTGGAATTTATCTAACAGTGTAGTAGTCTAGGGTTGTGCTTCTGTTAACTGTCTGGAGTGAGAGACCAATTTGGGTGTGTGTTTGTTTTTATCTCAATCTAATGCAGATCCGTACTTTTTACAAAATGCAGTAAAAGTCATAGCAGTATCACATTGCCATAAAAGTCCACAAACATTCTCACTTATGTTTTGGGGGTTTTATTAGATTTTTCTTGTTTTTTCATTCTTTTTTTTTTTTTTTTGTCCTTTCTTCCTTTTTGCGTTTCTCTCACTGGAGACCTGTAATCATCTACAGACAACACTTTGAATGGTACTGTTCTAAAGAGAGAGCACTGGACTGAGGTTCTTTCCAAAACTCCATTACTGGTTTTAGATAAGTCAGTTAACATGCTTGGGACTAACTTTCCTGTTCTGAAAAATGAAGAATTTTTCATTTTGAAAAGAAATGAAATCAAGAAATTTCTGAAGTCCCTCTTAAGGCCCCAATTTTTATACCTTTAATAGAACTTGAGTAGTTGAGTCAGTATTTTTAGGTTGCTGTAGAATGACCGCATAGATCCATTCAGTTTTCAACAACTGCTTACTGAGTGCCTACTGTATGTAATGTGTTGATTTAGGTGCCATCTCTCAGTGAACAAAGCAGTTAGAAATCATTGCCTTCATGGAGTGGCAGGGGAGAGAAACAAAATCAGGGAGTAAATTATGGTATGTTAGGAAGTATAAATGCTGTGGGAGAACTGAACCAGAGAAAAGGGGGTGTGTGTTTGTGTGTGGGGTTGTGGTGGCAGTTGGGATGGGGAAGGCGAGATTTTATGTTGGGTGGCCAGGGGAAGCCTGACCTCTGAGTCAAGTTCTAAAGGTGATAACAGGAGTGAACCAAGTGGATGTCTAGGGGAAGTGTGTTCCACCCAGAGGGGACAGCGAGGCCAGGAGGCAGGAATGTTCCTGCTCTTTGTGGCAGCCCCAAGGCCAGCGTGACGAGAGTGGGACGAGTGATGGCAGAACGGAGAGTGAGGTCAGGCAGCTGAGGTGTTCCGATGTGAGGAGGCAGCTTGGATGTTGACTCGGTGGGCTATGTGAGGAGTTGGCTTTTACTGTGAATGAGATGGAAAACTACTGCAGCGTTTGATCAGAGAAGTGACATGTAAAGGATCAGCCTGGCTGCCGTGGTGAGAACAGACTGAAAGGGAGCAAGGGCAATATTCTCTCAAGGGTTGATGGTGACTTAGACCAAGATAGAAGCTGTAGAAGGGGTGAGATGTTGTCACTTATGTTCTAAAGTTGGGCAGTAAGATCGACTAATGTATCCTGATTTGAGGTATAAGAGAAAGAAGAATCAAGAATGACTTCAGTGTTTTTGGTCTGAACATCTTTTGGGAGTGGGGTTCTCATTAATTGAGGTGGGGTGAACTGTGGAGGGGAATGATCAGGAGCTCGGTTTTGGACACGTTAAGTTTGGGATGCCTGCTAGTTCTCCAAGTAGAGTTGTCGGGTAGGCAGTTGATGACGTGAGCATGGAGTTCGAGGCAAAGGTCTCGGCCAGGTGTGTGGGAAGTGTGTGTGTGTGGGGTGGGGGGGGCAGGTCGCCACGTGGATGATAGTTGTTGCCATGATAAGGGGTGAGATCACCAAGCGCACAGGTTTCCTTTTTTTAACAACTTTTATTGAGATACAATTGACATACAATAAACTGCAAATATTTAAAGTGTACAATTTGATATTTTTTTTCTTATTAGTGACATATATATGGCAATCCCAATGTCCCAATTCATTCCCCCCAACCCCTGCTTTGCCCACTTGGTGTCCATATGTTTGTTCTCTACATCTGTGCCTCTGTTTTTTTTTTTTTTTTGGCTTAAATGATAATTTCTTTTCTTACAGTTTGGAAGCTAAAAGTTCAAGATCAAGGTGTAGGCAGGCTTTGTTTCTTATGAAGCATGTCTCCTTGGCTTACAGATGGCCTTCTTGCTGCATGTTCATATGGTTGTCTTGGTGCACACATATCTGATGTCTCTCTCTCTCTCTCTGTGTCCTAATCTCCTCTTTTTATAAGGATGCAAGTTGTATTGGATTAGGGACCACCATAACTTAATTACCTCTTTAAAGATCCTATCTCAGAATACATTACATTCTGAGATACTGGGGTTTAGGGCTTCAACATACAAATTTTTTTTTTTTCTGTAAGAACTTTTATTGAGATACAATTGACATACAATAAACTGCATATAAAGTGTACAATTTGATTTTTTTTCTTATTAGTAATGTATATATGGCAATCCCAATCTCCCAACTCATTCCTCCCCCTCCCCCCGCTTTCCCCACTTGGTGTCCATATGTTTGTTCTCTACATCTGTGTCTCTATTTCTGCCTTGCAAACCAGTTGATTTTTACTATTTTTCTATATTCCGCATATGTGTGTTAATATACAATATTTGTTTTTCTCTTTCTGACTCACTTCACTCTGTATGACAGTCTCTAGCTCCATTCATGTCTCTACAAATATCTAAGGGCATGAGTTTAAATGAAAAAGAGAAGTCTTGGAAGAGAAAGAAAGAGAAGAGGAAAAATAGAGAGATGGAGCCCTAGAAGCTTAGTGAAAAAGAATCCTTCAATCCCTGGAGACATTTTTGGTCATTAGAGCTGGTTGGGGTAGGAAAGAGGGCATTGTACTGGCATCTACTGAGTAGTGGTAAACATTGTACAAAGCACTGGACAGCCTCTCATAACAAGGAATCCATGTGTCCAAAATGTGAGTGGTGCCAAGGTTGAGGAGGGAGAGTAAATGGGTAGGGATATCTGGGATGTCGGCTGGGCAGCATTAAAGGCTCACTTAAGGCTAGGGATCATTAATTTAAAGTGGGATCAGTTAGCATGGTTTTATTTTTTCTCCAGCTGCTGTTCAGCGGCACATGTGCAGTCTTAGAGTAGATGGAGAATTGGATTTAACCAAGATGGTGATTTTGCCAGGTGTGTAAGTTAAAGTGAGAGCCAGGGTGGTTGTGTGATTATAGTGATTGGCCATGGATTTTAAACTGAGTAGATGGGGGATGTGAGGACATCAGGGGTCGAGGATCAGTAAAAAGAGGGTGTTCTTTTCAGGTAAACACCAGGGGGTTTCTGATCATCAGCCAAATTTGAAAACAGTGAAAAAAAAACCAAACAGTTATTTTGGCTCTGCAGAGGCCTATTTTTCTTCAAGGTTGAAAGCTGTGTTCAGTAAATTGACGTGAGTGCTTGGAGGTATGTTATGGCTATTTGTAACCTATACTGAACCCATTTGTTTTTCTTTCCCACATTGCTGAAGATTGCCTTTGGGCCTTGCAGCCTGCCTTTTCTCACCAGCCTTGTGCTTTTCCGCTCAGGGCACCTTTCACAGCCAGCAGGCCTTGGAATATGGCACCAAGCTAGTTGGAGGAACCACTCCAGGGAAGGGCGGCAAGACGCACCTGGGCTTACCAGTCTTCAATACTGTGAAGGAGGTAAGTAATGGTACCTGAGTTTGGCAAGGAAAGAACCGCAGGGGAAGAGCTAGCACACCTTGGTTCAAGATCTTAATCGTGCCCCTTTTGGGAGAGTCACTTGCTTTTTAAACTTCCAGTAACCTAGAGAAATCTGAATTGTGGTAAAAACCAGTGGCTCTCTTCAGTTCTGTAGGCACAGGATGTTTTCTCCACAGCCTGGGAATTTGTGTTTATAGGCATTCATCAAGTAGTCAGAGAAGAAGTGGGGTGGCTTGGCTTCTATTTGGCTTATTTTCCTTTCCTTTCCATCTCTTCTTCTGGGGTGTTAAAGGTGCACCTGTCAGCATTCATCCCCTGCCCTACCGCTCTCTGCAAGCGGGGCCTGTGCCAGGCCCTGTGCCGGGTGCTTTGTATTCGTGGCCT
Organism: Hippopotamus amphibius kiboko; assembly: GCF_030028045.1. Lineage (NCBI taxonomy): Eukaryota > Metazoa > Chordata > Mammalia > Artiodactyla > Hippopotamidae > Hippopotamus > Hippopotamus amphibius. Next base: position 68,452,008 of record NC_080192.1, on the reverse strand, counting down.
CATTCAGGCCTCATCACAGCCCCCAGGTCGGTGCTGTTATCATTCCCATTTTAAAGACAAGGGTGCGGCAGGAGCAGAGAGGTTGAATTCCTGTGCGCAGTCTCCCAGCTGAGAAGCGGCACACTTACCTGGCCCAGAGCAGGTAAGTTGTGGGTGGTGTTCCTGTGTGGAGAAACCTAGCTGCAGAGTCGGACGGACATCTCAGAGTCCTAGTCTCTTCCTCAATTTGCTGATGTCTTAATACTTTTAGAATGATTTTAAACTAAACTTTAATTCTTTATTACAAAGCTAGTAGGCGTTTCTTGTAAAAATTGAGTTGATATAAAAGTATGTAAAGTTAACTTTTATATACTGTTTTCCACTTTTCAGATTTTGCCTTTATAGAGAGCTAATTTAAGCTCAATGTGTATGCTTTCATTCTTTCTACACTTATATGAATATACACAAAAGTAATAGTGTTATAAAAGAAACCATAGTACAAATTCTTGGCTGTTTAAAAAAATCAAAGATATAGACTTAGTATTTGGGATTGATGTATTGATGTTAAAAAATGTACCCCTCCTCCTCTTAAATATACTTTTAAGACATGTTTTAAAGAATTGCATTTTTAGTACAAATTTATAGATTTACTCTCCTTTTTGGAATAGTAACTTCAAATTGAAGCTAATTTGTATTCTTAATCCTAAAATGTAGGAAAAAACAAATATTCAAATTTGGAATTTTCATTTTACTTAAAACTTGAAAATAGGGTGTACTATATGTGTGTATGTGTTTTGAATGTATAGTATTTTAAAGAGTAAAAAAAAAATCATTTATTCCGTAGATAATCATTTAAAATTTTGCTTTTTTAACATTCATTTTTAAATTTGCATTTTCGTAAATTCATCTAGGTAGATTTGACTTTTGTCATGAGCCTTTTTTGCTTTTCTTTTAAAAAAGTTTTTGTTGCTAAGCAATTTGTTTATTATTCATTTTGATACAAATAGATATAACATTTGGAATATAAGTTCTTTGGCAGATACTATTTATTTCTCACCAGTTCAGCTCTTACAAAGAGCTTTCTGAGTGAGGAGGATGGATACCTTTCATGCAGTATTATTTGCCAGCACAGACCCTGCTGTCACAGTCCAGCTTCAGAAAGTATTTGTAGCCTTGAGAGTTAGGAACCCATGGGATATATTTTTCATAAAATCCCTACATATCTATGAGCTCATTTCTGTTGGGTCCAACCTAGTTTTTTCCTTTGGTCCCCATTTCTCTCTTATCACCTTGGGCATAGTTTCTAAAAACGTTTTGAATTATTTTTAACCCCTAGCAAGTCAACATCCTTTGACTTGTTCTTCTGTCACTGTCAAGCTACCTCTTTTTATTAGGGGGGCAGTAGAGAAAGCTCAGCCTCTGGGAATGTGGGGAATCATTTTGAGATGATTCTCAAAGACACTGTCTTTTACTGCTGTCCCTTCTGGCTGTACCTGTATGTTCTGTGACTTGGTGTTTATGTCCATTGTAAAATCCTGCGGCACAGCCTTTTAAAGGGTTTTGTTTTATATCTTGATTAACTTACATTTTAACATTTATAGGGAGGCAGCCTGCTGTAGCTGAAAAGAACTGATGCTTTGGAATCAGATATACTTAGGTTTGAATCTTAGCTCTGCCCCTTCCTAGCTATGTAACCTCATGTAACTTATTTCCTATTTCTTGGCCTCAGCATCTTGATTTGTAGATGGGATGCTAAGCATGCAGGGTGGTGGGGAAGCCTTACCTGAGGCCTGTATAGAGTATCTCTCTGGGCATCTCACAGAATAGATGCTGCCACTCCTGGAGAGTCAGAGTTCACTGACAGTCTGTCTTCAAGGAGCTTCCATTACAGGAGAAGAGACATGGCCACATGTGGAGGTGGGTAGAAGGCTACATCTGTATTGATACAGGTAGAGAGTATGTAAAGACCGCAGAGAAAACTGTGGTCAAATTCATGGTCTTTAGGTACTTGGTGTTGTGAGGGGTGATGTAGACATTAACCTTATTTGATCTGTTCTTATTCTGTGGCCATTTATGCATGTGTATTTTAGTTTATTTTTAATCAACATGCATTTAGAGTAAAAATTGGCAGCTAGGAAAAAAAACCACTTCATTTTGCTGCCTCTTGATAATATTAAGTTTGATATGTTTTTAAACAGATGTGTGAGAGCTGAGTTCTGAAGCTTGGGGCTCACTAGTTCTTTTCTTCTGGGGAGGTGCAGGACCTTTGGTACTGAATAGGTGGTAAGTGCCTTGTAGAACAACAAGAAATAAACATGGCCCAGGAATGAGGGAACATAAACACAAATTAGGCAATGCTTTCAGGTTTACAGACATGCTGTCACCTGAGGGAATAGGAGGTCACAGAACCTTTCAATTCAGAGGGGCGTCCTAAGGGGGCAGAAAGGAGGCCAAGCTTACTCTCTTCTTTTCTGACAGCAAAGTGAACTTGTTAACGGGAAGAATGCAGACATGCGATGTCTCCTGGTGGTGTCCTTTCTTGACCCCAAGACATCATTAAAATCATGGGGTTGAATTTCTTTTACAATGTTTCTGACCTAACCCATAATAAAGTGCTTCGTGGTTAATGTTTCAGGCCAAAGAGCAGACTGGGGCGACAGCATCTGTCATTTATGTCCCTCCTCCTTTTGCTGCTGCTGCCATTAACGAAGCAATCGAGGCGGAAGTGCCCTTGGTCGTGTGCATCACTGAAGGTATCCCACAGCAGGACATGGTGCGGGTCAAGCACAAGCTGCTGCGCCAGGGAAAGACCAGGCTGATCGGGCCAAACTGCCCTGGAGTCATCAACGTGAGTGTATAAGACAAAACTAAGCCCTCTGAAGGCTGACTAGCTTTGTATCAGTCCAAGTATATTTGTGTGTGTGACCTAGGAATTACAATTTTTTTTTTCACTTTTCTGAAACTATGAATTACTTTCCTTCAGCCTGGAGAATGCAAAATTGGCATCATGCCTGGCCATATTCACAAGAAAGGAAGAATCGGTGAGTATATATTTCTTATAGATTAAAAACAAAATTCCTTGCCCTAAGCTCAAAACTCACAATGAGAATTTGACCCTGAAAATCAAATTAATTTTAATTAATTCAACTTTAAGAGAATTTACCAGGGCAGTTTTGTAGTGAATTGATTCTGTGTCCTGAATGCTTGAGAAACACTAATTCTACAGAATCAATGAAGATATATTTTGGGTTTTTTTAAAGATTCTTTTCCTGCTCAACATACTATGGATTCTTTCATGTGTTTGTATGTATCAATAGTTAATTAATTTTATCAATAAGTAATATTTTATTGAATCATTATACCATAATTTTTCCATTCTCCCATTGATGAACCTTTCTGTTGTTTCCAGGTTTGAGTCATTACGAATAAGGTTAAGGTGAACTTTTGTGTACAGGTCTTTTTGTGGGTATGTTTTCATTTCTCTTGGGTAAAATGCCTACGAATGTAATTGCTAAGTCATAGGGTCAAAGTATGTTCAACTTCTTAAAAAGCTGCCAAATAGCTCTGCAGAGTGACTGTGTGTTCTGCACTCCCACCATCGATGCATGAATGTTCTAGTCATTCCGGATCTTCGTAGACTTTTAGTATTGTCATTCTATAATTTTAGCCATTCTGCTGGGAGTGAAGTGATGTCTCATTATGGTTTTCATTTGAGTTTCCCCCACGACTAATGATGTCATGTCCTTATTGGCCATTTAATAAATCTTCTTTTGTGAATTATCAGTGCAAGTTTTTTACACATTATTTTTTATTGGGTAGTCTTTTTTATATAATTTTTATATGATTGTTGATTATAGGGGGTTCTAGAAATGTTGTTTGCCAGATATATGTGCTGTGAATATTTTTATTGTTAGTTTTCCTGTGTTCTGTCAAAATTACTTTGCCTCAGTGGCTATTATAGGCTTTCTCAAAATGTTTTGGGAAAATTGTACTGCTGCTTATCTAGTTCCTCAAGGAAATAACCAAATTAACATTTCAAAGTTAGCCCATTATGCCTGTTTTTAGACTCTTCACACCTAACTCTCACTTAAGCTATACTGTTTTTCTTGCATAAGAGAGTTTATAGTACTTTCTCTATCTATAAACCATGACTGTAAATACTAAGTGGGTAAATGTCAGTTGTGTAGTGTACAGGACTGGGTTAAAGGTCATGATTTTTCTTTATTACTAATGGCTCTTAGAGCTGTCAGCCCTGCTGCCAGTAGGGAACTTACGAAGTTCTCTTGTGAGGGAGAATACAGGGAGTTCCATAGGCCATCTGATTTCTAGTCGGGGCCTGGTCCATGTAGTCACTGATGCTCTTGTACATGTTTGAATACTCCTTTATACTTTTCAGTCTGCTTTGAATGGCTACTGCTGTAGACTTATGTGAGCATGGAAGAAGATGTGTTCTGTACTGAGTTGCCTTTCTGATCACTACCCTGGTTTCTAAGGTGCTCATAAACCTTAAAAATAACTAAGAAAAAGTTCAGGGAAGTCCTTTAGACCTTGGTTCTCCAGATGGTCATAGCACATTGATGAGGAAGTCCTCTGGGAGACTGCTTTTAATTCAGAAGATTAAAAAAAGTTCACCTAAAAGAAAACATATGACACTACACGATTTTCAAGGAGGTGATAGAGAAAAGATGATTTTTTTTGTACTAACTATTCTTATTTTGATTCTAGGCTAAGAGTTTAAGGAAAGGAAGGATTTTTCAGTCCCTTGGGTATTTCTGAATGGGACATAATGTAATATGAAAGTATAGTGGCCTTCTAGTTTGTGTTAATGATAGCTGATAAAATCATATAATGACTGATGGAATATTATTGAAGCAAGTGATTGGATTCCAAATTGATATTTAACTATACAATATTTTTTTCACTTATGTTAGACTTTTTTTTACTCTCAACCACATGTGACATACTTGACTCCTACATCCTTTTAAAAAATTATTTTAATTAAACTTTATATTCAGATAATTGTAAATTCACATGTAATTATAAGAAATAATACAGACAGGTCTCTGTGTATCCTTTATCCAGTGTCCCCAATGGTAACGTTGTGCAAAACTACAGTGAAGTGCAGTGTGACATCTAGTGTGTTGACATTGATACCTAAGGAATTTTTCCATCACTACAGGGGTCCCTCATCTTGCCCTTTTATAGCTACACCCCCTTCCCTCCTACTCCCACTCCCTTCTTAATGCTTGGAAACTAATAATCCCCCATTTCTAAAATTTTTTAATTTTAGGAATGCTATGTAAATGGTATCATATAGTATGTAGCCCTTTGGAATTGGCTGTTTACACTTGGTATAATTCTCTGGAGATTCATCCAAATTGTTGTATCAGTAGTTCATTCCTTTTCATTACTGAGTAGTATGCCAGGGTACAAATGTACCACAGTTTGTTTAACCAGGCGCCTGCTGAAAGATATTGGGATTGTTCCCAGTTTGAGGCTGTTACAAGTAAGCCTTCTATAAACATTTGTGTACTGGTTTTATATAACCCAAGTCTTCATTTCTTTGGGATTAATGCCCAGGCATGCAGTTGCTAGGCTGAATGATAGTTGCATGTCTTTTAAGAAATTACCAAATTGTTATCCACTGTGGCTATACCATTTTACATTTCCATCATCAGTGTATGTGGGATTCAGTTTTTCTGCATCTTTGCCAGCATTTGTAGTGTCACTGTTTTTTATCGTAGCCATTCTGGTAAGTGTTCAGTGGTAGCTCATTGTAATAGTTTTAATTTACATTCCCCTAATGGCTAATGATAGTGAATGTCTTTTCATGTGCTTGTTTGTCATCTGTATATATCTTCCTCAGTGAAATGTTTCTTCATGTTTTTTGGCCCCTGATCTAATTGAATTGTTTGTTTTTTTACCGTTGAGTTCTGAGAGTTCTTTTTGTATTCCAGATGCTAGTACTTTGTTGAATCTGTGGCTTACAAGTATTTTCTCCCCCTCTGTAGCTTGTGTTCTCATGCTCTTAACAGGATCTTTCAGAGAGCAAAAGTTTTTCATGTTGATAAAGTCTAACTTACTAATTGTTTCTTTTTTTGTGAAGTGTGAATTTGACCTCACGTCTAATAACTCTTTGTCTAGCCTTAAATACCCTTTTTTTTCCCCTGAAAGTTTTGTAGTTTTACACTGAACTCCCATGATCCAATTTCAGTTAATTTTTCTAGGTGTGAGATGTAGATCAGAGTTCTTTTTTGTCTACTTGTGTTCAGTTGCTTCAGCACCATTTATTGAAAAGATCATCTTTCTTCCATTGAGTTGCTTTTGCATTTTTATCAGGAAAAGAGTTGGCATATTTGTGTTGGTCTATTTCTGGGTTTTACCAGTATCACACAATCTTGATACTATAGCTGAATGGTAAGTCTTGAAATTGGGTAGATTGCTTCCTTGCACTTTATTCTTTTTATAATTATTTTAGTTCTGCTACTTCCTTTACTTCATATAGTTTTTAAGATGATCTTGTCTCTATCTACAGAAACGCTTGCTGGGATTTTGATGGGAATTGTGTTAAATCTGTATGTCAGTCTAGGGTAAATAGACACATTTACTCTGTTGATTATTCCAATCTATGAACACAGTGTGTTTTCATTTATTTAGATTGCCTTTGATTTCTTTTATAAGCATTTTGTAGTTTTTAATATACAAGTCCTGTACGTTTTGTTAGATTTACACGTAAGTATTTCCTTTTTTTAAAGCAATTGTAAATTTCATTGTAGTTTAATTTTGCTGTCCATGTGCTCATGGCTAATATATAGAAATACAGTTGTTTTTTGCTTATCTTGTATCTTGCAGTGTTGCTGTACTCTGGGCCCTATGGGTTTTCTTGGTAGAGTCCTTAGCATTTTCTTTGTAGACAATCATGTTATCTACACATAGGGACAGTTTTATTTCTTCCTCTCAGGACACTCAAGAGAAAGTCTTTTTATCTGTCCATGTTCTGCGTATTACTGTGTTCTTCCTTCCTGGTATTCCAAGGGTCCTTTTTTTTTTTTTTTTTTTTTTTTTTTATCATTTCCCTTCTTTTTAGAGAACTTCCATTAGCCATTCTTTTATGATGGAACTGTTGGTGACATATTTACTTTTCCCTCATCTGAGAATGTCTTTATTTCCCCTTCATTCCTAAAGGATGATTTCACTGGGTATAGGATTTCGGGTTGACAGTTATATTAGCACCTAAAAAAATGTTCCACTTCTTGCTTCCATGGGTTCTGATGAGAAAGCTGAGATCATTTGAGTTGTTTTTCCTGTCTAGGTAAGGTGTAGTTTTTCTCTTGCTGCTTTCAAGGTTTTTTTTTTTTTTTTTTTTTGGTCTTTTGTTTTCTGAAGTTTATTTATTAGGAGTTTTGGTGTGAATTTCTTTGGATTTATCCCGTTTGTAGTTTGCTCACCATTGTGTCACTGCTTGAGTCTCGGGGTCTGTAGCAACTCTGCCTTCTCTCCATCTTTAAGGGATTTCATATATTTGTTTGTATATGATGTTCAGGGTTTTTACTTGTACTTAGCAGGAAGAATAGAGGAAAATACCTCTTGCTTTTTGGAAGCAGAAGTATCCTTATGATAGATATTTTTAAGTGATAGTCTCTTTTACTATATATACTTTAAGGATGACAGGAGTAATCTACCCTAAAAACATGGCTTTCATTACTTTAAGTGTATGCAGTTTGCATTTATATAAATTATATATCATTTATATAATTAGATGAAAGCCCCTTAAAAGTGACAAAATCCTAGTGCTGCTATTCACTGATTATTATATTGATCCATTAAAAGACTAGAATAAATAAAATAGTTGCGCTTCCCAGTAATCTAGGGTGTTGCCTGAACAAGAACATAATTCTGTCATAAGAATCAAGTAGGAGTGGAAAGGAGACCGGGTAATTTACACAGAGATGTACAGCTAAGTTACTGATTGCACTTTGTTTAAAGGCTAAATGCACCAAATACATGTGTGCATAGGCATGACCTCCCTAACCTTCTCAGTTATGATAGGTCTCACAGAGGAGGGACTGTGTTAAGGAGAGAGGATGCAGATAGAAAGACAGCTCTAAGAACAGGGAGAACTGACATATGACACAGATGGGGGTTGGTGTTAGTGGGTGTCATTTGTTGTTAAGAGAGTGGCTGTTCTCCATTGATTTTCAGTTTGGATCCATTTGGTACATATTTACTGAGCTCCTTCTGTACCTGAACTGTGCTTGATACTGGGAACGCAGGTGTGGGGAAAACAGTCTTGTTTACTGCCCCCCTGGAGGTTCCGGTCCGGCAGGAGAGACAGTTACCACAGAATCTCCAACAGCATTGGTGGTGTCTTACCCAGCCAGTGTAGGAGAACAGGATTCTGACTGGAGGAATCTGTGTGGTCAGAAGACAGCAAGCTTAACTATGAATTTATTTTCCTAAACCAGGGTTATTAGCCAAGGATTAATGCTTGAAACTTATGCTGCCTTTTTCTTCTTTATGGACCTTTTTCTAGATTTATTGTTCCATTTTACTGCATGTCTGCAAGAGAAGGTCGTTTTATGTGGAAGACGTTAGGTCTCTCTTAACTGCTTTTTTTGTCATTAAACAACTCTAACTAATAATATACTTTCTTCTCTATCTAACTTGTAAAACCTCCCTGCTGTAACTTAGGGCATTTCTTATTTCATGACCTGACCATATTGTTTATTTGGATGACAAATTGTGGAATGGGTTTTATATATACTTGGTTTGTAATTTATTGTCATGTGAACACAATCTGATATTTTTGAATTCTTTTTCTTTAAGGTATCGTGTCCAGATCTGGCACCCTGACTTATGAAGCGGTTCACCAAACAACACAAGTTGGACTGGGGCAGTCTTTGTGTGTTGGTGAGGGATTTTTTGCTTACCTCATTTTATTGGAATTCAGTATCTTCACTGAATAAGCATAATAAGAATTACTGATTTGATTATTTGTGAGGGATTTTGATGCTATTAAAAAGACGTGATCTTGAGTTTAATTTGCTTATATGTGAAGCTGACTGTTACTTATATTTTCAAGATTCATGGTCCAAGATTTGATTTCCGAGTTTTAGAACAAACATCCTGGGACAGGTGGTTCTTGGAGAGCCTTGGTCCTTGAAATCAGCAGTTACTTCACTTGCTGGGAAGAAATGGTCCTTCACAATAGGACTTTCGTAACTGTAATTAGCATTTTGTTGTCATTACTGGCTGTCAGTCAGTGCTTCACAGTTTCTGAATTCTTTGCCAATCATCATCTCACTCTTAAAACCCTCTGAGGCACCAGGGAGCTGGCATGTGGTCCCGTGGTAGCTTTGTTGGTGGAGGAGGGTTGAGCTCCCTGGAACCTCTCTCTTTGCCACATCATGCTGCCTCCCACTTACAAATACAAAAGAGTTTTTACATATTAAAATAATTTTGGTATTTGTTGCCAAAAACCAGGCAAATTTCTCACTTTTATAAATATTCCTTCAGACTTTTAGAATATCTTTTAAAAGCTTTTCAAAGGCAGCTTTTTAAGATAAAAAATTGTAAAAGGTAGCCCTGGAGTATTTTTTTTAAGACTCAAAATCATAAAATCAGTCTTAAACATTAATTGAGCTTTTCTCTGTGCAGAAGCACAGTCTTTGACACAAGGTAAGTTAGCGTGATGGAAAATAAGACGATTTTGAAATAGAGTTGCCAATTATGTCTTCTGTAGCCTCTGTTTTGAATTTGTAAGTTGAGAGTAATAATTCCTATCTCACAGAGAGCTTGGAAGGGTTAGGAAATGGTGGGTCTGATGTGTGCTAAGGCACCGTACTTGTTGGCACTCAGGACATGCTGCTCCTCTTCCTCAGGTTCATTCTTGAGCGATGCGTTGAAGAGTAAGCCAATCTTAAAACTTTGAAAAGTGGCAGCCAGTCTGTAGGGAGCATTGACTTGAATCTTATCCAAGTACGTGTGCTAAAAAGCTGTGTGCTTGTACTGGAGCCCTGTGTGTGGTCTCTGTCATTTCCCACTGTGGGTGAGAGGGAAGAGGCATCAGGACACCCCTCTTCCCCTCCCTGGGACTGGTGTTTTAGCTTGTGACACAAGTTCCTCTGCATTGTCCCTTGTCAGATACTCACTGTGCAAAGAAATTTGTCACATGTTTAGTCAGGGAAGATATTCTCACAAATACACATTTTCTTAAAATGCTCATTTTTTTTTTTTTTTTTTTACTGTAGAAGAAATATAAATGTCCAGTATTTATTTCCAATATGGTATTAAGTCTCCAATATGGTAATAAGGTTCGTGGTTCATGTGAATGATAGCAAATCACCACAGATTACCACAGTGAAGGAGTGAAGGTGATATTAACACACAGACACATACCCCCCCCCACCCCCGCAGATCAGCTAATCCAAATACTGTTGTACTGCATTTAACCTCTTGTGCTCGGAGATGATAAAGGAAACATTTTAATTATAATAATAAATAGTATAATTATTTCTTATAATAATAAATAGTATAATTATTTTTTACTTCAGAATTTATTGTCTGTTATATGCAAGGTACTGATATTGAACTACTCACCAGAAGTCAACAGTTAAAAGTTATGGGACCTCCCTGGTGGCGCAGTGGTTAAGAATCTGCCTGCCAGTGTCGGGGACATGGATTCGATCCCTGGTCTGGGAAGATCCCACATGCTGCAGAGCAGCTAAGCCCGTGCTCCACAGCTGCTGAGCCTGTGCTCTGGGGCCTGTGAGCCACAACTGCTGAGTCTGTGTGCCATAGCTGCTGAGGCCTGTGTGCCTAGAGCCCGGTGCTCCGCAACAAGAGAAGCCACCACAATAAGAAGCCTGCATACCACAGCCAAGAGTAGCCCCTGCTCGCCACAACTAGAGAAAGCCCACATGCAGCAACAAAGACCCAACACAGCCAAAAATGAAAAATAAATAATTTTTAAAAAATTTTAAAAAAAGTTATAACTTAGTAATTCATATCCCTGAAAAAACTAATGTGTTTTCAAAAATAAAGTTCTCCTAATTAGGAAAACTCTATAGAATGCTCATTTTTAAACAGCTATCTAGGAATAATTTTGTGGGAGGGAAGAGTTTTGATAAGGAGCTAAACAAGAGTGCTCTTTCTGTGAACAACAGGACCCAACCACCATTTAGCATTCATGTAATATTATAAGCAGAAATAAATGTAACATTTTATGATTTTTAAATGTTAAATGCAAGAGTGATGACATTTAAAAATATTGGTAAAAAGAGGGTAGGCAAAGTAAGAAACCAGTTGAAACAGCATTTCCTGACCTAAATTGTATGGTTCATCCTTAAATTTTCAGCTGGTGTTGATATTCTTTGACTTTTCCAGGCATTGGAGGTGATCCTTTCAATGGAACAGATTTTACTGACTGCCTTGAAATCTTCCTGAATGATCCAGCCACAGAAGGCATCATATTGATTGGTGAAATTGGTGGAAATGCAGAAGAAAATGCCGCAGAATTTTTAAAGCAACATAACTCAGTAAGTTTGGGTTTGGAAAAATATAGCTCTTTGCTCTTGAATAATATCACAGGTTTGTTTTAGAAGTTATTTTCGTTTTTTTCAAAGATGGATTTTTTTAAGCAAACGTGAAAGATACAATTAACCCTTGTTGAGCTGGGCCTGGAGTACTGGCCTCTCAGGGAGCTCGGGCCTCTTTCTGGGTTGATTCTCCTCCCTGTTTCCCCTGGTGCCTGTCCTCTGCTTCTCTAATGAACCCTCCCCGAAGGCATCTCCTCACGCTCCATGGGAAGTCTGCTGGCCTCCTGCTGAACCGAGAACTTCCAGGACATCAGCCTGAAAGCGCTCACTTGACCTGCACATTTCCATTTTCACCTGTCATTGGTGTCCTTTCTCCTGATCTCAGGGGATGTGTGTTCTTTCTCTGTCAAGACTGACTTTCTAAAGACTCAGTCCTTCATACCCTTTTCCAGGATCTTGCCTCCCTCTAGCTTCAGTCTTTCCTGTAGAGTAGCACTTCGCTTCAAAGGTCAAGTAGAAAAGCTTTATTGACTATGTCCTGTGAAAGCTTTCCTTGTCACCTCGCCCTTTGAATTAAACAAAAACAATAGTGCGGAGTTGTATCATAGTTTCACTTATCTTAAGGGAATTAAGCTGTGTTCCTGGAGCAAAGGAGGGTGGTGGTGGGGGCACAGGAACAACGGAGCAGCCTAGTGCCCACCAGCCCCCAGTCAGCGAACATGTGCTGTGGACCATGGCAGTGAAGACCTGGGGAGAGCATGCGAATGGGTTCCAGGGTGTCCCTGACACTGAGAGGGAGTGAAGACGCATATTTAGGAGGCCGGGCAGGAGAGCGGAGAGAACCTGTGTCTACGCTTGTCTACTTGTGAAAGTGAATGCATCAAAATTAAATGCCGCAGAAAAATGATGGGTACCAGAGGGTTAAAGGAACCGGTAGTATCCCCTGCAGGGTAGTGTACACAAGACAATGCGTATTTATACGTGATTGAAGGAATTTTCAAGGGCTGTTTTGAGTCTACCTGATTTTCTTCTGTGATAATTTTAGAAGTTCCCCTTACTCTCTGGATCTCTTTCCTTGCTTTTTATTCACTCCCTAATTCTCAGCAGTTTGCCTTCTGTCTGCCATTTACAAGCTGTGTGACTCTGGGCATGTTCCTTAACTTCACTGTGCCTCAGTTTCCTCCCTGGCAAAATAAGGATACAGTAGTGTGCCACTCTCCAAGCATCCTTGTAGGACTGCGGAGTTAACTGAGTAACACAGAGCAGAGCTGCCGTGGGCACGTGGTAAGCACTCTTAGCAAGCAGCTGTTTGCTGCTGCTACTGCTGCTGTCGGATCTGCTGTCCAGGCTGGCATTGCTCTTGCAGAAGTTACCAGTGGTCTCCATGCATTCTCCTGGCCCTTTATGCTTCCCTGGATTTACCTCCAGTGCCTATTCCCTGAGTGCAAATAAATGATCATTGCGTATAAACAACATCATACTTCTGTAGTTCCCAAGGCAGAAACCTCAGAACCATCTTTTATTTTTCTCTTAGCGCTTGCTTCCACTCACTTACTGAGATCTGAGATCTCAGGCGTTTGTGGAGATTCAGAGCATTTTCGTTTGTAATTAGTCCCTCTGCTGCGGTTCGAGCTCTCATCTTATCTTACCTGGACCATCTCAGTAATTTTTTTTCTGATATCCCTGCTCCTTTCTCCCTCCCGCCCTCCCCCCCACCACCGCCCCGGCCGCCATTGCCCGGCCAGCCTGCTTATTGCCATCCGTGCAGGATAAACGGCAGACTAGGCATGGCGTTCCAGCCCCTCACACACCACCTTCACCCTCCTTTTCAGATCCGTGTCCCATCTGATGTGCGGCTTGTTTTCATCCTTGCTTCCCTTTGGTGGCTCCTTCTGTGTGGCATGCTTGTTTAACCCGACTCCCGCTCTAGACTGTGTTATGGACAGTGAGGTACTGGTATCCTTGGTGCCCAGCCCAGTCCTCTGGCACATGAGGCACCAGTAAGTGGCAGATGAGGGAGAGAATAAAGTCAGTTTTTAGGGGATTAAAGTGTTATAATCTCTTGAATTCAGAAAGGTTGCGAAGTTTACAATTTAAGTGAAAATTGACTACTTTTTACCAAAAAAAAAAAAAAGATTTAGGTTAATATGCCATTATAGTCCTTCCTTGGTATCCACGGAGGATTGGTTCCAGTACCCCTGCAGATGCCAAAACCCATGGAGGCTCATGGCGCTTACACAAAATAGTGTGATATTTGCATATAACCTGCACATGACCTCCTGTATACTATAAATCACCTCTAGATTACTTATAACACCCAATATGATTAAATACTGTATAAACAGTGGTAAATGCAAAGTAAATGCTATGTAAATAGTTGCCAGTGTGACAAATCTTAATTTTCACTTTTTGGAACTTTTTGGAATTTTTCCCCCCAATATTTTCTGTCTGCTTGGTTGAATTCTCGGATGCGGACCCTGTGGATACAGAGAGCCAACTATGTTAAAGTGAATTTAAAAACGTGTATAGAATACACGAATCCCTTGAATAGCTTAGGATTTAGTGGGAAAAACTAAGCTTTATATCTTGTTTCATTTGGCACTTGTTTTCCTATTCCTGGTTGGTCTTAGTAAGTTTTACTGAGGACCTACTGTGTACAAGATTCTAGGTGGAAGCAGGTGGCATATTCAATGCTTAGCACAATAACTGACACAGAATTAACACCCAATGATGTTGCCTCCTGCTACAACTACTATTATCATCGTTATAATGACTGATTATTTACAGGAGTAGTGTTGTTTAATCTTTATCTTGACCCTTTGAGTCTATGTTTTTGTTCTTTTATGAGTAAGGAACCCAGGAGCTTGCCAGTGGTAGGTACACAGCAAACCAGCCAGGGCTGAGGTTCCTACCCAGGTCTGACTTCTCCATTACACTGTGAGGAGTCAGGAGTCAGGTCGTGGGGCTCAAGGATAAGAGTCCACAGTCCTGGGCGTCTGCTTGGACTCTGCTCATGTCATCCTAACTCTTCGTCCTGTTTTTAGGCTTTCACCCTTCTCACATTTGTATCTTCTTCTCAGACTACACTTCTTCATAGTCTTTTCAATTGTATTTTTCACTCCTTAAAAAAATCTCAAGTGACTCTTCTTTGTCAATAGGACAAGTGTACGTTTGTTTGACATTCTAGGTTCATCCTAATCTTGTTTTTTTCTAGTATAACATTTCCACCGCTTGAGATGGGGACAGAGGGACCCAGTGGGAATTGGTGCCCCTCAAATATCAGATGTCCACAAGTGAATAAAGAAATGACTTATGGAGTCTTTTTAATTCTCTACTGTAGTAGATGCCGGGCCTGCAGAAATAAGTGAAAACGACACCCTGGCCTTCAGGGGTTCATAGTTCAGGAGGGGAGCACGTGGGGAGTAAGTCAGTGTGCTGCATGTACTGGTAGGAACATGTCAAAGGCACAGCAGAGTTGCCGGACAGAAGATGAGCAGCTAAAGGGCATTTATGGAGACAGTGGGAGGAAGAGTCAGAAAGGCTTGTAGGGAAGAAAAGGCTTAAGCCAGGTCTGAAAAGTTAAGTCAGAATTTGTCAGGTTTCCAAGGAGGATGGAGAACTTTCTCAGCAGAGGCCAGGGTCAGAGGAGTCAGCATGACTGGAGGATAGAAAGCAGGGAAGAGTGGTGGGGGCGAGGTGGAGTTAGAGCGGCAGACCACGCAGACCCTGGCATGTTGGCATCTTCACGTGAATCAGGTTAGTGCAGGCTAACTGCCACTGAGCTTGCACTGCTATGCACTTGCGCTTAAAAAAAAAGTGCCAATTTCATTTAAGAATGTCCTAAATGAAGCAGTAGAAATTGTTAATTTTATTAAGCCTCGACCCTTGAGTCAGTATGTTGTGGTGAAATGGGGAATAGAGCACTTTCCCAGCTGAGCTGTGAGCTGCTCTTCTCCTGGAACACCAGTTTTACCTGGAGGGGTGACTGGCAGGCCGACTGGTTATTCAGACCTGGGTATGTGCTTGGCGGATCTTTTCTCAACAGTGAACAGAGCAATCCTGCCACGTCAAGGGAAACAACTCGTATTTGCTGACAGTGGTGAAGTTTGAGCTCTCAAATGAGTATTCTTGGAAAACTTGTTTCTGCCACCATGAACTTGACAGCGTCCCCTCCTGAAGATTTTTTTAATGAGACTGGACTTGATACTGAAGACTGATGTGTTGATATTGAATGATGAAGTATATTAGCATTTGGAAGATCTACATGACTCAGTGAACCTACATTTTCCTTCTGACCAATGAATGTTACAAAATCATTGTAGGTAAAAGGTCCAAAAAGATGAATGGATTTTAAAGTAACAACTATGGTTTCATATTCCAACCTTGCCTCTAACCTTTAAGAAATTACCACTTGAAGAGGTTCGTGTAGTGTCAAAGAATATCCTCAGTTATCTGACAGATATTAAAATGCTTCTCCCTTTTCCAAGTACATATGTAAGTGAGGCCGGATTTTCTCTTGTACTTCAGCCAAAATAAAATATTTGCAGCAGGTTTAACGCAGAAGCATTAAGGCACAGTCTTGTTGAAATAAAGCAACCTGATCTGTCAGTTCATTATCATCACAAGTCACATAACTGGTGCATTTTTAAGTGTGCTTTTTGTTTTTCACACGGAAGAGTCACATATGTATTTGTAAAACAGCTTGTGCCAGTGAAGTTGAAGTTTAACATCCTAACAGGTAACAATTCTAGTATTGTTTTCACGAGTTTGTAGGAAAAGTTGAGTCATCTCAAAGGAGAATGCAGTGCTTTCAGTCATAGCTCAATATTTGTGTTGGTTTACTTAGGGAAGATGAGTGCAGGGCCCTGGCCATTTGCCGTTTTCAGGCAGAGTCAGGAATTGGAGGTCTAGTTTTGATCAACTTCTTCATCAGAGTGTTTAAAATCCCACTTTCCAGGGTCCCAAGGCCAAGCCTGTGGTGTCCTTCATTGCTGGTTTAACCGCTCCTCCTGGCAGAAGAATGGGTCACGCGGGGGCAATTATTGCTGGAGGAAAAGGTGGAGCTAAAGAGAAGATCGCGGCCCTGCAGAGTGCGGGAGTTGTGGTCAGCATGTCTCCTGCACAGCTGGGAACCACCATCTACAAGGTGAGCTGCAACAGTGGCTCAGAAATTACAGACCTTAAAGTGGGAGGCAGCACAGGGTGCCTGGAAACCATGGTCTTTTCTTCTGGGTCTCTTCTGTCTGGTGTGCAACTTAACATTCTATAGCAACTCCACCAACATCCTAATGCCCTAATTGGACATGACCAAGAATAACGTTTTGATTCAAAAACTTTATTCTTTAAACATCTAGGTTTGCTCTTTTGTGAATAGTGAGATATGATATACAAGAAAGCATTTCAGGATCCATAAGGGCTGTCAATTCCATTTTGAGGGTAGTGCAGAGATTTGACTTGTGTTTTGGTTTTTTTCCATGGAGGGCCTTTGAGATATAGCTACGCTGATGCCATAGGTTTTTTTTTTTTCCCCAGGGAGAGAGGTTGAAGGCTGACTAAGAAGAAATGAAAACTGGGAGTCAGGATGCAGGGAGATCTAAAGAAGAGGGTGGGGGTTTTCAGTTTTTAGTTGGTGTCTTCCATGATCTCTTTGCAATAATTTTCAGCTGATCTCTTTGAGTGATCATTTAAGGCTTGCTCTTTCTTTACTTGTATGATGATTATAGACTTTACAGAAAAACAAACAAAACCCAAAACTTTGTACATATGCTGAAAACAGGTCCAGTTTGACTTCCCAGGAGGAAACAGTGTTTTGGCATAGTCTTCTTTTGCATTGTCTTAGGGACAGTGAAATGAACTCCTTGTTTTATTGACTCTTTGCATGATCCTGTCTTGTGGAATGTGACACTGTGTGCCATAGTGTTTAAAAGAAATCTGGGTGGTTAGTGAGTGTGTGAAGAAGAATTGTATTTAAAAGAGGGGAAGGAAGGGAAAAAGCAGGTGCTTAAGTTCACGTCGGAGACATGTGTTACCATTTTACTCCAATAGGTGGCAGCAGACACATACACATTTTGCTGTATCCTAATTGTTACAATCTAGAGAAATGTGATTTTCAGTATTGTTTCCTTTTCATATATTTCTGAGGTTCTTGACATTTTGTTAAATCTGAACTGAATCTGCTTCCTTTCATTCTCTGAGAAACTAAACAAACCTGTTTCCATTGCCTTATTAAAAGGGCCAGTGTGATTCACATGTAGCATTAAAAGTTTGGATAAGCACAGTCTGGCTTGTCAGCTCCTAACGATAATACTGCCGTAGAAAATAAGCATAACTCAAAGCCTCTCAGCTTCTGCGTTCAGGAGACGTAAAGTTGAAGCTCCGCATCCAGCTTAGTGAAATTCAGACTGACACAGGCTCATTTGAAAGCTGTCATTTTGTGTGCAAGCACCTCATCCTGGTATATTTTAGTTCTATAATTTTTGGTTGCTTGGAGGATCCTAAAGATAAAGAGGTTTCAGAATCACTTTGACTTTGACTGTGAATGTAATTTGGATCTTTAATCTTTTCATCCCCTCTCTCTTCTCCCTCTCTTCTGTTCCTGAAGGAGTTTGAAAAGAGGAAGATGCTATGAAAGCAAAACAAATGGAAACTTCCCTAAACCAATGGATGAATCATTGTAGAAATGTGAGCTGGTGGCCGTTTGCTTCTGTCATCCATGGACTGTCCGCCCTCGCACGTGTCGCTGGTCTTTCAGCACAACGAGAAGCCAAAGCGAGGTTTAGAGTCTCCTACACTGAGATATTTTTCTCCTCACTGAATAACAGAGACAGCCAATAAATCTACCACTTGATTTGAATATGGTTTTGGAGGCTTTTTATTGTTCCACTGCGGGGATAGGGGGAGTGAAAGATATAGTGCGTGCATGTGCATGTGTGTCTGCATGTGCACACATGTGTGTGTGTGTGTGTTTCACTGGGCTCTCTAGGGGACATTCTACCTAAAACCTTTGAGAGAATGAGTATAAACCTTTCCGTTTGGCATTTATCATAGACATAGAGTGATTTTATGTCTCTTTGAGTTATAGTCTTCTCATGTGTACATATAATAGTCCCCATCTTACAGGAGAGTTTTGAGGGTTAGAGATAAATATATGAAGTCCCTGGCGTGTGATAAGGCAACCTAATTGCTGTCAGTACCACCATCATCTTCACCACCACCATCATCATCACCACCACCATCATCACCACCACCACCATCGTCACCACCGTCACCATCATCATCACCATCATCACCACACCATCATCACCATCATCACCACCAGCATCATCACCACGACACCATCACCATCATCACCACCAGCATCACCACCATCACCACCACCACACCATCATCACCACCACCATCACCACCACACCATCATCACCACCATCACCATCATCACCATCATCACCACCGTCATCACCATCATCACCACCACACCATCACCACCACCACACCATCACCATCATCACCATCACCACCACACCATCATCACCATCATCATCACCACTATCACCACCACACCATCATCACCATCATCACCACCAGCATCATCACCACGACACCATCACCATCACCATCATCACCACCAGCATCACCACCATCACCACCACCACATCATCATCACCACCACCATCATCACCATCATCATCATCATCATCATCACTAGAATTTAGGCAGGAGCTCATCCATGTTTCAGTTTTTGCCTAATTGGGAAATGGAGGGTCTTCAACGATGCTTTGTTTTTCTGTGGTTCTGCGGAGGGCTCTCCCCTTCCCCACCCAGAGCCTACATTTCTTTGTTTGAGGTTTAAGACATTGACTGCAAGAAAGCAGGAAAACTATTAGCCATCCTTTTGTTTAAAAGGGAGCTTGTTGACAAGTAACAATTCCAGTGGAGAGACAGCAAAACACTCTCAAGTGTAACTGCCCTGAAGGAAACAAGAGCTTCAAAAAATAATATTAGGAGAAGCACCTCAAAAAAGGCTGTTTGGGGAGACCTTCCTGGGGAGGGGAGATGTGTAGTTACCTGAGGACTGGTGAGGTACCAGCCATGCAAAAAAGGAGGATGCGCACCCAGGCAAAGGCAGGGAGCGGGGAAAAGCCCATTTTGAGCAGGTGCCTGGGGGCAGTGACCCTGGGAGGGGCTGGAGGAGGTCTTTTGGGGCTGGGGCGACAGGTGTCTTGGGTCTCCCATAACTATGCCCTGGCTGCTGAGGCACAGAAAGCGGGTGTCGGGAGATGGAGTCACAGCCCAAGGCTCCTTCCTGGGCCAAGGGCCACGCTGTGATCAGCTCTGAGTCAAGTAGACTTTAATTCCTGCTCAGAGCTCTGTCCTTGTCTTGAAAGGGGGGCTTATGAGCCCCACCCCACAGGGTACCTGGGTAGGTATACATTACGCGTGTGTGACGGTGGACTCTGCCAGGGCTTGTTCGCTCCGTAAACTCTTGAACTTACCTCCTGCTTGTGCTCAGGGGGACCCAGCTGACATGATGGCTGGGGAGGAAGGCACTTCCGGTCTCTCTGGTTGACACCTCCAACCCAAGGTCCCTCCAGGGCAGACGTATCCTTCTTTTGTCTAACTGAGGCTTTGTGACAGGGATGCAACGCATAGGAGAGGCAGGTGACCCTAACAGATTGTTTTCAGGGTCTACCTCTGATTCCAGGCTGCTCCAGGCCTGGTCAGCCCCCTCTTCTATTCCCTGAACATCCATCCCAAGAAAACCGCTCCCTCCTCACAGCTCTGGTCCTGAACTAGGAAGCTCAGCGCCCTCTTGGCCCTTTCTCCCACCTGCCACCTTCCCTTTTCCACCTCGCCTTCTCCATCCCTCCCAGCATCTTGAGAAGCCACCCTCTCCTCACCGCTCACTTCTCACCCCTCCTGCAACCACTGCCACCTCTGGTCTGAGCAGCTCAAACGTATCTGAGCAGGATATTCAGCTCTAGTTTTTCTGATTTCATTTTTACAAACAAAAGGTGAAAGTTCAACTCATGACCCCAGTGCATTTTATTTTATTATTTATTTATTTATTATTTATTTATTTATTTATTTTATTGGCTGTGTTGGGTCTTTTTTGCTGTGCGCGGGCTTTCTTTAGTTGCGGTGAGTGGGGGCTGCTCTTCATTGTTGTGCGCGGGCTCCTCATTGCCATGGCTTCTCTTGTTGCGGAGCACGGGCTCTAGGCGTGTGGGCTTCAGTAGTTACAGCACATGGGCTCAATAGTTGTGGCTCACGGGCTCTAAAGCACAGGCTCAATAGTTGTGGCGCATGGGCTTAGTTGCTCTGCGGTATGTGGGATCTTCCTGGAGCAGGGATCGAACCTGTGTCCCCTGCACTGGCAGGCGGATTCTCAACCACTGCGCCACCTAGGAAGCCCCCAGTGCATTTTAAAAACTTTTATTACAGAAACTTTCAAATGATTACAGAATAATTATGATATTAAAATGAATTCCCATGTACCCATCACTCAAGCTTTGATAATTATCAACAGTTTGTATGAGCTGTACCTCCAATCCATTCCCGCCAGTGTTTTTGTTGTGATAGCTGTTTTGTCAAGGTAAAACTTACATATGGCTTGGTGATGACCTAGAGGGGTGGGATGGGGCAGGGAGAGTGGGAGGGAGGCTTAAGAGGGAGGGGATATGGGGATACAGGTATAAAAACAGCTGATTCACTCTGTTATACAGAGGGAAAAACAAAACAAAACAAAACCAAAAAAACTTACATACGCTGAAATGCATAAATCTTAACTGTGCGTATTTGACGAATGGATGAAGGCATGTACCCACACTCTAATGAGGATATAGAACATTTCCTTCCTCCCGGGAAGGTCCATCCTATCTCCCCAATAGGTAACCCATATTTTTGTTCATCTTAGGTTGGTTTTGTCTGCGTTAGAAATGTTTATGAGGGGAATGAGATAGCATGTAGTTGTTTCTGTTTGGCTTCTTTCACTCAGCATGATTTCCGTGGTGTTCATCCAAGGTGATGCTTGTCTCAATAGTTCTCTTCTTATGGTGGAGTTCTATTCCCTTGTGTGGATATAGCACAATATGTTTACCCTATCTCTGGTTATTGGCCCTTTGAGTTGTTGCCAGTTTTTGGCTGTGGTAGATTAAGCTGCTATTATCCTTTATGTGCAAGTCTTTTTTGAACATAAACTGTGTGTGTGTGTGTTTTTTTTAGAGAGATACTAGGGTGAAAATTTCTTCCCTGCAAAATACAAGAGTCTGGTGTTCTACATCTTCATCAACATTTGGTGTTTTTGATCTTTTAAATTGTAGCCATTCTAGTAAGGGGTGTGCGGGGTATCTCAAGGTGTTTTAATTAGCATTTCCCTGGAGAATACTGAGGTTGACCATTTTTCAATGTGTTTATGTGTTTGGTATTTCTTCCTTTGTGAAGTTTCTTTTCAAGTCTTTTTCCTATTTTCCATTTCTTTGGTTTTTTATTTCTGAGTTCTGACAATTCTTTATATATACTAGATAGAAAACCTTTTTCAGGTAGATAGTTTATGACTATTTTCTCATACTCACCGACTTGCTCACTCATTTTCTTATTGGTGTCCTGATAAACTAAAGGTTTTAATTGTGATAAAGGGCAACATACATGTTTTTCTGTTTTGTTTCCTGCTTTCTGATCCTAAGGCATGTTTGTCTGCTTCGTATTCATCACGATATTCTTCCGCTTTCTTGTAAAAGCTTTATTAGGTTATGCATTTAGTTCGTATATCAACCTTGAATTAATTTTTGTTCAGGGTGTGGGGGAGGTGGAGTCAAGGTTGAATTTTTCCCCTTATGGATATTCAAGTGGGTCCAGCAATATTGTTGAAAAATTCTTCTTCTTTTTTTTTTTTCCTATTAACTTACATTCATGCATATGGAGAAGATCAATTGGTCATAAACATATGGGTCTATTTTTGGACTCTCAACTAGGCCTTTTGTAACATCATGTAAGTTTTAGAATGAACTTGTTCATTTCTACAGGATGATGACTAGGATTGAGTTAAGTTTTATAGACTATTTTGGAAAGAGTTGCCAGTTAACTGTATTGAGTCTTTCATATTCCAATTTTTTTCTTGCAAAAACATACAAACATCAATTGATTTTTGTACATAGACCTTCTACCCAAAGACCCTACCAAATGAATTTATTAGACCTAGTAGTTTTTAAAAATAGATTTCTTAGGTTTTTTAATATAAAAATTTATGTTAACTATGAATTGAGTTTTACTTCTGTTCCAATCTTTAGGCACATTTCCTCTTTTCCTTGCTATATTGTACTTTACTACAGTGTTGAATAGGTGTGAGAACAGATGTCTTTGCCTGGTTTTCAATCTTGAGGATATTTTTCCATATTTCACCATTAAAGATGATGCTAGCTCGAGGATGTTCACAGATGTCCTTCCTTTATCAACATAGAGGAAAATTTCCCTCTATTCTAAGTTAGCTGAATGTCCTTGTTGTTTGTTTTTTAATTGTGAATGGGTGATGAATTTTGTCCACTGACTTTTCTGACTCTATTGAAATGTCTATATGACCTCCCCCCCTTTATTTGGTCAATTTAAATGTTTGATTTTTAAACATTAACTTGTATTCCTGTTCACTAATGCCACTTGGTTATGATCTTACCCTTGTCACAATGTTGCTGGAATGTTTTGCTAATATTTTGTTAAGGATATTTGTCAGAACTTCATTTCCTTGTGATGTCTTTACCAGGTTCAGTATCTGGATAATATTGGCTTTATACAGTAATTGGGAAGTTTTCATTTTTCCTCTATTTTCTGAAAGTGTTGGTGTAAGACTGGTATTGTTTATTCCTTAAATTTAACAGGATTCTTCTCAAATTCTCCACACCCTCTTCAGGAGGCCTCGGTGTGGGGTAGGCTCTTGCTGAGAGAAACAGCAGGGTGCTGTCAACCCAGAAGTAGGAATCAGTCATACCTTTGCTGGAGTCCTACTAAAGCCTCAGAGAAACCCTCGCCAGGAAAATTCTCCTTCAGCTTGCACCCCAACCCTTCCCCCACGCCAGGCTGAGGTGGGGCTTCCCCCTGCCCACCTGACCCCTCCCTGCTGTAGTTCTGCGCTCCCCACTGCTCCAGCTCCAGCTGTTGCCAGCTCTGAAAACTGCTCTAATTCCTCTGCACGGACCCAGCACATCCCAGCTCTTCAGGGAGGGCCTGGTCTTCATAATTGCTTACATTAGCCATCATTAAATAATATTCTAAACACCAAAATGACAGCTGTCCCCCTGGGAGGAATTCTGGGCTCAGTACAAAGTGGATTCTCTTTTTTCTCCGGCTTCCCCAGACTCCCAACCTTTAATCTGAGTGATTCCATTCCCATGTTGCATTCCAACATCAATTCTCTGACATCATTTGGGTGTTGCACAATCTAATTCAATTCTGACAAGTAAGTACCAGGAATTAACTCAGACCTCATGGGTTAGGGAGCTCAGCCTCACAAGATTATCCCCACGTCAGAGCCCAGCTGCAAATCCTGGGTGTCCCCAGGCTACTTATACTTCTGTCCTATGTGGCTACAAATTTGGAGCATCCCACAACCCCCTCAGATTCAATAATTTGCTAGAATGATTCACACAATTCTCTAGAAGCACTATATTTGCAATGACATTTTAAAGGATGAAAATCAGGAACAGCCAAATGGAAGAGAGAAATAGGACAAGGTCTTAGAGGTTGGGGCACAGGAGCTTCTGTCCCCAAGGAGTTGGGGTGCATCACCCTCTTGGTACAACAATATATTCCGCAACCAGGGAGTTCCCTGAATGCTGTTGTCCAGAGTTTTATTGACATTTCATTACAGAGGCGTGATTGATTCAATCAATGGTCAAGATTGAACTCAACCTCCAGCCCCGCTCCCTCCCTAGAAGTCTGTTGGGACAGGAAAATGTCAACCCGCTAATCACATGCTTTGTCTTTCTGGGCTGGCTAGCTCCTCCCTTGAAAGCATCTGAGAGTTTACCATGAGTCACTTGTTGCCATCAACTCAGGTGTGGTCTAAAGGGGCTCATTCTAAATACAGGCCGACCTCAGTGAATTTGGTTCCAGACCACTGCAATAAAGCTAACATCACAATAAAGGGAGCCACACAAATTTTTTGGTTTCCTGGTGCATATAAAAGTTGTGTTTACCACATACTGTACTCTGTTAAGTGGTAATAGCATTATGTATTAAAAAAAAACAATGCACATACCTTAATTAAAAAATGCTTATTGCTAAAAATGCTAACCATCATCTGTGCTTTCAGCAAGTGGTAATCTTTTTGCTGGTGGAGGGTCTTGCCTTGATGTCGGTGGCTGCTGACTGATCAGGGTGGTAGTTGCTGAATGTTGGGGGCCGCTGTGGCAATTTCTAAAAATAAGACAGCAACAAAGTCTGCCACATTGATTGACTCTTCCTTTCAAGAATGATTTCTCTGTAGCATGCAATACTGTTCGATAGCATTTACCCACAGCTAAAACTTCTTTCAAAATTGGAATCAATCCTATCAAATCCTGCTACTGCTTTATCAACTAAGTTTATGCAATAACTGAAATCCTTTGTTGTCATTTCAATAATCTTCACCGATCTTTACCAGGAGGAGATTTCATCTCAAGAAACCACTCTCTTTGTTCATCCATGAGAAGCAACTCTTCATCCATTGAAATTTTATCTTGAATCTGAAGTAATTCAGTCACATCTAAAGGCTCCAGTTCTAATTCTAGTTCTCTTGCTATTTCCACCACATCTGCAGTTAACTTCCTTCACTGAAGTCTTGAATTCCTCCAAGCCATCCGAAAGGGTTGGAATCAGCTTCTTCCAAACTCCTGTTCGTGGTGATATTCAGACCTCTTCCCATGAATCACAAACATTCTTAATGGCATATGGAATGATTCTCCCCCATGGACTTGGGCATGGATGTCCCATTGGCTTTCAGCACCCTGGGCTATCCCTGGCAGGTGTCTGATAGATGCACATCCTGAGATCAGGAAGAGTGAGAAGCCAGCACCACCTTTAGCCCTGAATTGGCAAGAGGAGGGAGCTTTTCCTGAAGCTGAGAGCAGAGCTGTGCAGGGGGGTGGGGGTGGGGGGCTGGCAAGAACTGTAGTCCTACATGGGGGAGCAGTGCCCAGGCCAAGACCTGACACGGAGGGAGGGAGTGGAATCAATGCCCTGACCTCATACCCCTCCCATCCTCTGATCTGCCAGCAGGAGAACTGGCTGACCCAGCCGGAAGACAGAGGGCGGGGAGCCCAGATGATGCTGTGCATCCTACAGCCTCCTGGGGGCACAGAGCAGGGCAGATCGGGGCAGAGGAAGGCAGAGAAGGGATCCAGAGGGGCACACGGAGGGAGACTCACTATTCCACCCATCTCGATTCTCACACTTGGGCAATATCTGGCCAGGACAGCTCAGGTCCCTTTTAGGGGAAAGCTGGGGAGAAACTCACTTTCAGGTACCATAGTAGGTCAGCATGGGCACATTTGGGGCAATACCTGATGCCCCTAGGGACATCCTTAGTGGAATTTTGCATTGTACTCTCTAGTAAGTGGTACTCCCCAGGAAAAAAAAATAGGTAATTGTTGGCATGCTCTAAAAGTTGTTGAAAGATGGAAGGGCCATTGTAGGTGAGTATAGCATCGTATTCGTGTCCCATGGGATGGTGAAGATAGCTTGAGGATGTTGAGGGGGTGAGGGTTGCAGCTACAGATGAGCACCCTGGGGCCTAGGAGGTGAAGTGCTTGGGAGGGGAGAGCTCAGGGGGCTGGGTCGGCGCGATGTCTTTGGAGAGTTCAGGACTCACCTGCTGTAGTTTCTGAGTCCTGGTGGCAGATGTGCAGTTGTGAGCTCCTTGGTCCCAGGCTGCTCTCTGGAAGGCTTTTCAACGTGGTTCTCCGGAAGTCACTGGCAGGGAGAGTTTCTCCCGGGGCACAGTGGGCAGGATGGACTTGTACCTGAGGCTTAGAGGTAGCACTGGCCAAAAAACAACTTTCGGTGTGGTTTCTAGACAGGTTGCCTCTGTGCCTTTTTTCCTGCCTGACACAGCGAAGCTGTGGCAAAGAAGATCTGAAGAAGACCTAGGAGATCTAGCCTCATTGTTCAGATGGGAGAGCTAAGACTCGGGGAGGTAAAGGCTAAAATCACAACCGGTTTGGTGGCAAAACTTAAATTTGGACTCAGGTTGCCTGTCCTAGCCCCCTCACCTGTGTTTCACTTGAGGGTCAGAAAGAGGACGTGTGCACCGCTCATCACCAAACGGTTCTGAGCTGATGGGAGGTGCTTGGAATAAACGGCTTTTTCAGGGATATTGAAGGCACAGAAAACAGTTATTCAAGCAATGCAAATTATGACTGTGACCACCCTCCCTGAATTTTACAAAGAAGAGGGTTAGCCTTGCCCTGACGTGGGGCGTGGTCAGAGTAAGATCTGTGGCCATGAGTGGAGGAAAGCTAGAGGGCCGGGAACCAGTTAGAACCTTGTGTTTGGCTTCTGTGGCATGGAACTTGACTCTTCTCACGCGTGGACTGACCACAGACACTTGAGATGGATGGTTCAGGGCAGTCTCGGCAGCTTAAGGAAAGGTCACTGGAAAAGGAACTGTGGTTCCTTCTCAGTTTCTTTATCAAGAATTCCACCAAAGCTCTGTCGGGCTGGGCATCTCATGTCAGCTCTGTCAGAGCTGGAATTAGATGTGAAATCACTCAAGATCAAAGCCCTGGTGAGATATGCTGTAATCTGAGGGAAAATTGAGCGGATGATGTGAAGGTCAGCACTTATGGCTTTTATTCAAATAAAGGCATTCTATCTTTTAATAACTTTTAAGCTCATTAGGATTCTAATCTGGAAAGGAAAGCATCTCAGCTGCTGAATTAATGATGATTCAATATGTGAGAACTTTAATTTTGACACCGTGGTGGGTAGGGAGGCCTCTGCTGTGTGATGTGGTTGGTCTTTGGTGATTCCTAGAAGCTGGAGAAGGAATAAGCAGTCATCCAGAGAAGAGTGTGTCATTTCAGCAAGGCACTCACAGGTGACAAACTTCCAGGGATGGGGTGAAGAGCAGGAGATGCTGAGCCCAAGAAAGTCCCCGGAGGAGCAAGCGTTATCCTCAAACACCATCCCAGACTGGGCAGTGCACACTGTGTGTGATGGTGTTGGTCAAGTAAGAACATTCCTGCTCTCCTGCTCCAACCCTAGAGGGTGAGAACATCAGCTGGTAAGTGAGGAAAATGGGGATGGGGAAGCAGACTCCATCCCCTCCGTGACAGCTGACTTCCTACCTGGAGAAGGCCCTGGGCACAGTGCGGGAGGGAGTGAAGATGGTGAAGGTCGGAGTGGTCAGGAGTAGAAATCATTATTACTTAGAATTGAAAATACTAAACTCTGAAGCAATTTCATGATTTAAATTAGTATTAGGGATTATGAATCCTTTCAGTGGGAACAAAAAAGTCATCAGGGGCAGGATAAAAAAAATAGCCCCCTGTTAGTTTCCTGCCATAACTGACGACCACAGACTGGGTAATAAGACAGCAGGAGTTTATTCTCTCACAGTTCTGAAAGGCCAGAGTCTGAAATCAAGGGGTTGGCAGGCCTCCCCTTGCCCCTCCACTCCACCTCCCAGAGGAAGAATGCCAGCTTCTGGGCTCCTGGTGGCTATTGGGTTTCCCTGGAGGCCCTTGGCTTGTAGCTGCGTCATGCTGGTCTCTGCCTCTGTCTTCACATCTCCTCTTCTGTCTCATGTCCCCTGGGTTTTTAATAAAGATACTTATCATTGGATTTAGGTCCCCTGGATAATCCAGGATGACCTCTTCATCTCAAGAGCCTTAACTTAATTACATCTGCAAAGACCCTTTTTCTAAATAGCATTCACAGATTTCTGGAATTAGGGTGCTGACCTCTTGTTTTTGCAGGGCGGAGGGAGGGGGGCACACCATTCAGTCCATGACACCTCCTGAAATTGTCTTGTGAGTGCATCCTGTGAGTCATGCTTATCCAATACAAAGGGACTTGGGAATAGATAGAGGAGCAGGGCCTGATGCTAAAATTGTTCCTGAACCAAACTTGGGTCTGCTCAGCCACGTGCGTTAAAGCCCATCTACTGACACTGGGTTGTGAAGGAAAGTGCAGGTTTTTTTTTTTTTTTTTTTTTTTTTGGCACACGGGCTTAGTTGCTCCGTGGCATGTGGGATCTTCCTGGAGCTGGGATCGAACCCGTGACCTCTGCATTGTCAGGCAGATTCTTAACCACTGCGCCACCTAGGAAGACCCGAAAGTGCAGGTTTTATTGCAGGGCACCAAGCAAGGAATCCAGGCAGCTAGTGCTCAAAAGACCCAAACTCTCCCATGGCTTTCAGGGCAAGGTTTTTAAAGACAGGGTGAGGGAGGGAGGTTGTAGGGTGCATGACCAGCTTGTGGATATTCTTCTGATTTATTGGTGGTGCGATAAGTGGCAGTCAACATCATCAACCTTCTGGTTCCTTCCATCTGGGGTCTACATGCTCGTGGGCAGCATCCAGTTAACTTCTTCCACCTGGTGGGGGCTTCAGTATTCTCAAAACAGCCCAAAGGACATGACTCAGAATATTATCTATAGCCTTTGAGGAGGAAGTAAAGGTCCTTGATTTTGTTTAATGGCTAAACTATTATAATTTTCTCTTGCTTGACAATTCTCCTTTGTTTCTGCATGTTCTCACTTCTCTGATTAAATTTATTCTTCAGAACTTGGGGAAGGCCTAGGAGGCTAAAGTTTTTCTACAAATAAGAAGCAGGTGGAGGACATGGCGGGTGTGGGGATCTGTCCCAGGAAGGCCCCAGAGGGTCCTGCTCGGTTACAAGGTCTGGCTTTGCACCATATTCTGAAAGCCTCAGGGAGGCACTACAGGGATCAGATCAGGCATCTTTTCAGTGTAGCAGGAGGGGGACAAAACTCTGGGTAGATGGACTCCATGTGGGAGGATAAGGGAGTTGCTGTTTGTTTCTTCTTCTTCCTTTTGAATATTTCTCAGTGAAATGCAGACAAGCTCATCAGCTGAAAGTGAAAGCAGGGGAGGGTTGTTGGAGGGTTAAAAGGAAGGAGGGCATGTAAAACAGTCCTCAGGAGAACAGAGAAGGGAACCAGGTCAGGTCTGTATCAGCTACACCTCCGCTACATACTCACAATTGTTTCCCTGCCCCAGTCTCTCCTCTGTCTTCATCTCCACACCTCTCCCCATTCTATGTTCTTGCTCAAGAACCTTCAATGAGTCTCTAGGAAGAGAGTGAAGTTGACACTCCAAAGCCTAATAAGACCCACCAGGATCTGGGCCCTGATAATTTCCCTGCTCCTTGATCTGTTGAAGGGATCACTCTGCAGGGAAACCAGGGGTTGCAATTTTCTCCTGTAAAGAACCAGATAGGAAATATTTTAGGCTTTGCCAATGGTAACTTTCTGTGGCGACCACTTAATTCTGCTGTTGTAGTGAGGAAGCAGCAGGGGACAATTCTAAACAAGGAAGCATGGCTGTGCTCCCACCTGGTCTGCTCGGAAATTTGAATGTCCTATAATTTTCACGTGTCACAAAATATGTTTTGATTGTTTTCAACCATGAAAAAATGCAAAAACCATTCTGAGCTCGCAGGCTTTACAGACACACAGCAGGCTGGATGTGGCCCGTGAGCCATCTTTAGCCAAACCCTGAGATACACCATGTGTTTCACCCTGACCACCCTGCCTGCCTAAGATCCATCTTCATATAAGTTGAATCTGTCCTATGCTTTAACCTAAACGCTTCCTCCTCCTGTTCCATCAATATTCTCAGTCCCCCAAATCTCATCGTGGGTACTGGTGTTTGACTTCCTGTAGCCCAAATCGTCTGCATGTCTCTTTCTGTTCAGCTGGGCCTCTTTTTTTTCCCCAATCTTTTCTATCTTGTGCCTCCTGAGCAGCCTGTCTATTCTGAAGGGCAGAGCTTGCATTTTATGTCTCTGTGTGTCTCCTGCAGTCATGCCCTACACTTATCTGGTGCTCAATAAATATTCCAGAAAAAAAAAAGGTACTTCTTAGACCCTGTTCTGCGGGGCTCAAAGGGATTATTTTATGTGCAAAGTTCAGAAATAAAAAAGAAAAACCCCAGCAAAATTGCTTCCTTTTGCATTCTTCATTTTGATGGTGTCTCTAAGGTGTGGTTTTCTATATTCTTTATGTGCCTAATATACTCCAAATTACCTTATATTTCTGTGGTATCTAATAGAAAGGAGGTGACACGTAAGGGTACTGGGCCCCCGGTCACCTAGAGTCATATACCAAAACCTGTCTCAGTGATCTCCAAAACAGACCATGCCAGGCATTTTATTAAAGGCTTTTACCTTGTAGTAGACAATTAGGCACCGTAAAGTTAATTCATATAGAAAAGAAGCAACAGGAATATGAGTAGGTTGAATGTAATTCAGCCAATTGGGACAATGGCGATGAGGACTACTGCAGGTGAAACTACAATATGTCATTCTGATCCAGGCACTATTTGGAGGTCATTGAACAGATGTTATTTGAGAGACTGCTATACTCTGGGAAGCAAGGAAATGGAGGAAAGGGAGAAAACAGCAGATGAGTTCGAATGTTCTAAATTCTGTACCTAAGGTATTTAAACCTATAACCTCTCCACCCCATCTCCACTGCAGCAACATCCAGAGTCAACGTTTCGAAACTTCAGCTTGAACTCTAGTCCCCATACTATTTTTGCACAGTAGATGATAATAGTTGAGGATGTGTCTCACTCTAAAAACACTTTTTTAAGAAAGTGAGGGCTGACCCAGTATTTTCCCACTTCTCTCAAAGTCATTATTATCTGAATTACTTCAGGGCAGTGACTTACTTAGGGTCAGTCCACAGGGATCCAGCCTTCAACGCCACAGCTGAATCCTGCTCTCAGTCTTCTGCTAGAAAAGACAAACACTACATGCCCAGAAACCCACGTGCGGAAATTCTGCCCCTTCTTTCCTCACCAGACTTTATGTATGCCTAGAAAATCGGACTGGTTGCCAAGTACTAAAATGTCTTACACAGAGGAGCAATATGTGTGTGTGTGTGTATATATATATATAACATAATAAACTATAATATATAATAAACTATATAATATATATATAATCTGCAAAGCTGCAGGAAGCAGCAGAATACTGGAGATCACACCCATTTCTCTCACAAGGCGGTCTTTCTATGAGAGTCTTCAAGGTTGTCCTGCTTTTATAAGACTTCATACTCTCTGGGAGGTCATTAACTGTGGTGGCCAGGTCATTGGCCTAGATTTACAAAGAAGACCTAAAACCTTCTTGTACTTGAAAATTGCTAGGGCAAATGCTCAATCCATGAGGCCAACAAGTGTATCTATCTAATTAACAGCTGCAATCCCTGGAGTCTAATAGTATCTGGTATATAGTAGATGTGAAATACGTATGTCTTTATGCTCATAGACTTCTGAGTGCTCTATAATTTGCAATGAAAAATAATACATTGTAGACTTAACCTAGTAAATACATGCCTATTTGTTCAATGAGCAAACGAATCCTGACATCAGTGCTTTCTTTGGGATGCTGGCTTGAATGGGAATGCGTGTGGTTAGAAAGTGAGTCTTAATTAGGGAGTTGCATAGGAGGCTCCCCAGGCACTGCACCCCCCTTCCTGACTGCAGACCCCAGGAGGAGCAGAATTGGAACAAGGTTGGGCATAGACTTACCAGGAAGCCAGCCAAGCTTAAGCCTCCAGGCTCTTATTTGCTCCTCACTTCCAAGGCTCTGCAAGGGGCCCTGGTAAGTTTGTATTCCCCATCCTGCATTCTTCTGATAAGTTTTCAGGCCCCACCAAACTTGGTCCTGGCCGGGGAGGTTCTCATTCCCCATCCTTCTTTGATTTCCAGGACACCTGTTTTGATCAACATGTATTTCAAGCCTCAGTTCAAAAGACCCCACTTTATCCATTCATCTGTTGATGGACATTTAGGTTGCTTCCATGTCCTGGATATTGTAAATAATGCTGCAATGTGGCACATATATACAATGGAATATTACTCAGCCATAAAAAGGAATGAAATTGAGTTATTTGTAGTGAGGTGGATGGACCTAGAGTCTGTCATACAGAGTGAAGTAAGTCAGAAAGAGAAAAACAAATACTGTATGCTAACACATATATATGGAATCTAAAAAAAAATGGTACTGATGAACACACTGGCAGGGGAAGAATGAAGATGCAGATGTAGAGAACAGACTTGAGGACATGGAGAGGTGGGGAAGGAGAAGCTGGAACAAAGTGAAAGAGTGGTATTGACATTTATACACTACCAAATGTAAAATAGATAGCTAGTGGGAAGCACCTGCCTAACACAGGGAAATCAACCCGATGATTGGTGATGACCTAGAGGGGTGGGGTGGGGAGGGTGGGGGGGATGCTCGGGAGGGAGGGGATACGGGGATATATGTAGAAATACAGCTGATTCACTTTGTTGTACAGCGGAAACTGGCACAGCAGTGTAAAGCTATTATACTCCAATAAAGATTGGAAAAAAAAGAAACAAGACCCCACTTTTGTGACTATTTCCCAGACTCCTTTACCTCCTCCTCTCCTGCCTCCACCCACCTCACTCACAGCCACCACACCCTCCTTCCTCTGCTTTTTGTAACACGCCCTTTTCTTTCCCACCTCCTGGACACCCCCATCTTTTTTTTTTTTGTTGTTCAAGTTATTTAATTAGATATTATATTGCAAACTATCACTTTCTAATTAGGATCAAGTGTTCTGGAAATTTACATTTCTAACTAATTAGTGTTGATGTCAGGACAACCGCATCTTATTCCCTCTGCACCCCTGGCCCACGGGCACACTGGTAGCCTGACGTGGTCCTTCCTGGACAATCTTTAGGTCTGTCTTCTCGGACCTCTCAAGCTATGTTTCAATCCCTTCCCTGCCCTTGTTAATTCTCTTTCAGAGAAGCAGCCTGCTTGTTTCCACCCTCGAAATGATCACACACATTCAACTTAGGGTTATTTGCATGCTGCTTCGTTAACGTCCATCTCCCTGTAGACTCCAAGGTTGACGAAAGTAGAGATAACTTGCCCTGTTCACCCATATTTGCTATTTTAGACTTGGTGCCTGGCACACAGGGTGCCCACATTGAATATCTGATGAATAAATGAACAGGTGCTCCCACCTGTGAGTAAAAATCACACTGTGTTATGGCTTAATCTCTTAAAAAATTTTGTTTTGTTGATGTATAGTTGGTTTACAATGCTATGTTAGTTTTTGCTATACAGCAAAGTGATGACATATATATATAAATATATATATATATATATATATATATATATACATTCTTTTTCATATACTTTTCCATTATGGTTTATCACAGGATATTGAATATAGTTCCCTGTGCTATACAGTAGGACCTTGTTGTTTATCTGTTCTATGTATAATAGTTTGCATCTGCTAATCCCAAACTCCCCATCCATCCCTCTCCTACACCCTCCCCCTTGGCAATTACAAGTCTGTTCTCTATGTCTGTGAGTCTGTTTCTTTTTCCTAGATGAGTCCATTTGTGTCATATTTTAGGTTCCACATATAAGTGATATCATGTGGTATTTGTCTTTCTCTTTCTGACCTACTTCACTTAGTATGATAGTCTCTCTGTCCATCCATGTTGCTGCAGATGGCATTATTTCATGTTTTTTTATGGCTGAGTAATATTCCATTGTATACATGTATCATCTCTTCTCTATCCATTCTTCTGTTGATGGGCATTTAGGTTGCTTCCATGTCTGGGCTATTGTGAATAGTGCTGCTGTGAACATTGGGGTGCATATATCTTTTTGAATTACAGTTTTGTCTGGATATATGCCCAAGAGAGGGATTGCTGGATCATATGGTAGCTGATTTTTAGTTTTTTGAGGAACCTCTATACTGTTTTCCATAGTGGCTGCACCAATTTACATTCCCACACCCTCTCCAGCATTTGTTAGGTAGATTTTTTAAGGATGGCCATTCTGACCAGTGTGAGGTGATACCTCATTGTATTAAGAGTTTTGATTTGCATTTCTGTAACAATACAGTGATGTTGAGCATCTTTTCATGTGTCTGGCTTAATTTTTATTTGTTTATTTTGTTTGTTCCATTATGATTTCACTGCACATTCCTGCTCTTAGAGAGCAGAGACTATGTGTTTTTATCATTTGTATCAGGCACACAGATAAGTGCTTAAAAACATAACAATTTTAAGACCTAGTGCAGGCCACACAGTCTGTACGCAGTGACTGTTTGCTCTGAGCTACGTGGAGCCTTCACCGTGTGTTTTGTTTGATTCCTACTGGAGCAGAAACAGCAAGCTGGGGAGAGACGCGGAGTCCCTGCTCTCCTGCCTTCTGCTTCTGTCCTTATGGTGATGAGTTTTAAAAGTAGGAGACAAGAAATTCTGTTCTCTTTGTTGGCAGCTCTAAAGAGCTTCTGAAACACTGGGGCAGTGATGCTCAAATTGGGCACAGGAGGATTTCTGGGGAAGCTTTGAAAGAGCACCGCTGCTTCATCTCACACCAGATCAATTACAGCAGAATCTCTGAAGTGGGGTCCACCACCGAGATGTTTCAAAAGCTCCGAGGTGAGAGAGAAAGACCAATACTATGCAGTATCACTAATACGTGGAATCTAAAAACAAAGTCGGACTCAGAAACAGAAAGTAGAATTGTGGTTGCCAGGGGCTAGGGGTGAGGAAAGGGAGATGCTGGTCAAGGGGTACAAACTTCCAGTTAGAAGATGAGTAAGTTCTGAGGATCTAACGTACAGCTTCGTGACTATAGTTAACGTGCTGTGTTGTAACACTTGAAATTTAGTAAGAGATTGGATCTTAAGTGTTACCACACACAGATAATTATGCAAGGTGATGGATGTATGAATTAACTTGATGTGGTAAATATTTTACAATGTATACGTGTAACAAATCAACACATTGTACATTGTAAATATACACAATTTGGGGGGGGTCAATTATACCTTAATAAAGCTGTGGAAGAAATATAGGCTCTAATGTGCAGTCAGGGTTGAGAAGCACCACGGTGGAGGAATAAACACGGCTGTGGCATTTTCTTTTCTGATTATTATTATTATTATGGCTGCATTGTGTCTTTGTTGCTATGCATGAGCTTTCTCTAGCTGCGGTGAGTGGGGGCTACTCTGCGTTGTGGTGCATGGGCTTCTCACTGCAGTGGCCTCTCTTGTTGTGGAGCACGGGCTCTAGGCGCATGGGCTTCAGTAGTTGCAGCACGAGGGCTCAGTAGTTGTGGTGCATGGGCTTAGTTGCTCCACGGTATGTGGGATCGTCCAGGACCAGGGATGGAACCTGTGTCCCCTGCATTGGCAGGCGGATTCCTAACCACTGCACCACCAGGGAGGTCTCTGGCTGAGGGCATTTTCTGATGAGGGATTCGTGGAGTCTCGACTATAGTGACTGCAGTGATGACCAGTTTAAGCCTTCTGTGACAAACAAGCAGAGAAGCTTTGCTCCCAGGCTATGATTCATTTTTTCTTCACACAAGTATGGAAGGAATGATCCTAAAGGCTGTGCAAGAGAAATAGGGCTTTGGAACGTGGGATTTCTCACTTGATTCCCTACACTCCTCCTCTTGCCTGCGGGGCAGGCAGGACTTATGAAGTCTGTAGGCAGTGGATCCATCCATGGTGCTTTGAGACTTGATTATTCAGGGTGTCAGGGTATTCAAGAGAAAGGTGTCACTGGGAGAAACCGGCAGAGGTGCTAGGATTCTAGGTACTCATTCAATTTGCAGTCAGGGGGCCTGAGTTTGCTTCTCAACTTGGCTACTTACTGTGTGTGATTCTGGGCAAGTCACTCAATGACCTGAGCCTCAGAATCCTCCTTTGCTAAATGGGGATAGTGATATGTATCTCACTGGGTTCTTATGAGGATTAAACAGATACTATTTGTAAAATACTTAGCATAGCAACAGATGCCTAGCAAATACCAGCAAATGGTACTTGTTCGTAAAAGTAAAAGCAAATGCAATCTCTTTGAACTCTACATGGCCAGGCTTAGGGCCCTTGATAGTAGGAATCATTTCATTGGTGTTTCTCTCTCCAGCCCCTGTTGTGGGTCCTCAGCATGTGTGAGGAACCGAAAGGAGTGGGTTGCAGTGCTCTGCTTGCAGTGAGGCTAGGGAGGAATGAGAAGTAAGGCTCTTTAGGAAGATCCCACTGGGCAGAGACCTGTTTCTAGCCTAGACCAGTGATCTTCAACCTTAGTGTGTGAATTACCAGCAGAGCTGTTATAACAGATGTCTGGGCCCCACCTCGGACTTGCCAAGTCAGTGGGTCTGGCGTGTAACCCCTGAGATACCCTCCCAACGATCCCCCCTCCTGCTGTTCCTGCCTTTCTGTGATCCTTTTCCCTTGAGTGTGGACTGGGCTGAGGGACTCACTTCTAATGAATGGAATACAGCAAAAGTGGTCTAATATCACTTTGGTGATTAAGAGACTGTGGTTCCCATGATGCTCTACCTATTGTGAACTGCCTGGTGGAGAGGACCTGAGTGGCAAGAAACTGGCATCTCTAACAGCCAGGGAGGACAGGAGGTCAGCCACCAGCTGTGTGAGTGAGCTTGGAAACACATCCTGCCCACATCCGGCCTTGGGCTGACTGCAGCTCTGGTCAGCGTCTTGACTGCAGCCTATGAGAGACCCTGAGGCACAGGCACCTGGTTAAGCCACACCCAGATTCCTGACCCACAGAAACAGTGAGATAATAAATGTTTGCTGTTTTAAGCCATCAAAATTGGGGGTAATTTGTACACAGCAATAGATAACTAATATAGTAGATCTGGAGTGAAGCCCAAGAATTGCATTTTTAACAAGTTTCTAGATGACATTGACACCACTGATCTGGGAATCACGTCTGCAAACCACTGGTTTATTATACTAGGATCATTCTGTCTTTGGCTTCCCAATACCTGATCATTTTAGGGTAACTGAAGCATCATTTGAATGTATTTCTCAGAGGATAGGATGAATCTTGCTCTCTCTGCCTTGTTTCATCCTCTCTGCTAGTTGCATTCACCAACTCAAAAGCTGCTTTCTTGGACCAGCCTTCCCTGGTGATTAAATTTAAGCCCAGGACCAACTAGAGCTCTCGATGTGTGCTTTTGCCTGTAATTTTATTTCAGTAGATTTAAAAAATCCTTTCCCATCTATTACCTCGTATAACTCTTTAGGAAATCAGGTGGGACAGATGATATTCTCATTCTAGAGACAAGAAAGTGTAGTTGCCAAGAGGTAAAATGAGTTGTTTAATCACACAAGGAGATAGAGTCAGAGTTCGGATTAGAACTCATGTCTCCTGATTACACGATATCACTCTTTTCTAAATTCACCCTTCACTCAATGGCTATCTTTCAGTTCTTATATTCAATGGCTATTTGCTATATTATGACCTCTAATCAAAGACTGGTTGTTGCATGGAACGGAAACTCCTTAACTTTAGTTAAGTATTATGGAAAGTTCTTAAAAGTTAGAAAGGCAATCTTGTCTTGATTTGTAACTTTAAAAGATGCATAGTTTAGAAACATGAGCACTGAAACCAGAAATGGCAGGGAGAGACAAAAGTTACTTAAGTTACATAAATTCCAGGCTCATCTGGAATAAAGTGCCTATTGGGACCATGGCTGTTGGGATAGCAAAATAAGAACTGTGGGGATGGGGTTGCTTCTTCCAACAGTATTTAAAAAAAGCAAACAGAAAAACATCTGAATTTCTAACATTTCATTTCAAGGCTCAGTCAGAGAACTAGTGAGTTTCTTCCGCCCTAACAGAATCTCTTATCTCTTGTTGCCAAGATTTGATATAATCAAAGTCAGCTCCAGATTCTGATGTGGGCTTACAA
Organism: Hippopotamus amphibius kiboko; assembly: GCF_030028045.1. Classification (NCBI taxonomy): domain Eukaryota; kingdom Metazoa; phylum Chordata; class Mammalia; order Artiodactyla; family Hippopotamidae; genus Hippopotamus; species Hippopotamus amphibius. Next base: position 68,413,556 of record NC_080192.1, on the reverse strand, counting down.
TGCAGGTTGAGCTCATAGCCTCACTAGATCACGTGCAAAAGTTGGAGCATTTGTGGGAAGAAGTAGAAACTTAAATTTGGGAATGACCACATTTGGGAGGATTTCGATGACTCAGATAAGCAAGAGAGAGCTTCCAAATACTATTGAGCTTCTCTTGCACCCAAAGCCATACATTTCCCAGCCTTCCTTGTACCTTGGGCTCTGCAAATGTCCTAGCTTCCACCAAGCAGACCCACCCTCATGAGACTTGGAAGGCAGAGTGGACATAGGGAGGCAGATGCTTCCATTCTGGAAGTGCTTATCATGGTAGAGGCAGTGTGGTCCTGGAGCCAGGAGATGTGATGGCAGCTTCCTGTTTCCTCAGCTTTCTTTCTGGCATGCCAGAGGCTCCCTCAGAGGGTGAGTTCCGCTATGTGTTTCCACAAGTTGCCCCTAAAACCTCAGCCTTGAGCCTGCCCTCCAGGTATTTCTGCCAGCCACCTAATGGCACATAATAAGTTCTTCTCTGCTTCAAGTAGCTAGAATGAATTCTGTCCTCTGCAACTGAACCTAGATACCTAGGGGTAATAAACTTATCACCCTTAACAACCATAAGAGGAAGGCACATAGGCTCTGCTTGAATTCCTCCTGGGACAAGTTCCTTAGGCGTATCATTATGTTTTGAACAAATTCCAATTATCAAAAAAATTTTTTGTAGTAATCTGGAATCTGTCTATTGGTAACTTGAGCTTGTCGATCTCGTTTCCTGTTAGCACATTGGTTTGGTTTCCTCTTAGTTACATGGACATGAAAAGTCCTATCCAAACTAAAAACTCAAATTCCTCTGCATGTTCCCTCTATAACATGGTTCCTAGATTCCTTACCACTGTCTACAACTAGCTGAGAAAGAGAGAGAGAAGAGAGGAGAGGAGAGGAGGAGGGTTAGTTAGTCTTGGAGGCGACTGTTGGAATATCTGAATGTGGCAGAATGTGCTGGTATAAATCTTTCTGTGGAAAAGAAAGGCAAAAAGGGAATTGGATGAAGTATATGTGATTAAAAATCTTCTTACTTAATGAGTCCTGGTGCCAGCTCATGTTTATTTTGTTAGCCTCACTGGAATATTTTATTTTTGCAGTAATTTATCTTTCATCTTATGAGTCCAACTTTCCACTGATAAATTAGTAATCCTTGGTTCATCCACTTGATAGAATGAATTTTATTATTTTACCCAAAGGGTAGTTACCCATATTGAACCCACATTGAAAGAGAAACAAGGAAGGGGGATAGAAATTAAAAAACAAATATAAAATTAGAGAGAATTAAATAACATGCCCCTGGTTATTTTTATTTCTCAAACTACTTTTCAAAAAATAGTTGTTTATATGCCTATTGGCTGTCTTCCTTCACCAGAATGTACACTCCAGGATAGCAAAGACTGGTTTGATCCTTGTTGTATCTTTGGAGTCTGGTCCAGGACATTGAACAGAAAAGATTCTCAAAAAATATCTATATACTAATTTAATGAATAAATGAATGTTTGCAGACATAATGATAGAAAGAAAAGGGGGAGATGGAGGAGTAGGAGAGAGACTGTTAGCTTCCTATTGCTGCATAACAAATTATCCCAAATAGTCACTTAAAACAATGCACATTTATTATCTCACAGCGTCTATGGGTCAGGAATCTGGGGCCAATGCTTGCCTGTGTCCTCTGCTCATGGTCTCACCAGACTACAGTTGAGATGTTGATTGGGCTGCATTCTCATCTAGAGGCTCATCTGGGAAAACACCCACTTTTGAGCTTACTCAGATTGTTGGCAGAATTTATTTCCTTGCAGTATAACTGAGGACCCCAGGGTCTTACCGGTTATTGGCTGGAGACTGCTCTCAGGTTTTAGAGGCTGCCCTGCAGTCCCCTGCTACGTGGTTCTCCCACAGGTAATCCACAACACGGCTGTTTGCTTCTTCGAGGCCAGCAGAGAATGTTACTTTCCAGTATGCTGAGACAGAGTCTTATATAATGTAACACCGTCATGGGAATGACAGCACTTCTGTCATATTCTGTTGGTTAGAAGCAAGTCACAGGGTCTGCCCACACTCAAGGGGAGGGGATTATACAAGGATGTGGCTCACTGGGGATCATCTTAGGGTATGTCCATCACAGGAGCCCAGGAGCCCAGAAACGGTCAAGGACAGAGAAAATTGGCCTTTGTTTTTCAAAAATTTCTTCTTGTGAAGTTCACCCTCCATTTGATAATCAGAATATCATGCAGCTCACAGATTCAGCTTTGGTGGCTCCCAGTTTTACACATTTTAGCAAATTTTGGGGTCTGGAATTTTTAGCTTGGTTAATAATTCACAGCATTTGGAGGTCTTCCTTGGATTTTAATTTCTCTCTGATAAACAGAAAATTTCAAGAAACAGAAGATTTAGACTGGATCTGGGTCTATGGCTACAGTACTTGAGAAGTAGAAGTGTCTTTGCTAACAAGATGGGTAAAATTCCAAGCTGAGGATGTGGAGTACCCAGCAGGTACAAATGTCTACCAGTGATTTAATATGAGGTGTACGGTTGTGGAACTTTCCCTCTGAGTGGCTTCATTTAGCAACCAATGAGTCTGGACTGGGCAGACAAGTTACTTAATGCAGCTCTGCAAAAAGACATCTCTAAATGCTGTGAAATATCTTTTCATTGCTTGTTTTGCTTCCATGTAGTCAAGTGATCAAAACATTAGTCCTTGCCCAGTCAAATGGGAGAAGGGCTTACCTGCAAATCCTGTGGGTGTGTGGTGAAGACTGTTGATTACATATATTTGAAAATCACAAGAAAGAAAAAGAACACATTGGCTGTGAGTACCTCAGAGGAGCCTGCAAAAGACCTTACATACTTAATTGAATCAAAGATGTCATCAATCGTAAGGCACACCATTATTTGAAGTGCCTCTAAGGAAGAAAAAACAAAGCACTGGCAATAAAACAATGACAAGCTATTGACCGTAAGACGCATCACTGTTTCAGAGATATTAGTATGTGTGAAAAATGTGTCTTAAAATTGATGAATATAGTTGGTTTCCCAAGAGCAAACATACCTGAAATTGGCATTACCTCCAGGAAGCTCTGATTCTCAGAAAAGCTGAGGTCTAGAAAACCTGGGAATATGACACTGACTACTCTGCTATCACTAGGAAAATAAAACATTAGAGTTGGAAATGTCCTTAGGAGTCATTTAACCCAGCCTGCCCCCAATGGAAGGAAAAGCTGTGCCTCTATTTCTAACAGATGGTTTTCCACTCGCTGCCCATATATTTTGAGTATTGAGTAATTCACTACCTCACATAGCGTCTTGTTGCATTTTCAGTGTAATTTATCAGGTAAAGGGGTCCCAATTTAAACCTAACCATGCTTACCCAAATTCAGCCATCCAGAGAAAGTCTGGATGATTAGTAGGGTAAGTGTCACCTGTGAAAGAGAAAGTGAGGCTCCTGTAGAGAAAGCTCATCCCGAGGGAGGAGGGAGTTAGGCTGACAAGGTGTGCCAGTTACAGTGCCTCGATTCATTCATTCCTTTCTTCATTCAGTGAGAGTACCTACCAGGTGCCAAGGTCTCAATCTATGACAGACACAATTCCCAGTTTCCAGTCGTCTCAGCTCACAGCTCTTCCAACTCTAGCCTGGAAAATACAGGAGAGGAACTCTGATTGGATGTGTTTGGCTCGGGTACCTGCATGTGCTCCAGTCAACCACCTCCAGGAATGCTATGATGTAGCATAGACAAGTCACTGGCCTTTCCCTCTTTTGGAAGTTTCATACAGGGGGTGGTTTGGGTGCTGCTGGGCACAGCACTGGGGGATGTCAACTGGAGATGAGCTTGTCCCATGACATATTGTTTTGCCTGAGACCTCAAAGAACCAGACTGATGGTGAGAGCAGAGGAGGTGAAAATGTCACCACATGGTACCAGAAGGGCCTGTATTAATCACATTAGGGGAGACACCTTGATGGCCTTTCTGAAGTAGTTAGGGGTGTTTGCAGTGGGGCAGGACCTTGAGATTTCCATCATAAAAAAATATTTATTTATTTATTGGCTGTGTTGGGTCTTTGTTGCTGCTCGCAGGCTTTCTCTAGTTGCAGAGAGTGGGTGCTACTCTTCTCACTGCAGTGGCTTCTCTTGTGGTGGAGCACGGGCTCCAGGCATGTGGCTTCAGTAGTTGTGGCATGTGGGCTCAATAGTTGTGGCTCATGGGCTCTAGAGTGCAGGCTCAGTAGTTGTGGTGCACGGGCTTAGTTGCTCCACAGCATGTGGGATCTTCCTGGAGCAGGGATGGAACCCATGTCCCCTGCATTGGCAGGCAGATTCTTAACCACTGTGCCACCAGGGAAGTCCCATCATAGAAAATTGAAGGACCCTTTGCACATTATTAGCCAGTGCTAAGTAACCCTGCTTTCACCATCAGCAAAGAAATCTGTTGAGAAAAAGGATTATATTTTTACCAGCTGTGCTCATTATAACCTATACCATTCTAGTGGATCTTAATTGTCATGAATAAAGTATTAACATTTTATTAAAACTTTAATAACACATTAATAAATTACTATTGTATTTTATTCATTCATATTTGGTTGTAGATAATCTCTCTCTTCTCTGATATAATTAATGACTCCAACATTCAAACTTTTAACAGAGCTGTTTAGTAGCTGTCTGTATCTAATTTTAATTTTAGCAAAGTATAAACAGACTTTCAAAACTCTGAGCCAATAACTTGATGGTCATGGAAAAAGCTAAATGAAAAGAAAATTGTTTTCTTCTGACTATAAAAGGCACATTTGCTTTTTCTCATGAGGAAGTTAGAGATATGAATAGGATGAGAACAATATCCCAGCTGATTGTAGTGCTTACTGTTGTAATGTATTTCTGAGTTATGCACTTCAAGTTGATTTATGTATATTGATTATTGGCATTCCACAATTTTATTCAACTTAAAACATTTTACTCTTCTCATTTCCAATTTTTCTGCTCTTCCTTCATCATTCTCTGCCTTGGTAATGAAACATTTCATTTTGGGGAAATAGTCTATCTTATTTTTTTCTGCATTGTAACATTATTATTTCTTCTCTTGGTTCTTAGAATTCTTATACACAGTTGAGCCCCCTTTAAAAAAAGTCTTAAAAATTTGTACCCTTTATTAAGTAAGAGAAAGTTCAAAAAGCATCAGTGACTTTGCATAAAAAAATGAAAACACAGAAAACCAAAATTCTTATATTTTAATTTTACCTTTAATTTATAAGTATTTCAGATATTCAAAAGCTATACATAGTAATATAGTGAATACCAGGATACCTGAGTCCCACCTTTAAAAGTAAAACATAATCAACACAACTGAAGCCCATATGTACGCTTCCTCAAATGTATTCCCCATTCTCCCATCCCACATAAATTTGTTTATTATTCCCATGCATGTCTTTTTGATTTAATTTACATATTTATGTTGACTTGAATAATATAAACTGTTCTATATATTTTACAATTACATATAAATTGTATCGTTCTGCATGAATTGTTTTGCAATTTGCTTTTTTCACTCAAAAATATATATTTATGATTTTTACCCATGTTGACATATGTAACTACAGTTCACTTTAACAGCAGTATGTTATTCCAAAACACCCCAATTTATTATCACTTTCCTGATTATGAGCTTTTATATTCCAATATTTCTAATATTTTTGTTATATGTCTAATATGTTGTTACAGCAGATGCAATAAAGTTGCTTACACATGTTTCTTTGTGCCATGAGGGAGAGTTTCTCCAAGGAAGCTCTTTGTTTGAACTGAGTTGTGTCTGTCCAAAATTCACAAATGGAAATCTCCAGCACTTCAGAATGTGACTATTTTGGGAGATAGGGCCTTGAAAGAAGTAATTAAGTTAAAAGTGAGGCTGTTAGAGTGGGGCCCAATCCAATCTGACTGGTTTCCTTAAAGACGAGGAGATTAAGTCACACAGAGAGACACAAGTTATGCTCTGAGGGACAACCGCGTGAAGAGATAACAAGAGGGTGACTGTCTGTAAGCCAAAAGGAGAAGTCTTGGAAGGACCCTGTGGCACCTTGACCTTGGACTTCCAGCTTCCAGAACTGGGAGAATATAAATTTCTGTTCTTTAAACTCCTCCATCTGTGTTTTGTTACAACAGCCTGAGGAGACTAACACATCCCCTTAGGAGTAAAGCTGCTGATGGAGGGATGTTTGCAGGGTCAACTTCATGCAGTAACGCCACACCAACCTCCAAAACGGCAGAAGGAAATTAAGCTCCCACCACTGGACCTCTTCTGATGTCACAGCCTCACCAGCATCAAAGTAGTGCTGACAGTATCTCATCATGATTTTAACTTGCACTTGATTTTTAATGAGGTTGCACATCTCTTCTTATATTTATTAGCCATTTATGCTTTCTATTTTTCTGTAAATACCCTGTATGTAAGTCTTGGCCATTTTTATGTTGGATGGATTTTTCCAACAATTGTTAAATGCAGTGTTCTATTAATATCATCAGTTTATGTTTTTAATTTTGTGCCTCAAAATTTTTTAGGTTCTAGGGAGATAAACTCGATGATGGGTGATGACTTAGAGGGCCAGGATAGGGAGGGTGGGAGGGAGTTGTGGGAGGGAGGGGATATGGGAATACATGTATAAATACAGCTGATTCACTTGTGTACCTCAAAAACTGGCAAAACAGTGTAAAGCAATTATATTCCAATAAAGAGCTTTAAAAAATTTTTGTTATGTTCTTACTGATTTTTTGTTTGCTTTATTTTTTAGTTACTGAGGGGGTATGTTAAGATTACATAGTTCAATAGTGATTTGTTAGATTTTCCCTGTTTTTAAATATTGCTTTATAAATTTTGAGGCTGTTATCAGAGACATATGAATTTAGAATTGTTGTATCTTTCTGGTCAGTTAAATCTTTAATGACTTTTTTTATCCCTCACAATGCTATTTGCCTTAGTGTTTGTTTTATCTGATATTAATATTGCTATGTTCACTTTCTTTGGTTTTGATTTCTTTCCTATAATTTTTCTATTTCTGTACTTTCAACTTTTCTGAGTACTGATGCTTTTAGGCATTTCTTTGGGAATGACATTTAGTTGGATTTTTTAATTCCAAGTTGAAAATATTTGTCTTTCAACTTCAGAATTTAGTTCAATTATATTTGTCATAATTATTAATATATTTGGATTCATTTTGCTAATCTTAGCTTTTGCTTTTTATTTGTCACACTTTTTTTTTCTCTTTGTTTTCTTTTGGATTAAGTTTTTTTCCTTATTCAATTATTTTTTCCTTTACATGTACCAAAGGTTTTCTCTCAATGTTGTTGTTTTGTACTTCTCCCTCTCCTTCCTGAGCTACATTTAGAGAGGCCTCAGGTGTCAAGTCTATATTCTTAATTAGCTCTATAATTCGCCTCCTTCCCCCTCCTCTTCTCTGAATTCAGGCCCTCATCATCTTATGCATCAATTATTGCACTATTCTCTCTCTCTTCATTTCCATCCTCTTTTCTCTCTGAGAGTACTCTCTAAAATGTGACATTTGCTTACAGCTCTTCAATGGCTTCCATTTTGTTTTGGGTAAAAGTCTAGTCTCCTTCCTGTGGCCTGTCAATGGCCATGATGCTGACAGGTGACTGCCCTTCCTGCAACTCCCTTGTATGGCCCTAGTCTGGCCACATGACCTCTCTGGCCGTCTTGGAATCTGTGATGCTCGTGAGACCTCCATGCGTCTGTGGGATGCAGAATCTTCTCTAGTGTACAACTTGTATACTTGACAATTTCCCACTCACCTTTCATGTTTCAGCTCAGGATTACCTTCTCTATGAAACTTTTAAGACCCTCTGAGCCTAAGAAGATGAGCCACCTCTTTCTTTCTGTTTTAATAGCATCCTGTGCATGTTTCTGTTACTAGTTATGACTCTGATCACATTTGTTTGGTCAGTGCATGTTTAAGTGTCTGTCTTCCACAGGTTGTGAGTTTCTTAATGAAGCATGTCTTTATTTCTATTCCCAGGGTCCAACACAGTACTTGTCCCAACTCATGTTTGTTGAATAAATAAATAAAATAATAATACATGTTACTGTAAAGAAAAAGTATTGTTTTATAAATCATAAATAACATCACTCTCATTTCTGATGTTTCTTTGCTTTTTTCTGTCTCAGTGAGAACCACTTGCCTTCCCAGCTGCATTGTGAATGTTACATGGGCAGAGGCCATGTTTTATACTTGGTCGGTGCAACTTTGGTCCTTAGCACAGTATTAAACATAGAGCACAATCCCAGAAAATACTGTTTGATTGATAAGAAACTAAATGTAGCATATATTCTGATCATTTATATGGTACCTGTACAATATATCTTTTAATTAAAATAAGAATGTGACAACTAGTCACAATCATGTACTAGTTACTTGAACAAGGTGACATATGAAAACATATGTAAAAAGGTTCAAATGCATAGGGACAAGTTCACTCTCCCTTCAGTGAAGCCAATATCACATGGCCACCAGTCAGTTCTCACCTTTTTCCAGCAACCCAGGCTCCTGGAGAGGTCCATCCTGCCAATCTCAGGGGGTCCTACAACTTCCTTCTGGTCTACTCACTAATTTGAATCTTTTTTCTTCTCAGAAACAGAAAAACTAAGAAAACCATGTATCTTCACTCTCAGTCTTCACACAATCTCAAGAGTACTCTTCGGTTCTTCTTTTTCTCTTCAGGAGAGATTGCCCTTCTTCTTCCCAATGATATGAAAATGGCTTAGGATGAACTCCTTTAATAGCCAAATGTTTATTAGCCTAAAGTTTCTCAACAGTTAACGACAGTGATCTAGATTAGTGGTTCTCAAAGTGTGGTTCCCAGAGCATCAGCTTCAACATCACCCAGGAACTTGATCAGAGATGTACATTCTTGGCCCCCACTCAGACATACTGACTCAGAAACTCTAGGGGTGCAGCAATATGTGTCTTAACAAGCTCTTGAGGGGATTCTGAAATATGCCAACTCTTGGGAACAACTGCTTTCAACCTTTGGCTGAAGGTCTAAAAGGAATAATACCAACCTCCCCCATTTACCTCCATGTTTATTTTAAAGACCTTTACACAGCTCAGACCCATTTGTAAGCAGTCATACAACAGTGATACAGCAAGACATGATCAGGTCTCAGAGGCAGCACAGAACACTCTGTTGGGAAAAAGAGTCTGAAACCGGAAGTCAGCTTGCCTTCACATCCTGTCCCCACCATTTTCTCCTCGTGTGACCTTGAACACGTAACTCAGTCTCTCTGTGGCATCTGTAGCATTAAGATCTTGGTAGTAACTGCCTTATAGGGTGGGTTGTTGGAAGCATTGAATGTATTCATATTGATAGGGGCTTGGAATAGTGTCTGGTACAGAATGAGTGCTCTGTAAGTGATTATTAAATAAATGAACATGAAGCTGAATGTTTCACGATCTGGGATAGGCCCCAGGAAGGGGACACAGAACAGTTGGGTTGTCACAGCCCTTGATGAGAGGCCTTTGCTAGTGTCTGCTGGTGACCACTGTCTGTTTATTAGGACAGGGCTGTTCTCCCAGAAGCTGAGGAAAGAATTGGGCTGCCAATGACTGCAGAGTACAGGACATCTGTATATATTTAAGCAAGATCGACACCTGTGCTGTTCAGATTCCTGGAGAAGGAGGCAAAAAAAAAAAAAAAAAATGTCATCCTCCTTCACCAAGAAGTAGCAGGTGTTTGAGATCCCTGGGTCATAATCTGCCCAAATCTCACGTTTTAGAGCTTTCATATGCACTGCTTTCTTTAAAAAAAAAATTAACTCAACATGATCTAGGCACCAACATCCATTCCTGGTGGTTGTTGGTATATTCCCTATCACTTGGCAAATCTGATGTATTTCAACCCAGCTTTCAGCTTTCTGTAATCTCTCTTCATCAATCCTTCTCTGCTCGGGCATGTCTGCCTTTATTTGGCAGACATGGGAGGTTTTTCATTTCCCCCATGTAAATGACTTGTTTATTACAGTAGGGGTCCCTGCTCTTTGGAAACAGCTTATAGATATCCTTGAATAGAACTCAGAAAGGGCTTCATGAATAATAATGCCCAAGTAAGCCTGAGATGAGCTTGGACGTTGCCTCTTTGAAATTCATACATCATCCTAAGTGCCGTCATTTAAACAGAAAGTGTAGAAGGCTGCCTGGAAAGGCTGAGCGTGAAATATGCTTTCTTTACAAAACTTATCATTTCAGTACAAAACAAACAAACAGCAGAGAGCGAAGGAGGGAGTAGGTGACTCCTGGTATGTGTTTTACTTGAGCATAAAATTTGTTCTTCTGATTGTACTGAGACTTTTCGCAGTCCCTGGTTTTAACTTTCAAATTTGCATTTTTCTTCGTATTAAATATTCCTCGGCTTCCTTATTTCTAGATGGTGAATTTATAGCAAATGCACAAGACTGAGGATGAGGAGACAGCCATCCAAAGTAAGTTAACTCTCAATTCCATTTGTCTTGGGAGACATAAGAGAATTTGTGATGCATTTGTAGCCTGGACTTTAGCTTCTGTCTGGACTGCAGTTGCTTAAACTTGTCTATGCATTGGAATGACTTGGAGACAGTTATAAGTCCTGGACATTGTGGTTTTTCAAAGATGCCCAGGTGATTCTAATGTGTGGGAAAGTTTGAGAACCACTGATGCTCATTGTGTCAACTACGTGGATTTGGACATGGCCAGCCATTCATGGAGAATGAGTCAGATGACCCAACCAAGGTCCACTTAGAGGTGGGACTAGTGCCCTCTTAGGAGAGAACCCATCCTGAGAGAGGTAGGAGCTAGGTACACCCAAGTACTCACTTCACTCTGTCCCCTGCCTAGTGTCATGGTTGAAAGTCTCAGACCTTGGGAGCGAGAGGACTGTGAGCAGAAATGGAGTGTTTTTCCTGTGAAAGCTCTGTAAAACATTGGGTCCCAGTAGAACCAGTAACAGAGCATTACATAATGACATAATGAGAAGTGGGATCCTCTACTTTGTCACACACTATAGTGAAGCAGGCATCTCATAGGCTGGAGGGCAGCAGTGTGAGCAGCCCGGGGAGCCACTGTGAGCTCCGGAGCAGCCTGCAGAGCCCTGTGCAATGCCCAGCCCTATTCTGGGTGAGGTCTGCTCCGTGGATTCTGCAGGAGCAGGGGCAGCATCTGGCAGAAATGTTGAGAGGACAGCAGATTTGTCAGAGTGCTGAGGTCATGTACATTAGCAGGTAACAAGATAAAATTTGCTTGGACTCCAGGTGTGTATCTACCAGCAGGTGAGGCCTGATGACTCAGGGCATAGTTTACTTGTATAACTAAGGATGCAATAGAAGATCAGAATGCTACCTTTCTGACCATATTGGTTTAGCTCCATATTGGTTTAGACTTAATGATATGCCCTTTGTCTGAACTGAGGAAATAGCTACATAAGATGGTTTTGGCCATTAGTATGGAACTGCTGTTAGAGGAATTGTTCATTAAATCATTCAACAGCCATCCTAAGCCTCCATGGGATAAATTTCTTTCCGAATGCAAGAGTAAATCTCTCTTGAATAATTGGTATACTTCCATTTATGAGATAATGAGAACCCATCACATTGCCTGCCCTTCTCTCCTCCTGAGTCATCAAGAATCTCAAAACCAAATACAATGATTATTTGCAATAAATATAACCTCTGGTATTAACAGCATTACCAGTAATGTGAGTGCTTCTTATTATGGCTTTGCTGTGGTTTTATCAATTTTTCTATGGGTCTTTTGTTTCAAAGCACATCAAAATATTTTTTTTTTTTTTATTATTATTTTATTTTATTTTTTTTGGGGGTACACCAGGTTCAATCAACTGTTTTTATACACATATCCCCATATTCCCTCCCTTCCTTGATGCCCCCCCTCGATTCCCCCCCACCCTCCCTGCCCCAGTCCTCTAAGGCATCTTCCATCCTCGAGTTGGACTCCCTTTGTTATACAACAACTTCCCACTGACTATTTTACAGTTGGTAGTATATATATGTCTGTACTACTCTCCCGCTTCTTCTCAGTTTCCCCTTCACCCCCCACCCCCTCCCATACCTCGAGTTCTCCAGTCCATTCTCTGTATCTGCTTCCCTGTTCTTGTCACTGAGTTCATCAGTACCATTTTTAGATTCCATATATGTGAGTTAGCATACAATATTTGTCTTTCTCTTTCTGACTTACTTCACTCTGTATGACAGATTGTAGTTCTATCCACCTCATTACATATAGCTCCATCTCATCCCTTTTTATAGCTGAGTAATATTCCATTGTATATATATGCCACATCTTCTGTATCCATTCATTTGTTGATGGGCATTTAGGTTGCTTCCATGTCCTGGCTATTGTAAAGAGTGCTGCAATAAACATTATGGTACAAGTTTCTTTTGGGATTATGGTTTTCTTTGGGTATATGCCCAGGAGTGGGATGACTGGATCATATGGTAGTTCTATTTGTAGTTTTTTAAGGAACCTCCAAATTGTTTTCCATAGTGGCTGTACCAACTTACAGTCCCACCAACAGTGCAGAAGAGTTCCCTTTTCTCCACACCCTCTCCAACATTTGTTGTTTCCAGACTTTGTGATGATGGCCATTCTGATTGGTGTGAGGTGATACCTCATTGTGGCTTTGACTTGCATTTCTCTGATGATGAGTGATGTTGAGCATCTTTTCATGTGTTTGTTGGCCATCTGTATGTCTTCTTTGGAGAAATGTCTATTTAGGTCTTCTGCCCATTTGTGGATTGGGTTATTTGCTTTTTTGGTATGAAGCTGCATGAGCTGCTTGTATATTTTGGAGGTTAATCCTTTGTCCGTTGTTTCATAGGCAATTATTTTTTCCCATTCTGAGGGTTGCCTTTTAGTCTTGTTTATGGTTTCTTTCGCTGTGCAAAAGCTTTTAAGTTTCATGAGGTCCCATTCGTTTATTCTTGATTTTATTTCCATGATTCTAGGAGGTGGGTCAAAAAGGATGTTGCTTTGTTGTATGTCAAAGAGTGTTCTGCCTATGTTTTCCTCTAGGAGTTTGATAGTGTCTGGCCTTACATGTAGGTCTTTAATCCATTTGGAGTTTATTTTTGTGTATGGTGTTAGGAAGTGCTCTAATTTCATTCTTTTACATGTTGCTGTCCAATTTTCCCAGCACCACTTATTGAAGAGGCTGTCTTTTTTCCATTGTATACTCGTGCCTCCTTTGTCAAAGATAAGGTGCCCATATGTGTTTGGGCTTACTTCTGAGTTCTCTATTCTGTTCCATTGATCTTCCTTTCTATTTTTGTGCCAGTACCATACTGTCTTGATCACTATGGCCTTGTAGTATAGTTTGAAGTCAGGAAGCCTGATTCCACCCACTCCATTTTTCCTTCTCAAGATTGCTTTGGCTATTCGGGGTCTTTTGCGTTTCCATACAAATCGTAAGATTTCTTGCTCTAGTTCTGTGAAAAATGCCATTGGTAATTTGATCGGGATTGCATTAAATCTGTAAATTGCTTTGGGTAGTACAGTCATTTTCACGATGTTGATTCTTCCAATCCAGGAACATGGTATATCCCTCCATCTGTTTATGTCATCTTTGATTTCTTTCATCAATGTCTTAAAGTTTTCTGCATACAGATCTTTTGCCTCCTTAGGCAGGTTTATTCCTAGGTATTTTATTCTTTTGGTTGCAATGGTGAATGGGAGAGTTTCCTTAATTTCTCTTTCTGCTCTTCCGTTGTTGGTGTATAGGAATGCAAGAGATTTCTGTGCATTAATTTTGTATCCTGCTACTTTACTAAACTCATCAATGAGTGCTAGCAGTTTTCTGGTAGAGTCTTTAGGGTTTTCTATATATAGTATCATGTCATCTGCAAAGAGTGATAATTTTACTTCTTCTTTTCCAATTTGGATTCCTTTAATTTCTTTTTCTTCTCTGATTGCTGTGGCTAACACTTCCAAAACTATGTTGAATAACAGTGGTGAGAGTGGACACCCTTGTCTTGTTCCTGTTCTTAGAGGGAATTCTTCCAGTTTTTCTCCATTGAGAACAATGTTGGCTTTTGGTTTGTCATATATGGCTTTTATGATGTTGAGGTAATTTCCTTCTATGCCCATTTTCTGGAGAGCTTTTATCATAAATGGATGTTGAACTTTGTCAAAAGCTTTTTCTGCATCTATTGAAATGATCATATGGTTTTTATCCTTCAATGTGTTGATATGATGTATCACGTTGATTGATTTGCGTATATTGAAGAATCCTTGCATCCCAGGGATAAACCCCACTTGATCGTGGTGTATGATTTTTTTAATGTGCTGTTGCAGTCTGTTAGCTAGTATTTTGTTGAGGATTTTTGCATCTATATTCATCAGTGATATTGGTCTGTAGTTTTCTTTTTTTGTGACATCTTTGCCTGGTTTTGGTATCAGGGTGATGGTAGCCTCATAGAATGAGTTTGGGAGTGCTCCGCCTTCTGCAATATTTTGGAAGAGTTTGAGAAGGATAGGTGTTAACTCTTCTCGAAATGTTTGATAGAATTCGCCTGTGAATCCATCTGGTCCTGGGCTTTTGTGTGTTGGGAGATTTTTAATCACTGCCTCAATTTCCGTACTTGTGATTGGTCTGTTCATGGTTTCTATTTCTTCCTGGTTCAGTCTTGGAAGATTGTATTTTTCTAAGAATGTATCCATTTCTTCCAGGTTATCCAATTGATTGGCATATAGTTGCTTGTAGTAGTCTCTCATGATGTTTTGTATTTCTGAGGTGTCCGTTGTTATTTCTCCTTTTTCATTTCTAATTCTGTTGATTTGCATCTTCTCTCTTTTTTTCTTGATGAGTCTGGCTAATGGTTTATCAATTTTGTTAATCTTCTCAAAGAACCAGCTTTTAGTTTTATTTATTTTTCTTATGGTTTCTTTCCTTTCTTTTTCATTTATTTCTGCTCTGATCTTTACGATTTCTTTCCTTCTGCTCATTTTGGGGTTTCTTTGTTCTTCTTTCTCTAGTTGTTTGAGGTGTAAGGTTAGGTTGTTTATTCGATCATTTTCTTGTTTCTTAAGGTAGGACTGTATTGCTATAAACTTCCCTCTTAGAACTGCTTTTGCTGCGTCCCATAGGTTTTGGGTTGTTGTGTTTTCCTTGTCATTTGTTTCTAGATACTTTTTGATTTCCTCTTTGATTTCTGTAGTGATTCCTTGGTTGTTTAAGAGTGAATTGTTTAGCCTCCATGTGTTTGTATTTTTTGCAGTTTTTTTCCTGTAATTGATATCTAGTCTCATGGCATTGTGGTCTGAGAAGATGCTTGATATGATTTCAATTTTCTTGAATTTGCTGAGGTTTGATTTGTGACCCAAGATGTGATCTATCCTGGAAAATGTTCCGTGTGCACTTGAGAAGAAAGTGTAGTCTGTCGTTTTTGGATGGAATGTCCTATAAATATCAATTAAGTCGAGATGGTCTAATGTGTCATTTAAAGCTTGTGTGTCTTTATTTATTTTCTGTTTGGATGATCTGTCCATTGGTGTAAGTGGGGTGTTCAAGTCTCCCACTATAATTGTGTTACTGTCGATGTCCCCTTTTATAGCTGTTAGCATTTGCCTTATGTATTGAGGTGCTCCTATATTGGGGGCATAGATATTTACCATTGTGATATGTTCTTCTTGGATGGATCCCTTGATCATTATGTAGTGCCCTTCCTTGTCTCTTTTAATAGTCTTTACTTTCAAGTCTAATTTGTCTGATATGAGTATTGCTACTCCAGCTTTCTTTTGACTTCCATTTGCATGGAATATCTTTTTCCATCCCTTCACTTTCAGTCTATATGTATCCCTTGGTCTGAAGTGGGTTTCTTGTAGGCAGCATATAGAAGGGTCTTGTTTTTGTATCCATTCAGCCAGTCTGTGTCTTTTGGTTGGAGCATTTAATCCATTTACATTTAAAGTGATTATTGACATGTGTGTTCCAATGACCATTTTCTGAATTGTTTTGGGTTTGTATTTGTAGGTGTTTTCCTTTTCTTGTGTTTCCTACTTAGAGAAGTTCCTTTAGCACTTGTTGTAAGGCTGGTTTGGTGGTGCTGAATTCTCTTAACTTTTGCTTGTCTGGAAAGCTTTTGATTTCTCCCTCAAATCTGAATGAGATTCTTGCTGGGTAAAGTATTCTTGGCTGTAGGTTTCTCTCTTTCAGGACTTTCAGTATATCCTGCCATTCCCTTCTGGCCTGCAGAGTTTCTGTAGAAAGGTCAGCTGTTATCCTGATGGGTTTTCCCTTATATGTTGTTTGTTGCTTTTCTCTTGCTGCTTTTAATATTTTTTCTTTGTGTTGAATTGTCGTTAGTTTGATTAATATGTGTCTTGGTGTATTTCTCCTTGGGTTTATTCTGTATGGGACTCTCTGTGCTTCTTGGACTTGGTGAATTATTTCCTTTCCCATGTTGGGGAAGTTTTCCACTAGAACCTCTTCAAATATTTTCACAGACCCTTTCTTGTTTTCTTCTTCTTCTGGGATGCCTATAATTCGAATGTTGGTACGTTTAAGGTTATCACTGAGGTCTCTGAGGCTGTCTTCTAGTCTTTTTATTTTTTTATCTTTTTCCTGCTCTGTGGCGTTTATTTCTTCCATTCTATCTTCCAACTCACTTATTCGTTCTTCTGCCTCAGTCATTCTGCTGGTTAGAGCATCTAGAGTATTTTTAATTTCAGTTATTTTGTTATCCATTGCTGTTTGTTTTTCTGAGTTCTTATGAACTGTTTCTTGTACTTTCTCTAATTTGTTATCGAGATTTTGTATCATTTTTACTATCATTACTCGAAATTCTTTTTCAGGCATTTTTCCTATTTCCTCCTCATTTATTTGGTCTTGTGGGTTTTTTTCCTGCTCCTTTGCCTGCATGGTGTTTCTTTGTTTCCTCATGGTTGTCCAAGCTTTTGGGGTTGCTTGTCCTGGTGATAGAGGTGTTTATAGAAGACTGTCCAAGCCTCAGACTAATGTCCAAGTATTGGAGTAGACGAATATTCAGTCTAGGAAACACATACATGTATAAGACACACAATTATTGAATCCGTTAGGACATAAGGCTCTAGAAAGACCTGACAGAACCCCAGTGTGCTATCAGATATTCAGAGAGAAACCCAGCAGAAATTGACAACTGAGACAGAACAAATCAGAGACAAAAGCAAAAGCAAACAAACAACAAATAACACCCTACACATACAAACATCAATCCAGGGAGATTTTGTAAGCTAGGATCAAATATAGAAATGAGCTGGAGTACCACCAGAGAGAATGGAGATTCTCAGAATGTAATTAGACAACTGTACTAAGAACTAAGATAAAGACAAAAGCCTAATATTAATACCAAGGCAGTGCATCATCTGGAGAATAGAGCAAGGAGTCTGAGCAGACCGATAGTGTTGCTTATAAGTATGTTAAGATAAAATACACTTAAAATGGCTGGAAGAAAGGGGAACAGAAGAGCGTAATGTGGTTGGAAATATGCAAAGAAAAAGAAAGGAATAGAAGTGTATAAAAGAAAGGGATGAAAGGAAAGTATGAGAGATATTTTGTCTGTACTACCAAAAACTTAGCTAGATATAGAAGTATTTTAAAAGGCAAAAAAAAAAAAAAAAAAAAAAAAAAAAGAGTAAAAAATATCCTTATAAAATTATGTTGTAAAACTTGTAGATCCCTTAGGGCCAAGATCGTATTTAATAAATCAAAAAAAAAAAAAAAAAAAAAAAAAAAAAAAAAGAGAAAGGAAAAAAAAAAAAAAAAAAAAAAAATCCAGAACTGATCCCCGAATGGACCAGTTCAATAGGTATTGATACTACTATTTCTGTTTCCTTAGCGTCTCAGCTGTAAGTGTCCTTTTCCTTGCCTTGGGTTTTTTTTTTTTTTGCGTTATTCTGTGACCAGCAGAGGTTCCTTTATTGTTCGTCTGTAAGCCTCGGTGTGTGGGGAGGGAGAGGGTGCAATAGTGGCTCCTTCTCCTGGGAGGGAGTGAGCAGTGGCGCACTGTTGCTTCAGTCAGGCTTGGAGGTGCCTGTTGCAGAGAGCGCTGGTGGCTCAGGCGTACATAGAAAGTCTTAGAGTTGGGCCTCTCTCGGGGTTTTTTCTTTTTGATGCTGGTTTTTTTTTTTTTTTTTTTTTTCTCTCGGCAGCCTCCCTGCTGCTGGCGTTGCAAGGAGTTTTAATCTAGCCCCGCCCGAGCGCCTGAGGGTACTTGTTATCCCTGAGCGCCTTATGTGGCCCCGCAGGGCGTCTCTCCGCTGCCTGTTGCAGAGGCGCAGAAAGAGAGAGAGAAGCTATGCGCGCGGCTCCTCCCCCCCGCCCGGGAGCCTGCAGCCTCCAGCCGCCATCATGGCCGGGCAGCTCTCAGGGATCGGCACTCCTCTCCGCGGACCTCCTCCCTCCTGTCCTCTCGGTCCGTCACCCTACCGGCAACAATGTTTCTCCCCCTGAACCAGCTCTCCGGTTCCCACGCTCCCGCTCCTGGACCCTCCGTTCAGCCGCGGATCGATGTCTGGGTCCGGGAACGCTGAGCTGCGCTGCGGACCCTCCGTATGTTTCTCACTCCCTCCCGTCTGCCACAGCTCCGCCGCTTCACCCTCTTTGAGCCCTCGTAGATGCCTCCCTACCAGCTATGTCAGGTTCTCCGCAGCCCTTTCCGGTGTCCGAGGCCGTCTGCTGGTGTTCAGCTGGTTCTCTGTGGGAATGACTGCGTCCTTCCGTGCATTCCCAATGCATCTGTGGAGAGGGATGCACTCCACGTCTCTCTACTTCGCCGCCATCTTTTTCCCAAAATATTTTTTAAAAGAAGCAAAGGGAAAATATAAAAATCTCAATTTAATAGAATTCTTTTTTTTCTTGCCTTTTTTACAGCTTTATTATGGAATAATATATGATAAGCTGTACATATTTAAAGTGTAATGTTTGATAAGTTTTGGCGAAATATTATTTATACGCCTGAAACCATGAAACCATCACCACAATAAGATAATGAACATATCCATCAGCCCCAAAGTCCCCTCGTGTCTTTTTTTTTTTTTTTTTAATTTTATTTATTTATTTTTTTTGGGGGGGGTACACCAAGTTCAATCAACTGCTTTTTTTTTTTTTTTGGCACCGGGGCTTAGTTGCTCCGCAGCATGTGGGATCTTCCTGGAGCTGGGATCGAACCCGTGACCTCTGCATTGTCAGGCGGATTCTTAACCACTGCACCACCTAGGAAGCCCCCCTTGTGTCTTTTGTAATCCCTTCCTCTTATGCCTCCCCAATCCCTTCCCGTCCCTAGGCAACTGATCTGCTTTCTGTTACCATAGATGAGCTTGCATTTTCTAGAGTTTTATACAAGCTAATACAGTATGTTCCCTTTTTTGTCAGACTTCTTTCACTCAGCATAATTATTTTGAAATTCATCCACCTTGCTGCGTGTATTAAAGGTTTATTTTTATTGCTAAGTAGTATCCATCGAATAGACATGTAACAAATTGTTTATCTGTTCAGATGTTGTTGGACATTTAGGTTGCTTCCAGGTTTTAGGTATTATAAATAGAGCTGTAATGCACATTCATGAACAAGTCTTTGTGTAGACATATGCTTTCATTCATCTTGAGTGAACACCTAGGAGTGGAATGGCTGGGTTGTATGGACGGTGCATATTTAGGTTTTTGAGAAACTGCTGAAGAAACTGGCACAACAGTGTAAAGCAATTGTACTCCAATTAAGATCTGAAAAAAAATTAAAATAAATAAAATGGGCAAAGGACTTGAATAGATCTTTCCCTGAAGAAGACATACAAATGGCCATCACATATGTGAAAAAGTTGCTCAACATCATTAATCATCAGAGAATGCAGGTGAAAACCAGGAGACATCACCTCACACCTGTAAGTATAGATATTATCGAAAACAAAGCAAACAAAACAAAAGGTAACAAGTGTTGGAGATGGAGAAAAGGAAACCCTTACACACTGTTGGTGTCAATGAAGTACATGCAGCCACTAGGGAAAACAGTAAGGAGGCTCCTCAAAAAATTAAACGTAGAACTATCATATGATGTAGCAGTCCCAATTCTGGGTATATACCAAAGGAAATGAAATGAGGATCATGAAGAAATATCTGCACTGCTGTATTCATTGCAATATTATTCACAATAGGCAATTTAGTGATAGAATCCAAATGTTCATCAACAGATGAATAGATAAGAATATGTGGTATATGCATAGAATGGACTGTCATTCAGCCAAGAAAGAAAGAAAGAAAGGAAGGAAGGAAGGAAGGAAGGAAGGAAGGAAGAAAGAAAGAAAGAAGGAAAGAAAGAAAGAAAGAAAGAAAGAAAGAAAGAAAGAAAGAAAGAAAGAAAGAAAGAAAGAAAGAAAGAAAGAAAGAAAAAGAAAGAAAGAAAGAAAAAGAAAGAAAGGAAGAAATCAGGACATTTGTGGCCACATGGGTGAACCTAGAGAACGTGATGCTAAAGTGAAATAACCCACTTGGAGAAGGACAAAACTGCGTGATTCCTTTCTAGATGTCTGGTATCCAAAATAGCCATCCTCACAGAAGGAGGGAGTAGAACGGTGATTGTTAGGAGTGGGACAGTGGGGGAAATAGTGAATTGATTTTGAATGC
The DNA here is from genome assembly GCF_030028045.1 of Hippopotamus amphibius kiboko. Lineage (NCBI taxonomy): Eukaryota > Metazoa > Chordata > Mammalia > Artiodactyla > Hippopotamidae > Hippopotamus > Hippopotamus amphibius. The sequence continues at coordinate 68,392,904 of NC_080192.1, read as the reverse complement.
GTATAAAACTTCTGTAATGTAAAATGAAAAAAAAACCTGCTGAAATGTTTTGCAAATGGGTTGTGCCATTTTAACATTCCTATCAGCAGTGTATGAGAGTTCTAGTTGCTTCCCATCTTACCCAACACTTGGTATGATCAGTCTTTTAAATTTTAGCTATCCCACTCCTGGGCATATATATGGAGAAAACTAGAATTTGAAAACATACATGCACCCCAATGTTCATAGCAGTGCTTTTTACAAAACACTATTTCCAAGACATGGAAGCAAGCCTAAATGTCCATTGACAGATGAATGGATAAAGAAGATGTAGTACATATATACAATGGAATATTACTCAGCCATAAAAGGAATGAAATAATGCCATTTGCAGCAACACGCATGGATCTAGAGATTATCATACTAAGTGAAGTAAGTCAAGCAGAGAAAGACAAATGTCACATGATATCATTTACATGTTGAACCTAAAAAAATGATACTAAAGGACTTATTTATAGAACAGAAATAGACCCACAAACATGGAAAACAAACTTATGGTTACCAAAGGGGAAAGGAGAGAGGGATAAATTAGGATTTGGGGGTTAACATATACATATTACTATATACAAAATAGATAAACAAGGTCCTACTGTATAGCACAGGGAACTATACTCAATATCTTGCAATAACCTATAATGGAAAAGAATATGAAAAAGAATATATATACATATATATAACTGAATCATTTTGCTGTACACCTGAAACTAACACATTATAAATCAACTACACTTCAGTTAAAAAAAGACAAAAAAATTCTAGTAGGTGTGAAGTGATATCCTATTATGGTTTTAGTTTGCATTTCCATAATGACTAATGATGCAGAACATCTTTTCATTTGTTTATTTGCAATTCATATATCTTTGGTGAGATGCCTGTTCAAATCTTTTGCCAATCTTTAAAAAAATTGAGTTGTTTGTTTTCTTATTATAGTGTGTTGAAAGTGCTTTATATATTCTTGGATATGAGTCCTTTATTCAATATGTGATTTGAAAATATTTTCTCACAGTCTGTGGCTTGTCTTTTTGTAGAATCTGATCCTTGTTTACCATTTAAGCTCCCCCAGTGCAGTCCAGGCATGTGAAACAGTGAGGAGTGATGTTCTGAATTATAGCTCGGAGACTCTGCAAGCATCCTCAGGGCATCCCCTTCTCGCCCCCTGCGATCATGTTCACTGAATGTCCTGGGCTGGTAAATCTGACCTCAAATTAGTCTTCCTCTCAGAAGCCTCCACCTCCTCCAGGCTCTCCCCGCCACACAGCCATTTTGGAGATTCACCTAGTCATCACTTGGGTTTCCATCTGCTAAAATAGCAGTTGTTAAGCTTTAATCTGCTTGACATACAAGAATTTGGAAATACCTCCTCTCTTTCTTCAGAGACTAAAACCTGGCTCTGCTGGGGCTGGGGAGGGTAAAACCCAGCAGTGTAAAACTATCTTTTGTGTTCGGTTGAATCAAGTGAAATTGCTGCTTTTTTTGGCCCCGAAGTGTCAAATGTAGGTAGATTTTTTTCTTGGGGCTGCTGTATCAAAGTGCCGCAGATTGGCTGGCTTAAGAAACAGAAATTTATTGTCTCGCAGTCCTAGAGTCTAGAAGCCCAAGATCAAGGTGTCAGCAGGGTTGGTTCCTTCCAAGGGCAGCGAGGGAGAATCTGCTTCAGACCTCTTCCCTAGCTTCTGGGGGTTTGCTGGCAACCTTTGGCTTTTAAAGGCTTCACCCCAATCTCTGCCTTTATCTTCGCATGGCTATCTCCTCCTGCGTGTCTCGGTGTCCAAATTTCCACTTTTAATAAGGATACCAGTCATGTTGGCTCAGGGCCTAGTCTAATGATCTCATCTTAACTAATTATATCTACGACGAGCCTATTTCTAAATAAGATAACACTTTGACATACCCAGAGTTCGGACTTCAACATATAAATTTTAAGGGGACATAGTTCAACCTGTAACAATAGGCAATTGCATATAGTTCAACCTAACAAAAACTTTCAATCCATCTGTTTTTAGCTCCTGACATTCTCACACCTCCTGCTTTGGATTGGTTCCTCTGATTCCTGACCTTTCCCAAATTGAGGTCAGATTGGCTGTATCCCATTTGTTTCCTCATCCCCTTCATTCCACGGGGACTTAGAGCTGACCCTTCTCTTGGTCTGCCGTGTTGCTTGACAATAGTCCATCTGTCTGCTGTCTGTCTTCATAAACAGTGGTCTGTCCTACTGTGTAGCACATAGAACTCTGCTCAGTACTCTGTAATAACCTAAATGGGAAAAGAATTTGAAAAAAAATAGGTACGTGTACATGTATAACTGAATCACTTTGCTGTACACCTGAAACTAACACAACATTGTTAATCAACTATGCTCCAGTAATAAAAAACCAAAAATAGTCCTTCATAATTAGAGTTATCACCTAGGTCATTAAAGAGCTTTTATTTCTCTTCTCTACATGGTGTTTAAGGGTCATTTTGAGAATGCAGAAATGGCTTGGTCATTTCGTAACTGGGAATTTCCACTTTCGCTTCTCATAACAAAATCCAAAGAATAGATGCCTCCGTACTTTCTTAACTATAAGAAGTTTAGATTTTTTTCCAAGATTTTCTTCTCTGGGTGATTTGGAGATTCCCTAAGGAAGGTTGAGTCCGCTTAACGTGCTGGTGACAACTTGCTGATTTGGGGAGCTGTCCAGCTCTGTGCACCCTTCTCTGCTCCTCTACAGGCCCTGCTCACTTACTGCCCACAGGATCTTGTGGCCTCTGGACCAGCTCCTGTCCGGTGTCATTTTCTTTGTCTCAATCACTTTATCAAAAAGTCAACACACACTCTCCCCTTAATTCTCCTCAGTGGTGGTAGCAACCTGGATGAAAAATGTGAAGCAGTTAAAATAGGTACTATGTGCTTGGAAAAATTATAATGGCTGGTCACAGAGCCCAATGTGCCAGCACGATAATAGGTCACTTGTTCCATATTTGTATAACGGTGAGATGGGAGGTGAAGAAGATGGCGGGCAAGGGAGGGGGTTACTGGCCTGGGCCTTAAAGAAGGAGATGGCTGTGCTAAAGGAGGGAGGGGCTGGCCTGGAGCTTGTGGAGCTGTCCAAGCAGAGTGGACTCAGATTATTTGATGTCAGGGTCTATTTTTTTATTTGATAAATAGTAACTCTTCTCTAAATGTTTAGTTAACATTTAAATATCTTCACATTTGTATATATATTTTTAATTACCTGGTTTCCGGGAGATGTGGAACTATCTATCTATCTTGAATAATTGGTATGCTTTCATTGATGAGACAATAAGAACTGTCCAATCTTTAAATAAAAGATTGTCCCTACTGTCTTTCCAACCTGTAATCTAGTTTGGGAACAGGTGGTGGTGAATGAGGACAGGAATGAAGGGAGGAATTGGTGGGGAGACTTATGTGTGGAAATAGCTAGTCTCCGAGTCCAAAACAGGAACCCTAGGTAACAGCATGAGGGGACCTCTTATAACATCCCATCCTCATATCTGGAAGAGAAAAAGCAGACCAGATGGAAGAGGGCAACTTTTTAATCTCACCCCCACATACATTTGAGGTGATTTCCCAGGATCACACCAATGTCCACATAAAGAAATTTGGGTATGCAGCCCAAGGGTCATGTTCTTTGGTTGATGCTCAGTTTTCTCAGTTACCTTCGTCCTCAGCAACCATCTATACTCAAAGCTTTCACTTCTGCTGGTAAAGGCAAAAGGCTTGAAAACTCCACATAATTCATTACTCTGGATTCTGTTGACAGCTACTTTAAAATGCCACTGTTTCTGAAAGGATGCAGAGCAAGAGAGAACTCAGAAGACAGATGTAGTTGATAGATTGTTCCACACAATTGAAGTGCAAGAAAAAAGCCCATTTTGCTCTATTTCACAAATAAAATTAAGTATAGCCTTGAGCCTGTATTAGCAAGAAATTAAATATTAATGGGGCAACCCTGCCACCTTTCTAAGGTCTTAGAATAATCTCGTTCCTTGATGAGACTTGGTTCTCAGTGCATTATTGCCCTTGTTTTTTGTTCTCTTACAAGCTGCTTCTATTGAACCTGGCTCTCCTCCTTCTGTCAGCTTGGGGAATCCTGCAGTTTTTGCGACTGGCATTGTTAGTTGTTTGCCCAATATCCATTCCTCCCTCTTATTGCCAGTGTGGGAAGACCTGATTTTGTTTGGGATGACCATGTGCCCAGCCCTAGGTGAGTCTGTTGTTCCATGTTCCCCATGACCTCAGGCCTAGACTAGGTCATGTGACCTCGTTCTGATGTAAAGGAAGATGCTGCTGGAACTTTGGGGGAACTTTTGTTTTACTGTTAACAAGAGAAGATGGTGGGTTTCCTAGGTGGCACAGTGATTAAAAATCTGCCTGGCAATGCAGGGGACATGGGTTCGATCCCTGCTCCAGGAAGATCCCACGTGCTGTGGAGCAACTAAGCCCGTGTGCCACAACTATTGAGCCCATGTGCCGCAACTACTGGAGCCCATGCACCTAGAGCTCGTACTCTGCAACAAGAGAAGCCACGGCAATGAGGAGCCCATGCACCACAACAAAGAATAGCCCCTGCTCGCGGCTGCTAGAGAAAGCCCACGTGCAGCAATGAAGACCCAACACAGCCAATGAATAAATAAATAAATTTATTAAAAAAAAAGAGCAGATGGTGCTTCTATCACTTCTCCCTTTATTCTTGCCTTGAGTGAGGGCATGATACTTAGAGTTGGACTACCATATTGTGATCAGATGAAGGGCACTCCTTTTACATTCATCTTTCAGCAAGGGGCAAGGGAGACAGAAGGACCAATTTGTTGAAGTTGAGTTGTTGTTTTGAAATCTTTGGTCTGGTGATGACCATGATTAATCAGAGTGTTAGGTAGCTAGTCAGACATGAGCATATCCCACCCCATCCTGGCTGGTTTGTCTTTCCCTCTCCCCCCTGGGCCGTTGATGATCAGAACACACCCAGAGAGCCTCCCTCTGTGGTCAAGGACCACCACTAGGTTTCCAGCCATATCAGGACCAAGCAAGATAAACTGCCAGCACAGGTTAGTGCAGGTGCACCAAGACCTAAAAGGTGACTCAAGGTAACCTGGGGTTCATTATGTTGTATTTGTAATAAATTAGCATTGCGGTTTTAGGGTGCTTATGGGTAAGTGCCTGTGCACTAGGAGAAAAATTATATAACCTAAAGCTGTCAATCAACTTAGTCAAATGATGCAGGAAACAGGGAGGGACCACTACCCTAAATAACCCAACCCTACCCCACTGCAGGGCTGCTTCTGGTTTCCAGACAGCCTGCTCTCATCCTTTCTCAGGGGCATACTTTCACTTTTGCTTAATAAAACTCTTGCTACTTAAAACTGCTCTATGCCTCTCGACTGAATTCTTTCCCTCGAGGAGGGCAAGAACCAAGGAAATCGCTATTCCGCCAGTGACAAAAGTTTTGGGGGGACTGTGAAGATCTGTTCGGAAGTTCTTTATTCAGAATGGGAGTTTAGTGTCAAGATAATAGAACTTGGGGTTCAGAACACTTGGGTTTCGGGCATGACTTTGCTATACAGCAGCCATGTGAAATATGACAAGCCATTGTTGGAGGCTTTGCTTCCTCATCTGTACGATATGAAAATTATGTTGCTTGGCATCTAAATTAAATTGTGTAGAAAAACAAGTAGGATAATTTTCACTGTAGTTTGTGTATGGTAAGGCTCTATCTAACCACTAACTGTTACAACAGAAAGAATTATTTTGCAGTTGTGGGAAGCTACAGAACGGAATGATAACAGCGAACATGCACTGAGAGGTTACTTTGCATCAGTTACAGTTCTTAGCCTCTTTACACATTACTGATTTAATCCTCACAACTACCCTGTGAGGTGGTTGCCATTTAGACTCCATTGTAGAGAGGAAGAAATTGACACTTGGGGGGATGGGGTTAATCCTCTTAAAAATCTCCCTGCTCTGCACAAGACCCAAGCCAGCTGTCATTTTCTCCCTCCATGGAACACACTCCCCAAATCTATTTTCTCCCACTTTCCTCTGATATCTGAGAAAGGAATTTCTCTCTTCTTCATTTATGGTCTTCTTTTCACCCGGACTCTGGATCCCTTCCTTCTGTACCTCATTAAGACCCTCACTGTTCTGAATTCCCACTCACTCCATATTAACCCCAGGTTCCCTTATTTATAGGGTTAGTTTCTTACCCATTCAGAAATTATGAGTCCAGGGCCTCCTTGGTGGCACAGTGGTTAAGAATCTGCCTGCCAATGCAGGGGACATGGGTTCGATCCGTGCTCCACCAAGATCCCACATGCCACAGAGCAACTAAGCCCGTGCGCCACAGCTATTGAGCCTGTGCTTTAAAGCCCATGTGCCACAACTACTGAGCCCATATGCCGCAACTACTGAAGCCCACAAGCCTAGAGCCTGTGCTCCGCAACAAGAGAAGCCACGACAATGAGGAGCCCACGCACCACAATGAAGAGGAGCCCCCGCTCGCCACAAATAGAGAAAGCCTGTGTGCAGCAATGAAGACCCAACACAGCCAATAAACAAACAAACAAATAAATAAACTTATTAAAGAAATTATGTCTATTAAAAGTAGGGAAGCTGCTTGATTCTGCTTCTTCTTTCATCTACCTCCTATCTGTGCTCGTGCCTTTTTCTATCAAATCATACTGAAATCCTATATACATCTAGCCTGTAACTAGACTCCATTAACACTTCTTTTGCACTGCAATCTGGCTTCTAATCTCTCCTGTCCAAACACAGTATAGAAGCAAATCTTCTTGGTAATCTCCCCAAATTTTCTTCTCTGCAAGATTAGAAGCCTGTTTTATCTCTTACCCTTGTCCACCTATGTCAGACTTCTAATGGCACCCGTTGTCCTGATTGAAATCACACAGTCCTGGGCTTTTTTTTTTGTAATTTGTACCTTCTTTGTTTGCTTTAATTGCTTTCTCTCCCTGAATAACTGGAATAACGCTTTGTCTCATTCTGTTTTATTTTATGTTGAGAAATGACCACTGCTTGAAATCCTATTTTGTATTTATTTATTTTTTCTCTCTGACATGGGTAGTTTCCTCCTTCAGCTTGTCTATCTCTTTGGACATTACTTCTATAAGAGGCACAGTGGGAGATTAGAAGGAGAAATAATCCAGCTGCTTCTGTGTTTCTATCTGGAAAGTGAAGAGCACTTGGATCAAATCTTTTTGATCTTTGAAGAGTCACTTGAGGTCCTTTTTGCATGTTTTCCCTATTGTAACAGAGAACAAACCTGACTCCATATTGAATCTATTCCTTTAGCTCTAACACTTGTGCTCTGTTGCCTGGGCTTAGTCATGCTGGCTCTGCACCTTTGTAAAAGAATGTTGCTTACAGCCTGAAATATACATGATAGCAGCTTCTCAAGGCTCTTGACCTTTAAAGGTATAACACTTTTCCATTCATGTAGAAATAAAAGGTTGCAGGACATAAAATAACATGTGTATTGTTGGAAGCTTATAGGAACACTGTATCCAGATCTACATGGACAGCTGCAAGAACAAAGGATTCCTGTACCAAGAAGTTTGCCACAACCAGCCACATCCCCCTCCCCTTTGGGTATAAAGGAAGCCTGGATTCTAATTTAGGTAAGATGGTTCGTTGGGACACTAGTCCACCATCTTCTCAGTCTGCTTGCTTTCCCAATAAAGTCGCTATTCCTTGCCCCAACAACTTGTCTCTCAATTTATTGGCCTGTTGTGCAGTGAGCAGTATGACCTTGGACTCAGTAACGCTATCACACTAGTGGTTCTGGGGGTGACAGAGAACACAGATAGTGTGGGAGGAGAAAGAGCAAACAAGGTGGGAGTGAATGAAGGAGCCAATAGTGAAGGTTCTTTTCTCACCGAGCCTGAGTCAGACCAAAACCAGTGGAGGAAAACGTTTTAATTTGATAAAAGATTGGATCTTAGATATCAGTGTGGATTGGAGTCAAGAAACTACTGCAATAGGGCAGGCGAGTGATGGCAGGTGAAAAAATGAGAGAGAGGATTAAACTTTGCCTATGGAGGAGATAAGAAATGGCTGATTCTGGTTCTGTTTAGAAGGTAATGCAAATAAAATTTGTGGTTGGACTGGATGTAGTGGTTAAGGGAAAGAGAAGAGTCAAAGATTACCCTTAGTTTTAGGACCTGAGCAATTTGGCAAATGTTGATGTCATTTAATAGCAGAAGGAAGGAAGGAGCAGATTTGGGGGTAAATCAAAACTTGGTTTTAGATGTTGTGTTTGAATTGTCTTTTGCGTAGGCTAGGGGGTGTGAAGAAACCTTTTTTTTTTTGGCTGGAAAGTTTCCCACATTCTCTAGATTTAAAAGCTTTCTCTTGGTGTGGATTTTTCTGATGTACAAAAAGCTCTGCAAGCCAGGTGAAATGAGTGGTGGCAAAGGTTGCCTGGCAAGGCTTCCCACATCCATCACATGCATACGATTTTTCCTGTACTAATTTCCTAATCAAAGACGGCAAATGATTTCATGTTGCCTGCCAAACTAAAAGAATAGTCTTCATTAACAATTTCACTTGTCATGAGTGGAAAAATAATAAATCAATATGATTTACTATAAAAGATTTAATAGAGGTATGTTTTCATCGCTGATTCTAATAAAGTAATACAAAGGTCTGATTAATATTAATGATATCATTTTAAATTTGTTTTACTATGTAAAGCTGTTCTTTTCCTTTGGGAGCAAAACAAAGTTATTTCCGACTGGATACAATTTGTAGTGGAGAAAAGTATCAAGAAAGATTAGTTATTGGGAAAATAGTCAAATTCAAAAATATATTCTTTAAAGGTCATGAAAAGTATTAGATTATAATTTTGGAAGGTACAGATGCTACAAACTCAACTTTCAAATAATTCAGCAAGTACCTGTGTTGATGTCACTCTGCAACAGATAGGTAACATCTTGAGTTAGTTCAAATTTTGCTCTTTAACTGCATTTTACCTCATCTTAAATTCTTGAATGCATATAAAAGTTATTTGGGTCTTTGTTTTCAAAACTTGAAAAAAGAACTTACAGCTTTAAAAATAAATTCACTATTCAAAAATGATTAATACATGAAGTTAACAAACATTTTAAAATCATCTACTATACATCAGACTCTGGGTTAAATGCTGAGTACATACAGGTTATGGTCAATATCAAGGTCAAGTCTTTTGTGGAGATTACATGATTGTTTTAAGCTCAAATATAAAGATATAAAGCAAATCTCTGTTTATAATTTGAACCTCATATACATTTTTATAATTTGTTATATATGTTTTAAATCCTGGGAAATAACTTATGTTCACTTACATTTTTCTTGCTAATAGACCTATGCTTTAAAATGTTTTTTTTTGTAGAAAATAATATACAATGAATTGTATATATTTGATGGCTAGCATCGAAAAGAATAACAAATGTTGGTGAGGGTGTGAAGAAAAGGGAACCTTCGTACACTGTTGGTGGGAATGTAAATTGGTGTAGCTACTGTGGAAAACGGTATGGAGATTTCTCAAAAAACTAAAAGAACTACCATATGACCCAGCAATTCCACCCTGGGTATATATCCAAACAAAACAAAAACGCTAATTAGAAACGATACATATACCCCAATGTTATAGCAGCATTATTTACAATTGCCAAGATATGGAAGCAGCTTAAGAGTCCATCAACAGATGAATGGATAAAGAAGATTTGTATATATTTACAAGTGAATACTACTCAGTCATAAAAAAGAATGAAATTTTGCCATTTGCAACAACATGGGTGGACTTGGAGGGTGTTATGCTAAGTGAAATAAGTCAGACAGAAAAAGACCAATACTGTATGATGTCATTTATATGTGGAGTCTAAAAAATACAACAAACTAGTGAATATAACAAAAAAGAAGCAGACTCACAGATATAGAGAACAAACTAGTGGTTACCAGTGGGGAGAGATAAAAGGGGAGGGCAACACAGGGGTAGGGGATTTGGAGGTTCAAACTATTAGGCATAAAATAAGCTACAAAGGTATATTGTACAACATGGAGAATATAGCCACTATTTTATAATAACTATAGATGGAGTATAACCTTTAAAAATTGTGAATCACCTTATTGTACACCTTATATAAAGTGTAAAAACGTATAACATTGCACAGCAACTATACCTCAATAAAAATATTTACATTGAACAAAAGAAACCTAATACGTACAGGTGATAGAAAATGTAAACTGTACAAATTGGTGTATTATCCTATCACAGAAAAAGTTTTTCTCCCAACACAAAACTTTATTCACCTGCCTCAGGAATAAGAAAGCAAATAATATTACTTAGGCAGTAACTTTTTAAATTAAATGTTTATCTATACAATATGTTTAATACAAAGCTTTACATTTATTTTTACTTTAAGTGAAAAATTAACAGGAGAAACTACGAAAATTTCAGTTATTTACAAATGTTTAAATATAAAAAATATTGCTTTAAAAATAAACTGTCTAAAGTTAAGAAAAAAATTAAAAAATAATATAACTGTACTAAATAATATACAATGAATCGACTTAAAGCGTGAAACACATGACAATTTATCTCTGCAAAATACTAGTCTGCAATCCACAATTATTTCAATCATATATATCTTCCCTTTCCCCTTTTAAACCTACTAAACTTTAAAATTCAACTATACAGTCAGTATAATTTGCAAAAAATCAAATGAAGTTCATTTTAGTTTCTGTTAAACAGAATTTGAGAATGGCAAGAAAATCATTCAATAAGCCAATATTAAGTAAAATATTCACAACTCTCAAGCTCAAAATCAAATGACAGTGCCCAAACTAAATGGAAAGTCTTTGAGTTGGGTTTTTAAAAGTCCTTTGGGTGAAACAGTGGAATAGTACACATGATAGATTCAAGAACTACACAGAATCAGATTTCCAAACAAATGGAGCATTCAGCTATGTATCGAGTCACTAGAATGATGCTTCGGCAAGATATTCAGCATGCATTCATGTGCTGTGACATTACAGGGCAGTCAGATGTCATTGTCACCACTGACATTGTCCTCCGGTTCATTATACCATCTGATCATACTCTACACAGAAAAGCTAAGACAAGTGCGTTATAAGAAAGCAAGTGGAAATCCAAGTTAATAAAAAATCCTATCCTTTTAAAATTTACTTTTTCTAAAAATTTAATTGGAACGTCAAATGAGATTATTAAAGTAAAATATTAACTTAAAAATCTCTCCTGTGGTATTAGCAAATGAGCCCTAATGTATATGTGTGCGTATATAGATACGCACACGTTGACCATTCCTACTTGATGTATAGCAAGATCTATGTGCTTCCACATCCTTATGTTCATGTGTTTTTTTTCCTCCAATCTCTAATGATGAATTAGAAATTTATTCTGGGGGACTTTTCGGGTGCAGACTTTATTTCTCTGGGCTTCAAGCCGCTATTACCCGGGCTGTCTTGTTTGGTTAGAATGTATAACTGGTTCTTTAGAACCCAGAGGATGAATCACTAATTCTTTTCCAGGGATGAAGACTAAGCTACAACTTCTGTGGGTGATGTTGGTTCATGGCTCAGGAATTAGAATATGCCTAGAGTCAGGAGCCCTCATTTGGAGTTCCAATTCTCTCTGTGCTAGAGTCTAGAGGCCAGACTCCCACTTTGGATAAGAAGGGTAGTCAAATGTGATATCAGTGTATAAGCCTTTTATTGTTTTCATTCTAAATAAGCATTCAGGCTGAGACTGGACTTCTAATTTCATCTAGGCTAAGGCAGAATGGCTGAGGTTGTCCCAGCCTCCTACCTCTCTCTATGTCTCCACCTAGATAGGACTGGGTTCTGGTGGGTAAAGTTCAGGTATGGGTTAGTTTGTGCAGAGTGAGGGAAACTTGATTTGCCTATGCTCTTTCTCAGCTGAGGTTTTAGGATCTAAGCCTATCTGTAGACCTAGTCAGTGTCCTGAAGACCTCCTTGGGCACACCTCTCATCAACCCTGGACACTTACCTTGCCTGGGATTTTCCCTGGAGTCAGTGATTGTCGATCTTGGCTGCATATAATAAACATCTGAGGAATTTAAAACAATGCCTGTGCCCCGGCCTTAAATACTTGGATTCAATTTATAATTAGTCTGGGGTGCGGCTCCATATCTATATTTTTATCAAGTGCCCAGGTAGTTCTCATGTAATGCTGGGGTTGAAAAGTCACCCAGAGATGGATTGTGAACCCTGATTGTATATTAGAATTACCTGGGATGCTTTAAACATTACCTCACCTTTAGGAATCCTCATGTAGTGGATGTTAGATGTGGTCTTTTTTTTTTTTTTTTCTCTTTCAGCACCAATGTTATGCTTCATTTATTTATGTTGGAATAGGTGTCTTCAAGTGTTAAAAAAAAAAGTCCCCAGTTGATTGCATTATTTCATTGTATAGTCAGTGTGGAGAACAGCTGCTCCAGAGTTTACAGACTTGGAGGAAGTTATGTCTGTGTGTGTCAGGGGCCCTTGCTGTTGCCTAGTTTGAATATACTCTTCCCTGTGTTTAAGCCCCATCAAATGATTGCTTCATTAGCAAGGTTTACAGACTGGAAGGTGCTCTGGGTGCTGACTGCTTCTTGTCTAGAGCACCTGGCATACATTGCTCCCACCCTGGCAGATCTGATTGGGATTCTATACAGAGGATCTTAGGTGGTTCCACGCCAGGGCAGGTGTGGGATCATTATGGAGGCTTAATTTTGGGGGATCATTATGGATTCTGCACGTATCCATATGTGTGGATACAGACACATATGGATACCTCCCATGTATGCCTCCTACATACTTGGCCACTTCCCAAGTTCAGGGTAGCCCCTTGTCCCTGGAATGAACTAGCTACATCACATACTCTATAGCCAGACAAGAGTGTTTTAAAACTAGACCCGCTGAGTTCTTGGATGAATGATTGCATGCTGAAGATTGTTGGGGAACTCTCTGCTCAAGGAGTTTGCTCTCCATTTCTGTGGGAGTTCGAATTCTCTCTCTATATTGAGGTATGTGGGGAAAGGGCTGATGGAAATACATATTTTGCCAAAAGGAAGCAGCATATTTTAGGTTCTCACATGATGGTTACAGCACATTGGTTTCTTAACAATGGAAATAGTACTCCAGGGATGATAAATAGAACCTCCAGGAGGATCTCTAGTCCTTGAGACTTAGTACAACTCTTACCTAGACTTGTAATGAAAAAATAAGCAAACAACCAAAGTAGTATATAAATTCTAGGTTCTGCCCCAAAGCAGAAGTAATATTAAGATCCCAAGGAGGAATGTGGATATATCAACACTGCCCTCCTATATTTCCCAACTTGGCCAAAATATACTAGCTCTGGGGTGATATGCTACTATCTTCTGCTTCAAGCACCAGCACTCCCCCCCACCCCCGTCATCCCCCAAACAGATATCTTACATTTCTCTGCAGAACTTCATCTCTCTCTTTTTGGGACCAGACAACTACATGTTCAAAAAAATCCATGTCTCAGGCAGCACCTACAACTCATGCCAAGGTATTTCCTTTCACTTTAGATATCTTGACCTCTAAGAGACATCTCTGTCTAGAGTCACAACAGGTTCTATGCAGAACATCTGAGCTCCAGGAAATTTACTCAGAAATTTAGTATTCATCTACAACCAGAAAAAATATCAGACATTCTGAGAAGAATTAGAAACTTAAACATGCTCTGATATGACCAACTTGTGTGTAGAGTGATGCATCAGAAATTGCTGAGCCTGGAGGCCAGTGTCTTTGCCCTGCCCCCACTCTCTGACAAGCCTTACTCCCCACAACGAGCAAAGTGAAGGTGAAGGGCAGCTGACTATGAAGCATGGAACACATGTTTGATAGACTTTCATGCTGTCCCCAGTACTGTTCCCACAGCCACTTCTGTGACTAGCTTAGCTCCCAAGGTTCGGGAACAACATGAATCCATCTGTATCCTTTGACAGTCAAAAATCAGAAAATGAGTTTGCTACATAGCTGAATATTGCTTGGTTTGTCAAACTATTCCAACAGAAACCACCACTGATAACTGATGCTGTTACCAAACAAAAGTTTTCAAGCCCCAGGAAAGGGGTAGGAAAACTTTAAAGGAAGGATGGAAATGGTGATGCGGTAGAGGCAGAGCCCCCTTGCCCCCAATACCTGGTAAACAAGGGTAAAGTTAATTGAACAAACAGTAGTTAAATGGAGAAAATCACCTGACCTTTGTCCCACGAGCCTTCACTCCTTGGGTTTCCTCCTTCACAACAGACCAGCGCAGGAAAGAGTAATATCATCTGTTTCTTTTCTCTCAATGACACTGAGATTTAGTGCCCTGTTGACTTAGGGACCAGCCTTAGATCTTAGGTCTAAGGGCTCAAGATTTCTCCTTTAATCCATTTGCCTCTGAAATATTTAATACAGTGGAAGTTTCCCATAACATCATCCCATACTGTGAACATCTCACTCCAGTCTATTTCTCACCAATATATTTTCCTCATAAGCCCATTTTCTCCCACATATTTAGATCTGTAAAATGACATGCCCCTTCTTTCGGAGCAGGGATTCTTTGTGTATGCTTACTTAATTTCCCTATCCAGAACCTTCTTTCTAACCTCTGCTCATAAAAGGAATATTTACATCTTCATCTTCCCACTCACTCTTTGTCTCAAAGCATAAAGGAGGTCAGGCTCATTCATTCTGTCCAGCAATGAAAATCAATGGAAATCCTACCAAGCCCCTACCACATTGCTTCAAACTGCTTGCAGCTGGAGTCAAGCATATTTTTCCTACCCTATTCTGCTAGTTAAAAACCTAAAATCTGTATAGGATCTTCAAGTGGCAGGTATGCAGGCTTGCCTTCTTTTCCGATCGTAACCCAACGTATAGCCCAAATGCTTTAGTGATGCATCTTGGTCCTACTTTCTTTTTTATAATAATACATCTCGACGGGCAATTTCTGTTTACTTTTGTCCCATTATGGCTTCCATTTTACCTAGACCAGAATTTCCCAAGGCTAAAATCCATAATCTTAAAAGTGATCTGGATTATGTTAGGTTTCCTGGAAACTCGGTTCTTGTCCAACACATTTGTAACCTAATGTTAACCTCTCCTTGCCTAGAAGCCTGCAAACAAGACACCTTCATCTTATTTGCTTCTCCAGCACACAGGGCTATACAAACTTCTGATAAGTAATTATAGTTAGGTCAAGGCTGCCCTGAGTGGTCTGTGATTTAGGAGATGGCATCTCAGCAGGATAGAAACATTTCTCCTCCTCCCCCCATTTAGAGGCCATCCTGGTCCTGCAACCTCATAGTGCACACCTCTGCTTATATACCTGGTCTGGTGGGGAGTGGATGCAAGAATGTGCTTCAGTGACAAAGCTTTTATCACATCCAACTGAAACTGACAATCCAGAACAAACAGTTTCAAGCACCCCCTTTCACTTTGACCAAAACGCAATTCATTTTATAATGTCTGATTCCTTCCTCCTGGTCACAGTCCTCTCACTCATTGTCCCACACAAAAACAGCTTCATTTTTATGGTTCCAAAAGATCTAGGACCTTATGATTATCTTCAAGTTAACTACCCATATGATTAAATCTCATGAGGGCCCATAGATACCCCACTTGAAAATTATGATCTCATCTTTTATGCAGATGGGTCTTGTCCAAGACTATCAGGGAAAGATGGTTCCCAAATGAGGTAGGAAGAAGTTTCCCTTTGTCTTCTTATACTCTGCTCAGGGGACCAAACTGTCCCCCACTTCCCAACCTAGGGAGGTTTTCTTTTCATAACTCTTTGCTTTGGCATTGCTGATTATGCACAACTGTGGAATCAATATGGATTTTCACTTCTGGAAAAGACCAATCTGGAGTGGTCCTTTGCCTTTTATAGCTCTATTGAAATTGACATAAAGTCTATTGTCTGGCAGGAGCCTTCAATGAGGTTACGTGCAGCCTCTGGCTAATGCTTTGGCTGATGTTGCATCAAAACCATCAGCCACTTGCCCTTCCCAGGACATGCCTTTGTTTTCCTCTCCACTTCCGTAATAATTCTCTTAGGTATGGTACTTCCTGCTCTACCAGAATCCTCATCTTCAGAGATGTCATTGCTACCAGTACTGCCATGAAGTTATACAATTAACAAATGAGACAGTAATAGTAATGAATCTTCCTCTTTATATCCAAAGTTTTCTAAGACATCAAAGAGTCTACTAATACAACAGAGGTAAGGATAGAACTGAAGAAATATTTACCCATTATGTTTTGAGATGTTTCCAGAACAATTGTTCTTCTCTGAGAGCAGCCTATCACCTACATCCCCTGAGAACCTGCAATTCCATGATCTTGGCCATAAATAATTAGGTTAGAGAAGATGATGTTTGTTTCTCTTGGTCGTTCCCTATTGGTCACAAAATGATACCCCCAGGATCAGGCATGATGAATGGGAAAGAGTAATCAGAAAGGTGTGCTCTGAGCTTTCCATTGAAGAGTACAAGTGCCAGTTGAGTCGGGCAGGATTTCCTCTACCCCATTATGGGTTTTTAAATGTGGAAGTCATAGCCTGGCAATGCCCTGAAGTTCCCAATCCCAACATGAGTTCCCAGCAGATATCGCTACTTGCTAACTAAGGGACAAGTCTGCTACCACTTATGTCTTTTTGGTTAGAAATGTAAGGGAGGCTGTGAAAGCAAGAATTTATGTGGGTTATTGCTGCTTTGAAAAAACTTGGGCCATTTAATAAGGGAGATAAGAAAAATGGATATTGGGTGACAAATAGCTGTATCTGCTATAGGAGTGATCAATTTTCTAAACCAGTGTAATCTTCCAATTGGGGGAAGGAAAAGAAAAATGGTTACAAAGAGTGAAAAAAGTCCCTGGAGATAGCCAGGTGTGGACCAGACAGATAGAGCATTTGAATGCGGGAAGATGAAATCTTTTGTGATTTTGGGTTGGCCTGTGGCTAGATTTAGTCATCAATTGTGCACTCTCGGAGCCCTTGACTTTATCTACCATCAGCAATTTCCCTCCCTTTATCCTCTCACACTTCCCCTATTTCCAAGGAAGAAAAGACCTGCTGTCTATTGAAGCCATCCTTGCAGGCTGCCCTGTGGACACGATCCATTCCATTTCTCCTGCATCCTTGTAGTCTCTCCGTGTGCCTCTGTCTCATTCGCTTTGATTCTCCAACTTTCCTACATTTGTCCATTTCCTCTTGTAAAATATGAAACCTCAGGCCTGCCATTCAGCCCACCCATATATTTTTTCTATTATTGTTTCTATTCCTAAATACTTCAGTTTTGTGGCTCACACCCACAGTTTCTTTTCTCTTTCTGGCCCTAGAAATTTGAAGTCTCCCATTCCATTACTTTGTTAAATCTGCTCCTCTGCAGACACTATAGATTTCTTCCTATCCAAATTTTATGAATTAAAAAAAATTATTATCACTTTCCAACTTCCTGTTGGAACAAGTAGTGTTGACCTTGTGCTCATCCTGAAGGCCTTTCCTCTTGGGGTTTCTTCTTTCTTTCATAATTACTTTCTTATTAGCTTTCCTCTCTTCCCCAACCTGTAGATATCCTTGGGACAGTTTTTCCATTTGCTCTTTGGTCTTTAGAGAAAAATCATATGAATGTTCCCAATCCATGTTCATGTAGTTCTCTTGTCTCTCCTTTTCTCTCTTCTAGTTCCATATTGAGTTGCTGTGAGGATTTCCACTTCAAGTTCAACAACCATCTAAAGCGGAATTCCTCTCTTGCAAAACCATTTCCCCTTTCCTGTGGTCTTCATATCTAACCATGAGGCACAGTGTTTTACAGCATGAAGTTTGGAATTGGACAAACAAAATCCAGCTCTGATACCTACCTGTTAAAGAACTTGAGGTAAATTACATAACTTGTCTCTATCTCTTTTTTTCTTTCCTGTGAATTGAGGACACCAACCCCAGAGGAACTGGTACTCCTTGTATAGTCATTAGCTGTTTACACGTATTTAGTTCTCTCTTCCAAGGTAAATGTCAGGGCTGCCCCACTGAACTCAGGTTAGCCATATGATTTGCTTTGGCCAATGAAATGTGTGCAGAAGTGATAAGTGCCCTTACTGGAAAGAACCTTCAAAAGCCACAATCCCTTTCCTTCTGCCACAACAAGCCCCAATGGTGATGTCTCTGTCACTCTAGAGTAGGAATGACATGGGGCAGAGCCCCATCAATCCTTAATGGATGCTTAACGTTAGTGAGAAATAAGCTTTTGTTGTTGAAAGTCACTGAGATTTAGGGTTGCTTTGTTACTGAAGTGTAACAGAGCTTACACTGACTGTTATATCCCTGCACTGAGAATAAGACAGTGGTTCTTGATTTCTTGGCACTTACAGCTGAGTGGGAAAGAGAAATACTGGAAAGTAATTATATAAGGCTTTTATGACCATTACAGCTCTTGTTTTGTCCTCACAATTTAGCCTTGAATACTGTCCATTGCTATTACTTCTCTGACAAAAAGCTTCCTTTGCCTAACCTAAGCCCTTTCAGTTGCCATTAAAAACCTTTATTTTATTTAAGTGGCTCTCAAAGATACGCTTGCATCAAAATCACCAGGAGGGCTGTTAAGCCACAGACTGCTAGGCTCCATCCCCAGAGATTTAGATTCAAGAGGTCTCGGGTGGGGCCCAAGAATTTACATTTCTAACGAGTTCCCAGGTGGTGCTGAGGTTAGAATTCACATTTCTAACAAGATATCACGGACCACATTTTGAGAACCACTGTTTTACTGGTTCTGGTTCACCCTCATCTTTTTCATGCTAGTCTTCATATTCTCACTGGTTAATGTTAGGTCTAGTGTCAATCTTACAGAGAACTGTTATTTTAATACCATGGAGGGAAAGAATATTGGGGCCATTTGGGAAGGAAAACCACAGGGGCAGGAGGGGTGACATTTAGATTCCCTGGGGGCTTTGTGATGATACCAGAGGCAAGGCAAACAAAATCTTCAAGCTGGACTTTGAGTCCATGGTAATATTTAGCACTGCTTTTATTGATTAGTGAGGGGGCCACATGGACCCTGCCAAGAACTGATCCCAACAGAAAAGACATGGGATTCAACCTTCTCCAGAGCATCAACCACCTACCTCCAGCTGTCTGCTCATATGAAAGGAGCCCCCTTCTCCCCCGCAGAACTAGGTCCAGAAAAAAATCTGGTGTGGACTGAACAGTGGTGGTTTAGCACTAAGATACAGGTTTGTAGATTTTCTTAAGACATAACAAGAAATATTGGGGCAATTTTCATTTAAAGTGCAGATAAAAATCAACTATATCTTGAATATGCAATTCCTTCCTTGCTATTCCATTAGGAACACTAACCACAGATATTCTTGAACCCTAATAGCTTGTTTTCCTTCTAAAGTTTGTGGCTCTTTGACCAATAATAAAGATAACTAGTTTTTACTACATCCAAGACACTGTGTAAAACTCTTTTATTACCTATTATCTTATTAAATACTAACTTCAACATTTTGATGTAGGTATCGATATTCTTATTTTTTTATAGTTAAGACAACCAAGGCCCTAGGAGGTTAACAAATTGCCAGTGTTACCTGGCTAATAAATGGTAGAGTAGAGGCTCAACTCTGGCTATCTGACTCCATGCAGTTTAATTACTGAAAAATATGTAACAAACCCAGGTTAGATTAAGGTTACAATTAAACTTGAAATCCTCTTCCTTTTTCTAGGAATTTCGAACATCCCCTTTTGTGTCAAAGGCAACTAAAACAAGATCATTAGGTGACAGAATGAGCCAGAGGAAGGGGTCCTATGAAAATAACTCCAAGTAGATTTGTCTCCAAAATTAACTCTTGTTTTTGAAAACAAAATGAGGAGTTTTCATCTTTAGACTCTTTGTTGGCCTTCCCAGACTCATGCTCTTACTTTAACTTCTTTCTGATGTTTTTAATTAAGGCCAGAGCCCTCACGCATTCGCCTGATTACTCAGTGAGATATTTTAGCCAAATGTTAAACAATACCCTCAGTCTGCGATGGTGTGAGATGATGGTTTAGGGAAAACTTTTTCCCCAGTGACAACACCTTTCCTCAAACAATAGCTTACATGGTGCCCCCCCGTGTATTAAAGGCATAATAGTGGTTTTACTGAGGTTTGGGCTCTTCTTCACTAATCATTCCCTCCAACCTCCAGTTTTCCCTATGTCTGGGCCACTGACCTCATATTCAATGGACGTTCAACTAACTTTCCTGCTCTCAGCATCACCTTTACCTCATCTTTCAGAGCTACCTGTTGCAACCAACTCCTGAGCTTTTTGGAGTTTTACAGTATAAATGAATTTGCCTCTTATTTCTCCCAAGTTTCAGCATTCTTGGGTCTGCTAAGTCAGTTTCTACCTGTTTATCTGCTTCTCAGCTTTTTTATGTATGTATGTACATATGTATGTATTATAGTTTCTCTGCCTGTTATTTTGTGGATTATGTCTTTAAAAACCCATTCATTGTCACTTTATTAGAGTTTTGAGAGGGGCTTCTTTAAGCAGAAGTCATCATTAACTCTTTAAATCTTGCCTTCCCACCAATTCCTTTTATTCTCTGCTTTTGCAACACCT
This sequence comes from Hippopotamus amphibius kiboko, assembly GCF_030028045.1. Lineage (NCBI taxonomy): Eukaryota > Metazoa > Chordata > Mammalia > Artiodactyla > Hippopotamidae > Hippopotamus > Hippopotamus amphibius. The sequence continues at coordinate 68,372,236 of NC_080192.1, read as the reverse complement.
TTTGGGCATATGTGGGTGGTTCATAGTCTATCCTCCTATGTATATCAACTTCTAATTCTCATTTTAAAAACCTTGTTTTCTACATTGATGTGTTCTGAATTGGTTTCTTAACATCGTCTTCTCATTTACTGGAGTATCCTTTCCCACAGAGATTATTTTACTTCTGTGATTACAGTTTAAATTTCAGTATTTCTATCTACCTGTTATCTACCATCTATCTATCTATCTATCTATCTATCTATCTATCTATCTATCTATCTATCTATCATCTATCACCTGTCTATCATCTGTCTATCTATCATCTCACACCTTCTTTATCCATTCATCTATCATTGTACACGTCAGTTGTTTCCATATCTTGGCTATTGTCAATAATGCTACAGTGTACATGGGAGTACAGATGTCTCTTTGAGATCCTGTTTTCATTTCCTGTGAATATATATCCAGAGGTGGGATTTCTGGATCATACAGTAGTTCTATTTTTAATTTTTGAGGACCTCCATATTGTTTTATATAGTGGCTATACCAGTTTATATTTCCACCAACAGTGGGGAAGTGTTCCCTTCTCGCCACATCCTCGCCAACAATTGTTACCTCTTGTCTTTTTGATATGGCTGTCTCTTCTGAAATTAGTTTTACTTGCCAGCTTTGGAATTTTACATGTGAGCTGAGGGGGGAGGTGTTTATGTTCAGACATTATTCTTATTGTGCTTATTCTCGCAGTTGCCTCCACACTTCTCAAAGGGCCCACAGGTCAGAACTAGAGATATACTGATGGCTTAGAGCTGTCCTTCTCCAGGGACGTTGCAGATCTGATTCCTGAGTCTATAGGTGGCCGCATCTGCTTTCTCTTGCCTGCCTTCTAGGTTACAGGAGATGCCAGTCCCAGTGCTGGATTTACTCCAGGGGCCTGGCTTTGATTTCCCAGCATCCTTGGGGACCACTACCTTGCCCAAGCCCCAGCAGGTCTAGAGCTTCAGCTCTTTGGCTGTTTTTGTATTGTGCTGTATTTTTTGTGTGTGTGTTTCAGTGTCACCTCCTCAGTAGTAAAAACTCTGTTCTATTCATTTTTTAAAACTGAAGTATAGTTGATTTACAATGTTGTGTTCATTTCAGGTGTACAGCAAAATGATTCAGTTTTATATAGATATATAAAATAAATTTAACATATATAATTCAGTTATATATTATAGATGTATATATATTTACATATATATACACACATATATCCTTTTTCAGATTCTTTTCCATTATAAGTTATTATAAATATTCAGTATAGTCCCCTACTCAAATTTTTTTTATGAGTGAGATTAAGACTTGTATATTATTTTGAGGGGTAGGCTAAGGTTCTGTATGAAATCAGTAACATCTTGCCCCCAAATCAGGTCTTTTAGATTCTGTGGTATGAAAATATATGAGTACACCTTTCCCTTGGCTAATATTTATACCTTTTATAGCATATCTTCCATGAATTATTAAATTATTGGGCTAACACACTTCTGTCTCTTTACCATAGATTCCTTCTCAAGCCTTTCTGGAATAAAGTTTAAAGGAAGTAGGGAGTTAAGTAGGTAGGGGAAGGAAACTCCATTCTGCGACAAAATAAGAAAGTGTTTTTCAGGTCAGCATGATTAGTTAACATTGATCTTATTTCTAAACTTAAGCTTACACAGTTTGAAACTTTTAAAGCTATTTTAGTATTTAGTTCTTGGACTTTGGTTGTTGTCTTGAAGGCTTAGCTCAAAACTCTTTTCTCTCTCTCTCTTTTTTTAATTCTTCCTCCTTCCCCATTTGTTTTATTTATTTATTTATTTATTTATTTATTTATTTATTTATTTATTTATTTGAGTCTTCATTGCTGAACCTGGGTTTTCTCTAGTTGTGGCGAGCGGGGGCTGCTCTTCGTTGTGGTGCACAGGCTCTAGGTGCTCGGGCTTCAGTAGTTGCGGCATGCAGGCTCAGTAGTTGTGGCTCACAGGCTCTAGAGCACAGGCTTAGTAGTTGTGGCAAATGGGCTTTGTTCCTCCATTGCATATGCCATCTTCCCAGCCCAGGGATCGAACCTGTGTTCCCTGCATTGGCAGGTGAATTCTTAACCACTGCGCCACCAGGGAAGTCCCTCTTTTCTGTTTCATGATGCTTTTTCTCACTGCTTGGACCCATCTTCTCCTATGCTTTCCCCTACTGCTATATGCAGACACCTTCCACTTGTACCTTAGAGTGTCTCGCTTAACTATGCACTTTTTAAAGTGGTGGTTGGGGGTGGCAGGTCGAGTTATTGTTCCATGTGTGCGTGAGTCCTACAAAGGCAGATTGTGTCTTTTCCTACTTTTATGAACACATAGTGATGTTTATGTAACAATAAGTGTTTATTGAGTACAGATTAATTTTCTTTAAGATATAGGGGGTAGTCCCAGCCAGCATTGCTACCCTGGGTGTGCTGATTTGGATACATCTTGCAAATTTATACCTCAAAGACCCGAATTCCTCTCTTGCATGTATCTAGTGCCATGGGGTGTTCATTTATCAGGGATTTATGGGATTGGAAGGGACTTTAGGGACATACGATCCAGTAGTCCTCAAATGTTTTCTCAGTCAGGCAGCACCGTCTTCAAAAAGCTTAACATAACATGGATAAAGGATGGTGGTAAAGCTGTTCTTGTTACATGAGATCTGGAGGAGAGACACAGACATGCCTTTGCCTCCACGTCCTTACATTCTCTCTGCCTCTCCAGATGTGACCCAATGCGTCACTGCAGAACCAGAATCCACAAAGCGTATTTGAAAATCAGTGATCTACTTCACGCCCCTTATTTGTACAAACTGAGACCCATGGAGGAAAAGTATTTGTCCAAAATCTCATGGCTGGTAGCAGAGCCAGATTTAGAACTGGGTCTTTATCCAACACCCCTCCTATTCCCTCTCCCCCTCTACCATGGTCCTAACAGGTATAAAAAAATGAAAACTTATATTGGACTGTTAACAAAAATTGTACTGAGTGCTCCCTCCTTTTTATGCTGTACATCCAGACACCCCTTCCTGTGGTGAGCCCCAATTGGAAAAGCCTGTTCAGCCAGCTGTCAAACCCACTGGCTTAGTCCTTTGCGGGTAGACCACCTTCTGAAGGCATGTAAGAAGGCCTGGGCTTCATTCAGCCTTCCACGAAGTGTTTCACTAAGTGACTATTAGAACCTAATCATTTAACTTAGTCCATTCTTTCTTCCAGTCCCCGTTAAGCTTCAGACTTACCCACAACATCCCAGTCTAGGAGATCTTCACTAAAAGCACAACTGAACAGGGGGTGGGTCTGGAGGGGTTCAGGTACTAGGTGAGAAGGGGTAGGAAAATATTAAGTTATGTGATTTCCTAGGTTAAAAAAAAGATTCTGTGAATGTTCCAGTCTTTTTTTTTTGAAGTTGAATGTGCTAATATTTCATCAGAGACCGAAAATTCTGAACAGATTAGGAATTTTAAAATTATATTCATAGAAAATTCAGTAATTAGATTTTTAAAAAGCAGTTAACAAGCTTCAGGACACAAAAGAAACCAATGATAGACGGCAGTTATTAAGGTTTCACATATCATTCAGCTAAATTAATGAGCATATTTAGACTGGGTTACAGTCTGAAAGATCCTTTTAAGGATATCATCTCATTGAATTTTCACATCAGGACCAAGAAGGTAGTAGTAGAACTATTTTACAGATGAGTACACTGAGGCTGGGAGCAGGTAAACAACTTGCTGAAAGTCACAGTATGTAAAGTGGTGATTCCAGGCCCTAAATCCAGATGCTTCTGTCTCCGAATTTCATATTCTTTTATGCCCTCTAAAAGGCACAGTACTGGACAGGACAGACCGTTGATCTGAGCCAGTTCGGTAGTTTTTATGTACAGTGATGCCTCATTAATCTCATACTACTGGGGAATGAGCTCTTCTACATAAGTGAATATTTCATGTAATGGAAGCTTTAAGCACTAAAGCTTAGCATAAAACTTAACCATTTTGAAGGGAATCTTTCTGGCTCGTGTTAGATATTTGTGTTCTATTGGTCACTTCCTGTGCCAGCCCCATTTTCTCTGTCCCCAGTGTTATCTGCCATCTGCAGAACTGGCCCTGCCCAGGCTTGGGGCCAATGAAACCCCAGGGATGGGTGTGGATGGGTTGTTTCTACCTCTCAGAAATTGGAATCTGAGTTTGAGGCTTCAGTTGCTTATGGAAATACCATCAGATATAAGCCCCTAAGGGGAATTCCAGTGGTTAGGACTCCACACTTCCACTGCAGGGGGCATGGGTTTCATCCCTGATTGGGGAACTAAGATCCTGCAAGTAGCATGGTACTGCCAAATTAAAAAAAAAAATTAAACCCCTAAGTATCTTCCTGATGACGGAACTCTCACTACCTGGTCTCACACCGTCACACGCCTGGACAGCAGATGTTATTGAGCTTTTTCATGAGCATGTGCTGCTTGGTTATCCATTAGAGACTGAAGTTTGGGGCTGATTATTATGTAGTGGAACTGGAGGCCTAATCCATATTCCCCATGGTCATTTTTCCTAAGGCAGAACCTTTCAACATTCTTCATCTTTTTGAGCATCTTAATTAAAAATGTGGGTGCTCACTTGATGTCAAGCACAGGTCCCAGAGTATTTTCAGTGCCTCTTGCCCCACCCCTTTGCACATGATCCCTTGGACTTCGGTGATGGCTCAGGTCATCTCGGGTTTGCTGCTCTGGTCATTTTTCCTTAGCCCTCATGCTATGCTCATTCTAACTTGATTGCAGCGTGCTCCTCACTTTAGATGAAAACTTCCAGCATGACCGCTGGCTCTTGGGTCATGTTGCTTATGACAATCTGATTTATGTTTAAAGTCACTTACAATTTTTTCCAAAATCAAACAGAATTAGAAGGGTTTTAAGGGGAAAAGAACCACACAAAAAGCAAAACAAAACCAGAAGTCCTCTGCTCTACCTTTCCCTCATCACTTTTGTGTTGAATGCTGATTTTTGATTTATTAAATTTTATCATTTTTCACTTTTTACTGGCTTCTTATTAGGTGAGGATTTCACATCCTTATATAACCCAGCATCCTTGCTTTCCTTTCTATTTTCCAAGTATATCAAAATTTTTAGGTAGAACAGTGTAAAATGTTTGCCAGATTTTCTATCTAGTATTCTGTAATTACATTTCCTTTCTTGTTCAAGATATTTTCCTTCCTGGAGTTAGTCATTACCTCATTTTTTTCCCCCCACTTGCTTATTTGTCTATGTTCCTATTACCAATTGTTTTCACCCTTAACACCAATGGCTATCATTTCCTGCCCAGCCCAAAGCATCACCTTTTCTTTGTTCTTGGAGATGTTACTCTGGGGTCCACTACCCTCTTGCTCTGTCTGGCCAGGCTGTGCTCTCAGCTTGCTGTGCTGTACAGATATGCTCCTGCCGCTTCCCTCTGCCTCTCCCAGAAAGTACCTCTTATTTCCTAAATCCCACCACTTCTTCATCCTTAGTATATACCCTAATTTCAGGAGAGCATGTGCTTCAATAGCTTCTTAAGAAAGCATGTGTGGGAAATATTTTTTAAGAACCTGAACGTATTATTCACTCTTCACACTTAATTGATAATTTGACTGAATGTAGAATTCTGGCATGCAGATATTCATTCAAAATTTGAAGTTGTTTTTTGATTGACATAGCTTTGACTGTGTTGTTGAGAAGTCAGATGACATTCATATTTCCAATCATTTGTATGTAATCTAGTTATTAATGATTGAAGATTATAGTATCCTCTCTTTATCACCAATGCTCTGAAATTTCACAGCAGTGTAACTTGATGTGGAGATCTCTTTATTCATTGTGCTATACATTCAATAGGCTCTTTTAATCTGAATACTTGCATTTCTCATATCTGAGAATACTTTGTACAATTTCCTCTTCATTTTACTCTGTTCTCTTTTTCTGGAAGTCTATTACACAGTGGTTAGTGACTGATACTCAGATTTCTTCTTCTCTCCTATAGTTGTCATTTTCTTTCTGCTTTCTGAGAGACTCTCTTGACACTATTTTCTTATTTTTTATTTCCTTTGTATTTTTTATTGAAGTATAGTTGACATGCGATATTGTATTAGTTTCAGGGGTACAACATAGTGATTGACATATTATATGCATTACAAATTGGTCATGGCGATAAGTCTGATAACCATCTATCCAGTTATTACAAAGTTATTACAATATTATTGACTATATTCACTATACTGTATGTTATGTCTCATGATTAGTGATGAGCACTCTTTTTTATAACTGGAAATGTGTGCCTCTTAATCACCTTCACCAGTTTTACCCAACCCTTGTCCCCCTACCCTCTGGCAAGAGACTCTATGAGTCTCTTTCTGTTTTGTTTTGTTTGTTTGTTTTAAATTCCACATAAAACTAAAATTATATGGTATTTGTTTTTTTGGTTTTTTTTTTTTTGACTTATTTAAATTAGCATAATACATTCTAGGACCATCCATATTGTCACAAATACCAAGCTTTCTTGTGGCTAAGTTGTATATATGTATGTATATATATGTGTATATATATATATATCTCACATCTGCTTCATCTGTTCCTCCACTGATGGACACTTAGGTTGTTTCCATGTCTTGGCTACTGTAAATAATGCTGTAATGAACGTGCAGTGAATAAACTTTTCAGGTTAGTGTTTTTGTTTCCTTCAGGTAAATAACCAGAATTTGAATTCCTGGATCATATGATAGTTCTATTTTTAATTTTTTGGGAAAACTCCATACTGTTTTCTATACTGTCTGAACCAATTTACATTACTACCAACAGTCCATATGTTTTTCCTTTTCTCTACATCCTCACCAACCTTTGTTATTTGTTGTTTTTTGATAATAGTCATTCTAACAGGTGTGAGATGATATCTCATTGTGGTTTTGATTTGCATTTCCCTGATGAGTGGTGATGTTGAGCACCTCTTTGTGTACCTGTTGGCTACCTTTATGTCTTTTTTGGAAAAATGCCTATTTGGGTCCTCTGCACATTTTTAGATCAGATTTTTTTTTGATGTTGAGTTGTGTGAATTATTTATATATTTTGAATATTAACTCTTTATCAGATACATCACTTGCAAATATCTTCTCCCACTGAGGAGGTACCTTTTTGTTTTGTTGATGGCTTCACTGTGCCAAAGCTTTTTAGTTTGATATAGTTTGTTTATTTTTGCTTTTGTTTCCCTTGCCTGAAGAGACAGATTCAAAAATATATTGCTAAGACCAGTGTTGAAGAACATATTGCCTATGTTTTCTTCTAAGAGTTTATGGTTTCTTCTTCTAAGCATTTTGTGAGTTTTAATACATTTTGAGTTGATTTTTGTATATGGTGTAAAAAAAGATCCAGTTTAATTCTTTTGCATGTATTCCCAATACTATTAATTGAGGAAAATGTCTTTTCTCCACTGTGTATTCTTGGTTTCTTTGCCATAAATTAATTGGCCATATGAATGTGGATTTATTTTTGGGCTCTCTGTTCTATTCCATTGATCCATGTGCCAGTACCATACAGTTTTGATTACTATAGCTTTGTAATATAGCTTGAAATCAGGGGGCATGATACCCCCAGTTTTGTTTTTCTTTCTTAAGACTGTTTTAGCTATTCAGGATCTTTCATGGCCCCATTCAAATGTTAGGATTACTTGTTCCAATTCTGTGAAAAATGCCGTTAGTGTTTTGATAGGGAATGCATTGAATCTGTAGATTGCTTTGGGTGATAGAGCCATTTTAACAATATTGATTCTTCCAATTCATGAACATGGTATACCATTCCATTTATTCATGTTGTCTTCAATTGTTTCATCAGTGTCTTATGGTTTTCAGAATACAGGTCTTTCACCTCTCTGGTAAGATTTATTTCTAGGTTTTTTATTCTTTTTGATGCAATTGTAAATGGGATTAGTTTTTAAAATTTCTCTTCCTGGTAGTTCATTATTAGTATATAGAAACATGACAGGTTTCTGTATATTGATTTTGTATTCTGCAACTTTACTGAATTCATTTATTAGTTCTAATTGTTTTTTAGTGGAGTCTTTAGGGTTTTCTATATATAATTTTGTGTCATCTTCAAATAGGTTTACTTCTTCCTTTTCAATTTGGATGCCTTTTATTTCTTTTTCTTGTCTGATTTCTATGGCTAGTACTTCCAATACTATGTTGAATAAAAGTGAAAAGAGTGGACATCCTTGTCTAGTTCCTGATGTTAGAGAGAGAAACTTTCTGTTTTTCACTTTTGAGCATTATGTTCACTGTGGGTTGTCATATTTGGTCTTTATTATGTTGAGGTATGTTCCCTCTATACCCACTTTGTTGAGAGTTTTTGTCATAAATGAGAATAGAATTTTATCAAAAGCTTTTTCTGTATCTTTTGAGAAGATTATATCATTTCTATTCTTCAGTTTGTTAGTGTGATATATCACATTGATTGATTTGCAGATGTTAAATCATTCTTGTATCCTTGGGGTAAATCTCACTTGATCATCGTATATTATCCCTTCAGTGTATTGTTGAATTCAGCTTGCCAATATTTTGTTGAGGATTTTTGAATCTATGTTCATTAGGGATAGTAACCTTTTTTGTAGTGTGTTTATCTTTTTGATAGTGTCTTTATCTGCTTTTGGTGTCAGGGTAATGCTGGCTTCATAGAATGAATTTAGAAGCTTTCAATACTCTTCATTTCTTGGTAATAGCTTGAGAAAGGTTGGTATTAATTCTTAATTAAATATCTGGTAGAATTCACCTGTGAATTGTCTCATCCTGGACTTTTGTTTCTTGGGAGTTTTAAAATTGGTTCAATTTCATTACTAGAGATCAGTTTGTTCAGATTTTCTATTTCTTCCTGATTCAGTTTTTCAGGGTTGTACTTTTGTAGGAATTTATCCATTTCTTCTAGGTTGTCCAATTCATTTGCATGTAATTGTTCATAGAATGTCTTATGATCCTTTTTATTTCTGTGGTGTCAGTTGTAACTTCTCTTGTTTCATTTCTGATTTTGATTATTTTGTCTATCTTTATTGATTTTGTCTATATTTTCAAAGAACAAGCTCTTAGTTTCATTGATCTTTTCTATTGTTTTGCTTTTTGTCTCTGTCTCATTTGTTTCCATTCTGATCTTTATCATTTCCTTCCTTCTACTAACTTTGCACTTTCTTCTTTTTCTGGTTTCCTTTAAGTGTAAGGTTAGATTGCTTACCTGAGATTTTTCTTGTTTCCTGAGGTAGGCTTTTATCACTATAAACTTCCCTCTTAGAACTGCTTTGCTGCATCCTATAGATTTTGGAAAATTGTGTTTTCATTTTCATTTGTCCCAAGGTATTTTTTTACTTCTTTCAATTTCTTTGCTGACCCACTGATTGTTTAGTAATATATTGTCTAGCCTTCACATGTTTTATTTTTCCTAGTTTTCTCCTTGTAACTGATTTCTAGTTTCATACAATTGTGGTTGCAAAAGATGCTTGATATGTCTTCAGTCTTCTTAAATTTATTGTTACTTGTTTTGTGGCCTAGTGTGTGATCTGTCCTAGAGAATATTCCATGCACATTTGTAAAGAACGGGTATTCTGCTGCTCTGGGGTAGAATGTCCTATATATATATCTATTAAATTCATCTGGTTTAAAGTATTGGGTTGGCCAAAAAGTTTGGGTTTTTCCATACCAAACCCAAATGAACTTTTTGGCCAACCCAATATTATTTAAGGCCAAAGTTTCCTTACTGATTTTCCTGTCTGGATAATCTATCCATTGATGTAAAATGGGGTGTTAATGTCCCCTACTTTTGATATATTACTGTAGATTTCTCCTTTTATGTCTGTTAATACTTACTTTATATATTTTGGTGCTCCTGTGTTGGGTGCTTACATACTTACAAGAGTTATACTTCCTGTTGGGTTGATCCCTTATCATTGTGTTATACCCTTTTTGTCTCTTGTTACAGTCTTTGTTTTAAAGTCTATTTTGTCTAATATAAGTTTTTAAAAAAAAATAAATTAATTAATTGGCTGTGTTGGGTCTTTGTTGCTGCATGTGGGCTTTCTCTAGTTGCAGTGAGCAGGGGATACTCTTAGTTGTGGTGCACGGGCTTCTCATTGCAATGGTTTCTCTTGTTGTGGAGCAGACTCTAGGTGCATGGACTTCAGTAGTTGTGGCATGTGGGCTCAATTGTTGTGGCTTGCAGACTCTAGAGCACAGGATCAGTAGTTGTGGCACACAGGCTTATTTGCTCCATGACATGGGGTGTCTTCCTGGACCAGGGCTCAAACCCATGTCCCCTGCATTGGCAGGTAGATTCTTAACCACTACACCACCAGGAAAGTCCTGATATAAGTATTGATACTCCAGCTTTCCTTTTATTTATTATTTGCATGAAATATCTTTTTCCATCTCTACACTTTCAGTCTGTGTATGTCTTTAGATTTTAGTTTCTTGTAGGCAGAATATATATGGGTCTTTTTTTAAAATCCATTTGGCCACCCTGTGGCTTTGATTGGAGTACTTATTTCATTTACATTTAAAGTAATTATTGACAGTTATGTACTTATTGACATTTTGTTATTGTTTTCTGTTTGTTTTTGCAGTTCTTCTTTATTCTTTTCTCTTTCGTTCTCATCCATTGTGATTTGATGACTTACTTTAGTGTTATGTTTGTATTTTTTCTCTTTATTTTTTGTGTATCTGTTATACGTTTTTTATTTGTGGTTACCATGAAGGTCATATATAACAGCCTATGTATATAGTAGTCTATTTTAAGTTGATGGTCACCTAAGTTTGAGTGCATTCTGAAAACACACTTTAATTCCTCCTACTCCATGTTTTGTTTTTGATGTTGTATTTTACATTTTTAATTTTGTGTATTATTTAACTAATTATTTCAGATACAGATGTTTTTTGCTATTTTTATCTTTTAACTTTCATACTAGCTTTATATGTGGTGATCAATTACCTTTACTATATGTTTGTCTTTACCAGAGATTTTTTATTTTCTTGCAAGTCTGGTTTACTGTGATGAGCACACTTAGCTTTTGTTTGTCTGGGAAACTTTTATCTTTTCTTCAATTCTAAATGATAACCTTGATAAGTAGAGTAGTCTTGGTTTTTAGTTTTTTTCTTTCAGCACTTCAAATATTTTGGGCCAGTCCCTTCTGACCTGTAAAGCTTTTGCTAGAATAATCAGCTAATAGTCTTATGGGAGTTCCCTTGTGTGTAACTGGTTGTTTTTCTCTTTCTGCTTTTAAGATTCTCTCTAACTTTTGACACTTTGATCACAATGTGTCTTGATGTGAGTTTCTGGGTTCATTGAACTCTTTGTGATTCCTGGACTTGGATATCTGTTTCCTTTGTTAGGTTGGGAAAGTTTTCAGCCATTATTTTTTCAAATAGATTTTCTGTCCCTTTCTCTCTTTCTCTTCTCCTTTTGAGACTTTACCCTGTTTTTCAGATCACTGATGCATTCTTCTGCACCCTCTAATCTGCTCTTGATTTCCCTCTGGTGTATCTTTATCTCAGTTATGGTATTCTTCAGTTCTGAGTGGTTCTTTTTTATATTTTCTATCTCTTTATTGAAGTTCTCACTTAGTTTATCCATTCTTCTCTCCAGTTTGATGAGCATCTTTATGATTATTATTTTAAACTCTTCATCTGGTAAATTGCTTATCTGCATTTTATTTAGTTCTTTTTCTGAGGTTTTTTTCTTGTTCTTTCCCTTAAGAGGTATTCTTTTGTTTCCTCATTTTGCTTAATTCCCTGTGTTTGTTTCTATGTATTAGGTATATCAGCTATGTCTCCCAGTCTTGAAAGTATGGCCTTATGTAGAAAGTGTCCTGTGGGGCCCAGTTGTACAATCCCCACCTTGTCACCAGAGCTAGGTGCTCCTGGGTATTTTCTGTGGAGGCTGTGTGTGTCTTCCCGTTGCGGTTGGGCCATGACTGCTGTAGGCACACTGGTGAGTCAGGTTGGCCCCCAGGCCAGCTGGCTGAGAGGCCCAGCCATGACTTTTGTGGGAACCCTGGTGGGTGAGGCTGGTCCCTGGCCTGGCTGTGTGCAGGGCCTGCTTGTGACCACTCCAGGCATGCTGATAGGAGGGACTCCCCACCCCCTGCTGGAGTGAGAGCCATTTTGGAGGAGGGCTCGTGCTGAGTTTGGCTGCCCATCAGGTGGGGCCCTGTGGGAGCTGTTAATTTAGAGGGGTGCCAGTGCTGGCTGAAGCTTCCCCACCAGGTAGGGTGGGACAGGAGCTGCTTTGGAGGGGCTGGTCAGGGTGGGCACGTTGAGTGGGCTGGGTTCTCAGGGGATTGCTGGGGCAGGGCACATGGTGTTAGCTAGGTTTTATGGACAGTGACAGAAATTGTGCCTGTGAGTGCTGGGCCAGCTAGATGGAAGAAGAATTTTTAAAAAGGCAACTTCCAGGGCTTCTTTCCCCAGAGAAATTTCTACCAGAGACTTGCCCTTCTGGCACATACCCTAAAATTAGTCAATAAATCTTCTTATATGACACAGGTGCTTTTCGAGCTGCTGCCTCTGTGCTGGGAGCAAGTGAATTTATGTGCAAACCCTTTAAGAGAAGCGTCTCAGTTTCCCACAGCCCTCTGGCTCTTCTGGATGTAAACTCTTCTGGATGTAAACTCTTTTCAAACCAGATGTTATGGCAGCTTGTCTTCTCAGGGCAGGTCCTCCAGGCTGGGGAGCCTGACATGTACCCCTCACTCCTCAGGGGGAGTCTCTGCAGTTGCAATATTCCTCCCACTTTTGGGTCACTGCACTAGGGGTGTGAGGTCTGACTAGACCCTGTCTCGGCCTGTCCTATCCACATGTCTGATGTCGCATTTTCTTTATATCCTTAGTTGCAGGATATAAATCTACTCTGCTAGTCTTCAGGTTGTTCTCAGCGACAGTTATTCTATAAGTTGTTGTTGTCTTGGGGTGTCCATGGCAGGAGGTGAGCTCAGGATCTTCTTACTCTGCCATCTTGATCTGGAACATCTATTGACTTTACATCCTAAACTTTCCGTTGCATATTTTTTTTTCTATTTAATCTTTTATTTCCAGTTTTGATTTTCAAATTTCAGAGTTCTGATTTGTTTTGTTTGTTAAAAATAAGGTGAATATTTTGCCATAGATGGATATTTTTTCCTACCTCTAAGGATACCGGTTCTATACATTCAATGTTTTCTTCTCCCTTCACTCTCTGGATTTCCTCTGAGTTTCGTTAGTTTGTTTGATGTTGGTTTTTCTTATTGGAGGCTTACTTCCAGTGTTTTTTGTCTGAGTATAGTTGAGAATATTACCATGGAGCAAATTGGTTGCTTTTTTGAGGAAGAGGCAGGGCTTGTCAAATATGATATATCTTGGGATCCAGCTGTTCATAGGAAAATCCTGCATGAGTGTAGCTTCTCAATGTCAGTATCACTTAGCATCTGTAAATACTGAGTGTTGGTATTTAGAGCTCTTTTCTCTAGATGTGTTCTGTTTCCCCAGATAAGGATCTTCCAGTTTGCTGCCTGGGTGGGTGGTGTTGGGAGGGGTGTATCCCCAAGCAGCCAGTGTTCTTGGAGTCCAGAGAGATGAGGGCATCTTGGCCTCAATCTTCTGTATATAGACTTTCATTCACACCCCTGTTTTTTGATGTGTGCCTCTCCCTACCACCTGCTTTGATCCTGGGGCAGGGCTGTCTCTGGATTTTTCTTTGTGAAATAAGCCTTTAGTGTCCTGTCAAGGTGGGAGAAGGAACCTGAGAATTTAACCACTTTCTTCACAGACTTTAAATGAAAGCAGCTCAGCTCCTTTTGCCCCTTGTTTTAGTGCCTCTGACTTCTGAGACTTTCCAGGAATCTGAGGCCTGACCTGGATGTCTTCTTGGTTCTCTTCTGCAGGCCCTCGCTGTTCTGCTTTATCAACTCTGATCATTTTATTTGATGCTTTCTAGCCTGCAAATATTGGCTGACATCTCTTTTCCACTGTGGATCCTTTCCCCTCTTTTCTGCTGGAGATCACAGACACATCACTTGACTCTCATTTTAAGCAGGATATTAAGAGCGAGCAAAGATAAACACATATGCTTAATCTACCACATTTAACCAGGGGCAATTGTTGGCCGTCTTAATGAGAGCTTACTGAGCACAGTTTAAATTTTCCTTGCTGTCTTGGCTACACAAAAGGATGTATAAATTGCAGTGTGTGAAACAGTGTTTAGGAGGATCTGCAGATGTATATGGTCATTTGTGCCTGTACTAAGTGTTTCCTGACCACTGTTCTTAAAAAGAATTATATCTGCTTTTTGTAAGTATTGCTTTCATCTATCCATTCATTCATTCATCATTATTGTGCATATACTATGTGCTTGACACTAGGTATACAGAATGAGCCAGATAACATCCTGCACTCTTGAAGTTTTCTGTTTTCGTCTTTGGTTGAAAGAAAACTTCTTTGGGCTTTCACTTATTACGTTACCAAATCAGGTCCAGCTTCTTACCACTCAAAAATTAATATTTGCAAATGTTGGTGGGAAGGAAAGTTGCTTTTAATCAGAATGCTGGCAATCTGGGGAGATGGTGGACTGAGCGTCCCCTGAAAACCACCTTCAAAGATCCTGCTAAGCCATGAAACTTTGAAAGGGAAAAAGGGAAGAAATCTCAGTTACTCATTAAGATATGGGGTCAGAGTCATCCCCATCCCTCCCTGTGTGCAGGCTTGTGTGCAGACTTGTTGATTTCTTGTGATTGTTCTTTAGACGCTATCTTGTTCGTACAGTTTGCAAGATTACTGAAGGAGAAGCTAGGGAAGAGATACGGTCATCTGTTAATTACTTATTCATCATTTCTACTTCTTTGATCTACAGAAAGAACCAACAGATTAGGCAAGATATCCTACGATCAAAAGATTTGAAAGTTGGTCTAGGGCTGGGGAGATGGGTAGGGCACGGTGGTGCCTGGCTTAAGGTTAGTGAGAAGACAAAAGGGACCTCCAATAGAGAGCTCTTTTCTGCCAAAAGCTGCTTGCAATTATTGTCAGTGTGCTTGCCTTTCTTCTCACGTGTCCCTTTTAATGTGCTGTGAGCCTAGCAAATAGGGCCATCAAGCACTAAGCCAGAATATGAAAGAAGACTTAATTGATTCTGAGTGTGGCCTACAGGGTTCTGGAAGGTATAAAATGCATAAAACTTTGTAACATCAACTTATGGGTCTTTTCTTTTTCTTCCTTCCTTCCTTCCTTCTTTTCTCTCTCCTTCTCTCTCTCTCTTTCTTTTCTCCTTTCTCCCTACTTTGGATTCATGATTATATTTTTAATAGTTAAAATAGGCAGAAAAGGGGCATCTGAGTATAAAAATTGTTTAGGATCAAAGAATTTTAGAGCTGGAATATATCTTGGAGGGCACAGCATAAAATCTTTTCATTTTATAGTGGCAGTAGTTCATGACTGGGGAGGTAAAAAGAATTGCTCAAGGTCACAAGGCTGGAAGCCAAGGCTGGAACCAGATTCCTTTGGGCTCTGCACCAAGCAATGCTCAGATTTATCATCTTAAGAAGCGTGCATGGGAAATTAGCTGCCAGTTCAGGTAATGGGAGATGACACCAGAGATGAGGCTCCCTCTCCCGAAGGAAGTGGATCTCATTAGAATACCAGGGCGTCTTTAGCTTGAGCGAACCCAAGGCTGGATCAGAAAGAGCTTTAATATCTGTACCCCTCTTATGTGTAATGTAATTACATCTTCACTTCGGCTTAACTGGAGAAAGAGCTTGAATTTACACTGCACACGATTTTTACATGTTTTCTGCTGATCACTGCTTAACAAGGTATTTCACAGGAGAGGTTTGTTAGCTTTAATAGCCCTTAAATTACTTTTGGCAATTACCTGCATCACTTTCAACTCCATGGAGGTTATTAAAGTGCTCTCATGGCAACTGTAAAGAAATATAAAAATAGGTAAAGATGAAATTATGCCCTTTCCCTGAAGACATTTGCTTGGACTGTATTTGCATTGCTTTTATACAGGGGGATGCATTTAGTTGACGATAAGTATCCTAACCACTGAGACTTAATCAACCTGAAAGTAGACACATCTCATTTGAAAAATTCTTTTCTCATTCCTCCAGGTTTATTCCAGTGCTATGCTCACACAGGTAACTGGAAAATATTTTGGTTGAGATTTAATAAGCATTTGTGAGCCTCTAGCATATGTCAGGCGATGTCACATATCTTGTTTTATTTGAGTTCAAAGAACCTCTGTGAGCTGTGTGATATTATAGCTATCTTACAGATAAGGAAACTTAGGTGCATAGAAGTGAAGGGAAAATCACAAATTCACATTAGTAAGTACAATAGATGGGATTAAAATTCAGCCTCAATTCCAGCATGATTTGTACTATATCACAATCACCACCTACTAATTAGATGGCCTTACCTGTAAGCAGAGCTGCTTTTGTGGGGTTGTTTGCAGGATTCAGGGGAGTTTTTTTGTTTTTGTTTTTTGTCCCATCCGATCCCTGAAATTCTGTGTATTCCTGTGGGCTAAAGTGCGTTCTTTCTGGGATTCTCTTATAGAAATCAAAATCCAAGTCTGGTAAAATCTCTGACCCCTCATGCCTGGCTACTCAAAGTGTGGTCCATGGGCCAGCAACATTAGCATCCCTTGGGACACGTTGGAAAAGTAGAATCTCAGATTTCGCCCCTGACTTCCTGAGTCAGAACCCCAACTTCCTGAGTCAGAACCCATATTCTAGCAACATCCCTAGGTGATATATATGCACGGCTCTAGAAAAGAGTTTGAGAAGAATTGCTCTAATATGAGGGAGTTTGCCACGGGTCTTCTTTTTCTGTTAGAAAATATTGATCATTTGGAGGCATGGGGTGAGAGGAAGAGAGGGGACTCTGCAGAGGGGAGAATCCTGCTGCATAGGAGGACTTTGCTTATGCATCCCACCTACATTCCCACTGTGTCCAGGACTTACTCCAAGTAACTAACACAGGAGAGAAGTAGTCAGTGCATTTGCTCACTGGGATTCTTTTTTTTACAATGCCATTGTGATTTTTCTTAGAAATGGTCCACAGCATTTTCATGTGAAATGGGTGGGTGTGTTTCTGCTTTCTGCGATAAGAAAGACCTTCCCAAACCATGCCTCCATCACCTTTTTTTAAAATCCTGTTCTTTCCCTGAGTTTCAATCCTTCAATCTCTACCTTTGTTTTATTTCTGAGCATCATAATCTGAGAATCTCATAGCAGCTTTCAACTCAAAATGCCTAACTCCAAACACATCCCCTTTCCCTCCCTTCCTTCAGCAGAGCTGTTTTTACCAGTGGTCAGTGGTGACATTGATTTATTAATCCAGTTAATCATCCATGAGGAGTTATTATACAGCTGCTATGAGTCACTGTTAATGGTCCTGTTCCTAAGGACCAGCAGGCTAACAGGGCAGATGAACATGTCAACACAGAATTAGACTGCAGTGTGTGAGCTGTTGTATTAGGCTGCACCGTCCAGGTCAGCATCCATCAGACACAGGTGATTACTGAGCGCTTGATATGTGGCCAATCTGAATCGAGATGTACGTTATGTTCTGAGGACATAGAAAGAAAGAATGAAAATATCTCAAATATTTTTAAAATATTGATTCCATGTTGAATTGGTACTATTTTAGATATATTGGGTCGAATCAGACGTGCTATTAAAATTAGGTTCACTTGATTCTTTTTACTTTTTTAATATGGTAGCTAGAAAATTTGAAATTACACACATGGCTAGCATTGTATTTCTATTGGGCGATGCTCCATTCCCGGTTCTGGAGCTTAGGGGAAACACGGAGTCAGGGAAGAGTCAGGGAAGTGCAGGCAAGGGGAGATAGGAGTTTTTCAGGTAAAGAGAATTATCTACGGTGTTAGTGACTTAGGAAAGCGAGTTGAAATTAGAGGAAATTGACACAACAACTGCTTTTCTGTTACCAGCAATCGTGTCATCACAGAGGAAGACTGAGAGCTTCATGATGTGACCAGAGAACCAGAGTTATCTCCTCCTGCAGTTGTGTTGTGGAATATAGCCCTGCGTCCCTCTTGGCTGTTCCACCGCAGGGCTTTCTGAAGAATCACCCTGACATTCCTGCTCTTTCTTGAAGTGGAGCCCTTGCTTCTACCTGCAGGCTGCAGTGTGAGAGAGCGAAACAAAATTCATTTCCAGCCCCAGATGAAACGCTAAGGATAGTTCAAGGTTTGTGTGTGGTGTTCTGTTGTCTCTGGTAAACGGTGACCTAAAATCAATCATAATCAAAGGGAAAGAGGCAAAAGTTGCTGATTCCTGAGACTTCGGGGAGGGAGGGGCGGAAGCTGGGATTTCTCTCCATCTTTTTTCCTTTCAGATAGAAGCTGGCCCTTGAGAGCCCAGGTCTACTGAGTGGTTGAGAGCTCTGAGGTGTGGTGCATTTACAGTACCTGGAAAACATCTACCGCAAACCCTAACGATGAAGGCTATGGGATCCCAGATGGGAGAGAGGCCAGTCTCTCGATGAAGAAACAGCTGCCCTCTCTGTGGCCTGTGGGTCTATTCATGCCTCTCCTGTTTTGGAAAAACATGGTGTTCAGCGGGAAGGTCCCAGAACTACAAAAGACAAGAGAATAAGCCAGGAACTGGACATCTAGGTAACATTCCAACTGATGTATTCTGGATTCGTCTTTCAGCTTTAGAGAAAGATCCTTTGGGGGAGAATAAGTTGAGATTTTACCTGGAGACGCAGCGCTGTCTCTCGACAAAATGTGAGATTTCTTCAGCAAACATTGCTCAAATCATTTCTCTATGCCAGGCACTGCTGGGGTGAGAGGAAAGGATGAAAAACACTCTAATCTTGTGAGATGGGTATTTTTGTCCCTATTTGACAAATGAGAAACCTGAGGTCGAATGCCTGGCCCCAGAGAGTCTGAAAACCCTGGTCACTAACCAGGGGTTCAAGGTTTTGTCCTCTCCAAGGCCATGGTGCCCCTGCCTCTCTCTGCTTGCTCTCTACTCTGTTGAGGCCCCAGGGTAAACGCACATCAGGCCCAAGAGGCAGGGATCGGGAGAGGCAGCCAAGAGGGGCTTTAAGCCCCCTTTTCTGTCGGTATATATTTTGAGGGGTAAGGGATGGGGTCAGATCTTGGGGAAGCAAGTTTCGCCAATCCTGCCAAATGTCCCCTCGCCCAGGGCACAGACAGCGCTCTTTTAGGTGAAGCGAGGGCAGACAGCTGACAACAGAATTCTCTTATTTTTCTTCTTTTTTCTGTGACTTGGTGTCTCTGAGACTGGCTACAAATATGTTTAGGATACAAAGTAAAATTTCCTCCGATTTATCATCTAACACCCCATAATCTCTACCCCCAAGACAACCAGAGCACCTGGAAATCACACAGTTCTGCTTAGTTCTGGCTGCCAGGTGTCTGAACCCAACCCTGATAAGTCAGATTTGAATGTTCAGGAAGCAAATCGTGAACATATCAGACATATAAGTGGAAAAAGTTTATCCTTTTTTTCCTGATAAATATTTATCAGGTGTGCGAGATATTTTTGTTGAAAACATCTGGCAAGCAACCTCTTTCTCCTCTCTATTCCCTCAGACACACCAGGGTTTATGTCTGAAGACCTGTTCTGGACTAAACGTCTGTTGTTTAAGCCACCCAGTCTATGCTGTTTTCTTCTAGCATGGCGTTGAAGTCTCACCGGCTGATGGAGGTGAGACTTCAACGCCATGTCAAAGGAAGGATTCAACCAGCTACTGAGTCAAAGAGAAGAGGCAGCTGAGGAGGACTTGAGAAATCTTCCAGCCTCTTGTCTGACAGATGTGGAACCTGAGGCCAGGAGATGGGACGTGACAGGGCACCAGCCATGGGGTCGGTGAGGCAGGCTGGGAACTAGGATTCTGCATGGCTGGTGTGGTCCTCTCTCAGGGACAGAGAGGCAAGGGGCTGCCTTCCAAGAGGTGACATCAAGTAGGAAGCAAAAAGCCATGAAAACCCCATGGCCCCTTACATGGGAGAGACCGCAGCGCTTTCTCAGAGCTGGGGCGCTGGGATGTGTGGAGGTCTCGGACAGCCCTGGGTGTTGACTTGGTATTCATCTCATGCTCCACTGTGGAGAGGTTTTGTTACCTCAGAGGAGGCTCTGAATTTCTCCGTACCTCCCTCTCACTGTCAGTGGAGGAGGGCCTGTTGGACTTGCTGGATTAATCAGGGAGGGTGTGGAGAGGTGTCAAGAGAGCCTCCGGAGAATCCAAGTCAATACCGTACAGGAAAACAAAGCCGGCTTTGAAGCCCCCGAGTTCACAAAAGAAAGATTCTTTGCTGCTAAGACAAATTAGAACAATGCAAACATGGTTAAAACTAGTTCAGGAGGCTTTTCTTTTTTTCCTCCGGAAGTTTTGGCATTGAGAAGAGATTTTCCCATAGTGCATCTGGGCATGTGTGGATCTGTATAAGGAGGAAAAAAAACATGAAGTGAACACGTTTGCCTTCTGTTGGTTGCTTGTTGATGTGCAAACTTCCTCTCACCCTCTGTCCTCACGCTCCTGACTGCCTACTGCTGCTGAACTAAGCCCACTCTTCCTGACTGTGGGCTCTTATTCTGGAACTTTCCTCCTTTCATCCAAACTTATATGTGCCGTGTCCCCCCACCCCCCTCATTCCTTCAAGGCCTTGGTCACAGGTGCTTGAAGCTGCTTGAATAGCTAGACCTGTTCCAGTTTGCAGAGTTGGATATCGGTGCTTTTCTCACGAGCGAGGTTATGCTGTTTTGGACAAGTCATTTCCTGTCTCGATTTTCTCATCAGTGAATAAGTGCTGCTTGCTCTACCAACCTGAAGGTGGTTGCAAGATTCAAAACCCATGTGAATGAATGAATGAATGAAAAGGTCTTTGTCACACTGTAGCATGCTTTATAAAATGAAAAGTAACATTATTAATTGCCTTAGTTTAAAGAAGTAAGCTTTTCTGGGCTCATGTCAGGTCAAGGGGAAGATGGTCGTTGGTGGATACCTCCCGACCCCCAGATTTGCCCATGTAAGCCCTGCATTCCTCTGCCCGTGCTAAGTCCCTCCCTACTCCTTTGTTTGATTCCCTCCCTTGTCTTACTTTCTTCTGCCAGAGGAGAAGGGAGGTGGTGCTCATGGTGACCTAACCCCTCTGCACTCTGACATAGAGATGGAGCAACAGTTCGCGGAAGCAAGTCTGAAATGAGCCCTTCCAGAGTGGAACTAGCATCAGCCCCTGGAGAGGAATCAATGCTTTGCCTTTCCTCCTTTCAGGGCCCACATGAGCGCTGGACTGGACTGTCTAGGGAACAGATGCTGAATGGGACTTGTCAATTACCCACAATTGGTACCTAGAGGTCCCAAAACGAGGATGAAGGGGTACCAGATAACCCACATTCTAAAGAGAGAAATCAAAACCACACCCCTCCCCCAGCCCAGCCTTCCCTAAAGGTGGCAGCTGCCTGGGTGACACGTTCTTTGCTCCCCACTGCACCAGGAGTTCAGAACATGGGGAGGGAAAATTGTCAATGCTGGGAGCCTCAGGGCACGAAGTACCTTAGGAAAGCTGCTTCCCTGCCCTCCCTGTTTGGGAGAGGAGACACTGTATCTCCTCCTTCTCTGGCCAAGGGGGCAGGGGAGGGCTCCAAGAGTGTCACTCATGAAAATTTTGGGTGCTTGCAAGAAGGGACAGATAGGGTTTCATTTCCTGGAAGGATGCCCCTTGCTGATCTGTGCTGGCCATGTATGTATGCAGTTGGATGAGAGTAGTCATGGAAACAGCCTGCATTCATGTTTGGTGGACAAAGATGTGAGTTTCCTGTGGGTAAGGCAAACTGAACAGAAGGTATCCACTAGACCACCAACCAGGGCTGGGTCCACTCCTGGTGCTGGTCCCTGGGGGGTGGACGCTGTGGAGCTGGTGATCCCCTTCTGTCAGGAAACTGTGTTCAAGGGGTCTTGACAGCCCCCTCTGAGGAGCGCCTGTGTGGTGTCCCAATGGGAGAGCCAGCACTTGGTTTCCCGCCACAAGGGACCAATTTGTGTTTTCCTGGAAAGCAGCTAACAGAAAAAGAGCTTTGAGAACGGCAGTTGAGTTAGAGGGACATTGGACCCTGACCTCACCCTCCTCCCTCACCCTGCAGAGTGAAGGGAGGAGAGGCACCCAGACCAGCCTCTGCTTCTTCTGCTCCAACAGTCAGGGTTCCTGTACTTGGTGGAAAGATGAAATATGAGAATATGAGAAGAGTTTAAAACGGAACCAAATAAGTTTTAACAACCAGAAGCATCCCCCAAATTATGAGTTCTGTTCAAACGTTCATTAAGAGCTCTGCTTTCCGGCAGGGAGGGGTAGAGTAGTTAAAAAATAAAGTAACTTGCATTCGCTCCCCCATTCAGCTGTGACACCTCAGTGAACAAATTGCAGTGGGAACAGAAAGCAAGCTGGCAAGAGCATCTTGCTTCATTTTGCTGCCCACATGCCTGTGTCCTGCTCCTTTTCCTACCTAAGCACTGAGTTTGTCCCAGAGACCTGGAATGATGAGCAGTCCCTCAGAAATGGGTTCCAGGGGACTTCCCTGGAGGTCGAGTGGTTACGACTCTGCACCTCCACTGCAGGGGCATGGGTTCGACCCCTGGTCGAGGATCTAAGATCCCAGCACAGCACAGCCCCCCCCCCAAAAAAAAAGGTGCTCCAGCACGGGACCTCTGGGGCCCCTCTAATAGCCTTGTTCCTGACACGTCTCTGGTAGCAGCAGCAAGAGAAATCCGAAGCGCCAAGCTCCGAGATCCCAGGAGTCCTCAGAAATGACCACAGACAGATGTACTGAGGTCTTGCTCTGAAGGCCACTGTCCAGGCCAGGTGTGAGTGAGGTCAGTGGAAGCCTCCAGACCCCTGCCCAGGAAAAGGCTGCCAGGTAGCTCTCCTGGTCTCCTGGTCCTGATCTGAGCACCTGTGTCATTTTGCAGTCTTCGGGATTTGAATTGCCCTTCAGATTGATCTGGTTGGGAACACTTCCCCAGGGCCTCCTACCTCCCGGCAGCCTGAGGTGGGCACCACCTCTGCTTCCTTTGCTTATACTTCCTTTTGGGGTTGCAGCCCCGGAAGCCCCACCTTGACAGATTAACTTGCAAGGTGTTAGGTGAGTGCAGGCCACAAGGTGGCAGCAGAGGACTAGCCTGGTTGGAGGCACCTGCTTAGCCGAATTGGGAGGCCCTGCGGGGACAGGAAGATGGAATTTCCTCACCACAGGGTGGATGGGAAAGGGAAGAGAGTAAGAAAGCATTTTAGAGGCCTAGGGGTTCAGTACCAACAAATGCAGAAAGATTCCAGGAGGGTGCTGTGGTAAAACTTGAATAGAAAGAATACGAGATCAGGTATTGAGTGTTTACCGTGAGCTGGGTAATCTGGTTAACACTTAACTTACATTCTATGGTCTGTTTCTTAGAATAACCGTATCATCCCTATTCTAGTTGCGAGGAAACAAAGGCTCCGATGAATTACATTCTTCAACCACGCTCACACAGTTACAGGTGATGGAGCCAGGAATGAAAATCGGGTCTGTCTGCCTTGCAAGCCTGAGCTCTGGACATGTGTTCAGCAGTGCAAGGGTCCACTGAGACCAGTGGCTCTCAGTGTGGTCCTGGCATCCCTGGTGTTGGCATCACCTGGTGGCTTGTTAGAAATGCCGTTTGTCAGGCCCCACCCCAGGTCTCCTGAATCAGAAACTCTGGAACGGGGCTCAGCAGTCTGTGTTGTTTAAAGCCCTCAGGGATGCTGATGCCCGCTCAAGTTTGGGAAGCACTGGTGGGGGCAGTGGTCCAGCTGTTTAAGTGCTGGGCAGCAGCTTTGCCTCTGGGCATCACCTCTCACTGTGCAGCCACTGCTCTGACATGACCTGGAAGAGCCTCAGTCCTGACTTCAGGCCAGCTGGCCCCAAAGGTAAAGAAGTTATTTTAGGGTTTGCCCCAGTTCCACCCCTTACTTGCCAATATCTTTCTCCCCTTCAGCTGTGGGGGAAAATGTCTTTGTGGAGCTTGGAACTTTTCTCTTCATTAACATGACAAACAGGCTACCTCTATCAAAGGCAGCCGGGTGAGACCAGACTGGAATTTAGAATCTCCTTATAAATAAAGTCTCAGCTTTAAGCATTAATGAAAGACATGGGATCTTTATGGTGCCATTCATTTCTGATCTTGCCAATTCAGTAGCCAGAGAGCATCTTCTGTCTTCACCCCTGCCACTAATTATGGAGCTCTGCCCTGATGTGCAGGCAGTTCAGGTTCTTAGCAGAATCGTTATTCACCTAAAAATATTATATAATATGTAAGACTGGAGAAAAAGACTCTGAATTGTTCATAGTTGTATTTCTAGCTAAAAATTTCTGAGTGATTTTAACCTGTTTCTTTGTGCCTTTAAATTTTTTTTTTTTAGACTTTGAAGTGTAACCTTTTCAGTAAGAGAAGAAAATAAATAAATGCTGTTTTATAAACAAGTCTTTTAATCTGGGAGATGAACCCAGTGGAATGAAAGTTATGAGTCTGAAATTCCTGACGGGGGTGATTTGACTAAGGAAGAACTGTTCAAAGTTTTCATATAGCCATTTAAAGAAAAAAATCTCATTAATTTTCACTTTATTCTTTGAAATTTGTGATCATATCCATAAGAGATAGGAGTCCTTCTTGCTGAGGCTACCAAAGGATGTTAAGGACAAGACAATGTTTAGGAGAAGAGATTGTTTCCATGGAGTTTGAACTAACTTCAACATTCTCATTTACATGTCAGCAATTGATATGCTTATTATACATTTTTCTTATATATCCACTAGCTAGATTATAGGTGGTCGCCCTTTGCAATAACACCTATCTCTAGTCTTGAAATTGGACTATATGATGTATTAGTATACCCGTCAAGCTCTTATTGTTTGTGAATGTTTATCCAGACAAAGATGCAAAT
The DNA here is from genome assembly GCF_030028045.1 of Hippopotamus amphibius kiboko. Classification (NCBI taxonomy): domain Eukaryota; kingdom Metazoa; phylum Chordata; class Mammalia; order Artiodactyla; family Hippopotamidae; genus Hippopotamus; species Hippopotamus amphibius. The sequence continues at coordinate 68,347,259 of NC_080192.1, read as the reverse complement.
CCTCTCTCCAGGCTGAATTCCAGACAACCAATGGGTCTTGCAGGACCGAAGCAAAAACAAGATGTATCAAAATGACCACCTCTCAGAAAATGGGCTCCTGGACATTTGGAAACTGTCTAAAAGCCAGGCAGCCTTGAAGAGGTAAAGATATCTTAAGGGCAGACTCCTCATTATCCAAGGACCCTCCCTCTGATGTCAAGAAACCAGTGCTTGGCCCACCTCACTGGCAGGCTGGTTCCCAGACTCCATCAGATCTTGGGTAAGCCTTTAAGGACAGAGGCCACAGTGGCAGCAGCTGCCACACATGCCAGCTGACCCCTGGCAACTGAGTCACTGAGCCCTCCACCCCGGTCCCCAGTAGGAAGGAAAGTGGCCCCTCAGTCCCTGGGAGGACCGAGCAGGAATACTGAGCCCTCCCCTACAGGACTCCAGGCAGAGGGGACCCAGGACTGAAGATGTGCCTGATTGAACACTGCCTCATTTATGTGTTTTTCTGTTTGTCTCCCCGATTATAATATATGCTTCCTGAAAATCAGACCTTGTCTCTCAACTTCAAAGTGGCATCCTCATCATTCAGAACATAGTAGATGCTCAATAAATATGCACTGAATGAATATGTGAAGGCTAGTGTAAACTCTAGGTTTATAGCATTTGTCGACACTTTTGTTAAGTTATGGCATTCTTCTAATAATTCAAGATATGTTTTTCTTTTCAGCAATAGCATATAAGAATGCCAGTAACCAAGGTACCACTAGGCAACATCCAAAATGATGCTGAGAAAATGTTTCCTTGATGCAAAAACCCCATGGATGTGCTACATCTAAGAACCTTAAGACAGTGGTTCAAGCTGGTTTGTTTTGTTAGCAGCAGGGCTCTTTCCTCAGTGGCAATCTGAGGCAGAGGCCTGATATATGAATAAAAGTGGGGATACTCAGGTTCAAGCTGGAGTAAGGGGGCCTGGGAGGCTGGCCCCCTCCTTTCCTTCCTTCAAGGAATCCCAGAGCAGCTCCCTACAACACCTGGGACAGTGGTTCTTAGTGTTGGCTGCAAATCTGAATAACCTGGGCAGCTTAAAAAACCCCAGACGTCCAATCACGCCCCAGAAGCTGCCAACACCTGGCGTAAAGGGGCAAGTTACACTCTGGTTTCGTTGGTCGTTTACCTCTCTCCTGAGAGCTCACACGTGATTCTGTTTGGTTTTGACTTTATTTCAGTACCATGTTGAGAGTGTAGGACTTGGAGTCTGAAAGAGCGAGGTCCCAATCCTAACTCTACCACTTTCCAGTTTTGTGCCTTTGGACAAATTACTTTAGCCCTCTATGGATAAAATCCATGGGAGGATAACGTCTGTCTGAGCAGGGATGTCACCTCTCTTGTTTATCACTGCACCTAGTACTGGTACAGGGTGGATAGTCAATAAACATTAGTTTAATCAATGAATATTTCATGAATTATACATTGCCATGAGGATGGACTGAGTCTTGGTTTTTGAGATCCCTGACACTCTGCAGGTAGGAAGTGATCCGAAAATGTGAAGTGCTGTTATCACCTGGCCCTCCCTTGCCTAAGAGTCTTAAATGCACGGGACCTAATTCCATTCTCATTCTGCTCTTTCCCTTCAGCTTGGGGTTCATGGGCTCCCTGGACTCTAGACTTTCGATGAAGAGCCCGAGCAAGGGGGAGGGAGAGGGCGTGGAATCCCGACATACTGCTCCAAGACTACTCACAAAGAGGGAAGAGCAGATGCAGAGAAGGAATCTGGGAAGCTCATCTCTGCATCACAGAAATGGGAGCCCATTCATTCATTTGCTTTTTTTTTTTCTTTCTTTTAACCAGTATTACCACCTCTTTATAGCTTTGCATGATTCCTCCCTGGCAAAGTAATCAGTTCTCTCACAGAGTGTGTTTCATGGCACTCTGTTCATTTCTCTGCTGAAGTTCTTTTCATATTATGCTACTGATTCTCCTGTCTGTCCCCCATGTTAGTCTATGAGCCTGTTGGGAGGGGAGATTCTGATTCATTCATTTTTTTATTTTTAGTCCCGGACAGAGTACCTACCACCTAGTTAGATGTTAAATTAGTTTTTTAAGTTAAATTAAATCATTGGGGGCTTCCCTGGTAGCACAGTGGTTAAGAATCCACCTGCCAATGCAGGGGACACGGGTTCAAGCCCTGGTCCAGGAAGATCCCACATGCCACGGAGCAACTAAGCCTGTGCACCACAACTCTTGAGCCTGCGCTCTAGAGCCCACGAGCCACAGCTATTGAGCCCACAACTACTGAAGCCCGTGTGCCTAGAGCCTGTGCTCCGCAGCAAAAGGAGCCACTGCAATGAGAAGCCTGCACACCGCAACGAAGACCCAACACAGCCAAGAAATAAACAAATGAATAAATAAACTTATTTTAAAAAAATAAAATAAATTAAATCATTGAAAACAGTCTACAAGAGTGTTTATTGTAAAAACTGGAGAACTAACAGATTATCTGGCCGTGTAAGACTTGGTCATTTAATTCCGTGTCATTTACATTGTATGTTGCATTAGTCTGTGTATGTTGGGTTTGATTACAAGAGTAAAAAGCCACCAGAAATGATCATCTATATAGTGAGTGCAACAGCGCTGCTTGTTGTTTAAAATGAAATGAAAGAATATTGTCTACAGAAAAGGCTTACTCTCTTTAAATAGAAAGGTGGTAACCGTGCACATCTCTCTTGCAGTAGATATTAGTGGGGATATTTCTCCCCATTTCTGTCCTTTCTTCCAATAAAGGAAGCTTGACAGCTGTAAATCTGGGTCTCTCTTCATTCCTGTGGTCGCTCCAGCCCTGGGGAGGTAGAGTGCTTATTTATGCCAGAATAACCAGGCGTGAGTTGCTCAGCTTTTCCCTGCCTTCTTGTATTTCCAGGGTGTGAGTCTTCCCACAAAGAATATTCTCCATTGCTTGTCCCTTCTGTCAGTTGTGCAGGGACCTCTCCTGACCAGGAAGACCACATTGGCCCAGTGTCGGCTGTGACAGCACAGGGAAGTCTGTCATTACCTGGGGTGTAGTAGAGGCTCTGTTGGCTCGCACACTGAGCTATGTCTTTCCACTTAGCCTCGGTCAGCATCAAATTGATATTTTGGCCGTCATCTTTACTTTTCATTGTATTTCTCAATTTGTTCAAAACCCAAGTGGGGAAGATGAGTACTGTTTATTGAAAATACCTCTCAGAGACCGCCGCAGCAGACACTCTGTGGCATTTGGCTTCATTTTTTAAAATTGAAGTATACTTGATTTATAAGGTTGTGTTAGTTTCTTTTGTGTAGCAAAGTAACTCAGTTATACATATGTATATATTTCTTTTCATATTCTTTTCCATTATGGCTTATTACAGGATATTGAATAGAGTTCCCTGAGCCATGCGGTAGGACATTGTTGTTTATCCATTTTATGTAGAATTGTTTGCATCCGCTAATCCCAAACTCCCAATCCATCCCTCCCTCACCCCCACTCCCTTGGCAACCACAAGTCTGTTCTCTGTGTCTTTGAGTCTGTTTTGGTTTTGTAGATAAGTTCATTTGTGTCATATTTTAGATTCCACATGTAAGTGACCTTATCTGATATTTGTTTTTCTGACTCACTTCGCTTAGTATATAATCTCTAGGTCCATCCATGTTGCTTCAAATGGCATTATTTCATTCTTTTTTATGGCTGAGTAATATTGCATGGTGTGTGTATATAATGTATATATATATATACACACACACACAGGAGATACAGTTTATAAAGTCTGTATATTCTGTTTTTATTTGAGCCTTTTGAGAAACTTCTTGAGGTAGGCAGAATGGATATCATTATTTCCATTTTGTAAATCAGTAACTGGAAGTGCATGAAAATCAAAACAATTTTCACAAGATTCCATGGCTGTTAAATGGGGGTCGTTGGAAATAAACTCTAAAACTTCTAATGCCATTTCTGGGACTCTGTGCTGAAGTTTAAAATTAGAACAAGATTTAGAAATCCATCACCACTGTCCTTTCATAGACTTCGTGACTAGTAACAGGTTGGTCAGGCATCCAAAGTTCACGGTTCCATAACGTCTACTTCAGAAACCAGTTCCACCCTCGCTTGTTCCACAGGTTGGTCACGCTGGAGCGTGCTGAATTGAGGGAATAGTCCTCAGAAGCAGCACTAGCCCAGTGGGGGATAAGCCACTTCTTCAGGTAATGATTTGGAGAGTATCAGCCTGCGAGTGACATTGCAAAGCATCATATTAGCAGTCTTGTCTGGGAATTAATAGTGGGCTAGGAGCTGAGGACCCTTGGTATAGCCTTGGGCTGTTAACTGCTGTGGTCATTACTTTCATGGGAAGGTCTTGAGCTCTTGTTTTTCTGGCTGCTTCTAGGAGCTATTTTAAGAGAAACAAATTTTGGGGGGGAGGGGGGAGAGCAGAAGAATTAAAAAAAAAATTATTTATTGTGCACCAACCTCTTCCTGGTAGAGTTCTTGGGGCGTGAGTGTGTACGTAGTTACCAGGTCACATTCAAGGTTAGTCTCTGACGCTTGGGAAAGAGTGAAGAAGTGGTGATCGCTTCAAACTTTGTCAAAACAGAGGCATGACTGAGTTATTTCATTTGATATACTTGATCAGGAAAAAAAATATATGAACAAACTGGTTAACTTGTGTGTTGTAGAAAAGGGAGTGCCGTTGGGAAGGTGCTAGAGGTGGGGCCACCAGCGTCCAGGCTGGGGTGAATTAAGGGCCTGGTCGCCCGCAGCTTTTGCATTTATGCTCTTGCTCTGGACGTCCACTGTCCCAGGGAGGCAGATGGGCCTCGATGTCCCTCCCCTGGTCCTGGAGTGGATACTGTCCATTTGGGGCTGCCTCGCTTTCATTCCTCCTCCTAACAGCACCTTGGTTTCCTTCTGGGAAACCACCCCTCTATCTCATGGAGCAAACCTGTGGATACTGGACCTCCCACCCCAGACCCCTCTGAGTCATCCTGGGGATTCTCTCTCAGTCCTGGCACAGCCAGGGAGCAGCATATGACGTTAGCTCAGTCAACTGGAATTTCTCTTCCAAAACCTGGAACCTGACATAGCATGATCAAAATGCGAGGACTGCCCAGCATCTGTGCACGGAGAGAAGCCATGTCCAGTGAGGGGTGAGAGTTGAGTAGGTCTTGGCTTCACGCTTTCTGCGGCTGCCCCATTTCTGAGGGTTACAAGCCTGACTCTCCAGCCCCTGCAACCCTGTGAGATCCTCCAGAGCCTTTGAGAAGTTCTCCTTCTGCTTCAGTGGGTCAGAGGTGTATTCTATTGTTGTAACCACAGTGCCTTAACTGGAAAGGCCCCTTCACTGGTCCCCTTGCCTCCAGAAATCCTGCACATTTTTCCAGATTGCAAGTATGACTATAATAAACCCACACCTGAGTGTCTACAATGTCTCTCTGTTGCTTACAGAGAAAGCTCATGTTCCTTGTCACGGTAGAGAAGCCTCCTCCCTACCTTGTCAGGAAGTGAGTAAGACCACCTCTCCAAGAATTTTCTCTCTCCCAAACCTTTACCCTCTTACCTAATTTACTTGGCAAGGACCTCACCTTTCTGAACTTAAGGCAAGAGTCACCTCCTTTATGCCATCTTTCTTGATCTTCTCCTCCCTAGGATCGACTACTCTGTATACAAATCTGCTTTGACACACTTACTTGTATCTCTGTGACCCTAGTGAATGACATTTCCTTGAAGGTGGGCATTGTGTCATTCTCACTTCTGTATTCCTGGTACCTGGACACAGAGTTAATTTTCATTTTGCATTTGCAGAATGGATGGATGGATAAACAAGTCTCCTAATCCTTAAGGCACACTCCCACGTCTTCTAAATGCCTGGCCTAGAGCATGCACCTGCCTTATAATCAGGGAAAGAACTCTGATGGTGAGTCCAAAGGGAGTGGAGGGACATGTTTGTAAAGATGGCTGTGGCTGTACCTCCCATTCTGTGCACATACACTTTTGCATTAGGACTTCACTGCACCTCTCATCAAAAAGTGGGTTTAATTCTTCTCCCGTTGAATCAGACCCTGTGACTTACTTTGACCAAATGGATGTGTTTGAACTGACATCGTGAGACTTCTGAATCTAGGCCTCAAAGAGCCTTTTAGTTTCTGCCTTTGCCCTTTTAAATTGCTGACCCCAGACCACCAGGGAAAGCAGCTCTGCCCAGCCTACTAGAGCCTGAGACCCCAGGCCATCGCAGGCAACAGCCAGCACCAATTGCCAGACATGTGAACGAGGCTGTCTTCGAGCATCCCTCCCTGGTCAAGCTGCGGATGATAGCAGCCATGGGAGTGACCTCAGGAGAGGCCAGCGGAACGAAGCACTGCCCAGATGATCTCAGCCCCCATCTCAGCTCTCCCAGAGTTGTGAGCGTGTGGATGGCAGGTGTTTAAGCTGCTCAGCTTCAGATGGTTTGTGATGTAGCAGTGGGGAACCAATACAGAGATGTTGGCAAACTTCTCAATAAGCATAAAGAACAGGGGTGCCTTTTCCCCTGATACGTTCTATTCTTTAATAATCATGACCCTTTGCCTCTGGTGTCCATTTATGGTGCTGACCAATGCCACCAACGGTCACAGTTAGTCCCAGATCCCTTATTGCCTGCAGTGGTCAATCCAGGCTACCAGAGCAAAGTGCCACAGATGGAGAGACTTAAACAACAGAAATTTATCTTCTCACAATTTGGAGGTTGGAAGTCCAAGAGCAAGGTGTCAGCAGGGTTGCTTTCTTCTGAGGCCTCTCTCCTTGGCTTGTAGACGGCTGTCTTTTCCCTGTGTCATCGTACGGTCTTTTCTCTGTGTGTCTGTCTCCTAATCTCCTCTTCTTAAAAGGACAACTTTCAGATTGGAATAGGTCCCACACATATGACCTCATTTTACCTTAATTACCTCTTTTCAGGCTCTATCTCCAAATACAGTCATACTCTGAAGTACTAAGGGTTAGAATTTCAATATATGAATTTTGGGGTGGGGGGAGTCACAGTTCAGCCCATAACACTCCCCTAAAGCCTACGTCATCTCTTATTTTACTGTTCAATTCTTGTCTACTGGTAGTTGCATAAGTGATTGTATCGTGCTTGGATTGACCTACCTATTAAGTGGCCAGATGCCATTCTTAGCAATACCCTTCCTGGTATGTAAAGCCCATAATACCATTCAGGGAGTACAGGTGCCTATGTTACCTTCTCATACAAATACCATGTTTTTCCTGGTTGCCTTCTGGGGTTGCTGGAGTACCTTCTGGAGGCCCACTGCAAGAGGCAAGAAGGGGTGGTCTGAGGCAGGGGGCCACCTCAAGCTGAGGCCATCTCTGCTGCTCTGGTGTTCCTGTAGTAGGAGATAGCTTCTTGTGTAAGGGGCAGGGTGGGAATGTAACTTTCACCAAACTCTCAAGAAGAAAAACAAACTCATATGGTTTGGCTAGAAGGGATTTGCTCAGATGCTGAGAATTAGACCTGGTCCCTTAGCAACCAGCACCCAAATGGAGATGGGAAAGCCAAGGACAGAAGGGGTGACAGAACGGACGGTGCATGTGTGTGTCTGTGAATGTTTAGCTTGGTTAATCAATACACACACAGCAAAGGAGAAATTTAGTTAATAGAATTATCTAGATTTCTGAAAGGCCATCAGTTAGTATTGATCAAATGTTTGCCACATGTGAAGTTCTGTGTTAAGGATTATGAAGAAAAATTCCAACCTTAACTTCTGCTGTTTAAATAATTTCTGAAATGCCTGAGTCGACTCTTCTGCCTAACTGAGTCTAAGTTAGATTGTAAGACTGAACCCGATGACGTGGCTCCTCTGTAGCCTCGGGGCACTAATTGTTACTTCCAAGCATCACTGACATGCCTGAAGCCAGCCGTGGAAAGACGGTTGGGCTGCATGTCAACGATCCAATTCACTCTTTCATGTGTATATACAACAAGCATTTGTTGAAGATGCTCTCATGGGGGCCAGACCTGTGCGATATAGTCTGGGAGCTGTGGACCATGACGCCAAGGCCATAGTGCCAGAGACTGTTGAGCCTGGTGGGTGGTTTAAAGACTCAATCCAGAACTTACTCATTAGAGTGCATTCTCCAAAATATCAGTGTGTCTTGCATCTTTCTAAAAGTGGAGTTCAGGGGGGAAGGGATACATTAGCAGTTTGGGATTAACATATACACACTACTGTATATAAAATAGATAACCAACAAGGACCTACTGTATAGCACAAGGAACTGTATTTGATATTTTGTAGTAAGCTATAAGGGAGAAGATTCTGAAAAAAGAATCTGAAGAATCTGAAAAAAAAAAATCTGAAAAAGAACCTGAAAAAGAAGAATCTGAAAAAAAAATATATTCTTTTTCAGATTCTTCTTCAGCTATGTGTATATATATATAGCTGAATCACGTTGCTGTACACCTGAGACTAACACAACATTGTAAATCCACTATACTTCAATTTGAAAAAAAGGAAAAATAAAAGAAAAAAAAAAGTGGAGTTCAGTAGAAATATTCTAGTTAATGCCAGTTAGGTTACATGAAATTTTATGAAGTGCACACCTTAACTGTACACTTTTAATTGTGTGTATCATAAGCACACACATACACACAAACACATGATGACTGTACGTAATGATCAAACATTCATATTAATCAAGTCATTGCTGTTACACTTCTGTCCTTGCTTACACGCGTACATGCACAGAGACACATTTGAACTGATCTATGTTCATCAATATATCTGTGTAAAAGAAGGAGTTTTGTGACACTTCATTTGCTGCCAGTCCTAGGAGACTGCAGCAGTAGCCACTAGCACACAATTTGGAGAGGGACGCCTTAGATGCTAAATCCAGTCTGAGTCGTGGGGTGAGCTGTCACGTTTAGGTACTGACATTTGCTGGGAGAGCAGCTTGTGTGTTAAGTACAGCCAAAAGCTGGCTCCAGGATAAGTGACCAGGGAGGCAGATGAGATGACAGAATTCAAAAAAAAAAAAAAAAAAAAAAGAGTGCAACATTCAATAGAGCGAGACTGATTCTTCTTAGTAATTCTACCAGACACTGCCTCTGCAGGAGGCTGCATGATATAAAGCGTTCTCACAGTGAAGCCAGAAAGACCTTGTCCTGAATACTAGCTCTTCTAGCATTTCGGCACATCCGTTATCTTCTCGCACTTATTGGGAGGATTAAATAAATAACATGTATAAAGCACTTAGAACTCTTTCAACAAATATTAGTTCCTTTCCTTTTCTGCTTTTTGTGTCTTAAAGGTGCCACCCAGGGACAGGAAAAGAAACACTGAGAGATCATGAAGACTGACCCCCACCTCAAATTCAAGTGTGCATCCCAGATTGATAAAGGTTGAGAAATCCTTCTCTTTTCAGAGCTATTTAACTTCACAGGGAGCATAAGAAATGTCTGGGGAGAACTGAATTTCACATCTCTCTGATCTTGACGTCTATAGAACTAGGCTGTCCTCTTGGTAGGAGGCTGAGGCACCTGCTGATGGCAAGTGAAGCTCATAAATATCCACACACGCAGGAAAATCATGCAGCGAGAAGAAACTTCCGGCAGAATATTTATCACAACAGCATGGAGCGTTATAGGGTCTTGTTCCTTGGCTGTGGTGGGGGGCGGCAAGGACTGATCATGGGGTCTGCGTGAGCTGGAAGAGGAACTTTAAGGGCAGAGCAAAGATATCACCAAGTCCTACAAAGCATTGAGTGTGTGCCAGGCCTCCTTCATTCTAACATTTTGCATTTATTAACTCATTGAAGTCTCATAAAAACTCGACAAGGTAGGTGCTATGACGGCTGGCTTAACAGAGGCACAGAGGAGTGAAGCAGCTTCTCAGAGTCACACGGCTAGTGAGTAACTAAGCCAAACACAGACTCAAACACAGGTAGCCTGCCTCCCAGTCAGTGCTCAAACCAAGATGCTATGGCCCCATGGTAATTGGACAAGTAATTCTAAGACATTTACCAGTTGAATACCAGAGGGACAGAAAACCTAAATACAAAGGCAGAACTCTAGATCTTTTCCCAGTGAAAATAGCGCGGTATCTTTGTGTTCTTGTGGTAGGGAGGGATTTCTTAAATAAGACTCCAAAAGCTCGAACTCTAAAGGAAAGACTGATGAATTCAACTATATTAAAACTAAAAACTTCCACTCAACAAAGCACATCAACAAGAAAGTGAAAAGACCAAATATGGGGTGGGAAAGATGTTTTTAACAATTAACATTATAAAAGGTTAGTAACCAGAATACATAAATGACTCCTTCAAATCAATAAGAAAAAGATAAACAATTCAAAAGAAAAATCAGCAAAGGATTTCAACCCACTCTTCACAAAAAGGAAATACAAATGGCCAATAAATATGTGAGACGGTGCTTAACTTCATTAGTCATCAAGGAAATGGAAAGTAAAACCACTCAGGAATAGCATTACAAACTCACCAGAAGAGCTAAAATTAAACACTGAAATACCAAGTGTTGGTGGGATGTGGAGCCGAGGAAATTCTCACTCATGCTGGTGGGAACACAAAATGGTGCAAACATCTTGGAAAACTACAGTTAAAGATCTTTATACCTTATGACCCAGGGCATCCTTTTTGGGGGGCTATATGTAGAGAGATGTGTGCACAAGTGCACCAGGAAACATGTGTAAACAATATGCAATGTTTATAACAACTTTGTTCCTAATTGTCCCAAATTGGAAGCAACCCCGTGTCTATTAACAGAGAAATGGATAAATTGTGGCACATGCATGCAATGGAATATTACCCAGCATTGAAAAAGAATGAATGACAGCTACATACAATGACATGAGTGAATACTACAAGCATGATGATTAATGAACAGCATCACTTTTGCCACTGACAGGACCACAAGCCCTGCTCCACTTCCCTGATGCTGGGGAGGAGCAGCCTGGGATACTCCCCAGCCAGAAAGTGTATGAAGCTCAAGAATTCCTGGGATCGTTCATCCCAGGTCATGGACTTGTTCTGTTCTCTGCAAATTGCACCAACCAAAACATGCTTGAGTATTACTGGGTTATGGACGTGCCCTCAAAAGTAGCATAGTTGCATTTAAAAGGAGTCTTCTAGAGAAAATGCATAAAACACAACAGTAGGCCACCTGGGGATAGACTTGGAAACTAGCTGCCATTTCAAGCAGAAATAACAGCTTGCTCATTTGAGGCTGCATGATCTAAAACCTCTTCTGCACTCTGTTGCTAAATTCTGAGATAAGTTTCTAATGGTTGCAATTTGAGACAATTCCTCCGGGCTTGGAATTCAGAAGAAACACACACAGATGACTCTGCCATGGCAGAGGGTGGCTGAGTTTTTAATGGAGTCAGTGTTCTCTGAGCAGATAATTTCCAAATTGGTCAGGTTTTCTCTGGGATTTTGGGAGCAGGCAGCAAGAATGGTGCGGGGGCTGAGATTGCATTGTATCCCTTGGCATGTGCTGCCTTTCCAACATTTCAGGAGGAGAGATCCTGGGCTAGGCACACCCCAGGAGCTCAGGGTTCTAGAGCTGCCTCTGATGCTCTGTTAACTTGGGACCTTAATTTCTTCCTCTGTACAATGAGAGATTTGTATAGAGTGATTGCTAAGGTTGGTCTGAGCTCTGAAACTACTCTTTCCTCTCTACATATTTTAATGAACACTTTTAAAGCCAGCAATATGGATTTTACAACTTTCAGTTCATTTGGCTGCTACTGACTTCTCTGCCTGTGGATGGAATATCTGTATCTTGGCCGAGATATCTAGATCTAGATATGGATCTAGATATATATAGATGGAATGTCTATCTATTGGCTGGGAATGCCTTGGATACCTGCTGGCTGCTTGGTTGGGGATGGAGAATTCTTGTGTGGCAAAACTTGAATGAATCACCTTACTGTGAATCAGAAACCTAGACTCAATCTAGTTTTGTGACATTCTAGTGCAGGCTGAAGGGACCTGTCCAAGGTGCTAGCGTCCTGGGCCAGCAGGGGAAAACAGAGAGGTACTGTGTGCTGGGGCTTTGCTCAGTTTCACTTCATTTTACTATCATGATGATACAGGTCTGGCCTAAGGCCAAGGTGGCCAATATGTTGTTCATGTGCTATGACTTAATTCTCCAATGTCTAGAACACATATTGCTCATCTGTCACAGTGCTGCTTTCTGAGAAGACCAAATACAGCTCCCGAATCCTTCTCAGCTCAACACATCAATTGATCAGAGTTGGCACCCAAGATGGGACCAAGCTGCCATCTTTGAGAATGAAAAATGTATATACCTTTAACTCAGGTGGAGAATCTAAGTATAATAGAATCCAGCCCAAATTGCATGGCCTGTGGTGATCCACAGCCTTCCACTCAATTCCATGAATTCCTGGAGACATACTTTCCTTCAGCCCTACCTTCTATTTCTGTTTTCATGTGCTTTCCCTGTTTCACCTAGTATCTACCTCTTACGTCTTCCCTAATAAATACACCTGCATTATTTTACTTGGGGAATCATGGAGGCAGCATCATACCTCAGGAAAAACTTTTGTCTCTCTCTGAATTCCCATCTATCTCTCATCTACCGCCTCTCCGGGAGTAAACAGATTCCTCTTCTCCTTACCTCCATAGCATAACAGTTTATTGAAAACTTCCTCTTTGCATGTACTATTTTACTTAATTCCATTCAACCTCATGAAGGATCCTCTTTCATTATTCTCATATAGCAGATGAGAAAACTGAGTTACAGAACAGCTAGATAAGTTGTCTAAGGTTACACTGCTGATAAACCACTGAGTTGGAAATTAAGCCCAGGCAATCAGATTCCAGAACCCATGAGCTTGGCCCCTGACACTTTACTATCTTCCATGAAAGCGTTTCTTCTAGACAAATACAGGAATCTCCAGAGGGACTTTGGTGAATAAAATCCTCTTCATCTCTTTCCATAAATATGCATATTTCCAAATTTGTGTTGGATAGTCAATATTGGGAATACTCAAGATTGGAAATACTGCATTTTATTGACTCTAAGACATCATTGACGGGAAGATGCACCATTACCTTATGCATCATTTAAACAATGACACAAGGTCTTAATGATGGACAACATGACCCATGACTTGGTCACATTGCTTCACAACAAACAAATTTTAAAAATCTAGGCAATTTCTCCTGCCTGCAATCTTAGTAACAAAACATTACATGACTTTAACCACTTGTAGCTATTTTTCTTTCTTAGATCCCAGAAGAGCTAGCTTGTTACTTTCTAAGAAAATGTAAAATTGCAATTATTCCTTCAATGTCAAGTATTTGTTTTACTAATATCACATTGACACCCCACAGCTCTGTTTTCTCCTTTTCTGAAAACACAATAAGTATTTCACTTTAATGCTGTACCATTGTATATTTTGGAGGATATTTTCCTTTTTTATTCTGAAAATGTTTAAACGTGTGAAAAAATGGAAAGAGTAGAATAATAAACTCGCATGAATCCATTATTCTAACTTCAACAATTACCAATACTTCACTCTTCTGGTTTGAAGATATTTTAAATTTTAATTAAACTCAGTGCATGAGTGAAGACAACGCGAATAGCTCTGACCTTGACAGGGCACGTGGGGCAGTAATTCCACTATAACTGCCTTCTGGCTGGAAGAGGTGGAGACCACCATTATTGCAAGATGCAACCCAGTTTCAGAGATGCCAAAATGTCAACAAATGTGTGTCTTAGAATTGATGACATGCAGCAGTAGGGAGGCCAGGACTTTTGAGTCAGTACCTAAGGGGATCAGAACTTTCCTTACTCAATGCTTTTGAAGTTTTGTTTTTGTTCTTGATTTTGCCCCTTCAGCCTGTACCTTCCACCAAAACACAAACAGAGAAGAATCTGTGCATATTTTCTGAAGAATCTCCTTCTTACCCAGTCTTTGGACTGTCAGGGCCAGGTTGATCACTTTTGTGGGACCTGGTTAGAGAGAGCCTAGCACTAGCATCTTCTCCTCCTAGGAGACTGGGTCACTCCACTGTGCCTGAGGATGTGTGCCCAGGTCAGGTCTAGCTGGCTCTGAGCTTTTGAGCCCTGTCCAAACATATGTGCTTCTGTGAACCATGAAGGATATTCATGGTTCACAGGCTTAGCACCTGAACCAGATGCTGAATCCCCTGTACCCTCTCCTGTCCCAATGGTCCTGCCATTTTGACTCAAGCACTTGCCATTCTTTTTTTTCTTCTTCTCCTTCTTCTGCTTCTTCTCCTTCTTTTTGGCTTCATTGGGTCTTCTTTGCTGCGCATGGGGTTTCTCTAGTTGTAGTGAGCGGTGGCTTCTCTTGTTGTCGAGCACGGTCTCTAGGCACGTGGGGTTAGTAGTTGTGGCTCACAGGCTCTAGAGCACAGGCTCAGTAATTGTGGTGCATGGGCTTAGCTGCTCTATAGCATGTGGGATCTTCTCGGACCAGGGATCAAACCTGTGTCCCCTGCATTGGCAGGCAGACTCTTAACCACTGTGCCAGTGGGGAAGTCCCATTTGCCTTTCTTCTCGCTTGCCCCTTGTCCTGCACCACTATTCTCCCTTCTGCCAGAGGATGTCCCTGATATTCTGAAATCCTAGGCCTGGAAACAGACCTCCAAATCTGTGAATTCTCATGTCAGGTACTTTGTGCTGGGCTTACAAGACTGGCATTCTGGGCTGAGTGTCAGAAGTCCTGGAGAAGATAGTTTGGCCAAGAGATGCCATCTCCTGGCTATGGCCCAACAGTGCTGCCATATATGAGAAGAATGACCCTGGCAGGCTGTCTGCGTAGGAACCTCACGAGGTCAGGAGTGTTCATCCATAATGTCAAAGGAGAGAGTGATGTGATATAGTGGGAGAGACCCTAACAGAATGTCAGGCAACATGAGTTCTGAAATTAGCTCTGCCAATTATCAGCTGTCCAAGCCCCTGTGGTGCCACACACGTGTCCAGTGGGCCTTACTACTTCACTGCACTCTGGCCAAGCCCCAGCAGCCAGCCTCTGCTTCCATGGGTCTGCAGCCTTTCTCTAAAGAGCCATGGAAGGCCACTCTACCCACCCTCTGTCCCAGCAGCTCTCAACCAATGACTCTGGGGCGTAGCTATACAAACTCTCCAGCTCCCTCACTGTATAAGTGGGATAGCTCTGAGGCCTGTGTTCTACTCCATTTCCAGAGTTTTCTCAGGGAATCCATCTTCAGTTGCCCACTGTGGCAGCTGGACTGATAACACATCCTTTACTGGCTGGCTTCTCTCCCTTGGGTCACTTTCCCCCTCCTCTGTTTTTCTCACGTCTCTTAAAAAACTATTTGCACTTGAACCCTTGTTGCAGGGTCTACTTCTGGGGAAACCAAAACTAAGACAACGGACATGTGGGTCATTTAATTTCCTCAGGCCACAGGCTTCTCACCTGTTAGGTAATAGCAAAGTTTGCAAGTAAGTGGTGGTAGTAGAGGTTCCCATGTGTTTGTGCCTACACCATTCTTATTTGGAGCTCAGGATAGAGCTGTGAGCAGACAAAGTCTTGTTATCCCATTTTGCAGATGGGGGAGTGAGAGGCTCTGAGAGGTTTTGTGAGTTGGCGAAGGCTCTTCCACTGAAAAGTGGCTGAGCTGAGACCAGAGCACATGCCTTCAAACTCTGAGACCACTCACCTTCCTTTCCAGTGTTTCTTGGCCTTCACTGTTCCTTTCTAAAAGTGGTTTTTATATTTCTCAGAGTCCAAGAAAGATTAGTTCAGTGTCAGATACAGATTCCATCATCTGGGCTTTGTCTTTGGGGCTGTGGTCAGCCATGGCTTGAGGCAGTGCCCCTGGGGGTCTCTGGTACCCTGGATGGACTTAAAGCCTTCTCCACAGGTCTCCTGAGGGTGCTGAGCTCCTAGGGTCACGGAGCCTGAAGGAGTACATTTGCATCTCATGACCCCACCTTCTGGCAGTCCTCTCCAATCAGCTTTGGGCCGTTAGCTCCGGTGTCACAGTTGAACCCAGATGCATAGCCAAGGCTGCCTTAGCCACAGGCTGCAGGACAGGTTGTCTATACTGACTCCACCTCTCCACTTGGCTGAATCCCCCTAGCCACATTAACTGGTTCTTGGTACTGACTCTCAGCAAAGCCTTCATCATATGGTATCCTGGGAGGAAGGTCACTAAGTTCCATTGTGGGTCATTTTCCCCCATAAGACAATGGCTTTACTATTAGCCTATCCTAGGGAGGATGACTTTGGATGATGTCCACCTCGACCCTACACATCTAACATGGTCCCACACCCCACCCAGCCTTCAGGCAGGAAAACAAGTGTGTGTGCCTGTCAGGTTTGTTGGTAACTCTCTTTGATTTGTTGACTTCTCTCTCTCTCTCATTTGTTCTTGGAACACTCCTTCACCCCAGAAACTTTCTCTATTACTTCCACTCCTTATTCTCAACCTCATGCTCTCCCTTAGTTCTTGGAAGGTGACAACATCTGGCTAATTCTATTTTGATTTGGCATTCCTTAGCACAGGCTTGCAGTCACCGCCACCTGTACCTATTCCTGGCTATTTCAAGTAACTGCTTCCCCAGAGCCGGCTCTAGCTGCCAGGGCATGGCCAAGAGTTAATCTCTTGTCCAGCCCCGGCTGGGCCTGATCATGACAACACACAATGAGAATTTAGAAAGGTACCATTGATTTCTTAGGTGACCTTTCTATCTCTGGACAGAGGCAACAAAGACTATGTTGAGCTATTGCATACTCAAAGCTATCTGGGCTAGCTTCTGTTCTATTTCATGGGCTGTTTTTATTTTGTGATTATTTGGGGGCAACAGCATGATTGTGGTCAGAGTGATAGATAGGCAGTGATGATGCTCTGATTGAAGGAGGCTGGAGATAGTCTCTGTCCCCGCCCTGAAATATCTCTTCTTATTAGCGGGAGCAGGGCCTGAAACTCTCACATCACTGTAGGGTTCATGCTGAGTCAACAGAACCCTTGTCAAGACTGCAGTGCTCTCAGGGAGGGGTAACACTGGAGTGACTTTCCATATTAAATACCTTAGCACACACGCGGGGAATCGTGACTCTCAGAGTGGAAGGCACGTCCTAGGAAGCCTAGTGATCAGGTTAGAGTAGATGGGTTGCTTAGACAGAGGCCTACAGAGGAGGACACAGGTAAGGACAGGTAAGTTTTGAAGGGAGGGAAGGAGTGAGTGACATCAGAATATAGCGTGCCACACACATGGACAACACAGAAGAGATGCTTGTGTAACAAAGGGGTAGAATGAGGATCCTGGGCATTGGAGGGTAGGGGACCAAAAGGCAGTAAAGGCCACCAAAGGTGCCTATTTACAGTCTTGTCTCAGATCAGCCCTCACCTTGATCTGTCTCATCCAAACTTTATAGCTGTCTTCCTGACCCAGTTGTGAGATGTGCTACCTCAATTTTTCAGTTTATTACTTTTTGGGAGCAGCATGGGATGAAAGAGCAAAACCCCAAAAAGAGCAGATGTCCAAAATAATACTTGAGTCTCCTCTTTCTCATCTCTAGAATGGGAGATGCAGAAGTATTGTGAGGATCCAGTAAGATTATGTGTCTATTTTGTAAACTGCAAAACTCCTGGGCAAACACCCAGTTGAATTATCTTGGAGAACACCTTCCTTTGCACTGTCAATCGCTCTCACTGTTTGAAAATTAGTCAAAGCTTTCACAACATCTTCTTGAGGTAACCAGAGGCCTCTTTGGGTTCTGCAAAATCCAAGTGAGGCATTATTTCACCTTTCAGGCCTGCAGGTTGTTTTTTCTGTTGGGCTCACCTGAGAAGAACCATCCAAAGCGTCATCTCCGGGGAGGTTCAG
Source organism: Hippopotamus amphibius kiboko (assembly GCF_030028045.1). NCBI lineage: Eukaryota > Metazoa > Chordata > Mammalia > Artiodactyla > Hippopotamidae > Hippopotamus > Hippopotamus amphibius. The sequence goes on along the minus strand of NC_080192.1, from coordinate 68,329,419 downwards.
AGGAGAGGGTGACATACATGGGGAGACAGAAGGGGGCTGAGCCGACAACACTTCACACATGACAAAGCCATGCTCCCTGAGACCTTTTGTCTGGTGCTTTCTCAGCCTGCAACAAAAAGCCTTTCCCAATTTGTGGGGTTCGCGATGGCAGGCATTGTTGCCTAAGAACCCTCTGTAAATGTCAAACCCATTATCAGGCTGAGGAAGGCAGGGCTTTAATTGAACTTTTCCTGCAACCTTCTGCCCTTCACAGCTCTAACGAGACTGCTTGTGCCATTATGGCCTTTTTACAAGGCCCAGGATGGAAAAGGCAAATTATCTGCAAAGAAGTGTTTAGACAGGAGTAAGACTGAACTTTGGAAGTGTTTGTTTTTTTATGTTCCACTACCTTTTTGCTGCCGACATTTCCCGCTCACACGATCAGGACACTGTCCACCACAATAAGACCTGCCTGGTCTTCAGGCAGGCAAAAAAGAAGAAAAATATGAGCAAGAAAGGTAGGGAATTGGGATGACATGTCTTATGTTCCTTGAACTTTACATAGGTGCCCCAGCTCTCTCCCATCTAAAGCCCCCTCCTCACCCCACCAAATCCTTCTTTAACCCTGAATTTTCTTTCCCTCTCCTTATGGCCATGCTTCTAAAAAATGTAACTTCTACTTGCTGCCTCTACTTTTACATTCCATAACTTACCCACCTGCTTAGGCTACCTTCTTTCTAGACTGGTTCATTGGCCTTGACCTCATACTATCCCAAGTGGCCTCTCGGTTGTAATCCATTTCCTCTCTTTGGCCTGACTTCTTCATTTCAGGCCACCATCATCTCTTGGCTGGATTATTTCAACAGCGTCCTAAGTGGTCTTCCATCTCCTATCTTTTGTCTTCCTATCTTTTCTAATCCACTCTCTTCACTGTTGCCAAAGGGATCTCCAAAGGCTTCTCAGTGCTTTCAGGATGTCCGAATCCCCTTGCCTGGTTTATGAAGCCATTTGAACTCAGCCACTGCCCACTGCCTGCCAGTCCTTCTCACGTTCAGCCCTCCAGCCATCTTGGTTTATTTGCAATTTTCCTAACTAGCTATGCTGTGTATTTTCTCAGGATCTTTGCATGGGCTGTTTCCTCGGTCAGAAAGTCTCCTCCCTTTGCTAGGCTGATCCCTACTCATCTTCGTGGCATCAGTGTAGACTTCCTAGGCTCCCAGAAGCCCTTTCTGCCTCCATGAGTCTAATCCCCCCCTCACTCCTCCAGGGCCAGTTCCCGCATCCCTTCCTGCTGCGCCTGCCTGTTCACTAGGTCCTCCCCCTTTTGAGACAGTGACCACCTCGAAAGCCACAGAGGCTGACTCTAAGGTTAGGATTCACAGGTAAGTGATATTTTAAAGGAAGTGCTCCCTGGAGAGCCTGGTAAGGAGTTAGGGAGGCAGGATAGTAAGGAGGAGGAAGCCAAGCACGGACCTGTCCTCAGAGAAATTTCCGGGGAGGGCTCAGCCTGGTCCTGCAGGGAGCCCTAGAGTGTAGGTGATATGCCAGCATTACCCATGGGACGCCAGGGAGCTGGGCTGGGAAGCCCCACTTCTCTTGGTCAAGGGCTGCCTTAGGGGAAGTAACTTCCCGAGGTTCCAGCTCTCCTTCTGTGTGTAAGTGTGTGTTAAAAATGATCAAAGGTGGTACAATACATTCTGTTTAACACTTCATGAAGCAGGCAGTCTCCATTCCCAAGGGTGCAGAGAGCTACAAAATGGGGCAGAAGGTAGGATGCTTTTGTAAGATGAATAGGGAACAAGGAAGAGAAAAACAGAACACCACCTCCTCTGTTTCCTTCACTTGAGCAAAATTTCAGAGTAGTTTATGCATCCTCAGGAATCTATGATCCAGTTCTTTTAACTTTTGAATACAACTATGGCTGAACTGGATACCTAGGTGAGGAGAGGTTCTGGAATAAGCTGATACATCTCACCCAGATCCCCCTCTGCTCTGATCCTTAGGCTCTACTTCAGCCAGCCTCCTCCTTCACTGATGGAAACTACTTTATTGGTCTCTTTATTCCAGCTGTTACCTTTTTTTCTCTATCCACTTTTATTGGGATATAATCTCCATACAGCTTGTAAATTTAAGGTGTACTGCATGATGATTTGACATACATATTTTGAAATGATTATCACAAGTTTAGTTGACATCCTTCTCCTCATATAGTTTCAAAGTTTTTTTTCCTTGTGATGAGAACTTTTAGAATCTACTCCCTTAACAAAAAAAAAATTAAAAAAAAAAAAAAAAGCAACTTACAAATATACCATACAGCCCATCTGCTGTCTTTTTATTTTTTAAATTTTTGGCCATGCCACGTGTCATATGGCTTGCAGAATCTTAGTTCCCTATCCAGACATTGAACCCATGTCCTTGGCAGTGGAATAGTGGAGTCCTAACCACAGGACACCAGGGAATTTCTGCTGCTATCTTTTGAAGTCGTATCAGATATGTTCGCACGTACTCAAGCCCCACTGATAGACAAGGTTCAAGTATTTTCCCTGGGAGATTTCTGAACCCCTGTGTGGGGGTGAAAAGCCACCTAATTCCAATCTTGAGATATGGCCAAGAGCGAGCTCTAGCTGATCCAGCCTGGCTCCTTCCATGTCTCTTAAGATCCCTCATTATGTAACTCATGGCTAGCCCATCTCCATCCCACCCGTCATGCCACATTCCACCTCTAACAAAACTCTCTGCAATTCCTCCAGCCCAGAGGTTTCACACTTCTGTGCCTTTGTAAAGGCTTTCTCTCTTCCTGGAATATCCTTTTTTTATTGTTCTCTTTGGAAATTTCCATTTTTCGAATAAGACTGAGATTAATTGCCACCTTTTTTGTGAGTGTTTTACATGATTCACATCCCCTCTTAACCCCCAAGTTGAGCTCATCATATCAACTATATTCAGTGCTGTCTCTGGCATTGATTTCGGTTATTCAAACTATGACATGGTGCCACGATTTTATTTTATGTTATTTTTTGCTTACGTGTTTCTCTCCCAACAATACTATGAGCAATTTGAGAATAAGTACTTGTTGAAATGCATGCATATCACACAGGTGGCATTCAGCAAACGTTCCTTAAATAAGCTCTTACATATAATATGTTATGTTTGTACTTGGGCAGCTCTGGCGTTCACTTGAATTTGGAATCAAGTGGAAAAAAATGTAGGAGCTGCTGTCCTACAGCCCAAAGTCCTTTGCCTGCAATCTGGTGTCCCCTGGATCAGGAGACTTTGCTTTCAGTCCGCAGCCACTCAGGCGCTGCCACAGTGGGCAGTCACTTATCTCCCTGAGTTTGGTTTTCTTGCTGGAATAAAGGAGGGTTTATACATCCCGCAGAATTCTGGAAACTAATTGTGATGATAAGAAGCTGCCTAGAAGAATTCTGGGCACCTACTGGGTGTTCCATACATGTTAATTTAGTGAATGAATAAATGGGTGAATATACTAATATCTCTCATGGTAGAGTAGCTGACATCTGGTCTAATATAGCATCTAAAGGAGGCACTTATATACATGCCAATAGGAACAACATTCTCATTTGTAAATGTATTTATGTGCTTCTACATTTTGTTCTTGTTCACACGTGCATGCACCCACGCACACGCGCTCACACACACACAGTCTTCCTCTTTTGTACACACAGTTCCGGTGTGCCCCAATTGTCCACTGGTTATACAACAAATCTCCAGGATGTCTGCCGGTGATGGAGAAGTTGAGGCAGCTTTTGCTTCAGTTTTGACATTATGCCCCAGTGGCATTTCATTTTCCTGGCTGTTTCTCTTGAGTCTGAAGCAGGGCACACCTTTCCCCCACGTGCACAACTGGAGAGGGCTGCTAACTATGGCCGTCAGCTGTTGTGATGGCCTGCTGTCCACATGGCTATTTCTAAGAACCTAGGATTGCTGGTCTTCCTGGAAAGCCGCAATATCTTATCATGTGGATGCAGGAAGTTCTTTTCAATGCTTACTTTGCTTCCATTTTTAGGTGTGATTGAATTCTGCAAAAGCCTCTCAGTGAAAGAATGTTTTTTGATAAGTACTTGAAATCCTCCATGTGTCAGATTTCACTTCTCGTTGGTGTCTGACTACTTTACGCATGCAGGCACCCCCGGGTCCTCAGCCTCTGTTGCTCGCGTGCATGTGTCTCACACACGTGTCATCCCTGCCTTCTTTCACAGCAGAGTGTACCTCCTTTCAACCCCTTCTCTATCTTTGAGCATATTTGTGAAAAACTGGATTTCTTTCATGTCTGTTCCTAAACTGATTTATACTTAGCTTGCTTCCCTCACTGTCAGGCCCTTCTCCATCTTAGTTCTCAGGTCTTTGTCACAGATGATGTGGCCCTTGGAGGCTAGAGTGCTCCCTCAATAAGACACTGTCTTCCCTGTACTTAATCTCCCAGAGTCTCCTGCCCCCATGTACCTCACCAGGCCCCTTTAATTCTCCTTAGTACCACCAGCATGATGTCAACAGTCTCAGAATGAAATCTTGAGGCTACCAAGAAGGATTCTAGTGCAGAACAGAAGCATCTTGAAACTCTGCCCCAAATCGACTAACTGCCACCCAAAAGAATCTCCCCCTGATCACCGTCTCACTTGAGCTCCATCCTGCTGCTGGGCTGGTGAGTTAGGTTTTCTTCTCAAAGACAGTTTCTCCACCTTGTTCATCACTGAACTTGGAGCCCTCCTCCCAGCCTATCAGATTGTTCAAAAGAAAGCTCAAATCCTACTCCCGTACTCCTCAGGGTAGTTTGCCTTTCCTCCGTTTCGATCATTTTCTCCAGCACAACCTTGGCCTCTCACTTTCACACCAGAAAAAAATGCCCACTGGAATGTTTACCAAACAGGAAAACAAACTTCCCCCTCCCTCCCTTGAATATTGCCCTGCCCTTCTGAATAGGAAACTGATTACATTTAGTTTCCATACTTAAAATTAGGAACACTTTTTCCTTTATGGCACATAGATGATTCTTTCCAATATTCACCCCTGGTTTTACATTCCAAACAGTTTTTTTCTTATTGGTCCATTAAAAAGAAGACACTTTAACTCACTAATCCATGGGCATTTCAGTTACAACTGATCTGCTAATTCACAACTATTACAACAATTGTGATACCTATTAATGATAAGGAAAACTGTTAAATTATTATTAATTGTTGGCATATAATGTATCTGTTATAAATATTTGTAATAACTCATAAGTACATACTCATCACTCAATAAAAGAGTCATCTCCTCAGACTCCCACACCAGGGAGCTGATACTGAGCACCAGAGCAGGATACCAGCCACACACAATTTGGTTGATCCCCTGTGATTGACAGGTGCCCTGCTAAATATTTTCAATATCCCCTTGGTCCACACTTATGTCCGGCATCAAAGAAATAATTGAAAATAAAACCTGTCAACTTTCTAACTATTTGGAATACCTAAGTCGAGGCATTAGTTTAATTAAATTACTGAGTTGGTTTAACTCAACAGGTACTTGCTATTAGAACAGACTTTTAAAATATATATATGTAGTGTAGAACCCCATCCTAGAGGTTGGGACTGTGTGTTCAGGGAACTGAAATCCTAATTGGGTAGATAGGGTCACCCAACGTAGTGAGAGCTTTATACTTCTGTAAGTTATGCTTGTTTCTCCAGGCCTTTCCTGGTCTTGGGGTAGCCTTGGCCTTGGTTGATGATGACATGGTTTTTGACTCTGGCAATGTGCACCATTTGGTTCTCAGGACTCTTTTATGTCTGTCTTGGCTTGGCTCACTCACTCTACAGGGGAGGTTTCCTGGTCCTTGGTGGTAACGTGGTGGCAGGCAGCTTTCCTGTCCCTGATCATCTGATCTTCTGTGAATGGCCCTCCTGGGTTAGCAGGAAGCCTGGGGTTCCAGCCTGAACTTGCTGTGGGGCAGAACTGGCTGACACTGTGGGCTGTAGAGCAAAAGGGAGCCAAAGGCAGCTCAGACATAGTGTAAATCCAGTGGAGAGTTTAGTAGCCTGGGTAGGAAGCAATCCTAGAGCATGCTGACCGAAGAGGTCAAGCAGGAGAGGAACTTTGAGGCAATGATCTGTGGAAGGTGGGAGCCTTTCATATGGGGCTGGTGACTTGGGTAGGAACTGAAAGGCTGGCATTCGTTCCTATTTTTTCCTATTGTTGTGGGCATCTTTGTCCGGCAGAGGACTCTGTTTACACTTCCAGGATGCCACTGCTCTGCAAGCTGAAAAGGAACTCCCCCTCCCCAGCCCCCGTCCCCTGCCCCTCAAGAGACTACAGATTTTTGCCAGCATTGCGTGATCTAATATCTAATTAATGATATATCTCAAGTGTAGCACTTTTAATTTTATTATGCCTTCTCTTACAAGACATCAAACAAGTTTTCAAGGGAGCTTGACACTTGTGACACTTACCAGAACCACCCTCACCCCCATGGACTCTGTCAGACCCCTTCAGCTCTCTCCTATTTCCAGGGTGCTCTCTGCCTTTCTGGGGCATCCTCTTTAGTGGAATCTTCCCTGTAGGTTGGGCAGCCATCACTTTCCTCTTTGTCCAAACATAATCTCAGTGTCCTAGGGCCAGACCTCAGTCTCTAGCCCCTGTTGATCTGGAAGCATTTCTGCAAACAGTTTCCTGGTGTCCGTTCCTGCAAGTGCAGTGGAAATAAACAGATGAGTCTCCTCCCTGACACCTTGGATGGTACCCAGATGGAGATGCAAGGGAGTATGCAGGGACCTCCAAGTGTGAGGCTCTGCTGTGGCCGTTAACGTCAAGGGAACAGGGGACCCCCACACCCAGGTTTGTGCTTCCTCTGTTTTAATGTAACTTCTCCCCCCTGCCTCCTTCTCTTCCGCGCCGGTTCTGGTTTGTCAGCCTGATGAAGTGACCTCAGCACCAGCTGTCCCCTCCCTTCTGCCTTTGCGTACCATTATACATGTTAATGCTTCTCTCAACAGGAGCGAGGCGAAGCGTTCTCACCACCTGGTCCTCGCTGGGCACTTCTGGTCACTGCAATGCCAGCTCAGTCTGACAGGAGCTGGGCAAAGGATGGCTGCATAGGGTGCATGCCTGTCAGCTGCTGTCAGTAACAGGCACCTCAGGTGCACTGCAGGCTATGGTGACATTCTAAGAAGGAGGCCTGAAAGGAATTGTTCCCTTATGCTTGGAAATCACAAGATCCAGGTTATCCTTGGTAGCAAGATGGACCTTGCTTTTCTGGTAGGAGGAACATATTTTAGCTATCATTACAGTCTTTATTGGGAGAGAAAAATGAACCAGCTAAGATCCTTCCCCAACCCCCATGAATGCTGATGCCTGGTTCAGAAGTCTGAGCTATATGCTGGAAGCGACATAAGGATAACATAGGGACCAGTGTACCAGGAGGTGGCAGTGAATTGTGGGCCACTCAGAGCAGGGCAAAGAGCCCTGGGCTGCTTAATAAGAGATGAAGTCTCTACGGCTACCCCAGACGTCACTTGAGTAGCTTTAGTTACTGTCTTGGTCAGTTTGGGCTGCTATAACAAAATACCACAGACTGTGTGGTTTATAAAAAGAAAAAATATTATTTCTCACAGTTCTGGAGGCTAGAAGCCTGAGACTAGGGTGCCAGCATAGATCAGGTTGCATACTGATGACTTCTCACTGTGTCCTCACATAGAGGAAGGCACGAGGGAGCTCTCTGGAGGCTCTTTTATAAGGGGTACTAATCCCATTCACGGGGACTCTGCCCTATGACCCAATCACCTACCTCCCAAAGAACCCACCTCCTAATGCCATCACCTCAGGCATTAGGATGTCAGCATTTGGGGAAACCACATTCTCTCTTGTCTCTGAGATTCATAAGTCTTTGCAGCCTACTTCTAAGACCCTCTGAGGAGTTGTTCACTTCTTAGAAGGGGCAGGGAGGGATTTCTTTTAATTCCCATTTCTGCCAAAACACATCAAACTCTAAGCTCTACTCATCTGCTTTTCCATCATGCTAGTGCAGGCAGCTGTTCTTGCCTAGGAAGTAAGGCACTGGAGTCCTTTGTTGTTTTTTTAATTTTTTAATTAATTAATTTATTTTTATTTATTGGCTGTGTTGGGTCTTCGTTACTGCGTGAGGGCTTTCTCTAGTTGCGGTGAGCGGGGGCTACTCTTCGTTGTGGTGTGTAGGCTTCTCATTGCAGTGGCTTCTCTTGTTGCAGAGCATGGGCTCTAGGTGCTCGGGCTTCAGTAGTTGTGGCACACGGCTCAGTAGTTGTGGCTCGAGGGTTCTAGAGCTCAGGCTCAATAGTTTTGGTGCACAGGCTTAGTTACTCCTCAGCATGTGGGAATCTTCCCAGATCAGGGCTCAAACCAGTGTCCCCTGCATTGGCAGGCAGATTCTTAACCATTGTGCTACCAGGGAAGCCCTGGGTCCTTTGTTCTTAAATCGCCCAAAAGTGTCTGGAACTTCTGCCCACTTCCTTTTACCTCCCCTGCCCCCACCCCAGCTCAGCACAAGACTGTGAGAGCCACAGGAATGTTTACACCTATTTTTTCACTCTCTGACTTTAATTCTCCCTCAGCCAATCCAGTCTAGACCGGTGGGGACCCTGGCACTTCATCTATTCTTTTTTATTTGAAGATGCTAACATTTCATGCTTTGTATTCTTTAGGGCTTAGGCTTGCAACTAGAAAAACCCAAAGGTTTGCAAATAAGAAGCCATGACTTTTAAGTCTTTGCTACATTTTTCAAAATTTACTTAGAAGCTCTAAAGCATTATGAGCCTCTGTTTCTTTGTATTCTGGGTAATTCCTCCCATGGGGAATACTTGTCACTGACTCAGGAGATGAAGATGAAAAATCTGGTAAGAAAATATGAAGGCGGGAGGTTGCAGGAAGAGCTAAGCCAATATCATCATACAATGGTTTATATAAAGTTTTGGGGGGGCTGTTCCTCACTGCATATGGGATCTTAGTTCACCAACCAGGGATCAAACCCATGCCCCCTGCAGTGATAGCATGAAGTCCTAACCACTGGACCACCAGGAATTCCTATAATTTATTTCAGTCCATTTTCCTCTTCTGGATACAAATGTTCCTTAGCAAAAACAAACAGTTGTGGGACTTCCCTGGTGGTGCAGTGGTTAAGAATCTGCCTGCCAATGCAAGGGACACGGGTTCGAGCCCTGGTCTGGGAGGATCCCACATGCTGCAGAGCAACTAAGCCCGAGTGCCACAACTACAGAGCTTGCGCTCTAGAGCCAGCAAACCACAACTACTGAAGTCCTTGCTCCTAGAGTGTGTGGTCTGCAACAAGAGAAGCCACTGCAATGAGAAGCCCACGCACCACAATGAAGAGTAGCCCCCGCTTGCCACAACTAGAGAAAGCCCGTGGGCAGCAATGACGACCCAAAAATAAATTAAAAAATAACTTAAAAAAAAAAAAACAGTCCTTATTAGCTACTTAATGTGAATTAGTTGCTCTTCTTTACAGAGGCTGAGTTCTGAAAGCAGGCTTGAGAGGGGACAGTGGAGAGGTAGGTTTAGGATAAAGCCTGTGGAAAGGTCAGGTGCAGTGAGAAGAAAAAGCAGCTGGAGGCATTTTATGGGCAGTGGAAGGCTGTGATGGAGGGTTAGGGCTTGAGGCGAGGGAAGAGGGATGCAGCAGCCAAGACGAGTTTACACATTTCCCAATTACGCCAGAATGGGGGAAACCTGGGTTCAGCATATCCAGGCAGAGGAGGAGAGAGGTCTGTGCTCAGAGCCAGGTCAAGAATTGACTCAAAGATTTGTAAAAGTATGCAGGAGACAGACTTCTCCAATCTCCAGGGGACTCAAAGGGATGGAAGTAATTGCCAATAAGATAGAGGTCAAAGCAGCAAAATAAAAATGAACATGAAGGGGGATGCCCAGGTCCAGCGGAGAGGTAGGCTATTTAGGAATATAGGAGAGAAGAATGGCCCACTATGACCGGATCCCTTGATGGCAGTGTTCTAGGCTAGGGGGTGGACAGCCCTGGGGGTGGGGTGGGGGGGTTATCATTCTAAAATTAGAGCTTTGATATCTAAACTGAGACAACATAGAATCCTTCTTTTATTGCATATGACTGAGAAAAACAGCTGGACACTGTCTTCATGTTTTTTTCAGTTTCCTGCCTTCTGTCTCCCCGCCCTATTTCTGGATGTAGAAACAGAGTGCTTCCCAAATCTTTGCTTTGATCCCGTGAGCATCAGAAAGTGTGACATAGCTTGCTAGGTAGGGGAAAGAAAGATTCAGGTTTTTGCTTTGAAAGCTCCTTGCGCTCTGAGTTTTGGACTCTCTTTTTAGGATATCTTCACTAAAAACCATTCTATCACATGATGGCAGTAGAGATATAATCTAGATTTACAAGCTAGCATGCATGAATGCATCCCAATGCGGGGAAAAAGTCTAATTTATGTTAGTCCGTATATTTTTCTTTGGTCGGTGTTTGTGTTCTAAGTTTCTGGAGGCATCAAACATAGAAAGGCCCTGTAATTCCAGACGGGATTCATATATACAGTATTTCATTCAGGAAGTGAGACCATAAATAAGAGGAGGTACTTTTAGATGGCCTTTAAATTTTTTGAGAAACCACTCAAGTGCCCGCAAAGACCAAAATCAACTTTCTACTTGCATTCTTAATTTTCTTTGCACCTCATTTCTTTCCTGGGTGGAGACCATTTTTCAGGCTGGATGAGAGAGAAAGAACACCCATGAAAGATGCAGACTTTCCCTTTCACATTACCTTCACCCTAGCTCTGAATTTGTTCTGTTTTCTTCAAAGGAAAATTTTCCTGGGTCCTAAACGGAGCTAAACAAAGCAACCCGGCAAATGTGTAATCCATTAGGATGGGTCAAAAACCTTTGTCTGGAAAGATGTGTAATATTTTGCCATTCTCTCTGGATATGCCTTTCTGTAGCATCACCCATGTTGTTTTCAGTACTGCCAGATTTTCTTCTGAGAGAGGACTCAAATGCTTCTCAGGACTGATTCATTCATTCATCCAGTGCATTAAAGATGGCTGTTATGCACCACACACTAAGGAAAAAGGACCAGCTCACGTTAAGCGACCACTAACCAGGTGTCATAGCGCACCGAGTCCTTTTTTTTTTTCTTTTCTTTTCTTAGAAAAGGATTACTTATTTTCTTTAAAGCTTTGTCAGGCAAAATGTTAGGAAAATAAGTGAAATAATAAACCTAGCCTCAGCAAAACTGTTGTATAGTTACAAAACAAGGCAGAAATAATTTTCAACATTTATAGACCTCACATGGACATTCAGTAAAAACAAATGGCAAGTTTGTTGGGCTGTAGATAGGAAACAAAGCACCTGTTAAACAGGTCATACAAGACCAAACCCATTTCAGTTATTTTCTTTCTTTCTTTTTTCTTTAATTCCATTTTTTTTTCTTTTTTTTTTAAGCTCTTTATTGGAATTTAATTGCTTTACACTATTGTGCCAGTTTCTGCTGTACAGCAGAGTGAATCAACTGTATTTATACATGTATCCCTATATTCCCTCCCTCTCACGAATCCTTCCCACCCTCCCTATCCCAGTCCTTTAAGTCATCACCCATCATCGAGTTGATCTCCCTGTGTTAAGCAGCAGCTTCCCACTAGCTATCTACTTTACATTTGGTGTATATATATGTCAATGTTACTCTCCCACTTTGTCCCAGCGTCCCCTTCGCCCTCCACCCTGTGTCCTCAATTCTGTTGTCTACCTGTGCATCTTTATTCTTGGCCTTTCACTGGGTTCATCAGTACCATTTTTTTAAGATTCCATATATATGAGTTAGCATATGGTATTTGTTTTTCTCTTTCTGGCTTACTTCTCTCTGTATGACAGACTCTAGGTCCATCCACCTCACTACAAATAACTCCATTCCATTCCTTTTTATGGTTGAGTAATATTCCATTGTATATATGTGCCACATCTTCTTTATCCATTCATCTGTTGATGGGCATTTAAGTTGCTTCCATGTCCTGACTATTGTAAATAGTGCTGCAATGAACATTGTGGTAGTGTTTCTTTTTGGATAATGGTTTTCTCTGGGTATATGCCCCAGAGTGGGATTGCTGGGTCATATGGAAGTTCTATTTTTAGTTTTTTAAGGAACTTCCAAACTGTTTTCCATAGTGGCTGTATCAATTTACATTCCTACCAACAGTGCAGGAGGATTCTCTTTTCTCTGCACCCTCTCCAGCATTTATTTTTTCTAGATTTTTTGATGATGGCCCTTCTGACCAGTGTGAGGTGATACCTCATTGTGGCTTTGACTTGTATTTCTCTGATGATTAGTGATGTTGAGCACCTTTTCATAAGTTTGTTAGCCATCTGCATGTCTTCTTTGGAGAAATGTCTATTTAGGGCTTCCACCCATTTTTGGATGGGGTTATTTGCTGTTTTGGTATTGAGCTGTATGAGTTGTTTGTAAATTTTGGAGATTAATCCTTTGTAAGTTGCTTCATTGGCAAATATTTTCTCCCATTCTGAGGGTTGTCTTCTTATCTTGTTTAGGGTTTCTTTTGCTATGTAAAAGCTTTTAAGTTTCATTAAATCTCATTTGTTTATTTTTGATTTTATTTCCATTATTCTAGGAGGTGCATCAAAAAGGATCTTGCTTTGATTTATGTCATAGAGTGCACTGAGTTCTTTACACATGCTACCTCATTTGGTCCCCTCTGCTTTGCCATGAGGCAGTTACCAGCAATATTCCCATTCACGTTACAGATGAGGAAACTGAAGCACTGAGAGGTAAAGTAACATAATCAGATGGCTAGTCAGGAATGGATCCATGATTAACAACCAGGCAGTCTGATTTTAAAATCCGTGCTCTTAACTACTGAGCTGCAGGAGACAAAGGCTCTCTCTTCAAGTAGTTTATAATCTAGTAAGAAATGAAAGCTTACACTCCAAGGCCGACATGCTGAATCAAGGTGAGATGACACTTTGGTGGCATATTGGATGTGACATATGAAAAAGCGTTAGCACAGAATGTGGGTCAATTCATTAAAGGTTTATGGTTTACATGGAAAAATTAGGAGATAGGACATTCTTCCATCTGCAGGGTGAGATGGGTATTTCCTTTCCTTACTTCTTCACCGTGGACATTGGAAGGGATCATTTTATTTGGGATCTTTAATAGGCATGTGAAGATGTTTAGGATCAGAAATTTCAATTGGAGATTTACCTTGGGGGAGAGGGACAGTGGCTATTGGCTTGTGTTTTTGGAAATGTTTTAGCCTGAGTGCTTTTGTGGGGTTGTTGCTTTTTCACTCTTACTATTTTCCCTGTTTAAATGCTTTCCTCCTGAGAATCCCCTTTGAATCTTGAAAGCTCAGAGAAGACAGAAAAGCAGGCTACGTAGTTGTGGTACTGAGTTCAAGGGTGAGATGGGAACTTTCAGATCTCCTTCTAGTTTATCTTGGCTCAGGAAAGGAGGCAGGTATTTGTGGTGGAGCTCTGTTCAGCAATGGAGAGTACGCGTTTATCTGGAACATCTCTTGTGCTGTAATTCTCAGGAACCAATGTGAGGCAGATGGAATGGATGAACTCAATGCCAATCTTTTCATATGAAAACATATGAAAATTAATTCTCTGCCTGAATAGCAAAGGTGTCACTAAACTATATTCTCAGTACATCCAAAATCCTGTTAACTTTATATTTTCTAATTAAATTTCATGTTAGGAATAACTTGGAGTTGTTTCCCTCTTTGTGTCCTAGATAAAACTATTATTTTGGGATAATTTTAGTCCTCTCAGTTTTTGCTTTTCTACATTTTGAAATTTGCATGAGTTAGAAATAAGCTATCTAAAAACACCTGCTTTCTTTGTACTTTTAGAAAGAAGAGACGATTAAGTTCTTTTCTAGTTCACTTTTAACTGTCTTAAGTTTGAGAAAACCATCTTCAGAAGATAGATCATCAAATTGAGGCCATTCTTAGGGATCATGACATTAAATGGTGCTAAGGATGCTCAAAATGACAAAAATCAAAGGAATAAAAATAATGCTTGACTTTCATTTTACTGTTGAATCATTTGAACTATTAAAAGTGAGAAAGTTTATTATAGTGCAACAGTTTATGTTTTCCCATTTCTAAAGAGATAAATAAATACAGAAATGGGGCCATATTTCTCCAAAGACGAATGGCTTAAGACAACAGAGAGACTATTCACTAAAAGCCATAATGAGTAGGGGCTAAAAATATAGCCACTTTACGATGTCTGCAGTAGCTCTTCAGCTATCTGCATTTTACAGGATAAAAGAGAAAGTGTCTTCACTTGCCCTGACATCCTTTATTCATCACACTTACTATCTCTCAATATTTTCTGGTGTCCAATGTATTTTCTTTTATTTTTACAATGCCCAAGAAGCAGTTTGGCTTAGAAGACTGATCTGAGTGTGAGCGTGGGGAAGGCAGGACCTGGTATTACAATTTTGACCAAAATGTCTATCTGTGTAAATTTAAATCCCAAGCAGTGAAATTTTCAGTCATTTGTTTTCATTTTTCATCTCAATTTTGCCAAGCACTCTTATGAATAAATAAGGCAGTATTACGAAATAGGAAGAGGACAGTGTCCACTCATAGGATTATTCTCAGGTTGCATTTAATAGTCAATTAAAGCTCTTTTCTATGGAAGGTGTCACTGTATGTCCTATAGAGAGAAAGCTATCCATTTGTAGTCACCCCCTACCATGATTCAGAGACTCATGTAGGGCCTAAGAGGACTAATGGGGTCATTAGCTGACATGAGTTCAAAGGATAAATAAACCTCTGAAGAAATGGGAAGTAGGAAGCCTCATAGTTCAGAAAGTAGAGGACCTTTTAATCAGGTTGCTAAATTCACAGGAAACTAGGATAAATTATCATCTCCTTTCACTGTGTAAATTCTTTTGATTGTCCTTACATGATTCTCTGTAAAGAAGCAAGCCAACCTGGTCAGTTCTGGGCTGGTGTTCATCTCACAAAAGGCCTCTGGAGCATCAGATGTTCCTGTTGTAATGGGCCAGCTGAACCCATGATCCAGTGACTCTTCCCATTTTCCGGGAACTATTCTCTCCTGCTCATCTACAGGAGTGGGCTTCCAGCTCCATGTTGGTTTGGCATGACTCTTTTCCCTGGGGTATGACTAACTATTAGGAGTTGAAATTTGTCTCTAACTGGGAACATTCTTTTCCAGGATTTGGAATAGAGAGTGGGAGAAGGAGAGAGAATGAGAACAGACTGAAAACATGCAATGGTAGAGGCTGTGGGGTGTCCATGTTTCCCTACAGTCAACAGAAGGAAAGCTGAGAAAGTTGATCTAGGGTAAAAAAGTGAGAAAAAGCAGCAGCAACTTTTCACTTTTTTTTTCTCCTTAGTTTTTATGAGAATCCCTACATCCCTATAATATATTGCTCCAATGTATTTCACCTAGATTGAATTGGTTTCTATAACTTGCAATCAAAGGATCCTAACTAAAACATAGGTTAAAGAGACACTGTTGATTTATTTGGCTTGTGGATTTATTTCCAATAATTTAAAATAGAAATCTGAAAAATGGCTTGTATCCAATGTGATATGACATTAGAACAGGAAAGACAGGTACAGACTAAATGGGGCATAAAGTATGCTTTGGAATTAATACAGAACAGAAACCAGCCTCTTACCATCTTTAAGAGAGTGGGCATATCACTTAACCTCTCTGAGCCTCAGTTTCCTTAACTTTAAAATGGAAATTATGGGTATCTTATAAGATTGTTGTTCAATTTAATGAGCTACATACTGTAGCAGCATTTGCAACTAGCTAGCAAAATGAAGGCACTCCCTCCTAGTTACGGCAAGTTTCTGTTGAGGAAAAGCTATTGACTTGACATTTTTCTCCTTTTGTTTTCTTCTGTTTGTTTGGTCCTGCTCAGTGTTGATTCAGGAACTGGAGAGGACTGAATCTAGGCATGGAAGAGCTATAGTGTCTCCAAAGAGAATCTGGATGGGTAGGGGGTGCAGATGGGCTGAGGATTTTGTAAGGAGAGAAGATAAAGAGAACAGAGAGGGACACATATAAGCGTCACCTACCTGACAGTTTTGGTGATGACCCGGCCAGGCTGACAGACCCTCTGATGAGAAACCTGCAGTAACTATACTACAGGGTGATTCCCTTCTCACCAGTCTGAGGTTCTGATGCATTTATATGTGATGCTGAATTTATAACCAGCACCCATAATTCATGGAGCCTCTTAAACAAGGGTTTCTCAGTCTCAGTGTTATTGTCATTTGGGGCCCTGAATTCTTTGTTGTGGGGCCTGTTCCATTCACAGCAACGATGTTAAGCAGCATTTCTGGCCTTTATCCACCATTTGTGACAACCAAAAATGTCACAAATATCTGAAGACACTGCCAAATGGCCCCGGGATGGTGCAAGATCACCCACGCTTGAAAGCACTGCTGTAAAAACAGGTTTTATTTTTTGTTTGTTTTTGTTTAACAGATCGGTAACTGTTTTAATCAGAGACTCCAATAAATAGAAAAAACAATCAGTAGCAATGGGACATTCTGTCTCCAACCTCTTATTCTCACAAATGGCCCTGATGGCACCACATGCAGCTTGTGAGAGGGCAGGATTTGGAACGAGAATATGTGAGTTCAGATCCTTTCACTGCCTCCTACCTGGCAAGGAACTTGATATCTGAGTTGGGGAAATCGAATACTCAGCTCTCTGGATTCTGACTGATAAGAGAGGTATGAAGGTCACTAGTCATACCGCTATCAAAGTCTTGGGTTAATATGCAGGCTATTGCAAAATCACACCTAAATGTCTGGTCATGTGTGTTGGGGAATGTGGCTTAGATGGGGGTTTTCTCACCTGTTACTCCTCCCTTTAAGCTTTAGGACTCGGTGCTTGGGGAGATCTAATCTGCCTAGGAGACTCTGAAACACACTTCCCCAGCCAGCAGTATGCACTTCTCATACTCCCAATTTTTTTATGGGGCACACTGAAAGCAGTGGGCCTCTTCCATTCACTGGGCAAAGGCTCCACTTAACACATTTAATTGAAACTCTGGACCAAGAAGCCTGCCAGTAGAGTGACTCTTAACCCTCCGCCAGTCGCCAGCTAAGAACCAGAGATTCAGATCCACTCTCTGCTCCTGCAGAAGACCTTGCCCTGGCCCCGCCCCCTGGAGCTGCTGCCCAATCAGCGACTAGTCTCACTAATTCTAGCAGCCCCGCCCCTGGGAGGCAGGGGTAAGAGGGAGGGAACCCAAACTCTTCTGGCTTTGGGAAGAAGCGAGGGACACTAGAGCAGAAATAGAGAGCAAGCAAGGGCCAAGTGTCCCCACTAAAGACATGCATCATTCTCCTTTGTCATCAGAGTATGTGTGAAGAAAATTAAAACAAAAGAGAATGTACCGGCCTTGGTTATCAGTAGTTATTAGTGCTGTTTTAAAGAGGAATTGAGTGGTTTGTCTAGCTAAAAATCATCAGACTTCAAAGTCACGAAGGTCCTTCCTTTAATTCACCACTCTCCACCCGCATCTTGGATGGCCGCAGAGATTATGTTGATTTGGCATCTGAGGCCCAGCAGGAACAACCGGTGATTAGAAAACAAAATGTCTAAGTCTCAGGAGTATACTTGATCCCGGAGGTATAAGGAGGATCAGGGACCTTATAAATTAAGCCCACTCCTTTAAGTACTATTTAAAATATTAACAAAGAAAAACAAACCCTTGGGTAAATCCTTATGTGATCTTGAACAGTGAACACCATCTGTTTTGTATTGATTTGTGTTTGGAATGGTATAGATCAGGGGTCCCCAACCAGTAACAGGTACCAGTCCGAGCCTGTTAGGAACCACACACAGTAGGGGGTGATAGGCAGGTGAGCTGGCGAAGCTTCATCTACCATTGCCCATGGCTCCATATCACCTTATTATGGCCTGAACCATGCCCTGCCCCCCACCTCAGCCCTTTTCGGTGGAAAAATTTTCTTCCACGGAACACGTCCCTGGTGCTAAAACTTGTTAACGCTGTAGATGACTCCTGCTGACCTTTGATGTATGCACAGCGTAGCCCTGGTGGGCACAGGCAGACCTGCTTCTAGATTTCTTATGCCTGCTTTTCATAGTTGCTTTTGACTGTCAGGGGCAGTAGCTCACTATTGTCAGAATTTGTTTATCAAAGAATTCTTTAGATTTTTCTGCTGAAAGTCAAATATAGGCTAAGATACCAAATGACTAAACTTATTAGAATAGCCTCTAAAATAGGCATAAAGAGACTCTGCATGAAGGCCTATGGCAAATTTCTCTAAATCAGGTATAGTATTAGTTAATAGATTTGATAATATCTGTTTAAAAAATTTTTATTGGAGTATAGTTGATTTATAATGTGTGAGTTTCGGGTGTACAACAAAGTTAATCAGTTACACATATACATATATCCACTCTTTTCTAGATTCCTATCCCATATAGGCTATTACAAAGTTTTGAGTAGAATTCCTTGTGCTGTAAGTAAGCCCTTATTAGTTATCTATTTTATATGTAGTCGTGTGTATGTCTATAATATCTATTTTGAAAATTTATGACCTCTATCTTTTCTCTCTCTCATTAAAAACAAACAGATAAACATTATTTTGTTTTGAGTAGCTGATGCTTTAAATAACTGACCTTTATTAACCTCAGTTGAGAGAATACGGGAACCACCTAAGTTCAAACAGTATCCATCAGAAATAAAAATTTTTAGGAAGGGAATCCATTCTACTATTAGATTTCTTTGTCAGGAACCAAAGAATAGCTTAGCAGTAAACAAAGAATTGAGGGAGAATATATTAATACTGTATTTTGGAAAACAGTTGCTCAAAATATGTGCATACATCTTTGTCAGTTTAACTAAATTAATTGCTTAGCCCAAACAACTTAGTCTAGAAATTATGTACCCAATATGTGCTTCTATAAACAGTGTTTTTAAAATTAGCATCGTGAAGGCACTTTTTAATACTATAAAGCTTCCTTTATTTAAAGATAAATCTCACTGAAAACACCTATGATGAGGTCCACCATAAATGAGACAGACAATTTTGGCATTTTATTGGGAAGAGAAAGAGTTATATCTGGAGAAATGTTTTCAGAAATTCATTTCAGGATCAGATGTCCTCAAAGGGTGATGGAGCCCAGAGTCTGTGCTCTTTTCCCATGGGTAGCATTTTTAGTGTCCATGTTATAGTGAGAACTCTTCCTGGAAGAGAACCCTTCCTGGAAATCCATTTGGCCTTTCTGGACAACCTCTCTTTTCCATTCTTCCCTTTTAGGATTAGGGGGATTTTTCTACTTGTAATTTGGGATAGTCTGGGAAGACAGCTTGTAACTTTATTGTGTTGGGATGAAGTAAGAGCAAATAGTGTGGTGTTTCCTGGGTCCAAATGCTGCTCAAACTTTTACCAGTTGTGTTACCTAGGGTGAGATTTTGAAGTAATGCATTTAAAGTGCTAGCATAGTGCTGGACACATAGTAAATACTCAATAAACTATGGAATGTTTTATGATTTTCAAATTACTATTATTGATCCACTATTCTTGTTTATTAACGATTCACTAAAACTATCTGACCGAATATGGGGGTTGGATGATTTGATGGGGATGCTATGACTTTCTGAGGCCTCCCCTTCCCTGTCCCCCTGTCCCCGCACTAGATGGTTTCACCCAAAGCAGATGAGAGACTTAACAAGGTGACCCAATGTGAAGATGGTCATTTTGTCTATAGTTTTCTCAATACACTCTGATTGAATCTTAATTGATACCAAGATTGATGTGAGTGGGACTGGAAGTTCTCTTAGTCCCCAAATACCTCTTCACCATTTTGTCTCAGTGTCTGAGATTCCCAACATGGGTTGCTCTTTTGCCTAATGGCAAGGAAAGTTTTGCAGAAGCAAACACAAGTTTGATTAGTTTGTTCTTCCCTTTTAGAAGTGAGAAAACAGGCAGACTACTGAGCCCTCCTGCATCCCAGCTCTTGGTACTATCACCAGAGACAGGAAGGGTGATGGACAGCTTTTTTTAAAAAAATTAATTAATTAATTAATTTTATTTAGTTTTGGCTGCATTGAGTCTTAGTTGCTGTGTGCGGGCTTTCTCTAGTTGTGGCAAGTGGGAGCTACTCTTGGTTGCCGTGCTCGGGCTTCTCATTGCAGTGGCTTCTCTTGCTGCGGAGCACGGGCTCTAGGTGTCCGGGCTTCAGTAGCTGTGGTGCATGGGCATAGTAACTCCGCGGCTTGTGGGATCTTCCCGGACCGGAGATCGAACCCGTGCCCCTTGCATTGGCAGGCGGATTCTTGACCGCTGTTTTCTCATATATTACATGGGTGATTTCTACAAGAATAAACACCTAACATGGAAACAATTTCTCAATGCTTTGTGTTGAAATCCATGGAATTCCATCGGAATACTGGCCTCAGACTTTGGTGGTTCATATGTCATTCTTCACTTCAGCTGCAGAAGCAGCAGGTGGAGTGAAAAGAAGCTGTTTAGAGTAGCCAGACTTTGTTTTGGTTGTCAGCTAAAACAGAAACCCCATCATTCTGGACTTGGCATCTTGTTAGTAGAAAAGCCACCAGGAAGCACTGAATTGGTAATTTAAAGCACAGGCTTATTCCCTGATGCAGCTGCAGAGTAGCAGGTGGCTGGGACTTAAGCAAACAGTAGCTTTAAAAAAAAATAGAATAAGGAAATGGAGATTTTTTTTTTTTTTGCACATATCAATATGGCTAAGGATGTGAGAGTTCATTTCTTGTTCTGCTGGATTCTCTTCTTATTAACTGGCTTAGCCACATATAAGAGAGCATTTCACTCAGTTCCATTCAATTTAATGAACATTTACTGAGCATCTACTGTGTGCCAGACACAGTGCTAGGCCTTGGAAATGTTCATTCTCTAGTTTGGATTTTGGTGTGCAGGCAGATATGCATATAAATTCATAATAAAGGAGCAAAGATATTTCTTCAGAGCATTGGACGAGGAGTGATTCTGATCATGCAATGGGAGAAGCCTACTAGGAGAAAGTGAGCAGATGATAAAGAGAGTAGAAATGGATTCGAAAAGAGATTCAAGGCAGTGGGAATTGTCAGAGGAAAATTTGTAGGATATCAGAGTGATTGAATGTGGCAGGAAATAAAAAAGGGATGTCCGTTCTGTGTCTCAGTCTGATGGATATGCTCATATTACAAAATGCAAAGGGTCCTTTAGATTATCTCAACCCAATCATCTGCCATGGGGGGCCACAGATCAAAGACAGCCCAAACTACAAAGATATGCAGGAAGCTTTTCTTGTTATATGAAGTATGGGGCAAACAGAAAGAAGAATTGTCAAAAGGAGATAGAGATTAAAGGAGGCTATGGAAACAAATTTAAGAATAAAAAAGAGTGTAAAAGGATAAATGGATCTAAAATGAATAAAGGAAAATCAATAATTTTTATCTGTACATCTAGTACTTCTTCGAAGCTGTAAAGGGAAAATATTATCCATAAGAGTAGTATGAATGTAAAATACCTATGATTTATCTTAATCACAAACTTGGTACAAAGCCTAGATAAAGAAAACTACAGAATGCTATAGAAGTGATTAAAACAGGTTATTAAAATGATTTGACTAAATGAATAAAAATAAAGTGTTCTTAAATAGGAATCCTCAATTTGTAAAAATATTGTGGTTCCCCAATTTTTATAGGTTTAATGTGATTCCAATTAAATTCCAACAGGATTTTTTTTTTTGAAATGTAATTTTAAGAGTTCACCCATTAGAATAAATGGCCAGAAGTTAGGGAATTTTGAAAAAAAGGAGTGTTACCTTACTGGATAGTAAAATGCATTTTAAACCTAAAATACGTATTTTATAATATTGAAGCAAAAGTACATATAAATCAATTGAATAGAAAAAAATAACAATACCCTGAAACAGGTATTTGCATATAAGAATTTAACTATCTCTATGGAAAAATTGTCCAGTTCTTATAGTACACCGTATACATTAATGTTAAATTAAAGAGGAAATGTAAAGTAATAAATTACAGGAACATTTTAAGAAAATATAGGTTATTATATGTGAAGGAAAAATCATTTTTTTTAACATCAGAGCAAAGGCATAAATTGTCACACAAAAGATTTGACTACAATGCTTTATATTTTAATAGAAAAAAGGTTGTGAATAGAGTAAGTTAAGTGAAAAAAAAGAAAAATATTTGTTATGTATAATTCAAAGGGTTAGATCTTTAATATATAAAAAATGTGTTAGAGTAATGTGCAACAGCAGGGAAATGAACAAAGAATAGGGATACACAATTGGCAAAAGATGGCAAACAGAAAGAATGCTGAGACTTTTTTGTTTTGCTTATCAAATCCGTAAAGAATTTTAAAAATACAATATTTGGTATTGATACAGGTGAGGAAAATAAAAATGCTCTTTCAGTATTAATGAGAATTTAAATACTTACATATGAAAAGGGATTTAATAATAGTCATTATAAGCTTTAAAAATGATGTGCTCACTCAGCCATTTTTCTTGTAGGAATTTGTCTTAAGGAAATGATCAAAACTGTGTGCAAAGACTTATCAATGAATATGTTTACTTCAGAGGTTGTAAAAAATATTAGTCAATAATCAGAAATTATCCAAATCTCTGAAAAGAGGACTGTCATAAATTTATATGATAGAATAAAATGAGAAGAGTTTAAATAAGAAATCTGCTTGAGGAATTGTACTGAGCCATTTCTTTACTGGGGGGATGGGCAGAAAAGAATTAAAACACGAAAGAAAGCAAAGAAGAGAAACTTTGAACCCCTTAATCACACCAGACATGGCAAATTCCAATGCATGGTTACAAAATGGGAGACCCTTATGAAACCGTGCACCTCAGATTGGGACTTGAACCCAGCCTAAACCCAGATTGGGACTGGAACCCAGGCGGCTGGGACTCAAACTTTGCCAAAACCCAAAATGTTCCAACTGAGATCACACACCCGGTTTCAGGACTTAATGAAGCTCAGGTTCTTGATGTCTCATCACAGAAAGAATTCAGTGAGAGATAAAGTGATAGGTAAGAAGTTTATTTAGAGATTTATTTAGAGAGAAACACACTCTGCAGACAGTGTGGGCCATCTCAGAAGGTGAGAAAGGCACCAGGGTATGGGGGTTGTCAGTTTTTGTAAGGGTGGGTAATTTCATAGGCTAATGAGTGGGTGGAGTATTCCAGAACTGGGCCACCACCCACTTTTTGATCCTCATGGTCAGCCTTGGAACTGTGATGGTGCCTGGAAGTTGACTTGTCCACCATCTTGGACCCATTTAGGTCTAATCAGTTTGTGTTATGTCTTCAGTCTATGTCATTCTTTCAAAGGTTGTGCCCTATCCTCTTCCCTCCTGTTTTACTAAGACCATAATCCTGAGTATTGTTGGAGTCTGTTTGGTGTCGCATGAAATAATTCTCCCTAAATGGTAGGCATTATATATTATTTTAATTATTATTTGGGGAAGCAGTTTCAGGTTAGAGAAATAAACTCTAGATTATGGGATGTTTGGTGACTGGGTGGCCTCAGTCCTGAAGGCTGAAATCATGAAGACACTTCCTATTAAAAATGACAAGGCGGGGAAAACTACAGTCCATAAAACACGTTTAAGAGAAAACACCTTCAACCAGAATGTGTTATTCACTAGACAACAGGAAGAGCTTACTGGGGCCATCTTGAAATGTTAGAAAAATGGAGTAAAAACTAAAGAAAAAAGAAATGTAACCTATAAAAATCATTTTGCATAAGATTTTAATGACCATGGGAAAACATCCCCCCATTTACTTTACGTTGAAGAAGAAGAAAAAAAGAGAATAAATTAGAACCATATTTGGATATGATATCATGATATGAAAAAAGTTTACAGTTGTGTACGTATTTACAAATTTAGTAATGGAGGTACATAGATCTACTTGTTAACAGTGATTATTGATGGGTGATAAGATTAAAGATTATTTTAATTTTTTTCTTTGTAGTTTTCAAATCTGCTACCAAGAACTTGAAATTGAAAAATAAAACATACACACTCCATTTTCAACAGCCTAATCTCAGTGCCTGGCACAGAGCATGCTTTCAGAAATAGCAGCATCAAAATGTTTAGTAATTGGAGTGGAAAGTCTAGAAATAAGAATGTCAGTGGCAGTGAGGATGGTTCCAGGACTGGGTCCCCTGTATTCATGGCAGTCTGGAAGACCCAGAGGCCCCTTAGGACAGGGAGTGTGAACAATTTTTAAAACATTCCAGAAATCACACTCTTCTCCTGCCGGTTCTCCGCCCCCTCCCCCTGTCCTTCCCCACCGCTGTAGGGTTTGTAGGGTAACTAAAGGGCTGGTGAAACATGAATGGGCTGAGCTATGGTGTTGTGCATCTGAAACTGTGCACCTCAAATTGGACTTGAACCCACATGCCAGGACTCGAACCCAGCCAAAACCCAGATTGGGACTTGAACCCACAGGCTGAAACTCAAACCGTGCCAGAACCCACTGTCTTTTAATCAAGATCACACACCTGGTCTCAGGGCTTAATGAAGCTCAGGTTCTCTATGTCTCATTGCAGAAAGAATTCAGTGACAGACAAAGTGATAGGTAAGAAGTAGGTTTATTCAGAGAGAAACACACTCCACAGACAGAATGTGTGCCATCTCAGAAGGCAGGAGGCCTCAAAATATGGCGTGGTTAGTTTTTATGGGCTGGGTAATTTCACAGGCTAATGACTGGGAGGATTATTCCAACTTTTTCAGGGAAAGGGCAGAGATTTCTGGGAATTGGGTCACTGCACACTTTTTTGACCTTTTACAGTTAGCCTCAGAACTGTCATGGTGCTGGTGGGTGTGTCATTTAGCTGATGTATTACAATGAGCGTATAATGAGGCTCAAAGTCCACTGGAAGTTGAATCTTCAGCCATCTTGGACCTAGCTGGATCTAACTAGTTTATGTTATGTCCTATGGCTGTGTCATTCTCTTAAAGGTTGTGCCCGACCCCCTTCCCTCCTGTTTCATATCCATCCACATCTTGTTCTCTGTGTGTGCTCCCCAGCTGCTATGACCTCCAGAAGTACTTTCTATGTAAAATAGAAGAAAAGTGCTTTCTTCTTTAAGCAGCTGACAGATTGGAGAATCAGAGGGAATGGCTGTTAACACGGACTGAGGATCTCTTAGCTTCCTGCATCAAAAGGAGTCAGCATGCAGAGTGAGAATTCCCCAGGACCCACAGGCAAATGTGAGGTTGATTTCAGGTGGGCTAGAGCTGAGAATATGATGTGGACAGAACACAGGGGGATTAAAAAACAGTGGGGTAAGACTGGCCATGTTCTACTCACTCCTTCTCTCTCCCTCCTTCTCTCAGCTCCTTATTAACTACCTACTGAATATCATCATACCCTGGGAGACTTGGTTTCCAAATTTCAAATGGTTCAGAGTGTAACAGAGCTACCCTTCTGGGCTAGGTTGCACTTTAGGGTTTCTGTAATTGGCTCTTCTCCTCTTCCAGGGTTTCCTGGTATTGTGTCTCCCCTGTCCCCCATTATTCCCTGAGGGATGAAATGAGTGATGATCTGTATACTTTCCCATGATATTAACTAGACAGTAGGATTTAACCCGCTTCTCTCTTGAAAGTGGTGATGATGGGAAGACAGAAAAGGATGAGTTCTTAAGTCAGTGGAGTGGCGTTAAGGGATGGGAGTAAGGGAAGCTTCTTATTTTTTAATTAAAAAAAATCCCTTTATTTTTTGGCTGCTTTGAGTCTTCTTGGCTGCTCACAGGCTTTCTCTAGTTGCAGCAAGCAACGACCCATGTCCCCTGCATTGGCAGGCAGATTCTTAACCACTGCACCACCAGGGAAGCCCAGGGGAAGCTTTTTAAATTACAGATTCCTGAACTCACACTCAGGTCTTCTGATTAAATGGATCTAGCGTGGGGCCCAGACTGCCTGCATTCTTAACAATGCCTCTGCTTCTCTCAGGTTTAGCTCCCATTGGTGACAGATGCTGGCTGTGGCTCCCAGGAACTTCTGGGAACGACAGTCAAGTGTCCAACCAAACAGGAGGGCCAGGTCAGCCCCACTTCTTGAGTCTTCTTCCTGATGAGCCCCTTCTCTCAAGTCCTCTCTGCCATTGTACGGCTGGGTCAAGAAGCAGTGTTTCTTTTTCTTTTTTTAAAATTTTTATTATTTTTAAAATTTTTTGGCTGTGGTGAGCAGCTTGCGGGATCTCAGTTCATCCAGGAATTGAACCTGGGCCATGGCTGTGAAAGTGCTGTGTCCTAACCAGTGGACTGCCAGGGAACTCCTGTGACTGCACCATTTTATAAACCACCAGCAATGAATGACGTTCCAATTTCTCTACATCCTATCCACACTTCTTATTGTCTGTCTTGGTATTATAGTTGTCCTAGTGGGTATGGCTGGCATCTCACTGTGATTTTGATTTGTTTTCCCCTAATGACTGATGATATTGAGCATATTTTCATGGGCTTATTGCCAATCTGTATGTCTTCTTTAGAGAAAAGTCTGTTCAAAATCTCTGCCCATTTAAAAATTGGGTTGTCGTTTTATCATCAAGTTGCAAAATTTCTTCTATATTCTGGATACAAGTCCCTTATCAGATATATGATTTGCATATATATTTTTTCTCCCATTCTGTGGGTTACCTTTTCACTTTCTTGATGATGTGCTTTGAAGCAGATAGGTTTTTTTTTTTTGATCATCCAACTATATGCAGTTTACAGGAGACTCAATTTATTGTTTTTAATTAATTAATTCATTAATTAAGTTTTATTTTTGGGGGTGCTTTGAGTCTTCATTTCTGTGTGGGCTTCTCTCTGGTTGCGGAGCATGGGGACTACTCCTCATTGTGGGAGTGAGGGTTACTCCTTGTTGTGGTGTGTGGGCTTCTCATTGTGGTAGCTTCTCTTACTGCGGAACACAGGCTCTAGGCACGCATGCTTCAGTAGTTGTGGCACGTGAGGAAGCAGTGTTTCTGAAGGGACTTGTTCAACCTCCTCTAGGTTTCAGGGAAAGTCCTAGGGAGATCTGCTATTTCCTCAACAGAGTTCCAGAGCAATTGCCTTTAGGTCAGTAATGAGGGCAGCGATAGCATGGTAACAAGGCTGATTGTTCAAGAGGGACATCTGGGCCTATCAGTGCAGAATAACCCTCTGTCATGTGCCTTTCAGGTAGGTGGTGGCAACCTATCCAAGCTACCAAATTCCTTTTCCTACAAAAGAGAGAGAGACAGCACTTGAGAATCTTCTTGATTATACCTCTGTCACTTGCCATGTACTGTTCACCCACCCTTCTGTCACCTTTGATTTCAGTACTGACTCTGGATCCTTATTTTGGTTGAGTCAGTTCATCTGTGTCTCAGATCTCACCATTGGCTGAGTTCAGGAACTTGGTTTGCTACTTCTTCAACCGTGAACTTGACCTGCTACCTCTGATCCAAGATATTCTCTGATCCAGGTTCCAAGAATGAAAATATAATGTACACAGTGGCCCCATGTTTTGGTTCACAAAGAGAATAGATTAGAAACCAGGTACCTCTCTCTGCAAGCACTAGCTTTAGAAACACTCAGTCAGTGTGCTTGAGGGAGCTTGACTAGCTTGGCAGATGTGTCTAAGGTCCTACCATGGTGGAAAGTCTCAGGTCTTGCCTCTTGAACTTTTATGAACAAATTACAAAATATGACCTTTTATTAAATTTCTACCTTTACGTGTTTTGTTGAAGTAAAAAAACAAAAGGTACATGCTCTGTTGGGAATGGAGAAAGCTGAAGATCTTATACTCTGAGTCTGAGGATTGAAAATGATCTAACCAAGGTCTGAGAAACAGTGATAAAAAAGCATTTCATTTTGGATCCATGGTGAGGCTCATGCAATGTAACTGGGAGGGTAAACAGACTCGTGCTGGTTCTGTTTTGGGGGGCACATGTAAAATCAGATCTGGGGAGGAAATGATGAAAGGCCAGTCCTGTGTGGGTTGGCAAGACAACTTCATCTTTTTCCTGTTTTGCCTACTGTTTTTAAGTGTTACTTCCTAGTCACTTCTACAAAAGGTCTCATCCTCTTCAGCAATCATCCTACATAGTTCCACTTGATTTTTTTCTGATTTCTTCTTCCTCTGGACTCTTGGAACTTATTTTCCACATTATTCATTTTCCATTGACTATTTCTCATTCTGTACTTTTCCTGATCACTGCAATTTGATTTTGAGCCTTTTTGAGAGTCTGTTTCACATTATTCTTCCTTGCATTGTGGAGACAAGTTTTCCACTCTTTCTCCCCTACTTCTGCTCCTCTGCATGTATCCCTCCCCATTTCCTCTACCCTACATCCTGATGAAAGACATTTTCACATATTGATGTATGGGGAAAACATTCTGGCTTACACATGAGTTAACCTGAATTTGTTGCTAACTAGAAGAGCCTGTTTGTGTCCTATCAAACATGCATTGTACATCTGCTTTAATTATTATGGAAAAAGGTGCATTGACCAGAAGTAAAGGAAGTCCATGTTAAATAAATATTAAATGCCTCTCTTCCTGGCATGCCAATGCTGGTACTCCTGTAACTGGGAAGAGCTAAATTGGACCCATGTTAGATCTGTTTCTTTGGCTTTAAACTTTGCTTTTTGTTACTTTTGTTATTATAACCATACATGATGGCCAGCCTCAGGGAACACTGCCCCTCTGCCTGAATGTTAAACTGAAGTGCCTCTGTTCAGCTCATAGGCAGACAATCTGCCCTGCCCACCTGTGTGAATGGCTAAAATTAACATGTCCCTTCATCAAGGCAGATCATTCGCTGTGATGTTTTGCAAGATGGATGGCCCTTTCACTTTACTTCCTCATAGCCTCTCCCTCTCTGATTCTATAAAACAAACTGGCATCCAGTCCCCGATAAGATGGATAAGATGGCTTTTCGGAGACACTAGTCTGCCATCTTCTCTGCCTGCCAGCTTTCCAAATAAAGTCCTATTCCTTGTCTCAACACCTCCTCTCCGATTCATTGACCTGTTGTGCGGCGAGCAGGACGAACTTGTACTTGGTAACACTCCTTTCCCAGGTGCCAAGGCTATACTGACTTGTTGCTATGTGTGTGTTGATTTTATTTATTTATTTAGTTAGTTAGTTTTTTGAAACTCTGACTTGTTTAATGACCTTTGTTTTGATGAGATATAAAACTGTGCTGAAAACCATGTTTCTCTGGAGCAGTTCCTGAGAGTCATCTGAGAAGCTGTCTTCTGGGCTGTAGTCCTCAGTTTGGCTCAAACTCTTCCTACTATAGATTGTTTTTTGAGGATCTTCATCAACTAATCCTGTTCTCAAGAATGATGGGGCTGCTACTATGAGTGTTCACTGGCTGAGAATCAATTATTAATGAGCATGGTCACTGTGCTTTGAATGTCAACGCAGGCTGCAGTACTTGCTTTGGTCCTTCTTGCTCCTATGTGGTGAATGCACCCTGGTGGGCTGTTTTCTCCTACTTCATATGCTAGTGTTCTCTCTCTATCTCATCCTGAGCATCTCTGATGCTGGAGGGAGTGAAGTTATTTATGTTAGGGATGTGTGTGTGTGTGTGTATGTACAGGTGTTACTGGAGAGTAGGTTCTTGTTTCATCACAAAAAGAATTCAGAGATGAGGTGGGGAGGTCAAGAAATCAAAGCAAGGATTTATTAAGTGGTAGTATGCTCTCAAGGGGAGAGGTGAGTAGCTGCACTGAGTTTCTTTGGCTAGTCAGTTATGCAGGGTGTGAAAATGAATGTGTAAAATATTCACTGGGGAGGGAGGATTTTGGGGGTCACATTTCCTGATTTTCATGCCAGCTCCAACTTCTTTAGGGTAGGAGGGATTTTTGTCCTTATTCAGTCTTTTTTTAAAAAATATATGGAAATTGTTTTTTTTAATTAATTAATTAATTAATTGGCTGTGTTGGATCTTTGTTGCTGTGCAGGCTTTCTCTAGTGGTAAGTGGGGGCTACTCTTCATTGCGGTGAGTGCACTTCTCATTGTGGTGGCTCCTTGTGTTGCAGAGCACAGGCTCTAGGTGTGTGGGCTTCAGTAGTTGTGACACATGGGCTCAACAGTTGTGGCTCACAGGCCCTAGAGTGCAGGCTCAGTAGTTGTGGTGAAGGGGCTTAGTTGCTCCATGCCATGTGGGATCTTCCCAGATCAGAGCTTGAACCCGTGTCCCCTGCATTGGCAGGTGGATTCTTAGCCACTGAGCAACCAGGGAAGTCCCCTTATTCAGTCTTGATTGTAAGTTTCATGGTGTTGGTGCATGATGGGGACTTCTTATCTGCAAGGCTAATTTTATCATAATGAAAGCAAAAGGTTACATTTGGATGCTGGAGATTCCAACCTATTCCCACCTTTCTTTGCCTGCCTCCAGGACCCTTGTCACCCCAAAGTGTGTGGTTTCCTGTCAGTCCAGGGGTTCCTGATTTTCTTTGTCTGCCCAAGGACCCTGTCATTTACAAGATATATGGTTTCCTGCCATTTGGCCCATGCCCCCCATTCTCTGCTCATATCTAGCTATCTGCATGTTGTAACACAGGAGTGGATGCTTAAGACTGAAGCCACATCCCTGCCAGCTACTACCAAAGACCCCGGCACCTGGTCTTTGGCTTATGCTGTTAACAGCCAGCAGGCCAGACTCCACCATGAAATCTTAACACGATGCATCTTCCATAGGACTTTCACATTGTGCATGGCTGAACGAGTGAGCAAAAGAATGAAGTAACAAAGAGGCAAAAAAAGGTGATCTTTAGAGAGGCCATCTTAAAAAGTGATTTGAGCATTTGACAGTAATGGAAGAAGACACATTCCCTGTGTCTGGGAAGGGCTGGCCTGAGGCAAAGTTGTCAAGTAGTTAGCCTGGCTGTCAGTGGCGGTCTTTCCTGTTCAGTCATCTAGTTTTCTAATCCTGCCTTCAGGCAGTCCAGATTCCTCATGTTGTTTTTATTCTATTAGTTTTCAGTTCAGTATCTACCCCCAAGACACATTCCTTTTCCTTTGTTAAGGTGAAATAAGTTCAGTGTTTGAACTCGTGTATCTGGAGCCAGGGACCTAAGGTCCAGAGAACCTGCATTTTAGAGCAATGTGGGGCAGGGGAATTCCACTGGGATTGTTGGTCTGTGGGGAGTAGGAGGGAGGGATGGAATAATTTTACAGTTAAAGGGAACTTTGGATATGTTTCTTTTCTGTTTATCATAAGTGAGAGGCTTCCAGATGTAGGGCCAATAAAGTGACAATGTGCCTAACACACAGGAAGGCTCATGCAGAGAAGGTCAGCCTTCCCTGTGGAGGGCAGTGAGGTCACATGTGTGGACATGAAGGCAGCTGCCCACGTATGGTCTGGAGGGTGGCAAAGGTGTTGCTGAAAACTCAGCTCCTGTCACTCGTAATGAATCAAACCTTGGAGGAGGCTTTTGGGTGAAGTGGAAAAGCATGAGTTAGCTGGTTTCTCTTTCGCCTGCCAAGTCAGTCATCCAGGGACTGCTTCCCTTATGTCGCTGCCATGAGGTTTCCAAAGGGAAGTATGGGAAGGAGGCAACACAACCGCTCTAATTGTCTCCAATAGGGAGTGGTGCATCCTTTTCACTTACATTCCCCTTGGTCAGAGCTAAGTCCAGTGGCCCCAACTTAACTACAAAGGAAGTCGGAAAATGCCCAGGGACGGAACATGGTGTGGATGTGTGGCATGATCTCTGATGATCACTGATAGATCTTCATCCCAGAGGGAACCTGGTAGAACTTAAAAAAAAGTGCAGACCTATGAGATCAGGCTGATCTGAGTTTGAACTCCAAGTGTCAGTTCATTCCCTAAAAATGAAGATTAAACTCATGGGGTTTTGAGCAGAATTAAAAGACGTTAATAAACCTCCCGTTTCAGTGTCTGGCTCAGAGGGCGCACTCAACAAATGTTATTTCCATCACTCCCCATGTCTGACTATGTTGGATACAGCATAGTGAACAATGGGGACATTATAACCCAACTTCTTCCCTGTGTTTACTGAATAGATCAATTTTTTGGAGGATTAGTGGTAGGAAAGCTGCCAAGTTTTTCAGGCTACTTCCTTCAATTTACTCCTTTGGTTTATCTTTAGACTTAACATTTACTAGGATAAACAGGAATATCTCTGACCATCAGAGTGTTGAACTAGAGAAATTGCATAGTCCTTCTTTCTAATTAATCTGGTTAGTCCCTACAGCAACTTTAACAAGCTATGATCTGCACAGATGAAACATTCCAATTATTTTTCTATAATGCTATAATCCTTTTACAAGTGCTTTCCTCTGATGTATAATCTCCTAGATCAGAAGCTAAAGAAGAAATATCAACTTTGATTTGCCAAGCTTATCCTTCTCACTGAAGTGGGGAAGAAACAACCCACCAAAATCTTGATTCTCTCAACAGCTGTGAAGTATTCCTGTTAGAACCAAGTCTTCCCACTGTTGAGTGCTGAGTACTCTTTCTGTGCTTGATTTGTTTCCTGCAGGGCCCACCACTGACGATGGCAATTGGATTCAGTGACTGTTTTCTTTCTGATGAGAGTGAATAAGACATGAAGTGAGCAGAGGTGGGCATGCGGGGGCAGGAAGGAGCAATGGTGAGGAAGAAAAATAGGAGGTGGAAACAGTCCAAGGAACAGTGAAAGAGAAAACAGAGAAGGGGAAGATGCACAGCAAGTGACCCCACTGGGTCACATCAACTTCTACACAAAACACAAAACCAGATAGTTGGGGAGGGGAAAGCAGCTCGAGACGAGTTTTGTGGGATGCTCACATGTGAGAATGAGCCCGCGATCTACTATTTCCTAGCTGTCAAAATTACTGTTGTAAGATTAAAAAAAAAAAAAGTGAAAAAACCATGTGGAATCGAAGACATCATACAAATATAAGTCATTTTTAGTTATTTTATAAAGATATAGTTAGATACATATAGCATTAGATTGAGAAACAGCAGGAGAGGCAAATCTTATACTTGTTTAGGAAATTTTCTGAATATATGTTATATGTGACAAGTCTAGTGAAGAATCTCACCTCATTGGGGGTATAAACAGGAAGTAGTTTTGCTTTTCTAAACAACTGTCACCAACTTTTCTGCCTGGTAGCAAGGATCATTATGGCCACAGTCTGCTTTCCTAATTTCTCAGATACTTTTTGTTAGCAAAGCAGTTTCAAGTGAATTCTGTGACACTCAGTCCTGATTATTTTAAAACAATTCTCATGCATAAATCAAAGCCATTTTCTCCCTAGTGCTTGGAGTTGGATAAGGAGATAAAGGAGAGAGTGATGCCGAAAGCTCGGCCTCTGTGCACTGGTGCCAGATTGAATCTTTGAGACAAAGTTTTGGGTAAAATAGAGAAGAATTGCTTTACTGTTTTGTCAGGCAAAGGGGGACATAAGGGGGTCATGCCCCTCAAAAACTGTGTCCCAGCCTGGGAGGATTTGGTGAGAAGTTTTGTAGCAATGGTTCAAGGATGGGTTGCTGATAAAGATCAGGGTGTGTGTAGGGCCTGGACTTCTTTAATCTGGCCTCAGGTGGCCTCCTGATGAGCTTCAAGGTTATCAAATTGACCTTGTCTCTGGAACATCTTCCATCCTGTGGGGGTTTTAGTTCTGCAGGAGAGCCTGAAGATATTGCTACATGTATCCCTTGAGGGGAAACCAGGACCCTGCCCCAAGGCTGCACTACTGTTTCTTGGCTGCTCCTCCCTTGTCTCTGCATCCCCTCCCTTTCCTGATTAGCAGCTGTTTCAAAGGCTTCTGTGCCCAAGAGATCCACAGGGTCCTGCTCAGTTTCAGGAGGAGGCTGTGGTCCTTACTTACACAGCAAGGTTACTGCCCTCTCCTGTGCTCATCCTTACCTTTAATCAGTTATCTGTCTGTGGGCTAACGTGACTGGTGGTCGGTAAGAGGTTCACGCCCAAATTGCTCCTTGGGCACAGGTAGTCCCTTCTGGGGCAGGTCACAGCCTCTGGTTGACCCTCAGCTAGAGGCTTCCTGAAAAAGTCCTTTGTTCAGAGGGTCTGTTTTACCCTGTGGCTGAAATTAGCAAGTACTTTGAGGAGATTGCTGCCTTCCAAAATGGATATGTTCTGAATTTAGAAGTGAAGAATGTTATTACTATTTTTTTTAGCTGTGTCCTTAATTGTCAAAACTAGAAAAATTGAGACCCTAATCTCTCTGGAGTTTGTGTATATTGTTACATAGATATATAATATTAATTAATGAACATTAAACTCAAGCAGGATCTATCATCTGTGTATGTATGTATGTGTGTATGTCTGTCTATCTATCATCCGTTTATCTCTCTTCCATTTTTATCTAAAGCCTAGCACAATGAAAAAAAAAATAAAGCCTAGCACAGAAAATCTTGAAATTCTTTAAGTACAATTCATTTCAAAAATTTTTTGATAAGTGGTAAATATTTCCTCTCATTTTATGGAGAAGATCACTTGCATGATGTTATACCTTCTCTTGTAAATTAAAAATATTTTTTCCAGCTTTATTGCAATATGATTAACATATAACATTGAGGAGGTTTAAGGTGTACAATGTGATGATTTTGATTTGATATACACATATATTAGGAAGTGATTACCACAATAGGGTGAGTTAATAACATTTATCACCTTACATAGTTACAACTTTGTGTGTGGGTGGTGAGAATTCTTAAGATTTACTCTCTCAGCAACTTTCAAACATTTAGTAGAGGATTGTTAACTATTGTCACCATGTTTTATATTACATCCCAGAACTTATTCCTCTTATAACTTGAAGTTTGTATCCTTTGACCATCTTCGCACATTTCTCCCACTACCACTCTTTACCACTTAGCAACCACCAATCTGTTCCCTGTTTTTATGAGTTTGGTTTTTTTTAGATTCCATGTATATGGAGATTATATAGTATTTGATTTTCTCTGTCTGACTTGTTTCACTTAGCAAAATCCCCTCAAGTTTCATCCATGTTGTCACAAATGGTAGAATTTTCTTCTTTTTTATATAAAATAATACTCCTTTTTGTAGGTACACCACATTTTTCTTTATCCAGTCATCCATTGATGGACACTTAGGTTTTCTTCATGTCTTGGCTACTATGAATAATGCTGCAGTAAACATGGAAGTGCAGATATCTTTTTGAGATAGTGATTTCATTTCTTTTGGATATATACCCAGAAGTGGTGTTGCTGGATCATACGGTAGGTCTATTTTTAATTGCTTTGAGGGACCTCCATACTGTTGTCCACAGCAGCTGCACCAATTTACATTTTCAGCAACAGTACACAAGGGTTCCCTTTTCTTCACATATTTCCCACATTTATTATCTCTTGTCTTTTTGGTAACAGTCATTCTAACAGGTCTAAAGTGATATCTCATTGTGGTTTTGATTTGCCTTTCCATCATCATTAGTAATATTGAGCATCTTTTCATGTACCTGTTAGCCATTTGAATAGTATCTTAGGAAAAATATCTATTCAGGTCCTTTGCCCATTTTTAAATCAGATTATTTGCTTTTATGCTATATGAATTTTTTATATATTTTGGATATTAACCCCTTATCAGATGAATGGTTTACAAATATTTTCTTCTATTCCATTAGTTGCCTTTTCATTCTGTTGATTGTTTCTTTTGCTGAGCAGAAGAGTTGGATGTAGTCGCACTTACTTATTTTTGCTTTTGTTGCTTGTGCTTTTGATGTATCCATGAAAATCATTGCCAGCACCAATGTCAAGGAGATTTTTTCCCTATGCTCTCTTCTACACCTTTTATGTTTTCAGGTCTTACATTTAAGTCTTTCATCCATTTTGATTTAATCTTTGTGAGTGGCAGAAGATTCTTATAAGTTTTTGGAATTATGTAGCAATCAAGTGATATTGAAAGTTTTCAAAAATGGACACGATGGAGAATTCTATATATAGGATGACATGAGATCCAAGGTAGAATCTATCCTGCAAGTTGAGGTTCCCTATATTTGATGAGGAGCAACCTTAAACTTGATAAAATGGGAACTTGTGGTTAAACTTTTTAAGTGAATAATTGCAGTTACTTATTCTTTTCAAATTTATTGTATTGTCAGTTTACCTATATAGATTTGGGTTTTATAAGCGTAAGACCAACTTGTAATGTTTCTTTGATTCTTGGAAATATTTTTGTTGGATCCATATGACCTTAGAGTCATCTTTT
The DNA here is from genome assembly GCF_030028045.1 of Hippopotamus amphibius kiboko. Classification (NCBI taxonomy): domain Eukaryota; kingdom Metazoa; phylum Chordata; class Mammalia; order Artiodactyla; family Hippopotamidae; genus Hippopotamus; species Hippopotamus amphibius. The sequence continues at coordinate 68,293,205 of NC_080192.1, read as the reverse complement.
CCTTCAGTGCAAGCTTTATGCCACTATTTAGTGCTAACCTCAGTAGGATGTGTTTTGACAAGCAGAAGCTGGGTTTTGAATCCCCTAGGTAAGATCCATCCATTGCTTCCCTTAAATTCTGCAGGTCTGTATACACTGATATATTATTTTTCAGTGTTTAGCTCCAAGACTATTAGAAAGATAGCACAGAGGAATGCTTGATTACAACAGAATCCTAGGAAATGACTGGAAGCACAACAGCCAACCCTAGGGAATGGACTGCAGGATGGCAACTTCTATTTTTGTGTGTGCATAACCAACTTTTTGTCTATTAATACAACTCCATTATGAAGGTCTTGCAGAGACATTCACTCAGTAAATTAATCTCAGCCCAATCGTAAAATTAGAAAATCTCAGAGTTGGAAGAAATCTTGAAAGCCAGGTAGTTCAGTGATCTGTTCTATGTTTAATTCCCCCAGCAATAACTTGAAAATATCTCTCAGCATCTATTTGAGCAGCCCCAGAGATGGGGAAACTATAACCCCAGGGGGCAGCACACTCATGGATATTGAAAATGTATCCTTCTGAGAAATCAATCTGTTACCTGTCCTTTCCACCCTTCAGATCCCGATTATAACCATTTTCTTTCCCTTAGATTTCTTCTCCATTTCAGTCATCACCCCCACCCCCCCCATTCATCACCTTGTCATTTGACAGAAGTTCAAGGCCTCCATAATCTTGGTTATTCTGCTTATAATATCTACTTTGTGTCATCCCTAGATTTGAACCCAATATTCCAGATATAGTTTGATCAAACTCAGAGCAGAGCAGAGGAGAATCACAGCGCTTATTCATTAAAACCTCTAAGTTTTCTTTATCCCCTCTCCTCCTCTTTTTTAGAAGCTAAATCATATCTCTCTTGCAACTGGGCTGTTGAATTTTGGATCTAAGGACAAGGTCCTGTATTTGTAGACACTAAATTTCATATTGTTAATTTCTTTTAGAAACATTTTCTTATTTATTACATCAGATACCCAGCATGCTTGCTTTATACCTTTTTATAGAAATAATTCTTGAGCTTTGAAAATAATTTTATTTTTTCTTTAATTAATAATGCAGTTTTAGGTAAAGATTTCTCCTAGGGTTTTGCACCTATTTCTAAAATTTTGTTCTGTGTGAAGATTGGTTTACATTTCTCCCTCTCTCCACCCACCTAAGAGAAGCTATTTTTAGACTGAGAATAATTTTCAAGTTAAAAAAAAGTCCATAATACCATGTCCTTCTTTTTTATGCTTATGAAAGTATATTATTTGTATTTTTAATTCAAGAATTTAAACATTACTTGTCTGCCATCACCTGTATTTCATCTGTGTTCAGAAAGTCTTTTAAATAATGATTTCTTCCTTCCCTATTTAATTTTAAAGAATAATTGTGGTGATGTTTTCTATTATTTCCTCCATATCTTCTCTTTCATTTCTCTTCCAGAATGCTTATGAATTGGTGAATATTCCTCCTTGACCAGTTTTCATGATTCTGTATATAAGGTTTTTAACCCCATTATTGCCTGAGTCAAGGAGGTAATTTCCTTTTCTCTCTGTTTCCTCTGTACCTCTCTTTCAAAAACCTGCTTTCTAGTGTTTCTTTCAGACTGTAAATGATTTCAAATTTATTATTTATTCCTTTTAATGTCATCTCTCAGTTCTTTTCAACAGACAATCATCCAAAACTTCCTAGTGGAAATGGTGGTAAGTTTTCCAGGTATCTTGAAATTAAACGTTTTCTAGGTCTTTTTAAGGAGGAGCTAATAGAATTATCTTCCTGTCTCTTCAATGCTTTTAGAAGCTTGGCCTTCCAAAATGCAAGCACTGAAGTGCTTTCTGTTCATAAGATTTTTTCTGATTGTGGGCTTAGCCAACAGTTTTCAAAAAAAAAAAAAAAATGTAGAAAAACTGCTTTGCTTTTTCAAGCCCTTACCAAGGCCCCCATTGCTGTGTACTCTCTCCCGCTGTCTCAGCAATGTCACTTTTTAGTTCAGAGTGCCGGAGGCTCCTAGTTAGGTGTGTGGCCAAATGTGCCGACAGCTGCCTTTCCTAAATTGGGCTACAGCAGCTGAAAACCTGCCCAGAGAAGAAGTGGGCAGATTTCTGCCTTCAGGGAAATCCTGGAGCAGCTCATAACTTTGCTTCCCCACATGTCTGCAACAGAAGGTGTGTGGAATAGCGATCGAGTGTTGCTTCCTAGGTGATTTTGTACCGTCTGGACCATGATCTGAGAGAGGCTTTCATGATGTTTCAAAAATGTACATTGTTCTTACTTTCCTGTAATCAGCATCTTTCTGAGGCAAGGGAATATTCCCAGAGGATGAAGAACCATGGCCTCTGGGCTTGGTTCCAAATATAATTACAGAGACATCCAGAAGATATAACTTCATCATCTTTGGGAACTCTAAATTTGGTTCAACCAAGAAATCTCACCTTCTGACCTTAGGGTCAGGCCTCCAGATCTGTTTCTAAATCCTCCTAAAATTAATGATTTGCGGTCATAGCTACAAAACTTTCAGAGATGATGGAATATTACATCTCTCTCTGTCCCTTAAGAAGGTAAAATGATGTTTTATTCTCTCTTATCAAGGAAAGTAGATGCACAGTTCTGAATATAGCACATTTCTGTTAATGGCATCAAGACTCGTCTCTTTTCTTAAAATGTAATGATATTTTCTTAGGCAGGAATTCAACACAGGATGGTTTTCAGCAGCCTCTTCCCTTTGATCATTATAATTGAATAATTATTATATACACTTGAATGTTCTATTTATGCTAATGCATTGGTTATAGAGAATGATACAACAGTATTCAGATTATGTTGGTTGTATTAAGAATAGAAAAAAAGGCCACTATGAGGTAATTTCATTTCATTATTTTTGTAATTATTTCCTCCTCATTAATGTTCTTTGGAATTTTCACATTCAAAGCTAGCGTTTATTGAACAAAATTGTTCTTTCTTAGGCAAGATCATTGTTCACAAAGCTCACAAGACTGGGAAATATTCAGTATTAGTCCTTTTAGTTAGTTTCATCTATTGGAAAAGGACATCCAAAGTAAATAAGCTGGAAGTTTATTTTTATCTGACATGGAAGTATGGAGGTATGCAGGCAGTCTAAGGTATGATGCCTCTGCTCTACAAGTTGTAAGCAATCAGGCTCCCTTCAGCTTGTGGATGTACTTTTTTGTACCTTCTCTTCCTAGTGTCAACCAATGGCCCAAGATGGCTGCCCAACTTCAGCCATCAGTTTTACATTCCAGTCAACAGGAAGGAGGAAATGCTGGGGCAAGGAGTACATGCCAACTGGTTCCTGGAGGTGTTACTTCATTTTTTTTAGGCCTAATCAGGCAGCACTTAGGCCTCTGATCCCATATAATTGCAAAGAAGCCTGAGAAACAGGTTTTTTTTTTTTTTTTTTTTTCTTTTTCCTTCCTCTGGGCAGACATGGACTGAGCTTTATAAAAAATCCAAAATTCTATTACTATGAAAGAGGAGGGAAAGTTTATTGGTAGTCAGCCAGCAGTCTTAGACTTATTGTCCTCCAACCCTTGAAGGAACCAGAGGGACATGGGTTGGAACATCACTGAAGGCAATCTGAGTGAGGCTGATAGAGGGTCATTCATATTCTGCCCCTACTGCTGGCCTGATGGGTCCATCTTGGTTCTCTGGGGAAAGACATTTCTTCCTCTTAGCTTGCATTATTATGGAGCCTACTCATGTTCTTTAAGATGTTAAAGCTTTGGATAAAATGCAAATATTCTTTGAGAATATTAATGGATTAATTACCATAATGTACTACAAAGGACATAGATGTTAGAATCAGACAGAACCACATTTAATTCTGGCTCTCTCACTATTAAATGAGTGATTATGGGAATGAATATGAATATCCTGGCCTCAGTTTTCTCATATGTAGAATGAGTACCATAATATCTTACATGTTTTATGTATGTGTGTAGTAAATTATATATGTTTGCAAAGTGCAAAGTTGGTGATTAAAAATGATCCCTTCTTTGCATTTCCCTACTAACCACACACATATCAGCTCCAATCATATCTTATATCACCACAGCACTGGGCCTCAAGCAGATGTAACCAATGATGGGTGAGTTTTGATAGAGGATGGTGAGAATTATTCTGGAGGAGTGGGAGAGCTTAGTGTAAAATCTGGGTGAGTTACTGTGGTACAAGTTCCAGGTCAGCATTAGGCAAGATTACAACTCACAACTGCATCCAGGAACATGTTTATTTTGACATGTTGCTGTGATGCTTTAATTCAGTCATTTTAACATGGGAACATTTTGATATACTCTGAAAAACAAATCACTGAACTTTTACCTTTTAAAAATTGTCAGTCATTGGGCAAAACCAGCGTCCATTTGGAGTGAATCTTAGAATGTGTTTGAACAATGGGATGGGTGTCAAGGATGAGGGTGAGACTCAAGGATGGAGTAAGGATGAGGGATAATTATTAACCACACAGGAGATATGTAGTTTTTTAGAACTTCAGGAAATCATTACTGAAATTGGGGAGAAACTCATGGACCTGAAGATCCCTTCAGAGGAGCCTAGGGCAGTCGGCATGTGTGTGCCCTGGATGTACGTCACTGTTTGTGAGTTATGATCCTGTGCTTTCAAAATTGTGCCATGGCATGTGCTGTAATCTAGGGTGGAGTTGGCCAGGAGTGGTTTCTACCAGCCTAAAGGACTCTTGTGAAGAATTGCTCCCTTCTCCCTGGTTTACGGCTCTCATCTCCATGCTGTATGCGAATGCACCCAAGCAGATACTCACTAACGGTGCCTTTCAGAGCTGTGTAAATCCTTCCCTTGATAAACTAGCAGCATGTGGATGAAATAAATGCCCTAGGACAGAATTGATATCCAGCATCCTGAAAGAAAAGCAGCATCACATATGTCATAATAGACATGAAGAGAAATTCTTCTCTGAAGAGCATTTTTCTAGACCTCAGAATTTTGTGTCATATTACATTTTGCTATTTAAAAGCCTATTTGGCAATGTCTAAAATGTTACAAAATGAAACAAAGCAAAAAAAAAAAGAAAAGATAAAAAGGTGGCTGTGTATCTTATCTTTGTTATAACGCGATGGTGAATGGTGATACTTTCTGTGTCAGCTTTACTATCCCTAACTAGGGATTTAAGGAGTAGAGTAAGGTGGCCATCATGAGGAGAAATAGGGTATATTTAAAAAGTTAGTGATACATGACACTACACTTATGGAGCTACAACTAAGAAAGCAGTGATGTGAGGATTTTGGAAAAGAAATAAGTTAAACAGCCAGCTCCTACCTATGTGTGTTACAAATCGTTCTTGGATAAAATACAAGGATCCCAGTGTTGTGTATCATAATTGGGAGGTGTAAATAAAGCATTATGGTAAAAAAAAGTCATGCGACTTTTATGTGGAGAAATAAAAATGACCTATTGTCTCCTATAAAATGGGGTGCAGCCATCAGATGAGGCTAATGTTAGGCCAAGAAATAAAACATCTATAAAATATGCTTACAATTTTCTAAGTTTTAAATCTTGTGTGGAAGTTGACCTTAAATTAAACTGTGGGTTATGTCCTGAATGGCTGAATTAACTCTATTAATTTGTTGAATTTATAAATGAACCAAAAATACATACTTTTCCCCCAAAGGAAATAAAATCTATTTTTCTTTTTTGTCTGTTTTAACCAAACAGGGAACCAGTTTGCATGGGACTGAAATATACTCAACATCCAAAGATATAAAACACCTAAAATATACCCTGAATCAAATCAAAATTCCATTTGGTCATCTGATGAGAGGGTCAAGTCATCAAAGTATTATCATGAACAGGTACTATTTTTAGCTAGTAGAACAGAAGTAAATTGCCCCTGCTTCCCCACTTTTGTTTATTTATTTATTGGCTGTGTTGGGTCTTCATTGCTGCCTGCAGGCTTTCTCTAGTTGTGGTGAATGGGGGCTACTCTTCGTTGAGGTGCGCGGCCTTCTCATTGTGGTGGCCTCTCTTGCCATGGAGCATGGGCTTCTAGGTGCGTGGGTTTCAGTAGTTGTGGTGCACAGGCTCAGTAGTTGTGGTTCGTGGGCTCTAGAGCACAGGCTCAGTAGTTGTGGTGCACAGGCTTAGTTGCTCCGTGTCATGTGGGATCTTCCAGCACCAGGGCTCGAACCCATGTCCCCTGCATTGGCAGGCAGATTCTTAACCACTGCACCACCAGGGAAGTCCCCCTCCTACCCCACTTTTAAACTTTTTTTTTTTTAGTGTACATTCTTTTTCTTTTTAATTCATTTGCTTCTAGTGCCTCTTGCAGCATTTAGATTTTCATTCATTTGTCACATGGTGCGTTTTGCATTGGAAACATTTGCTTAATATATGACAGGTTTCTCATTTCTCTAATATTTGAGTTTATCTTGGGCTTTCTTGTTGGTTTTTAACTGAAAGATTCATCGAGTAAATATGCTGGACTCTCTTGTCTAGATTCATCAGTTCGTGGAGGGAGGGCAGGGCTCGCGTGTGCCCTGGGTTGCGTGTTTCTTGATTGATGTGCTGAGGATTCAGACAGGTGCTCTCACAGAATGAGGATGGAGGAAGGTAGTTACGGAGGAGAGAGAAATCTGGAAGCCTCTATTAATGTTTGCATTTGTTGAAGAAGTTAGGAAGTTTAGATTTTGTTTGTTTTAAACACAGCTGGTGTTCAATTTGGTTTAGATGGAAGAGACTTCAATCACTAAGCCGACAAGCAGTGAGAAACAGTTACTGAAAAATTGTTGGGACTGGGAGGATGATAACAGGAGAGGCCCCTGCATGGCTTCACAGCCTCTTTGAAAACATTCAAACCTTGTCAGAGCCTGCCCCGGTTTATTCTGGGTGAACATTTCTCATCCTCCCCATTCTCCCAGGCTCACATTCCCACATATATTTACAGGCTACTCAGTGCTTACATCGGTGGGCCTCAGGGTTTGATATTTGATGCTACATTATTTTTGTTTTATCTTCCCCTTAAATGCATTAAACTGAATCATAAAATACTGCTGGTAAGACACAGGCACACACAAAAAAGGAAGGAGTGAGCCTGACACCGAGAGGCAGAATTGGGTTTGTCCTGTGTTGGAGCTGGGTACGTCCCCAAGGGCAAGATCAACGTTTCCCCGTAAGTGGGTAGGGGAAGAAACTTGCCTACACCTGAGATAAAGGCTGTGGTCACATTTTTAAACTCTTGGATGAAAGATGTCTAATAAATCTCCCAATTTCACTTTATTTTTGTTGCTTTCACTTTGTTTTGTTTTTGGTGTGCCTCTTCCCTGCATGTTGTGGAGACGATCAAGGACAAAGCCAAGCCTAACCGTCAGAATCAGAGTGCTGGGCTGATATGACCAGAGGCATATCCTAGAGGTAGACTCTGATGGTCTTTGTTAGAGAAATTGTATTTTGTTAATTCATGTTTTTCTAGAAGGAGACATCCACATTGCTCCCAGCAGAATGGGGGTGGCATTGGAGTGACATTTCTGTTTCTTTCTGTAACCTCTTTATTTCATCTTTTGCCCAGGAAGAAGAATGCCTTATTTGATTGGTGAGGTTGGTGGGAGGCTAACTTCTCTTGGACCTCATCACCTATGCAAGGAGGCTAATGCATTGAAAAGACAATGCTCGCCCATCACGCTTGCTCTTGGCCTCCACTTTGCTGATTAGGCTTGTAAATGGGCTTTACCTTGCACTTCAGGCTTTCATTTATGAGGTTGACACTTTGATCCCTCATCTTATCATTAGTTCCTTGTGTTTATGCCCTGACCCTACTGTAAGGGAAAGGAGAGGAGTAACTGGTTTTCCAGTGTGCTCACTGCCTGGGTGCTGCCTGATGGCCATGTAGGGCTTACCCCTGTTGAGACCCTTCCAGGACGGACCTGAAGTGACTCCTCAACCATACCGGTCATTAAACTCCAGAGCTAATGAATCAGCACTTCACTGAGGAGGGTACAGTGTTCTGCATTCTGAACACATCCTACAGGTGACTGTGATGACCAGCCAAGTTTGAGAAGCATATTTTGAGGCTTTTACCAGTATCTTCCTCTACCATTAAAACTTACATTTTCCTTGTATTCTTTCGGGTTCCTGTTTAGGAACTAATCAATGATTGACTTTGGTGGAGACGATTGGTTTAATATACCCCTACTCGAAAAGGGGGTATTTGTATGTGTTAACAAAGAACTTCTGGAGACAATGCTAGGATTAAAAGAAGGATATCCTTCCAGGTTCCGTGTCAGACTGTGGGGCTGCATGTGAGTGGTCGTGGTGGTGGGGAGCCCTTTGAGCACTGTTCACATCACAGCCTCCTGCAGAACTCACATAGGCGCTCAGAGTGTATTTCAGGGTGACAGTCTTTTCTGCCCGTGCTGCTGGACTAGGCATGAGAGAGTAGATGAAATGCAAATTCAGAGGCATTTGGGAATGAGAAGTTCCTTTTTTTGAATAGACTGGCATGGAGTCGAAGATACAGGTGACAGGCCAGGGACTGGGGATATTCATAAATTATCAGATCCTCAAATTCACATTCTAACAGGATTATTTTGAAGAGGTTTAGCTCTCTTTGGTTGCATAATGTCTTATTCTTTCATCTTAAGCATTCATGTTTGATAAAAACGATTCCTCATGTAAATTCATTTATTATAATTCAATCCTTCCTGAACTCCCTTGATATAGAGCTACAGAATGTTACTTTTCTTTTTCCTCTTGAGAAAGGTGCTAAAAACGCAATACTGCCTTATGGTATATGAATTCATCCAAAATTCTTGCAACAAATTCTCCTGCCTTTTTAGAAGACTTTCCCTTCTGTAACTTGATTTTTGCCTGCCTAACAGATTACTGTCTGCTTTTGAGTATACAGATACTCATTATGAGTACACGTAATGAGCACTGGATTCAACCAAAGTTATCCAGTTGATCAATTTACTCCCTTCTTTCATAAGTGGTCTGCCCTTCACTACTTTGATGCTTTTTAGCCATTTTGTTGTTCCCCGTGGGATGAATGCACCTTCAGAATGACCACCCTGGTTATGCCCCATGGTCCTGCCAATCCAGAATTATGGTACTGACAGGGGTACCAAAGGATGACTGATGTGAGAGCTGGTCACTGAACTTCCTGATATTAACCTCAAAATTACAGAGGTATGTGGTTTATCTTTCCCAGGCAATTGCAAGCTAAAATTAACAATGACATTGTTAGTTCAGTATTAGTCTTATGAATATTTGTTTATAAATTAAGGGTTAGGTAAATATCTGCTAAGCATTGAAACAGAGAGTAAAAGAAATGAGTTCTTGCTGCAGATGAAAAAGCCAATTGCCCTTATGTGCATGCTAAGTGGTTCTCTGTTCCTGTTGCTCAATCGATATAATTCAGTGCCCTGCTTTGTAGACGGTTTATGCTTAGCAAAAGTTGCTGCTCAGCCTTGGAGCCAGAGGTGCTGTATCGTCCTACTGACATGTCTTCAGGAGATTGGCCTATTGAATTAGTAGTTCCTATGGGACAGTGAGTGAGGAATTCAGCTGCAAGAAGCCAACAGAAGAGGAGACCTTGTGTTTGTTCCAAGTAACCTTCACAATGTGATTTAGGACCAACAGAGAAATGCTTTGGTGTTCCCAAATTGTAACTTTAGAAGTTCATTTATTTGAGATAATATACTATACTTCCAGGAATCCTGTGTTAAAATGTAAAGTGTTTATCCTCCCTAGGATGTCAAGTTATTATTATTAGCCCAAACAAATGAATGGTGGTCAGTCACCAGATACTAACGGCATCCTGAGGCCTGGGGCAAAGGATAGAAAAGTTTGAGACTAAGCAAGTGAGCCACATTATTAGTAAGCCACAGTAGGCTGAATATAGTTGCCTTGTGTCTGACCTAATGAGCAGATACTTAGAATGGAGTCCTGAAAGTTCTAGGTCTGAGCTGGACTTTCCCCATCTACACATAGTTCTCTTAGTTCTTGAGAACCCTGTGCCCTCCTCTAATGCACCCTAGGAAGTGCGTCCTTTGGGAAGGACCCCCAACCCTTACTGCTTGAAATCATGTTTCCTCAAATGTAGCTTTATTCCAGGATTTTTAATACTCATTTGGATGTCACAGTAAATTGCCATCTGACTACCCTTATGAATCTGATTTGTTTAAAAATATTTATATTTATACTTTTTTTTTAAAACATTGAGTTTAGCTATCTCTAGTGCTGCTCCTTAAGTCATAATTCTTTTTTTTTTTTAAATTGAGGAACATTTTTTTTTAAGATATTTATTTATTTGGCTGTGCTAGGTCTTAGTTGCGGCATGTGGGATCTTTAATTGTGGTTTGTAAACTCTTAGTGTGGCATGTGGGATCCAGTTCCCCGACCAGGGATTGAACCCCGGCCCCCTGCATTGGGAGCTTGAAGTCTTAGCCACTGGACCACAAGGAAGTCCCTCATAATCCTTTTTAGGTAAAGTGACAGTTAAGCCAAAAAGATTGACTTCCAAGACTGACAGGTTACTGGTTTCTGAAGAAAAATTATTTGCCCAATCACCTAAACATGGCCTGGAGGTATTGCTTTAGTAACTAGTAAACTCCTCCACTCTCTGGTCTCTTGTTTGTGGAAAGGGATGTGAGCTTGCTCTTAGGCATGTGGGATGATGCATGGGTGAATTTTCTACTTATTCTTAACTGCAGATCCTATGTCTAAAGCACTTGGATTGGGGTATGCCTAGCCATTTTGCTTAATGTGTTGTAATTTCATCCTTATAATCTATGTGAAAAGCTATCAAGGATTTTATCTTTCTTTAATAAGCCTCACTGTAAACAGGAATAATGGATCTATCCCAGAAAAGGAAATAGGACACTGATCTTTTTTTTAATCAAGCCTATGCTTTACCTTAGAAAAAGGTATAAAGGATGGGGAGGGGCAACAAAGAGGCTACAAACAGTCAGTTTGATACATACCCGAGAATGGCAAAAGCTCTGAAAACTGAAAATGTTTATATCCACAGTACACTGTAAGAAACGCATAAAGTCACTCCTCCGCAAAAGAAGTCAATTTTATTGAAATTTGCTGCACCTCCACAGACTGTACCTTAACTTTATAAAACATAGCCATGTGGAGGTTTGCAAATAAAATCACAACAAATTCCCCAAAGCAGAAATTATAAGGTTAGAATCATTGTTTAAAATGCTTTGACATTTGAAATAAAAGAGAGCCCTGTCAATTCACCTAAAACAAAACAAAACCTTTGAATATTGTACAATGTAAAGATATATCAAGATGGAATCTATGAGTTGCTTAATACAAAAGAAGACTATATATATATATACATGTGGAATAAAGTCTCAAGTCAAAGTATTATTCAGAGAAAAATTGATAGTTTTAATTCATTTATTAAAACACAAGAAAGGCTAAAAATCAGTGAGCTAAGATTTCAACTCAAGAAGCTGAAACAGGATAACAAAATACACCAAAAGGATGTAGAGGAAAAATATTGATATAGATATATGCTGAAAGAAATCAGTACAAATGAATGCAGAAATTACCAAAATAGAAAGTAAAAAGTAAAAGATGCTTAGTGAAACTAAAATCTTTTTCTTAGAAATAATGAATAAAATTGTCAAAGCCTTATCAACATGATCAAACCAGAGAGCAATACATGAATGATAAATATGTTTAAGAAGAAAACACGGGTGTATCTGATAAAAAAGGCATTAAAAATATAGGAGGAGAGTGTTCACTTTTGAGAATACAGCATGAGGAACTCTACAAACTCCTCAGCAAAATAAGCAGAGCTGCTGAAAACTAGTAAAAAAAAATTAAAGTCTTTGTAAATAATCCTTCAGGTATACAACAAATGAAGAAATAGCATATTCTAGAAAATCTACTAAAATTTTGTAACAACAGTGAGAGTCTGTGGCATTTGAACCACGGCCCTCTGCCTCATTATCTTTACCGCAGCTCAGCTTGACTAAAGCTCTCTTCTGGGTGGCTGTAGCCAAGAAGATGAGGCATCCTCTCCCCTCATTAAAAGGGCAGGTAATCACCACTTCTCATCCCCTTCAACTCCAAGCTGAAAAGGTTAAATTCCTGGTAAGTGTGGCCATGAGGTCAGTCTCTCCCTTCCTCCATCTAGCTCCCAGCGATAGGATAGAGGCTCTACCTTGGGAGTAAAGAAATGACACCAGATGGTAACTCAAACCCACAGGAACATATGAAAAGAATGAGAAATGGTAAATAAAACAGGAAAATAATAAACTCTATAACTATGTAATTGCTCCCCTTTCTTTTCTCAATTTCTTTTATAGACATAGAAGTAAAAATTATGACAATATATTGATGGGTTTGTAACATCTATATATATAATATACATATATAACAATAATAGCACAAAAAAGGGATAAGAGGGAATAGAAGCATTAGGAGTACAATTTCTATATCTTATTTGAATTTAGTTAGTATAAATCTGAAGTAGAGTCAGTAAGTAAAAATATATGTTGAAAGCCCTCAAGCAACCACTAAGAAAATTACTTGAAAAAAAAAGCATCGAAGGAATCCAAACTTTCCACTAGAAAATATTCACTTAATGAGAAAGAACACAGTAAAGGAGAAACAAAAGAACATACAAAGACCTGAGACATCTAGAAAACAAAAGTAAAATGGCAGATATAAATCGAATTATACCAATAAAATATTAAATGTGAATGAATTAAACAATATGATCATAATGAAATTGTCAGCTTGGATAAATAAACATGATCTATCTATATCCCATCCACAGCAGAAATACTTTAGATTCAAAGATTGAAAGCAAGCGAATGGAAAAAGATATATTAGTCAAGAAACCACCATAAGAAAGCTGGAGTGGCTGTACTAACATAAGACAAAATAGACTTTAAAAATGTTATGAGAGATAAAGATGGGCATTTTATAATGATAAAAGTTTCAATCCATAGGAAGGTATAATGACCATGAACACATATGCACCTAAGAACAGAACATCAAAATATGTGAAGTAAAATCTGATTGCAGTGAAGAAATAGAGAATAATAGAGACTTCAATATCCTACTTCAATAATGAATAAAAAAAATAGTCAGAAGATCAACAATGAAATAGAAAGTTTGCCAACACTACACACAACATAGATTCTAGAACACTCTATCCAGCGTTATAATACACTTTCTTCTCACGTTCACACAGAGCATTCTCCAGGATGATCTATATGCTACATCTTAAAACAAGTCTGGGGACTGCCCTGACGGTCCAGTGGTTAAGACTCTGTACTTCCACTGAAGGGGGTGCAGGTTTGATCCCTGATCGGGATACACAGCCAAAAAAAAAAAAAAAAAAGTCTCAATAAATTTAAAAGCATTGCAATCATACAAAGTATGTTCTCTGATTGCAATGGATGAAATTGGAAATTATTAACAGAAAAAAATTGAGAAATCCACACACATATGGAAATTAAACAAAATATTATTAAAAAAAAAACCCCAATGGGTTGAAGAAGAAATGGCAAGGTGAATTAGAAAACACTTTGAGATAAATGAAAATGAAGACACAACACACTAAAACTTATGGGATGTAGCTAAAGCAGTGCTTGTAGTGGTACATACCTATGTGGTACATACCTATGTCAGAAAAGAAATTTACAGTGGTACACACCTATAACAGAAAAGAAGAAAGATCTCAAATTAGCAACCTAAATTTCTATTTTCAGAAATCAGAGAAAGAAGAGGTAATAAAACTCAAGTAAGCAGGAGAAAGAAAATAACAAAATCACAACAGAAATAAATGAAATTGAGAATAGAAAAATAATAGAGAATGTTAATTAAACAAAAAGTTGGCTTTTAAAAAGAACAATCAAATACATGAATCTTTAGATACACTTGCCAAGAAAAGGGTGAGAGCAATCAAATTACTAAAGTAAAAAATAAAAGGGAACATTACTACCAAGCTCACAAAGAATGATAAGGGAGTAATATGAATGGTTGTATGCCAGAGATTAGATAACTTAGATGAAATGGACAAATTCATAGAAAGAAAGACACAACCTAAACTGCCCAGGAAGAAAGTGAAGCTAAAAAGGAATTGCAGTATTAATAAAAAGAAACTCCCCACAAAGAAATACCTGGGACCGGATGATTTTACTGGTGAATGCTACCAAGTATTTAAATATTCTTCACAAACTCTTCCAGAAAATAGAAGAGGAAGCAACACTTCCTAACTTATTTTATGAGGCTAGTATTACCCTGATACCAAAATGAGACAAAAACTCTAGAAGAAAAGAAAGCTACAGACAAATGTAGCTTATGAATCTGGACACAAAAGCCCTCAACAAAATACTAGTGACGGAGATTACGCACCATGACCCAAGGAGTGTAGAATATAATCTATGCTGGAGAAACAGTAAGACTGTCAACCAAGAGTTTTATTTTGTTTTGTTTTATAAATTTATTTATTTATTTATTTATTTATTGGTTGTGTTGGGTCTTCGTTGCTGCACACAGGCTTTCTCTAGTTGCAGTGAGCGGGGGCTACTTTTCGTTGTGGTGTGTGGGCTCCTCATTGCTGTGGCTTCTCTTGTTGCAAAGCACAGGCTCTAGATTCATGGGCTTCAGTAGTTGTGGCACATGGCTCAATAGTTGTGGGGCACGGGGTTAGTTGCTCCATGGCATGTGGAATCTTCCTGGAGCAGGGATCGAACCTGTGTCCCTTGCATTGGCAGGCAGATCCTTAACCACTGTGCAACCTAGAAAGTCCCAAGAGTTTTTATTTTTTAATTTTTTTTATTATTTATTATTTATTTTATTGGCTGTGTTGGGTCTTCATCGTTGCACGCAGGCTTTCTCTAGTTGCGGCGAGGGGCGGCCCCTCTTTGTTGCGGTGCTTGGGCTTCTCATTGCGTTGGCTTCTCTTGTTGCTGAGCACGGGCTCTAGGTGTGTGGGCTTCCGTAGTTGTAGCACACCGGCTCAGTAGTTGTGGCTCTCAGGCGCTAGAGCCCAGGCTCAGTAGTTGTGGCACACCAGCATGGTTGCTTCAAGGCATGTGGATCTTCCTGGAGCAGGGACAGAATCTGTGTCCCCTGCATTGGCAGGTGGACTCTCAACCACTGCGCCACCAGGGAAGCTAGAGTTTTATACCTAGTAAAACGATTGATCAAAAATGAACGAGAAGTTAAGCAATTATGATACTGGAAACAAAAACAACAGCAGAGAGAATTTATCAGTGGCAGGCCTGCCTGATAAAAAATATTAAAGGACATCCTTCAGGCTGAAATGAAAAACACTAGATGGCAACTTGACTCAACATGAGAAAATAAAGAGTAGATGGTATCATTTGCATTTGGATTCAGATTCCAAGTCAGTCATTTTTGACTATGCTAGTTGTGCATGTGGCTTAACCTCACTCACCTTCTGTCTCTTTGTGGACAAAGTGGGGTTAATCACATATGCAAATGTGAACATAACACATGGAAAGCTCCTAGCAAAATGCTTGGCACATAGTAGGTGTCCAGTGACTAGTGGCAGTATTTTGCACTTGTTTTTTTCACTCTTCATTCTATCAGCTGGGGAGTGTATTTGTCTCAGAGATCTTGCGTTTCCTTTTCTTTCTGAAGGGCAGGAAACCTTTCCAGCCCTTGGGCAGGTGATGTTTGATTTATTTCTGACTGAGCCCAGGGGGATCCTCTGAGGACTGTGCTCCAGGCAAATGCCACCAGGGTCCTTCTTTGTCCTCTGCATGAGACAGGCTGTTTCTGTAGCTGGTGCTTCCTGCCAGTCTCAGCTAGGAGGCTGCTTGACCTGAGAACACCAGGTGGCAGCTGTGACTGGTCTCCTGCTGCCCCCTACACAGTCACAGTGGGAGGGGCTGGGCCAGCAGTTCCTAGCACAACCAGGTCAATTCCTTGTCTGTTTTTCCCCATGTCCTTCATCCCCTGCCCATCTCCTGTCCTCTTCCACAGCCCCTGCTCTGACCATCCTGAATGAGAATACACACTTGTCTACAGGGTAGGTGTTTTGAGTCCCTGGGAATTTTGCCTCCATGATTCTGAAGAGGGAAAACATGCCTATTTGGAAACCTTGCTCTTTTAAACCCATTTCTTCTCTATTTATCCATACCCTTCTGCTTCTGTCATGGTAAATTTTCATAAAGATTTTATGTCTGAGGAGTTCACACGTGGGCAGTGAGGTATGTGATCTCACTCTAGAGTTGAGGTTATCCAGGAATTTGGGCGTGGTCTGTCAGAGGAAGAGAGGGCTTCTCCCTGACAAGAGGTTATTAATTGGACCAACAGAAAATGGGAGGGACTCCTGCTATTAACCCTCAGCTGCTCCAGGACCCTTTAGAAAAGATATTTGTATGTAGATTCAGTCTGGAGATAAGAAAGTGGGTTTGGTATTTCCTTTCAGTGCCTCTGCCCTTCAGATCAACCTAAGAAAAGTAAGGGCATGGAACCCTTTGAAAAATGTTGTTATACAACACATTGTTTATTGTGTTATTATTCATTTTTCATATTGTTTTCTCCCAGCAGGCTGTGAGCTATTCAAGGCCAGGAGCAGTCCTTCATCTGTGTCTTCAGATGAGCTATCTTCATAAAAGAAAACACCTCTATTTATAATCTATTTCTACTAGGAGGTTCTAATGAAAGCAGTGGTTTGCTTTGCTAAAAGCTTAGTTGAAAATTTTTTTCATTTTAGTGAATATTGTAGGTGATATGAAGGCTTTCCTGCTTTATTGAATCTAATCTAGTGAAACTGACTGTGAAAGCATTTGGAGCCATTATCCTGAACCTCACTTCTCCATGCTCAGGTCTCAGGAGGGAGTTGGGGTGGGTAAAAGCAGGGCTGGCGAAGAGAAGGCTTGAGTGCCTACTCTGTCATCCAGTGCCCAAGGCAACCATCCATATTGTGTCACAACATGGCTCTCCTGCTGAGCTCAGACAAAGCCCTAGCATTCCTCTGGAGGGGGTGCTCTAGGCAGATTCTACCTGCTGATGGGAAGAGGCAGTTGAGATGAAGTCTATTTGCTGGCTTAGCTGGACTGAGCCACAGATGTCCTCTAAAACCCCCTTTTTGACTAATTTCTTAATATCCACTTGCGTATCTGAAATGAACTCCTTTTGCCTAAGCAAGTAGGGATCTCTCCAAATCTGAGTATAGTCAGCAGATTCTTTTGCTTAATATGCATTTACCTTAAAGTGTTACTATTGATTTAACTGAATAATTCAACTATTTTACTTTGCATTGGTTGAGTTCAATAATCCTGGTCTCTAAGTAGACACACAGTTTATTTTCTTTCTTCCAGGCAGGATCTGCACTCAAAAAATGCCAGACTTGCCCATGTCTAGGCGATACAGCCTCTTTGCCTAAAAAAACCCTTTCTTTCTTCCCAATTCTGTCAACTGAAAAAAATGCACAACCTAAAAGTTGAGAGTTATGTTTTACTTGGCAAACAAACTGAGGACTCAAGCCCAGGACACAGCCTCTTACATAGCTCTGAGGGACTGCTCAGAAGAGGTAAGGGAGGAACCAGGAGATACAGCAGTTTTTGCAACAAAGACCAGATAGTTGGAACATTAAAAGACTATAGCTAATTAAAGAAAAGCAGACACCTCAAGTTAAGGAATTTAGCACTTTGCTATGTAAGATGTAAGAGTCTGGGCTCACTGAAATCATTCCTTTGATCTGCACCTTTGCTATCTGGGGCCAGTATCTTGTGCTTTCTCATGCGAGTCTCCTCAGGGTGCACCACTGTGAGGGTGGCTGCAGTGGCTAATGGCTTGATGGCTGCAACATCCTTTGTTTACTGATATGACAGGCAACATTTCTTCATTGATAACTCTCCATACTGTACATATCCTACAAGGCCTAGAAGTTTCAGGTCTCAGTCTCCTTGATTCCTTTCATTACCCCAGTTCTCATGGTTCTCAGTTCTTCCTCCAAAGAGAGCCTGTCAGACCTGGCTTCATTGACCTCTCCGAGGGAAAGGGCTATAGCTTTTAAATCTTTCTATCTCCATAGTTCTGGGGATGGTGAAGTGAAGTGAATGGATTTGTATGTATAAATGTTTACAGTTTATCAAGTTTTCTTTTACACACATTCTCTCGCTATTAAATCCGCAAAATGGCTCTGTAAGGCAAGTATTATTCCAGAAGAGAACAAGGTAGCTCAGAAAGATTAGGTAAGTGTACTGAAGATGCACAGCAAGTAAGAAGCAAAACTGGGATTCAACCGTATTCTTATTTATTTATTTGTTTATTTATTTCAGCTGTGTGTTGGGGTCTTAGTTGCAGCATGTGGGATCTTTCATTGAGGCATGCAGAATCTTTCGTTGTGCAGCACAAGTTTCTTTCTAGTTGTGGTGTGCGGGTTTCCTCTTCTCTAGTTGTGGCACACAGGCTCCAGGGCATGTGGGCTCTGTAGTTGTGGCACACGAGCTCTCTAGTTGAGGCAAGCAAGCTCAACAGTTTCCGCACACAGGCTTAGTTGCCCTGTGGCATGTGGGATCTTAGTTCCCTGACCAGGGATCAAACCTGTGCCCCCTGCAATGGAAGGCGGATTCTTTACCACTGGACCACCAGGGAAGTCTCTCAACCTTATTCTCCAAACTGTAGGCCATGTTGCCCCCACCCTCCCATGTCACAGTGTTTCTTGGTTATGAGCTGTTATGTGCCATTCACTGTTATATTCTGGGTTCATATCATCTCTACACCTAGATTATAAACTCCTCAGAGTTAAGGTAAACATCCTGCTCTTATTCTTTCTGCACCTTTTCTCTCATTATTGTAATAGGTTGGCAATTCTAAAAGCATGTATTCTGTATTATCTGATCACTGGATGCCACAAATCACTGTTAGATGGATCTTTTTTAGTCTTGCTTTGCCAAAAATCTGATTTGTCTAATGAGGTCATTAAAAGGAAGCATGAAATATATTCAAAAGAGTCTGGAATTTTATGCTGTGATGGCAGTATCTGAGCTGCCTGAGCACATATAAAAAGCCATTAAAGAAGCTGGTATGCTTATTAAATCTTAGAAAAAATTTTCCTTTAGTCATTGTAAGTGAAAAGACTTCAGTATAACACTTGCCTGCCAAGAATCACAGATGATCTAGTGGGACAGAGTCTAATAATAAATTCTGGCACTTGAAGATGGGTCCTGGTTCTAAGTTCTCTTGCCCTCTTTTCTGATTAAGAATTTTCCCTGCAGTTTGCCACAGTGTGGCAAAAAAAAATTTCATCAAAGGAATATTGGTTAAGCAAACTTGGTGTGTTCCTTGAACTCATCCTCATTATATATGTTACTGAATGCAAGCAAGTTCATGTGCCTGACACACAGTGAGGCCAAACACGCTGAGATGTCAGAGTTTGGAGCAGAGAAATGTTTATAGCAGGGCTGAGCAAGGAGAACAGGTGGCTTGTGCTTAAAATACCTGGAACTCCCTGAAGGATTTCATCAAGCATTTTTAAAAGCCAAGTGAGGGAGAGAGGTCACAGGGTATGTGATCAACTCGTGCTGATTGATGTTGAGGTAACAGAGCAGCTAGTTAACATTATCAGTCCTTAGAAGCATGTAGGCCTGGAGACTCACGATCATCAAGTAGTTAATTTCTTCCATTTGGTGGTGGATTTAGCATCTGTAAAACAACTCAGGAAGTGTGCATGAGATACTATTACCTAGGTACTTCAGAGAGGAGCTATGGTAGAGGATGTGGGGAAGGGGATAGGGTCCTGCTTGGTTATATATATATATATATTCCTAAAGTAAAGTCAATAGGACTTTCTGGGTTATACAACAATTCCCATGATATCTAATGCTACCAGTTAGCTAAATTTAGTTGTGATATGGCCTAATTTTGCTCTGTAAATATATGATCTGAAATCATATTCCCATTCAGCAATAGCTGAGGCTAAAACTATCCAATGGTTAGTTTTTTCTTTTTTAATTTAATTTTTATTTTATATTGGAGTATCGTTGATTTACAATGCTAGGTTAGTTTAAGGTGTACAGTAAAGTGATTCACATTCATTCTTTTTCAGATTCTTTTCCCATATAGGTTATTACAGAACACTGAGTAGAGTTCCAATGGCTAGTTATTATAAAATCTTATGTTTAGCCACAGTATTACTCCCTACAACTTTAAATCTTTTGCTTATTTTTAGTGTTGTTGTTGGAGAAAGCTAAAGAAGCTCTTTCAAGTCTGTAATTAATGCATATGAATGTAGTCCAGGGAGGCCTTCATGGTTGCCTATGATGTAGAAGACATCAGGCCAGGGACAGAGTATATGAGGGTGAGGGACACTTATTATACCTTCAAATAGCTTAGAATCAAGTATGCAGTTAAATATGTAGAGCCACCACATGATCCTGCAATCCCACTCCTGGTCATATATCATACATCTTTTGAAAACCATAATTCAAAAAGATACATGCACCCCAATGTTCATTGCAGCACTCTTTACAATAGCCAAGACATGGAAACAACCCAATGAAATATGTAATATATCATTTTATATGTACATATAAAATGAAATATTATTCAGCAATAAAAAAGAATGAAATATTGTCATTATAGCAACATGGATGTACCTAGAGATTATCAATACTAAGTGAAGTAAGTCGAAATATTATATGATGTATATGTGAATTCTAAAAAATAATACAAATGAATCTATTGAGCAAACAAACAGATTCACAGAAATAGGAAATAAACTGTGGTTACCAAAGGGGAAAGAGAGGAGGAGAGGGATAAATTAGGAGTATGGGACTAACAGATACAAACTACTGTGCATAAAGTAGATAAGCAACAGGACTTACTGTCGAGCACAGGGAACTATACTCAGTATCTTGTAATTACCTATAATGGAAAATAATATGAAAAAAAAAATTACCCTCTCCCTTTTGCAACCTGCTTTGCCCCCCAGGAACTGACATACATGGCTGATGTTAGTGGCTTTTGCTTGCTCTTTGGTTTCTTGCTTGGCCAATGGAAAGTGCTGGCAGGATCTCTGGGGCAGGGAGCTGGTGGTCATTGCATTTATTCTGCTGGCTCACTCCATGCCATGGCGTGGTACAGGTTAGTAGGGGCCAGGTTCCTTCGGCTACAGGACTCATAGGGTCTGGTAACCCCTCTCTTGGGGGTAATTCACCTCCCTTATTAGTACCCTTAATCCTGCCCTTCTTTAAACTCATCTCAGTCACCTCTTCAGAATGAGCCATCTGTTTCCTGAGGGTACCTTTAACTGTCTGTTGTGTATTTTGGTTTTATTGGTGACCAAGTTGTGGCACTTTTCCAGCGTTTCCAGAACTGCACATAAGAATTCAAAAGTGGTCTAAACAATGCAGAAGAGAGTGGGACCTCACTCCCATTAGCCTTTAAAGCCAGGTTTCTATTTATGCACAATTTTTTTTTAGAGAGGAATTGTTTGCAACTAGTTGACAAAGGTTTGTTTCTACAGTTAGCCAACTCTGACCAGTGAAAATAGCTTAGCGGGCAAAAACCTCCTTTGTCATACTGTTTATTATAATCGATTTTCACCGATTTACTACAAAGCTGAGTCTGTCCTAGAAGAATCAAGCTGCACTTGGAGATGTGTAATGCAGGGTCATCTCCACTGGGAAACTCAGCCCCAACTGCCAGGACAGCCAGGGCCCCTTGGGATTTGTTGATGGGGGTGGAGGGGTGGGGTGGGGGAAAGGTATATAGGAATGTGTCTTTATTGTCACCTCTGAGTTTTCAAAAGTTTCAAAAGAAACTTTTTTTTTGTATTAATTTACATCTTATCTCCATAGACAGAGTAGGCTGTTTTCACTTGAGACATAAATTTTGCTTTTCCTGATGGCCCCCCACCTCAAACTTGCTCTTTCTGCTCCAACTAAAATTTGTCTCTCCTCTTCAAAGTGGAGCTGAAATTCCCCCTCTTCTCCAAATCCACCCTTCTTTTGTCCTTGGACGAGGAATGTGTCTTACAGTTCTTTTAATGTCTCTCATCAGTTAGAATGGGTTAGGCCATTCCTTCTGGACTGGGGAAGGGATCTCCAAGCGACTTCTTGGCTAAAAACAGTTTGAAAATTTGAACTCACATATGCGTTGCTCAATTAAGGGAAGAATTACAAATAAAATCTTTTTGCTTAAGAAGTAGAAGTATTTCTGTCTGTATTTCTTCATGACATTTCTCAGTTGGCTCTTGTTCATCCTTTAGAACTCCTCTCAAGAATATGCCCAGCCTTTGTGGGCATCTTAAGCCCTGCCCCGCCCTGAGCTGAGTTTGGATGTCATTCCTCAGCATATCTGGATCTTCTTGGTCATGAGACTTAGTCTTGAGTTGCCCTTGATTCGTTCCCATTTCTTGCCCTTTCTATTATGAACTCCTTAAGGGCAGGGACCATTCGGTTTTAACCTTATATACTTGAAGCTGAAAAGAGCCTCGCACATGGTAGATATATAACAAGGGCTTATGAAAAGCAAGAATGGAAAAAAAAATGAACATAAAAATCACTATATGTGTGTCTCTGATTAGGATTTGAGCTTCAGTGCACATAAGAATAGCTGGATGAGGGACTTCCTAAGTGGTGCAGTGGTTAAGAATCCAAGGCAGGGGACACGGATTCAATCCCTGCCCCAGGAGGATACCACACGCTGCAGAGCAACTAAGCCCATGCACTACAACTATTGAGACTGCGCTCTAGAGCCCCTATTGAGCTCTTGTGCCACAACTACTGAAGCCTGCACCCTAGAGCCCATGCTGCACAACAAGAGAAGCCACCACAATGAGAAATCCGTGCTCCACAATGAAGAGCAGCCCCTGCTTACCGCAACTAGAGAAATCCCGTGTGCAGCAACAAAGACCCAATGCAGCCAATTAATTAACTAAAAAAAAGAATAGCTGGAGGAGTTTGAAAAAAAATAAATAAAGCACACTCCTGCATCTTGCCCTTGTGTGTCCATTCTCCCCAGGAGATTCTGATTCATCAGGACTGGGGTAGAGGACTAAAATGTGAATGTTTGAAAATATCCACTAGTGGTATGACAGAGGCAAAGGATAAGAGCCGTCCATCTGATTTCTCCTAGGAGCAGGAGGGATGCTGGTCAAATTTGCCTCTGGATTCACAGACAACTGCAATAAACTTGAGACGTCAGAGGATGTGCCTCACTCTGTTTTGTTTTGGGAACCTAGGGGGACCTTTATCCTTTGCAATTTGAAAGCAATCATTTTATGAAGACTTGATGGGTGAGGTGGTCGAATGGCTTTGTGTACAGACACATTGAAAGAAACTATGACAACACTGAAAGAATTTTTTGGTGAAAATCAAAAATTCTTAAAAGATTACTCAGGATATCAGAAGTTTTCAGGTTATGATCTTCCATTTTTCTGGGGAAAGATTAAATATTCCCCCTTAACTGATTGCTTTTTGTGAATTCTTGCCTTCGTGAAGAATTTGCTTCTGCAAGTACCTCCTCCCTCTACATTATTAATTTTCTCATTTTTTGTTGGATCATTTCCAGTATCAAAGATGCTAAAATATCTTACGTCTATTAAAAAAAAAAAGCACTATAGTCTTCACATCTCCCCTCCCCAGCAATGTTCTATTTTTCTGCTTTTATTTACAGTCAAACTCTACAATAGAAACTTGAAGAACAGTATCTCTGAGCTGACAAGGATAGGTTAAGAATTGGGGTCATAAACTAAAAAGCTGGGTTTTGGAAAAAGCTCAAAGAGGGGGTGCAAGTACAATTTACATTGGATAGGAGAGCAGAAGTCTAAAACTACATATCAGACACTCTCAATGGCCTTGAAGTGAGAGGAGGAGACCAATCTTGCCATCAGTTGAAGAGCAAAGGATGAAATAGAGGCAAGGAAGGAAGACCGTAAGCCTGTTCTTTCTAACAACTTGCCTATGAAGAGAAGGAAAGAAACTCAAACATGCTTAGAAGGACTAGGAGATCAATTTGAAAACCACAGGGCGTTATCTAACCTGGATGAAAATTAGACAATTGGACTATTTGGAAAAAAAGGGTGAGGTTACTTAATGAAAGCTGGCTGTACTTGACTGTGTGAACTGCATTTCTGTCTTCAACTCATCATAGTGATTTCCTGATTTTACTATTTAGGAGTGGCAAGTGGGATCATAACCATCACAGAGAGATTCCCCTCCTCTGTCACCAGAATAACATGTAGCAACCCTAAGCATTGAAAGTTGTCAAGTTCAAATGGGCCACCATGGGAGACACTGAGTCTCTGGCCATCTCTCATGGTTGATAAAGTGACACTTGAAAATACATAACCCGCAAAGTTCAATTCTATCCAATGGCTTCTCCTAATGTGACGGCAGTACAGGAAATCCCACCGTTAGAGTCAGTTTCAAGAATATGATCTGAGCATATTGTATTGTGTTATCTTAGATTTGGAAGAGTCCAGCCTGTAATCCAGTTTAGAAATCTATTCCACCATCACCATAAAGCCATCGCTTGAACGTGCCTTTCGGACACTAACTGATTCCTAATCTGTTTTCTTTGTAAGGGAAACTAACTGCCATCTGATTCACCTGGGGTAGCTTGCTGGCACTTTATAAAGAAGAGGGCTCTCAGAAATAGGAAAGAGGGCAAGAGGTCTGAGAATATGGAAATCTTTCTAGAATGCTGCTTTAGAAAGGATATAGCTTTAGGGGTTAAAGCACCATCAAAAGAATACAAAGAACACATTTTGGGTGTCAATTTCTTTCATCATTTTGCCCAGCTTTGGCTATGAGTGACAGAGCCCATGGATTAGTGCCTAGCAGACTGCCTGGCACTGAGTAGGTGCCCAATAAATGTTTGTTGACTAATAAATATCTGTTGACAGCATGCCTACTATTTAAGAATAGGTTTCTTGGCGTAAAGAAATTCTGGATTTGATTGCTGGTTTCACTGTAAACTCATTGTTCCTGTTACCTCACTGACTCTCGGGTTCTGTTCTGTGAAATGGATATATGGTCATACTGATCTCATTGGGCATCTGTAAATGTACGTAAATACACAAACACACACTATAGGTATCTTTATCTCTGTCTGTCTCCTTTTCTCCCTTTAAAGAAAGACAAAATCATGCTTGAGGAGTATATACATGGCAGACATTGTTCTAAATATTTCCTATAAATTAACTCATTTACCATTCACAACAAATCTACATTTAAGGTACCTTTGCACATGAAGGAGCAGGCAGAGAGGCTAAATAATTTGCTCAACTAATAAATAGAGAGCTGGGATTTGAAGTTTGGCAAGAGCTCTAATCTGTACTCTCAACCACTGTATCACCTTTCCAAGGTGATGCATGTACAATTGTATACTATTGTGCTGGACACAATGTTCCCTTTGCACTACTATTACTATTATTTTTGTCAGGTTAAACTCTTGTTATGGCTCAGAATGTCCCCTGAAAACTGAGAGAACCAAGATCTCCCAAGCTGAGAGGCTGGGGTAAGATGATCTCTGTCCCAGAAGACCCAAACAGTAGCATGCTTTGGCGATAACCTCTGCTTCTCCAGCATTTGTTTGAGTTTTATTAAATGTGATTCTATGACAGCCCCCCCCCCGCCCCCAGGGAGAAACCAATTTCCTTGGGTTCTCAGTATAGCATCTAGCGTGGTACACGCACTTGACAGTTCACTTCCAAAGTGATTACCACACTTGTGTTAATCTATCAGCCAGCCGGTGACCCCCAAAGATTCAGGGAGACTGAACAATGCATTACTAGATCAATATCATATTTCACTTTGTCAGCAATGGATGTCTGGGATTGCTGAGTAGGATGAGAGTGAAATGAGTTATTGGATTATTGAGCGGCTTCCCTCTGGAGTCGTCCTGGAATTCATCAGATATTAACTAGGAGCTGAATTTTTGTTGACCATAGACCCAGAAAGAGATAAAAAGTCTTTTATTTGATAGCTGATAAAGTATAACTTATGGGGCATGATGTAATTAATGAGAAGCTTTCCTGGTGATAAAGGAAAAAAAGCCCCTTCTATAGTTGGTAGTAATGGATTATATGTTTATATGCTCCTCTAACTTTCCAAACTTTTTCACATACGTTATATTTCCATAAATATTCCCCTCCACCGTGTGCCTCCTTACTCCTTATTCTTCTCAGCATTGTTGAAGGAAAAATGAGTTTTCCTGGATAATTTTTCTCCCCCTTTTGTTTTTGGCACTAGATTATGAAGGTCAGTTATTTAACACACATTTGTGTGTTGTTTTCTCAGGGCCGGGTTCTATGGTTGACAGGGTTGAATGAAGCACGTTACCTATTCTCACAGAGCTTGCAGTCAAACGGGGGAGGGAGAAACTGAAAAAAGCAACAGCTGAGTATCTTGGAGCTGATTCCACTCTATAATATGACTGATGCTTCCAAAGGGGTTAGAAAGGAGTGTGAGAAGTGAAATGACCCAAATTTAAAAATCATGGGGACGATGTGCAGAGGAGGCACTGGTTGCCAAAGAGTTGGGGCCCTGTGCTGTGTGTGTGTGTGTGTGTGTGTGTGTGATGTAGAGTTAGATCTTAGGAGTTCTTTTATTCCAACCAAATGTCTGAGAAGTAACTCATGGGCAGATATGGGGGAAAGAGGCAACTTGATATCAGTCAGGATAGGACACACCAGCCTGCAGTGACAACTCTCAACTCTTAAGTGCTTATTACAACAGATGACCTTTCTTGCTTACACTGTTTGTCCACTTCAGGTCAGCAGTGGCTTCTGTCCAACATTTCCTTCCTTTTGGACCCACACTTATGGAGCAGTCACCATTTTGAATTCCTGGAGTTGTTACGTCAGAGGGAGAAGAGAGTGAGTTTCTTGAACTGGCCATTAAACATTCATAGCTAATTGGCCAGAACTAGTCATGCAGCCTTGAAGAATCAGGGATGGGTAGAAGTCTAATACCACCTTGTGCCCCCGAAGGTAGAGAGCTGGAAATATTTCATGAACAGCATGCACACCAAACTCAAACCACCACTGAACTCAGAACAAGGAAGCCAGATGCTAGTAAAAGAGATTTCAGGAACTCGAGGTATGGGAGGGGGCGGGGGGTGAAGGGGAAACTGAGACGAAGTGAGAGAGTAGCACAGACATATATATACTACCAACTGTAAAATAGTCAGTGGGAAGTTGTTGTATAACAAAGGGAGTCCAACTTGAGGATGGAAGATGCCTTAGAGGACTGGGGCGGGGAGGGTGGGGGGGACTCGGGGTGGGGGGAGTCAAGGAAGGGAGGGAATACGGGGATATGTGTATAAAAACAGATGATTGAACCTGGTGTACCCCCCCAAAAAAAAATAAATAAAAAAAAAAAAAAGAAATTTCAGGCTCTTTTCCCAACACCAGAGAACAGCAGTGAGCAAAAGTGAAATGAACAGAGGAATAAAAATCAGGACGACTGGATTCTAACCTCAAACCTGATCAAGAAGATGTATCTCAGTCAGTTTCCTTACCAAAGCCAACTTTATAGAAATATTCTGAGGATTAAATGATATTAAAGTTTTATGGGTAATAAGATTGAGGAAACAGCTGAGGAGCCCTGAAGGTTTTCCTGCTATTCTCCTCTTCTCTGCTCTAGTGTCTTTGCCTGCTGGACCCAGGCAGCCGTGTTTTCTTCAGGGTAAATGAATGGAAACAGCTTGAGTACTTGTCTCAGGAAGTAGCCAGGTCTGAGTCTTTAGGGAGAAAGAAGTATGAAGTTGAGTGAGGGGCTAGTTAGGGGCTTTGCCCCATACCAGATATGTTTGAACATGCGAGGAGGGTATTGTTAAGAAAAAATTATTGAAGTGTAGTTAATTTACAATGGTGCATTAATTTCTGCTGTACGACAACATTCTTCAGTTTTATATATATATGTGTGTATACATATACTCTTTTTCGTATTCTTTTCCATTACAGTTTAATACAGAATATATTTTTTAAAGATTTATTTCATTTTTTATTTATTTTATTTTTGTTTGCATTGGGTCTTTGTTGCTGCACACGGGCTTTCTTTCTCTAGTTGTGGCAAGTGGGGGCTACTCTTTGTTGCGGTGCATGGGTTTCTCATTGCAGTGGCTTCTCTTGTTGTGGAGCATGGGCTCTAGGCACTTGGACTTCAGTAGTTGTGGCTCGGGGTCTCTGGAACTCAGGCTCAGTAGTTGTGGAACACGGGCTTAGTTGCTCCGCAGCATGTGGGATCTTCCCGGGTCAGGGCTCAAACGCCTCTCCCCTACATTGGCAGGTGGATTCTTAACCACTGAGCCATCAGGGAGGCCCTATCACAGGATACTGAATGTACTTTTTTGTGCTATACAGTTGGATCTCATTGTTTATCCATTCTCTCTATAATAGTTTGCATCTGCTAATCCCAAACTCACAATTCATCTCTCCCACAGACCCTCTCCCCCTTGGCAACCAGAAGTCTGTTCTTTATGAATGACTATGAGTCTGTTTCTGTTTCGCAGATAAGTTTATTTGTGTCATGTTTTAGATTTCACGTATAAGTGCTATCATATGGTATTTGTATTTCTCTTTCTAAGTTACTTCGCTTAGAATGACAATCTCTAGGTCCATGCATGTTGCTGCAAATGGCATTATTTCATTCTTCTTTATGGCTGAGTAATATTCCATTGTATATATACAAAATATCTTCTTTATCTATTCATCTGTCAATGGACATTTAGGTTGTTTCTATGTCTTGGTTATTGTAAATAGTGATGGTATGAACATAGGGGTGTATGCATCTTCTTGAATTATAGTTTTGTCTGGATATGTGCTTAGGAGTGGGATTGCTGAATCATATGGCAACTCTGTTTTCACTTTTTTGAGGAACCTCGGCACTGTTTTCCATAGTGGTTGCATCAATTTACATTCCCACCAACAGTGTAGGAGAGTTTCCTTTTCTCCACACTCCCTCCAGCACAAGGGGGGCATTTTGGATGTTTGCAGTGACTGGAGTGCACAAGTGGCATTTGGCAAATATTAGCTAGGGATGCTAATTGTCCCGCACGATAAAGAATTGTATGACTCCGGATACCAACAGTTGAGAAACATGCGAGGGAAGCAGCTGTCAACAGAGGATACAGAAGCTCTGTAATTTAAGATGGCTGTCATCTCCAGAGAGGCTTTCAGTGAGACTGCCAGATTCTTGAGAATGGGGTTTTAGCCTTCTTTTTCTACTTAAGTGGCATTGTACACAGTTACCACTCAATGAAATACATGATGAACAAATGCCCTAGTTACTGTGTTCCTGGCTTTTTCCTAGCTCTTGTATGATGGTATTCCTGAAGACAGCTACAGGCTTCAAAAAAAGGTTTAGGTGAATTCATGGATGGCATTCTAACAAGTTAAAAAAGGGCAGATAGGGATACCTGTGGTATGTCTGCTAACTCTTCAATTTAGCATCAGGGAAGAAGGTGATACTTCCTGCTGCATGCCCCTTGATGCCTTGACCCCATCAGAAACAAGACAGATTCTTTTCCTGAGATACAGGGCTTGATCCTAAGTCTGGGTTAGTCTTTGGTTTATATACTCCCCCTGCTTGTTTGCCATTGACCATCTTTCCGAACTCTTCTTTAATGTCAGGTTCAGTTATGCTTCAGAAATGATACATTCTTCTAGACTGCCTTTTTTTGTTTGTTTGTTTGTTTTGTTAGTTTTTTGCTTTTGGAAAGATCTTAAACAAAAGGTGAGATTTGTGTTTAGAATAACTTATTCTGCAAGTGGAATGGAGGGTGACAGTGCGAGATAAGAACTTAAAAATTCTAGATGCAGTCAATTCTGCTATAATGCTTGTTTTGAGAACACAAATTTGTTCTAATGTAATGGAAATATTAGAACACGATCTGAGCATAATGTGAATTGAGGGTTTGCTTGTGCGCAATTTTGTCCACCACGAACACTAGGTGAATACAGAAACTGCACTCGGCTGAATGGAGCCATGGAGGAAGGCACGGAAAGTACACACACACCTACCCACTCCCCCAGTGCAATGCCTGTGCTCTGAGCCACATTTCTCCTTTTCAAGTCCTTCAACATTCTGCTTTCAGATAACCCACCCTCTACCACTTCACAACAACTCACAGCTGCAACCCTTCCAATACCTGAGTACCCCCGCAAACCTCAGGTCTTTCTCAAGGTGAAGAGCCATGTTTATTGTTGGATTTATGTTTTCCTTAACCATTTAAGATGTGTCAAACTGGGCTACCATTTTTCTTTGTTTCCTAGCTTCTGTTTTTGTGCCACTGATAAAGATTTTGAAGGTTGTGTCACCAACTCCATTTTTCCCCATGAGCCCTGTCATTTTTATTGCACAAAATTGCATCTCATGGTGATTTTTTAGGAACACATATGTCACATTAGAGCAGAACTGACTGTGACCTTTTGCAATCCAACTTTTGGGATACTTAGCCAAGATTGCTTGCAGGGAGAAGAAGGGGCACAGCTTTTACCCCACTTATTATTCCATGAACCCACATGGCATGATAATGAGGAAAAACCTTATCAAGAGGGAGGAAAAGGGGAAGCTTTGGGGAAAATAGTTATGTATCTTTACATGGAGTGACTAAGAAATTACTCTGTGGTACATGTCCACTCTTGTCTTCATGGGCCTACATGACATAGAAAAGAGAGATGACCCTTCCTCAGTTTTATAGGCCGGCCACAAATTCCTCTGTGGAGCATTCCTATTCTGAGTTGTTGATCACTTGTCTTAGTTTATGTGCTCAAGACATATATTTCATAAACAACAAAATTCCAGAGCAATAAATGGTGCTTAGAAATTTACTCAAACAGCACAAAGACAATGAATAATAAACGTTCTTTTTAATTTTGAAATAACACCTAAAACTCACCTTTTGCCTTAAATAATTAGGCAATGCAAGTTTTGGAACAGGCTTCACTTCATACATCAAAAGAAACTGGGTTTCTTAACAGAATAATGGAAAAGTCTGAGAGCTGGATGACAGGGCTTATGCAGAGGCTAAGGGAGTCTTTCTTCCACCTCTATCTTTCTGCTACTCTTGGCTCCTCCTTCTAGCTTGAGCATCTCTCATTTTGTCAGTCTGGGCCTTGTCTTCACAGACTAGTCAGCATCCCTGTGAATAAAGCAGAAATGGTATGAGTCTTTTTAGGTGGTCTGCAATTTATAGATGATTCTTAGGAAAACTAAAGACCCTTCAAGATTCAAAGGATTGAATTGCTAAAGGTAAAATTCCAGACATTGTAGTGTTTTTGAGTTTTATTTGAGGGTTAAAGTTTTATTTAAATTATAGTTATTAGAGAAAGATTCATTTAAAAAAAAACAAAAAACTAAAACACATACAAAATGGGTGAATAGTGTTCACAGGTTAAAAGGGCAAGTGAAAACCATCAAGTCCAAGCTTTTTGAACACTGCTGAGGGATTTTCTTGGTGGGGCTGGGTGCAGATGAGTAGAAAGGCAAATAGTCAGGTTTCAACTTAGATCTGCATTCATTTTATCTAAGATTTCTTTTAAGAAAGAGTTAAGCTGCTTAAAAAATATTTGCAAACCAGAGACTTAGCCTCCTGTTTGTGGGGCTTCTGGCTCAATGCTTTCTCCATCAATTGTCCTTTGGAAAAGAAGTTCTTTTTGAATTAGAGAACTGAGCTACTTAGCTTCCAGGTGACACAGAGCAGGGCTTAGTCTTGATGAGTTGGAGAAGGAGCAAAGAAACTAGGTTTATTGATTGCTCATGAAAGGCAACACACTGGGCTGCAAATATGTTCCATTTTATTGTTTCGATAACACAAGAAATCATCCCCATTTTGTAGCTGAGAAAACAGAGGCTCAGAGGTTAAGTCCCACAACCCAGGTCACAGGACTTGGCAATTACAAAGCTGTCATGGAGTCCAGGCCATTTCTCTGATAAAACAATTTCTTCACCCTTCACACTATGTTGAGCAGGAAAAATTTCAGGAGGAGAGAGATAAAGCATGTTACTGTGTCTGCTGCTAGCAAGCTGACGTGAGGAGAGAGTGAGACCCACTCAGTACCAATGTCTATTTGGGGAGGGAGGGTCCCTATTATGAAAGTTCACTTGGCTTTTCTAGCCCCAGGTAATAGCTTATCCCACAGCAGCATTAATGCCTCTTGTTTTCACCCCCCCTCCCCGCCCAAATATGATGGCATCTCTATGTATATTTGTTGCTATTTTCTTTCCCCCTGCAATACTGACCTGCACTGTAACTGAGTCTGCCTTGGCTCATGCATTTCCAACCAGAGTCCTTGAGGCTTTCCCTGGTTTACTACTCTTGGAGAGCAAGTCCCAGGAGAGATAGAGGAAGCAGATATTAACCCCCAAGAAGAGAAGCTGGATTCTGCTTCATGGTCTTTGCAGTTATAATTCTCTTCCTTGTCTCTCTTGCTTTCTGCATCTGTCCACTGTGCCTATAACCCCAACTGGGGCCTCTGTTGCTAAAGCTTCACCTTCAGGAGTATAAACAAAAATCTCTTTTCATTTATAGGTAGAACATTTTGCTGTGTTTGTTGTTGCTATTTTAGTATAATTTTAATAAAATGGCCAAGAGGAAAATGAACGAGTGACTAAAACTTACAATTGCATGTCCATACAGAGATGGCCCAATTTAAAGAGTGGTGCCTTGAACCCATTCATGGAAGGAAGGTGGTGGCATCGCACATGAACTCTTCGCATCTCCTTGTTCATCTTAGATGAGGAACATTCCTACAAGTCGTTTGTGGAAGCTTGGGACTTACAATGGGTTTTGTTTGGGTTTGAGATGTTTGAAGTGAAGACAGATGATGTAATAGGGAAGAACAAATCTGATTCCATATTAGATCTGTTTCTTCTACTTTAACCTTTGTATTCTATTGCCTTTGCTTAGAGTTAAGAATGTTGTCTATAGCCTGAAATATACAGGATAGTCCATTCTCAAGGCTATGACCTTTATGAGTAGAACACTTTTCTATTCATATAGAGCTAAAAAGTTGCAGAACAGAGAATAACGCTTTTCTTGTCGGAGGTTTACAGGAACACCATGACCTGGTTGACCTATGTGGACAGCTGCAGGAACAAAGGATTCCGACACTAATTCGTTTGCAGTAACCAAATATGCCACTTCCTCACCTTGCCTTTAAAAATGCTTTGCTGAAACCCTTTGGGGAGTTTGGGTTTTTTTTTTTTTTTTGGCACAAGCCACCTGTTCTCCTTGCATGGCCCTGCAATAAATCTTTTTCTGCTCCAAACTCCAACATTTCGGTTTATTTGGCTTCCCTGTGCAAACTTGCATTCAGTAACCATGAGAGTAGTTAAAGAGGAAATTACTAATGGAACTAAAATGTGGGGATTAGTTTCCCTCTTTCTATCCATAGCACCAAGATTCCTTTTATCACAGAGCCCTTCCTCCTGGCCAGGGAGTGGAGAAAGCCTTTTGTATGAGATTCTTCACTGATCAGAATTTCTGGTGATCAGGTCCATAAAACCTGTCTATGCTCTCTACCTGGTAAAGATAACTTCCCTTTTACCTTGCCACACTTTTATAGCTTCATTTTGTGTTAGTTGTTTGGAGATGGTATCTTTCATTTCCCCCCAATTTGGTAAGGAAGTTGTTTTCCTGTGGCTTGTCTAAATTGGATGTGGAGCTCCCAGGACATGGAGAGTACACACATAGATGTAAGTGATATATTACACACATAAGATGTTGAGGGTGACAGAATACATTTAGGGACTTTCAATAGTGCTCACCTGGCAAGTGCTGTTTATTGAAAACTGATAAGAATCTACAAGATGCAAATGGAGTCTGCCCAGAAAGAAATATCACAAGCTCCCTATTTACCACTTTTGATAAAGGTGCTAATGATTTCTTCTGGATCATGAGTGGTGCTGTTTAAAGCAGGTAGCTGACCTGTGAGGGGACTAAAAAGAGGTAGTCACATCGAAGGAAGTGTAGCCCATGAAACTTTAGAGCAACACCAGTGTCATTTCCTGCTCCCAGGGTATGGTAGGAGCATCATGAGGCAATTAAGTATCCTAATTCCCAGGCCAGACTGCACCAGCGTCCTCGGTTTCTTACTAAGAGAGGGGCCCTGGAGCAGTAACACCAAGGATCATTGTACAGACAAGGACCTCAGGGTCATTCCTTGTCCATGAGCCATCTATTCATTGAGCCGACTTTTGTGAGTGCCTATTTTGTACCATGTATACAGGAAAAGAAGGGATCTGGAGGTCTCATTACATATCCAAGATCCAATGCATATATGCTTTAGGAATTTGGACAACTGCCAGATAAGTGAAAAAAACCTGGAAAATAGTAAACCTGGGATTAGATCTTTTGGGGGCCATGGGTAAAAAGACCCACAGCCCACAGATGATGATTGCGAAGTGCAGGCCAGTGAAGGGCTCCCCTACTTTCTCTCTGCCTCATCTTATTGGGCTCTAAGTGCTGTGGGCTCCCAGAGGAAAAGAGGGGCTTCTAGAAGGAGCTGAGAGGAATGGGGCACTGTCCCATTTGTCAGGATCAAGGGAAGAAGATGAGTCTCATTCTGGAGTTTAGGCAATCTTAAAGGGAGAGGGGAAAGGAGAGATGGGGAGGGCAGGCAGCATGTGAACACAGTTAGTGAAATTCATGGTGGCAGTTCTGTGGGGTCCCCAGGGACTACACGGGCAGGAATCTCTAGGTTCTCAGGCAAAGCCCTCTGGCTGGCTGGCTCGTCTGGTGGCAGCCTTGTCACATTGCATCAGCTTTAGGGGCCTGGAGAGCTTTCCGTTGGAGACATCTGGCTGACAGGAACACAGAGGAGATGGTGGGACCCCGAGGGAGCCCTTGGCAGGTGTGTGAGATGTGCCTGAAGCATCCCTATGTGTCATGTGACTGGACTCCAGACACCTTCGCTGTTTCTTTCTGCTTAGAACATGGATATTACAAGATGCTAAGAGTCTATAAAACACTAGATGAGGCTCCCCAGAGAGAGACATTCAAAATTCCCCTTTCTAGCTCCAATGATGGTTCTAACAAACCCTATGGATATGGCCTTTTTGATGAGGTTATTGAATCTATCAACAGTAGGCCAAAACCTGGGTTGCACAAGCATGAAGAATTTCTAGGACCCTGCCGTCTGCTGGTTCTCTGTCAGAAACTTGGGCCTCTTTGGGGGCATCTGAGAACAACTAGGACCCCATCTCTGTCCTCCTCCAAATGCCTCCCTCTGTCATTGCCGCTCTGCCTCTCCCACCCCACATTGGATTCAACAACTGCCAAAGGCAGAAGAGGGCGTCCTCCTTGTTAAGTCCAGGAGGTGAGGGAACCATCCTCAGTGTTCACAGATTCCCTCCTGATCTGGAGGTTTTTACTCCCAGAGACTCTGATTGCAAAGAGAGAGTGAGGACACTGCTGACCTTCCACGTTTGTGGGTCCTTCTGGAACTCTCTACCACCTTCCCCCAGAAGTGAAGGGGTTCTCCCCTCTGCTGAGTAGCTGGGCTGCCTGTCCTCATCCCTCTGCACCCAGGCTTCTGTCCCTGTGCTCTAGTTTTGCTCTTGATATGGAGAGGGCAGCTTTTGGAATTTGGAAAGCCATCTTCTCCCTCCTTTTAGGACTACTGCTTCACTCCTGACTCAAAAACCCCAGTTTGAAACTCAGCACTGGACAATGACACCTTTGTTTTAGGCTGGATCCTCCCTCCCCTGATTAAATGCGGTGGGAGATGACAAGGCAATGACATTCACAGGAAATGGAAGACATTTCAGTTTAATGTCTCAATATATTATCACTGAAATGGAGTTTATGAAATACCCACATGATATCACTTACCTCTCACACTCCTAAGAGGATCGATAGGCTCCTCTGAATGCTTGAGCATCTGGCCCTCCCAAAATGCTGGATGCAGTGTTTCTCAGGCTGGGGTAACGTGCAATGTTTCACCTTGCTTGTAATGACAGAATAAAGCAAAGATCAGCGGATGTTACTTCTGTGACTTAGGTTACAAAATTTTGTGACTTCATGTTGCTAACAAACTCTGTTGTTTTTTTTTTGGTTTGCTTGGTTTGCTGAAGCAAGCTTCCGTATTGGAGAGGTCCATATGGCAAGGAACTGAGAGGTGGCCTCCAGCCAGCTTCCAGCTAGGAACTGAGATCCTTGTTACCAAGTCCAAGCTGATATTGTTTGCTGCACAACAGGCCAGTACATCGGGGTGCTGGGGCAAGGAACAGTGACTTTATTGGGAAAGCTAGCAGACCAAGAAGATGGCTGACTCGTGTACCCAAGAACAATCTTCCTTGAGTTAGAATTCAGGCTTTTTTTTTTTTTTTTTATATCAAAAAGGGGAGAGGGTGTGGCTGGTTGTTACAGATTTCTTGGCTCTGGAATCCTTTGCTCTTGCAGCTGTCCACATAGATTAGTCACGATGTTCCTGTAAACCTCCAATAAGACAATTATTTTCTGTTCTGCAACTTTTTATCGCTATATCAATGGAAAAGTATTATACTTTTACAGGGCAAGCCTGGGAAGCAGAGTCTTGAGAAAAGGCTATTATGTATATTTCAGGCTATAGGCAACATTCTTTCACAAAGGAGCAGAGCCAGCTTGACTAAGCACAGACAACAGAGCACAAAGTTTAGAGCTGAAGGAATAGATCTAATACGAAGTCAGGTTTGTTCTTCTCTGTTGCATCCTCAGCCCAATGAAAAATTGAGTCATGCCGAAAACTATGTGATCTTGAAAGTGGATCCTTTCCCTGTTGAACCTTTTATTATTATTATTATTGTTATTATTATTATTATTATTACAGTTAGGCTTTCCTGTACTCCTCTGTGAGGTATACTTAAGCTTTTGTGGACTTCTATCATTTTCTCCAAGTAAGTGGGGACTCAACAGGGATACTTGCATCTCTGTCCATATTGTAGTGTTTTCTCATCCAGCATCAGGGGCTGGAAAATTGATCTTGATATTTCCTTCCTTGTAAATGTTTCAAGTTTATGTGGACTGAGTGCAACATGCACAAGAGTGACACTACTAACGTACTGCTGGTAGGGAGACGTTTAATGTGTTACCCAGGAAATGTCATGGTGCCCATATTTCTATCCAAAAGGATTATCTGCTTTCAGTTTAGAAATCTTTAGGGAAGAAGTTTCCATCACCTAAGAGCACGTACAGAGCATGTACAATGCACAGAAGGAAGTAGGACATGTAACACTCATGTGCAGAAAGATAAACATCTTTAGTATATAAAATGTCGGGAAAGTCACAGGAATTTAATTCATATTTTTCAAATTAATGAATCATTATTAAAGGAGATACATGAAACCAACTATTCTTAACAACACATTCAAGAAAAGTTCTGAAAAGCAAAATTTAAGCAGTTGCAGAAGGAGAAATACAGAATTACCGAAAGGAATACGCCAACTTAGACTAACATAAGATAGTAATTGTGTGGGGCTAGAATCAGAAGAATCTGTATTTTAGGAAAAGAGGAATCTCAGCCTGGTAACTGTCTATCTTGGGTTGCCCATGACTGTCCTGGTGTATATATATACCTGTTTTTCTGGCATAATCATCTACAGCGTCCTCTTTTATTCTTAAAGTGTCCTGGTTTCAATGATAAATTATATAGTCATTTTACTCTTAGCAAATATCTAAGAACTATTATGGAGTCTCTAGAGAACTATTTGTTATGACTATCAAAGTCCCCACTTCTTAGAATAGCACTGTTCAGTAGAAATAAAACACGTCACGTAAATAATTTTAAATGTCCTAGTAGCCACACTAAAGAAAGAAATAGGTGACATTAATTTTACTCATATATTATATTTAACTCCATATACCCCAAATATTATCATTTCAACATGTAGTCAACCTATAATTATTGAGACATTTTACATTCATTTTTTCACACTAAGACTTTGAAATTCAGTGTGCTTTTACACTTGCAGCTTATCTCGATTTGGACTAACCACCTTTCAAGTGCTCAGTAGCCACATGTGGTTAATAACTATTGCATCAATAACTATTGCACAGCTGTGGAATATAGAGTTTGTTGAATATAATTCTATTATATTAACTGTATAATGGAATACATGGAGCTCCGATTCCCTTCTTGAGTCATCTGCTGTCATTATAAAATTAAGTTAAAGAATCCCTCACCATTAGGACTCTGTTTCTTCATCTTTGGCTCTACTTCATTCTACTTTGATTTAATTTTCAATCAGGCTCTTTCTTCCCACAGGTAATATGACCACTAGACATTCTAGACTTATTTTTCACCAAATTGAAAGTGACTTGGTCTTTCTCAATAGTTATAGCAAGTGTCCAGGAACTGAGTCAGATGTGACCAACCTAGGTCACATGCCCACCCCTGATGTGGTCACTGGCCCAGAGGGTGAAAAATTCTGACTGGTCACATACTTATCTCTGGAGCTCTGAGGGGGTTGGAGGTTAAATTCCCTCCAAACATGATGAATTGTGAATAGGCAAGGGCTTTCTCACTACAATTCAGGTGTTATTACTAAAAGGGGAATGTATGCCAGGATGGCAAAACATCAGAAGTGCAAGAATTGTTTGGAGACCTCAGGGGAAACAGGTACAGCTTAGATAATCCAGGACAGCCTTGAGTAGTTCTGTAAGAGCAGACTCCTTTCCTCAACTGCCAGAAGCTTACTAAAGGCCACCAACGAAATCTCCTCTCCATACTTCTCTGGCAGTAGACCCCAGTTATTCATATAGTAAGTGAAATGGTATCTAAAAGATCCAGTGTCAGCCTCCAGTGGGAAGACTGTGATGAATGTGTTCATTTGGCTAACAAACCAGGGATTCAGACTCCCCAAGGTTAAAAGGAAAAACTTTCATTTTATCCAGATTTCTTTGTAATTTCTCTTACATTCAATGTAGACATGAATGTCCCAGAAAGGGCCAGGCCATGTATAGCTATTCAACGATCCACATCTTTAGGAATGCATCCTAAAAGCATCCCTAGAGCCTAAAGGGCAAATGGACCCCACTAGCAACAGCAATTTGATGGGCTTTGAGGGGTATTACAAGTGGATCCTAGGCATGATTGGGGGTGTGGTTCTGGAGGGGAAAAAATTGCAGTTCAGAGCAGGTGAGGGTTGCCAGAGCATCATGGTACTGCAGGGGCTGGGAAGAACTATAGGAGGGAAAGGATAAGCCTGGGCTAAGGAAGGAATCAGCTGAGGGGTAACCTGGTCCCTACGTGCTGTATCTAACAAAGCCTTGGGAGCTCCATTGCTTTGGTGCTACCCGAAGCCTCAGGCAGTGAACACTGCTCTGTGAGTGGTAGTCCTGAAGAGTCAGGTCCCCCCAAGCCACAGGCAGCAAGAAATCACTATGCCATCTGCTGGGATCAGTGACAGGGCGAACCTCTCCCCTTTGTGGAGGTCAGCAGAGTTCAGAGCCTTGCGTGCATCCTTCTGGAGGATGCGCCACTGATGGTGTTGAAGTTTTGTGACATGTATACTTGTAATCGCTACATCCATGCAAAACTCCCTAAGCTGGTATAGTGGACAGAACATGTGTCTGGGAAGCAGAAAGCCCTGGACTGAATCCTGGTCCTGCCTCCTATTAGCTGTGTGACTCTGAGCAAGTCCCTAAAACATTCTGTACCTCAGTGGCTTCATCTGAGAAATGGACACAGTTATAATGCCTGTCTTATATCACCATTCTTGGATTAGTTTATTTATTCATTTGTAACACTAAATATACATATAAAAGGTCTGCTTTGTGCTTACCACTTATGATTTTTTAAAATAAAATTTATTTATTTATTTATTTATTGGCTGCATTGGGTCTTCATTGCTGCACATGGGCTTTCTCTAGTTGTGGTGAGTGGGGGCTACTCTTCATTGTGGTGCATGGGCTCCTCATTGTGGTGGCTTCTCTTGTTGTGGAGCATGGGCTCTAGGCACACAGGCTTCAGTAGTTGTGGCATGTGGGCTCAATGGTTGTGGCTCGTGGGCTCTAGAGCACAGGTTCAATAGTTGTGGCACACGGGCTTAGTTGCTTTGAGGCATGGGGGATCTTCCTGGATCAGGGATCGACCCCGTGTCCCCTGAATTGGTAGGCGGATTCTTAACCACTGCGCCACCAGGGAAGTCCCCTTAGTGCTGACTTAGGCACTGTGTGTGAAACAAAAATAGTTCCTGCCCTAATAGAGAGGATCAAGTAAGATATTTGATTTAAAATTATCCCTTAAACTTTAAGGGCTAATAAGCACGTATATGATGATAATTGTCATCATGTTATATTAATGATGCAGCTGACTTTCTCAGGCAGCTGTTTCTCTCCCAGGCCCTCCTCATAGGCATGTTGAATATACAACATCAGCAATTTCCCGCCTTTGGAGCAGACATTTCATTTTCTCTGTCAGTCTAGGCAAGCAGTGTTTATATTTATAATTGCCCCTGTACAGGCTTTGGGGCCCCCTCAAGGCCAGGCGCACCAAGGTCGTTAAGATGTAGCCTCCCCTGCTCTCTGTCACCACACAATCATCAGCCCCTGGAGCCACACAGGCAAATGTGTCACTGATGTGTAATTAATGAAGAGGGAGTCAGGGGCCCAGTGTCGACACACACAAATCAAGGCCTTCTCAGCCACGGGGATGTCGATGGGACTTTTCTTCTTTCAGCAATATTTATTGTTACAAAACGCTGCACAGTTGAATTGGGAAGGGGAGTGCCTTTGTGGCACTGGTGACGTGCCTGTCTGTAGCAAGCCACAGGGACAGGCATCCGCTAGATCCGCTGATTAATTCAAGACTTCATAGGCTGAAGCAGATGAAGGAGCTGGAGGGAACCTTCTTCTGTTTAAAATGTATGTGCAGATTCCCTCTGATCGTGAGCTGCCCTTGGTTTCTGTAAGCTCAGGGGCTTTGAAGAACTTCTGTTCATCCCAACTTTTTGAGCATTTCCTACGTGCAGGTGATAAATCAGGAGATGACCCATGAGTTCAGGTATTTTACATTTAGTTGATGGAGAGTGGGGGTCCTTGCAGGTCAGACAAACAGAGATGGAAGGAATCTTAGAGCCCATATCAGCCGACACTCTGGGCAGGTATCCTTTCTATGTGCTTCTAGGTGCCTACCCATATTTTCCTGCCTATGGTTAGACCGATAGAGCAATGGGTCACAGCATCTAATCCCAACTCCTCACTTTTTTGGGAGAAGACAGAGAAAGGGACGAAGATCAAATGAAGAGGAAAGATGACATCCTTCCTGTTCTCTAAAGGCTCAGGGAGAACCCAAAGCATGATGATAATTGGCAAATCTGAAGCAGACCTATACTGCATCCATAGACTAGGGTTGGCTTTGGTACATGGACCATGTATGGTGGGTTGTTTAGTTCTGGGGTATTGACAATCCTCTCCCAAAGCCAGGTCTCTGTCCTTGTCATCCCTTAGAACTGATCCATATCTAAAATTTTATGCACAGCTTCACCCATCTCTGAGCAAAAATTTCTGTCTCTCCAGCCCTCTTGCTTCTTTTCTCTTATCGCACATACTCTTCAATCTTATCTCTGCTCCTTCCTGTGTCCCTTTTTCTGTCTTTGTTGGGCCATAGTGTATCATTTTGGTCACTCTTGTGCCAGGAGCATGCCCAGTTATCTCACTCCATGGACCTTATGCTGCAACTTTCCCACACATTCCCTACTTTTGATCAATTTGA
Organism: Hippopotamus amphibius kiboko; assembly: GCF_030028045.1. Lineage (NCBI taxonomy): Eukaryota > Metazoa > Chordata > Mammalia > Artiodactyla > Hippopotamidae > Hippopotamus > Hippopotamus amphibius. Next base: position 68,251,543 of record NC_080192.1, on the reverse strand, counting down.
CCATCTGCTTCTCTGCTCCATCTCCCAGATGGCTGGATCCTGTAGGTAGGGGAAAAGCACATGACTGTACAGGTGTGGTTTCTAACTTTAGCTAGATTCTCAGTGCTGCTCTGCGATCTTCCTACGTGGTCCCAGTTGGTATCCTCATCTGTTGCTCACAACACTTCTTATGCAACTCCAGCCATTCCTCAAATTTATTCTGCAAAGATGGCCTTGTTTCCTGTTATCACAGAGAAAGTTAAGGCCCTTGGACGTGAACTCTCCCTATCTTTCTTCTCCTAATGCTACAGATTTATTTATTTAACTCATGTCACAAGGTGTCTTTGCTTGGGTTCTTTCCAAATCAGTCCCTGAGACAAGGATTTTTGTGTGTAGTTTATTTAGGAGGTGACCTCAGGAAACATCGGTAGAAAATGGAATGCATACAGGGAAGGGAAGGAAGCCAGTGGAGGTTGTGTTATAGAGTAAGTTTCCTCTGTGAGTAACTGGGGCTTAATCCTACTGGGGATTCTGGGAGTCAGCATAGAACATGAGCATGAGTTGTTCCACCCCCCGAAGGATGAAGGATATTTACACACTGTCTCCCATGCAGTTTGTGACCAAAGGCTGCTCCAGGTTCATTATGTTACAGACCAGTATTCTTGGCCCCCTTAATCAATAAAAACTAATCAGAGGCCAGACAGGAAATTCAGGCAAGGCTTCCTGGGGCCCCTGCTGCAGCGGGGGTGGGGTGGGGGGGGATTGGTGGGCGGCAAGAACTAGCAACAGTTTCCTTGCTTGCCCTGAGCAGGGATGGGAGAAGCTGGTTCCTTATACGGGGTGAAGGAAGGGGTCAGGTCGGAGGGGTGGCTTAGGTGGTTTGTCCACCCCTTTGGTGGTGGTGTGTGCAGGGGGCGTGTGCAGTGCCTGGTTTTTGCTCCTGGCTCTTCAGAAGTGGCAGTTGGGTTTTTGGTTTCTTTGTACCTTGTCCATAATTGGCCCCAACTGTGCATTCACACAGTTGTTGTTAGTCCTTATAGTTTCTTTGTATTTTTTTGCTCAAGAAGATGTTTGTCCAGGTGCAAACACTACAGCAAATGGTCCCAGGTCCCAGTCTGTCTCAATTATCCTCCAGAACTCTTGGCCTGGTGCATTCACATTCTCTTGAAAAAGGTAAGCCTTTGTGTCAGCTGGTAAAATTTGTGAAACTTTTGGGTAGGACCTACCTGGCTCTTCCATATTCTGCATTCTCTTTCCAATATATTATTTATCTAGAAATACTAGACTTTTCCCAGTGAGATGACGGTTATTTGGTATTTAAGTCAAGATTTTTCGAATAATGAAAATATGGTCCTCCATCAAGCACCTGGCTCCCACATCTGAAAGTCATGGTTTTCAAGAGATAGTGTGTATGTGTGTTGTGTGTGTGTGTGTGTGTGCGCGCATGTGCTGTAGGTTTGCAAAAGACTACCTACAGCCTGGTCTTGTTGCATATTGTCTTCTCTGAGGTCATATACTCAGGGCCACATACTTTTGCTCTACATTTAATGCTGGAGGAAGGCAAATGATGATGATACTGATAATAAAATAATCCCTGAGAAATAAAAAATAAATTGGGAGATATTTAAAAATATTACCTTCGTATATCTTATTTGACAGTGTCTGCTCTGTTTAGCTGCTGATGTGACAGACCATAATGCTGATACTGGCAAAGATGCATGCTGGACCCTATGATTCTGAAGCTGACACCCTCCAGAGTCCTGACTGATGCTCAGAACTGAGGTCACTCGTGTCCGGCTAAATTCTTGGCTGCTGAGCCTGTTGGCACTAAAGCTGCTCCAGTTCCGAGTTCTCCATGCCTCTCAAGACCTTAGTAGAACCATGCTTTACTTTTGTTTCTAATCATATATTTCCAGCTTTCTGCACTAAGAATTAGGCATAAACTCTTGGGGGTATATACCTACCTCTAAACCTTACCCCTTTGGTTTCCTTAACATCTCTAAAATGTGCCTCATCATCCCCTTGTCCCCAGACTGTGTTCACCAAGTGCTACCAGCTGAACTGAGTCTTATAATTAGTTTTCCTCCAACTTGCTCTAAAGCCTGCTTGAGAATAAATAAATCACATGAAAACCTTCCAATAGATTAAAGAACCAACTCCTGAGCAGCACACCCAAGACTGTAACAGGGAGGATCAAATCTGACTCCCTATTGGATCTATTTCTTTAACTTTTGTGTCTATTGCTTTTGCTACAAGTTAATCACTAAAGGGATGTTGCTATAGCATAAAGACCACATAATGGCCCATCTCCAGGGAACCCTGCCCACCGCCCCCCCCAGCATTAAGCTAAACTACCTTTGTTTAGCTCACAGGACACGTCCTGACCAGGCCCACCCATGAATGGCTGCAGGAAAGAAGAAATTAACAATCCCCTCCAGAGTCTGGTGGAACCACGAAATAGCTACAACTTATCACCTTTTTTACTTTATCTGCTCACATCCTCCACTTTGTTCTATAAAAGAAATTAGCATCCAAACCTGGGCAAGATGGTTCTTTGGGACAGTAGTCCACCATCTTCTTGGTCTGCAGGCTTTCTGAATAAAGTCACTATTCCTTGCTGCAACAACTTGTCTCTCGATTTATTGGCCTGTCGTGCACTGAGCAGTATGAGCTTGGACTTGGTAACAAGACCTCCCTTGGTTGGCTTTTGCCTTTCTCTTCACCCTCACCTCTTGCTGCAACCTCCTTTTTGCCTGTTGTCTGAATACATTGATGCACTTGGGCATCTGAACACATGGGCACTGTGACCTCACTGTACCCTTCTTTCCTTTGCTTCTTCTGTTCTGTGTGCCCTTTCTTCTGCCATGTGCCAGGGGACTCCAAATTGTTTTAAAAACTCAGCTCAATCACCTCTTCTCTGGAGCTCATATGTGCTCCCAGCAGAGACGATTGTTGGCCTCTCTTGGGACCTCATACAGAAAAGGTAGATGAGGAGACTATCTTCCACAACAGTGGCTGTGGGGTTTTAATGGTATAAAATGATATAAAGCATGGAACTCTTCCTGGTTCAGAATTAATTCTTAATGCATGTTAACTGTATTAGTTCTTTAGACACCTTGACTATGAAGATCATCATAACCTATGGTGTCATTTGTGTGCACATTTCCCAGTGCCCATGGGATGTGAGCTGTGTCCTGTTCATCTCGTGTCTCCAATACTTTAGTATTATGTTAAATAAATGTCTGCTACACTTACCTGACACTTACCTGGAGTTTTATAGGCCCAAAAATACCCCTTCATTATTTTACTTCATTCTTAAATATTTTTCATGCATGGCCAATTTTTTAGTGCAATGAAACTGTTCTGTATGATACCATAATGATAGATATATGACATTAAACATTTGTCAAAACCCATAACTGTGCAATGCGAAGTGAACCTTAATGTAAACTATTATTATTAATTAATAAAAATGTGTCAATATTGATTCATCAATTGTCACAAATGTTCCACATGAATGAAATATGTTAATCACAGTAGAAACTGAGAGGGAGGGGTATATGGCAAATCTCTGTACTTTCTGTTCAGTTTTTCTGTAAACATAAAATTACTGTAGAAAATAGACTCCATTAGTTAAAAAAGTAGCTTCCTGAAGCTGTGAGGAATAGTGGGTAGTACTACCTGAAAATCAGCGATGTGGTACAGTTGGCCCAAAGACACACAATTAAAACAGTCAGAGACAAGATTTACATTTTCCTATGCTGCACTTTGTGTGGTTAGTACAGGATGAATATTTAATTTCCACTTAACTTTTTGCGAGGGATAAGGCAACCTCATCATTGACATTCTCCTTCCGGCACTTTTGGAAAGTTAAGTCTTAGGTGGAGTGGAGTTTAGTAGAGACTGGATGAGAATACCCTTCACAAGACTAATTTAGAGTCTTTATGACTCAGTAGAGGCTGTCAGTCCTAAGTTATTTGACGTTTAATTCCTGCTGATGTAAATTTTATATGACAAATAGTTTCATTTAATTGTGTCACCTCTGGCTTATATACACCATGAAAGGTTTCCATTTTAACAGCCAGCAACAAAAAAGCCCCAGCTGAGAGGAATAATGTTGAGGAAACTTGCAAGGGCACGGATGGCTCTCTGGGGGAGAAGATCTCTGGAGGGACGTGAGGTGGCTTTGGGCCCAAGTACACCTGCACCTGTGCTCGTGCTGAGTGCCTGGACTGGCAATGGCACTACTTCCTCTTGGGACCTTGACTGATACACTTTTCTTCTAGCAGTGAGTCCATACACCTGCCCCTCCTCTGGCTCATCCTTTCCACTGATGGGTTTTATGCAAAAAGAACTTGCTTTGTAACATGCTCTGGCATTCACTAATAATTTCATAATAATTTCAAGAACAGTCTCTCATTTTGTATCTTTGTTTCTTTAAGTAAAACCACTGTATTTGGGGATGGTGGCATGACTGAATCCCATTAAATATTGGGATAGTACTGACTTGTATTTATATATTGACAACTTATTCAGCAACTAGTATATGCCAGGTTGTATGGTAGATACTGTAGAGAATGAGTGGTCTCTGTCCCCAAGAAGCTTTCAGTGTACTGGGAAGATCTGATATACCTAGATAATGATACAACAATAAAAGGCATATGGTCTTCTACTTCCAAGATCTCATGCTCTGTCCTCACCATGATTTGTGTCCATGCTTCAATACACTGTACACTACAGAATCCCCCAATAAAATGTGAACTCTTCCAAGATGCTAACATAACAAAATATATGTTACTCTTGTGTATGCCACTGTTGATGATGTTTTACTTCTGGTGGTGGGTGTTTTGTACGTTTCTAATGATAAAAAATCAAAGTTGGGACTGGTTAATGTTGGTTCAGCCTACATAATAGAATACTTTTTAATATTCCACTAACCAAATGTGTATGGATTTTATTAGGACACCCTGTATTATTAGACATTTCTCATCTTGAGTCTAATACCTCTTTGTGTATTTGTGTACCAACCTTTGTGTATTTAAAAGTTCTATCCTCCATGAGAAATCTGTGCTACCTGACAAATCTTTGAGGATGACTCTCACTATTTGTGCTGAATATCTCTTACTCCACTTCATCCATTTTTCATACTTCTCTGCACTTTCCTATCCTGCTCTCTGCCTGGAAAGGCTGACCTGCATGAATTATATCAGCAGGCTCCTGTGCCCACAAGAAGAGGTATCCTATTGGATTTGTCCAGTGGGGATTCCTGGCGGGAAATCAGAGGGAGGAAAGAGAGTGAGGCCAGGGTGTTTACACCCCAGGCCCCCCCTCTCTGAGGTCATCTTGGGCTGATTCTGCTGCTCCTCACAAGGTGGACTTCTTCCAGCATCTTCTCCTTCTCCTTGTCCCCTCACATCTAGGAGAAGTGACAACTGTTTGCAAAAAGACATACTTATTTACAAAAGAAACACTTTATTTGTAAACAATTCCTTTATTTGGTCATCTTTAAATTATCTTAATCCGAAGTGTGCCTTTTGTTTCCTATTGGGACCCTATTTTTCTGCTGAGGTCTTTAAAGAGTCCAGGTGCCTTGAAAGGTTCATGCTCCCTGGCTTATGCTTTCTATGAGTAGACCTTTGGTAAAGTGAAAATAAGCACAATGACCTTAGGGGGAAAACTCAGTTAAAATGAGAAGAAAAAATTAATGTGATGTGACCCATGGGGTGGAAGTGGAGCTGGGCAGAGCTAGAGATAAAAGAAAGGGCACCTTTCTAAAAGGAAGTCTTCTGTTTCTAGTCTTTGAGTTACTTATAGTGACACTGGGGTATTTCGAGATACACAGAAAAAACTTCCCCAGGAACGTCTATTTCTAAAACACATACATATGTATATTAGGAAAATAGCATTGTGCATTGGGAAGGGACCTGGGAATAGCTTCGTGATCCACTACTTACTAGTTTCATCATCTGTTAACTTCTCTGAGTTTCAGTAGCCTCATAGAAAAAGTGTAGATAATATAGCCACAGATCTTTAATAAATGGTGAGTATTCCTATGTGTCTTTGGGGTTTAGTTGTATATGAGGTATGTAGAAATATATTTTTCCTAGTGAAAAAGATTTTTGAGGGGGACCTTATCTTTGTGTCATACATAAGAGGAAATATAGACCATTGTTTACCCTGAAGATTAAATTCTTCCCCAAATATCCATCAATCAAAGCCAGACTATCCACAGTTGGGAGAATCTCAGCTGATGTTAACTTACCATGATAGGACCATTTGGAATAAGGATTCTGGGATTGATGACACCACTTTGTATCCTTAAACGAATCTCTCAGCAAAAGGTTTATTAAGTAACTGAGGGCCTGCTGCATTTTTGCAAGGCCTTATGTTAGGTTCTTCAGATAGAAAAAATAAATAAGCCAGTGTCCTTTCCTTCAAGGATACCTCATCTTGGTTAGGGAGAAGGATAAGGGCTAACCTATCAAGGTCATAGGTCATATTACATTATCCTTTGTCTCCCCAGTGCTAATATACCTCCCAGTCCATTGTGAGTATGTAGCGTAAAAGCTTGTTGAATCTGAATAGATTGATAGCCAGCAATGCCCGGCATGAGAAGCAGAGACACCGAGTACATTAGTATTCAAAGAAGAGAGAGCTCTCTGTGGCCTTAAAATTTCACAGAGGTGGAGGAAATTGCTCTGGGTCTTGATAAGTGTGTAGATTTGGGTAGGTTTAGAGGGGCACGGACAACACTTTGGGGGACTGTCTATTTACTTAGTATAGATTTACAGAATCAAACTACCAAGTAAAGTGGTATGAATTTTAATAGGAAATGATTTACAGACAAAAATTTACATAGTCTTGATTTTAATAGGACTCGATTTACATATACCCTCCAGAAGAGTGTGTTAATTTTTTTTATCACAACCAGCAGTGTGTGCAAGTACTATTTCACCATAACTGTATTAGCATAGTGTGTTATCATTGAAGAATATTTATTTGCTTTGTGACAGATGACACCATATTTCAATTAATAATGCATTAGGTGAAATTTTTAGTTAATTGAGCAAGCGCAGCATGGAATAAAGATACTGTGATTGCACTGAGGGAAGAGGGAGCAAGAAGAATTGAGGCTGGTGCATAGGCACAGGAAGGGGGTGAGAGCGAGGACCGTGACTGAGTATAAGCCTTGTTGGGGTGGCTCTCCATGGTGCAGTCAGCAGGGTATCAACAGCAAAGTACGATTTTCAGGAATCATGATGGGAAGGGCGTGTACAGCAGGAGTAGCTACTGTGAATGGAAACGCACTTGTCATCTAGAGCGAAGAGTGCCAGCTCGGGAACCTGGGAGGTGGGGCAATTACCAGTGATGAAAAGGTGTGACATAGGCTTGAGGCTGCAGGTAGGGGGTCAGTGCAGGCAAGGAGGACAGGAACTGGGAGGTTGGAGGTCAAATGCATTAACAGTGGCTTGTTGATGTATCTGAGGATGAGGTCCAGCATTGTGTGGTAACAGTATCTCCTATGATTAATAAGTAGCAGGAGTGCTCAAAGAAATGTCCTGGAATATTGGAGGAGAAGGGGAATAGTGGGAGAGAGTGGAATATTGGAAAGAGGAAGTGTGGCTTCAAGAAAGAGACTACCGGGGTGGGTCAGCACTGGGATCAGCTTGTATAGGTATCAGGGAGCCAGTAGAGCTTATCAGTCAAAGTAGGCTTCTCCATTAGTTAGTCATTGGATTTGGACAAGGCACTTTAAACTTTTGGTGCCTTCGTTTCCTCACCTGCAAGGTACATCTTTTAAAAATGAGTTTAAATGAGATGTTACATTTCACACGAGCAAAATGGTGTCTGGCACATAGTAAGTGCTCTTAAGTGTTGCTGTGGTTCGAGGTAGTATTTTTTCTGGTTGCTATTTTGTATGTTGTTGGAGGAAAAAGTGTGGTGTTTGTGTGTTGTTATATCAGGGATCCAAGGGATGGAGCTGAGGGGCAGGCTGAAGGCCAGTGTTTTCAGCAGGTGTATATGGGTCTGGTCTCTAATTCCTTTCAACAACTGTAGAATTGAAACGGCTGGGTGGTGTCTCAAGGGTGGAGGTGTTCTTTATGTATCCTACAGAAAGAATTTAGCTAGAGGCAAAGTGATAGATAAGAAATGATTTTTTAGAATAGGATGCTTGTGAGGTTTACAAGCAGGCAGGTAAGAGGGTGTGACACCCAAGAACCTAGTGGGTTGCAGTTTTATAATCAAAGGAAAGTGGGGAGGGGGAGAAGACCACCTTCTTCCTCATTTTTGAGTAGGCGTCAAGCTTCCATTATCAGCTCCTCCTCCACAGCAGGTGGGGGAGTTTTCTTGTCTCTACATGGTCAAGCTGGGACTGTCATGGTGCAATGGAAATGAGCAAAAAGGCAGTAACATATACTAAAATATGGTAAATCATCTCAGGTGTCAATATAATGTCACCGTTTCCTACAATTTTGTTTTAAGTGTGTGCAGAGGAGTGTGTTCTAGGAATCATAACTTACTGACCTCACTGGGCAGGATGTGGGTCTCATTTTATCATTATTTTATTGTTTGGGGGCATGCCACATACTTGTGTTGCATGGTTTTGTTGATAAGCAAGCCTGCTTGGTTTTGTGGTTAAGCAAACCTACTTTCTTAAGTGATCATTAACTTACAGGGTCTCTCATATTTTTGCTTTACTTACAATCCCTTAGTGGAATTAACTATTTAATAACCTACTATGTCCCTTTTCTCTGTCTTTATCAGAATGCTCCAGGGGATGCTGGAAGAATCCTTCAGTGCCCTTTATGGGCATCTCATCCAATTAGCATCCTCCTAAATCTCCTCAGTCTTTGCACAGCAGAGTCCTTTTACATAAAAAGCGACTCTCAGAAAAGAAGCAAGGCTGGAATTGGGGTAAATATTCAACATCTTTTGCAGAGTTTCTGTCTCATTGGGAGGAGAGGAAAAGTCTGGACTGACTTTTTGAACTTAGCTCCAGTATGCCTCTTCCTGGTAGGCAGCTGGGGATACCAGCCGACTGCTGCCTATCTTGAAACCCAGGGGTCCCTAAGTGCACATTTTCAGTCTTGGCTTAATCTTGGATTTCTGCTTCTTTATGTGGGAGTTTATATGGGTGTCATCTGTTTTGATGGGCTTCGCTCCATAAGGTGAGCTTATGAGCTCTGCAAAAATAGCCTCTGTTTTTAGGACCATTTAGCTCCTTAGTTTGTCATTCTTATTTATCTGTTTAGACTATGATCTTTATTTTCTTTTTGGTGTGGCCTAATCAAAACAGGTGAACATTTCCTGACAGAGTTTATAGCTTCTGCCACATGTAGTATTATTCCATACTTGTCCAAAGCCACAACAGTGTGAGAGGTCCGTTTCTCATGATGACTTAAACAATGGCTGAAAAACTTCTACCCTTTGTGTTCCCAGAGACCCAAGGGCCCAAACAACCAGAGTCCAGACTCAAGGTACATGTTTCAGTTGGGGGATAGGAAGAGAGCTTCCTAACTTTGAGCTCTGGATAAAAGGCCCTTCCACCTTAGATGGAACTAAGTTGCAGAATACATCAAACAGCTATTTGGCCATAATCCCCTTGGTCACAAATTAATTTAGAACATTCATTCTTTTGTGGGTTTTTTAGTAGGAGAGGCAACTTCTGACAAAGGGACAGGAACCAGGAGAGATCCCAGACCTGCCTAGGAAGGTGTGTCACCACAACTGGGGCTCTGGAGAACTTCAGAAAGGACCTGCAACACATCCTGTGTTTGTTTCTGTCGGTGGTGGTGGTGGAAAGAACTGGTTTGGAAAAGCGACATGGAGCTTGGAAAAATCATCACAGACCCCTGTTGACAATCTTGATCTTACAGTTTTATCTTGGGTCACTCACTGGCATCAGCAAATCAAGGTAAGAAGTCCTACCATGCTTCACCTGATTGGGAAGAAACTTGGTGAGGAAGGGGCAGAGCTGAGATTTCCAGAGAGTGTTTTTTTCATTACCAGCCCATCTGAAGGAACAGGATTCCAGTACAAAAGAGGAACTTAGGAGGTATAGGGTGGTACAATGGTTCTTCCTTTCACAAAACAAAAGTGATTCTCTCCCCATGTTTACATTACTGGGTGAGTTGCCTTATGTGTTGGTTCATAAATTGTTAGTTGCTTTTTGGGTTCAGTGGGGCTAGAAGTGGGGTAAAAACGTATCTTCCAGTGTAGAAGCATAACCCATTGCATATCCAAAGTAGAGGAAAAAAGATATAATTGCTTTTTAAATATCCACTCCAACTAGACTAAAGTACTCACAGTCCCCACAGCATACACCTGTGATTCCTATATTTTTTTCCCAGTTTTTTCTTTCCTTTTCAATCTCACAAATTCAGTTTACATTTTGCCTTCTTTACCTTTTCTTCCTATATGCACACAAATTGTTGTTCCTTCAGCACTAATTATCTATTTCTGAGTATGCTGTTCCAGTGTGTTGATTTCCTTCTTGAAGTGTGATGCTCAGATTTAAGGATAATACATCAGATGTGATTGAATAAATGTTAACTAAAAATAATACAAAAATTATTTCCCAGTTTCTCTTGATGCCACTGAAGATGGAAGCCATGATCCACCATGGCTGTTTGTCTCCTAAAACTTCTGGACCTTTTCTACTTAGTTGCTACTGGGCCATATTCTTATCCCCGCTGCTTTGTGCAGTTGACTGTTTAGACTTAAGTGTAGAAATTTATATTCATCTTTGTAATATAAATTATGACATCTTGTAAGATTCAGCTCATCACCTCTAGTCTATTAAGAGATATTTAAAACTGGATTATAGGAAATTAATTTTCTTCTGAGCCTAACATCATCCATGTGGTTGAGGCACAAGGCCGGGATCTTATAAAAATGTTGAAAAAGATATAACTGAAGAAACTCTTAAGTTCAGGGGAGCCTGTGCTGAAGCTGATAGGATCCTGAGGACCACCAAGCTCCAGCCTGCTCCAAACGTTAGCCTCCAGTGCCTCCTCCCCTGCCCGAGTCCTCTGCTCTCCAACCTGACCATCTCTGCTATCCTTTTCTCGTCCTGTGCTCATGTAAAGGGCTGAAATGCCTCCTTTCTAAGCTACACCTTCTCTTGGTGGAAATCCACATGACTCAAGTCCACATTAATGTCTCCTATTCTTGGACCACTCCTTTTGGCCCTGGTTATATACTTCTCATTAATAAAATAGTTATTACACTAACACTAATTAATATTGCTTGAGCCTTTAATATGTACTGGACACTATACTGAGCGTATTGTATAAATTAACTGATTTATCTTCAAAGTACTGCTATGTACTGGTTGCCCTGCTTTATAAATGAGGATTCTGAGGCTTAGAGAGTTTAAGTCACCCATTCAAGCTTACCTGAATGTACCACGGCTTGAAAATAGGTCTTGCTGAGTCTTCACAACCCTTTGGGTTGTAAAGTCTTGGAGGATGGAGACTGCTTTTAAATTCCTCTGTCTTCCTGCCTAACAGAGATACCTCACGGAGTACTGACATAAGCATGCAGGGGTGCTTAATATATATGTGTTGAATTAAAGAGTAAATTAATGAATGAAATAGGTGTTTTACAATGCTCTCTTTCTGATAGTATGTAAACATCTGGAGACTTTTTTCAAGGTAAGAGAGATAATATGTACATGTCTGAAATACTGCCTGTATTAATTTGCTAGGGCCGTCATAAAATACCACAGACTTGGTGTCTTAAACAACAGAAAGTTATTTTCTCATGAATCTGGAGGCTAGACGTCGAAAATCCGAGTGTTGGCACGGTTGGTTTTCTCTTAGGTCTCTCTCCTTGTCATGTAGATGGCCGTCTTCTCCCTGTGCCCTCACATGGAAATCCCTTTGTGTGTATCTGTGTCCTAATGTCCTCTTCTTATAAGAACAGCAGCCATATTGGTTTAGCTTCCACCCAATGACCTCATTTAACCTTAATCACCTCTTTAAAGTCCCTGTTTGCAAACCACATTCGGGGGTTCTGGGGATTAGGACTTCAACATATAGATTTGGGGGGGATGCAGTTGAGCCCATGACACTGGCAAACAGAATCCAATGAACATCATGAAGGTTACAGAATGTATATCCTTCTTGGAATCTTTCACTGAGTTGGTGGTAATGGATTTCTTATAGACTGGGGGAAAAAAATCAGTCTTCCCTTTGACATATTTTTCTCAGCAGTTTGATCTTTTCCTTTTAATCAAGTCAAAAGTATTTTTGATATTTTCCTTTTCTAAAAGTAAAATCAACAAAGTTAATAGGGTGAAATAGGGTAAGCCTATTGAATGAAAAGAATCTAATTAAAAGGCTAATTTTTTCCTGCATTTTGCCTTCCTCATTTGGCTCTCTCTGCATATTTTACTTAAAAACATTTGAAGTTAACATTTGACGAAGCTGACATCTAAGAAGTTGAAAAGTGATCTTGGGATATGGCGTACCTAGATTTTTATTGTTGCTCTATTATCACTGCCAGGTTGAACGTTATTTCTTCTTAATCTGTCATTTGCCTGTGCCGCTCACATATTCAGGACCTGTCAAGGTTTTGTGATTTCAGGGGTGTCTAGGAAAATGAAGGCTGCTATCCTACTTAAACACCAACCTTTTAGTTTAACTTTGATACCAGTAAAAGCACAAATTCCCTGGGAGGGTTACATTAAGTTACTTACACTTTAACCTGACTGAAAGCTCTAATTAGGTGAAGGAAATAGAACAGCATGAGTCACCAAAAGTGGGCAAGGGGGTCCAGAAGAAGAAGCTCGAGGTACAAAAGACAAACTTACCCAACTTACAATGTTGACCAGAGTCAAATCTTCCTTATGATGGTTAGGAAAGGTCTATAATTTAAGAACTATCATGTTCCTTTCCAATGGGCAATGATGGCCCCTTGAATTCATCACCTATTGCATTGTAACAAATTACTACGAACTTAGGGATTAAAAAGAATGCCCATTCATTATTTCACAGTTCTGTAGGTCAGCAGTCCAGGAGCTCTCACCTGGGTTCTCTGCTTATGGTCTCATGAGGTGCTAAAGCCAAGGTGTTGGCTGGGCTGGGTTCTTATCTGGAGGCCCAGGGAAGGATCCACTTCCAAGTTCTCTCAGGTTGTTGGCAGAATCAGTTCCTTGCGGTTGTAGTCCTGAAGTTCTTGCTTCTTTGCTGGTTGTTGGCTGGAGTTTGCCCTCATTTCTTAGAGGTACTTCACATCACTCCCATGGCTCCATCCATCTTCAAATTGGTAATGGTCACAGAGTCCTTCTGAGATTTGGAATCTCTTTGATTTTTCCCTCTGGCTTCCTTTTCACTCAGCAGATGGAGGAAGCTCTATGCTTTCAAAGGCTAATGCAATTAGGTTAGTCCTATCCGGAAATTTTTTTATATTTTAAGGTCAACTAGGGACTTTAATTACAACTATAAAATCTTTTCACAGCAGTGCCAAGATTTATTTGATTGAGTTACCTCCAGATAGAAATTTTCTTGGCAGGGGGGATTTTTAGAATTTTTCCTATCACACTGTTCTTAGACACTCCTTGACCCAGTAAACAGCTTCCTGACCTCTGTCTTGTGCCTGCATTCCCCAAGGAAATAGTTAACCTTGAGGTGGTTCATAAGCTCTAGAATCCAGTCAATTGCCTTTTTCATGGTTTCTTCACAGCTCACTTTGTGAGTGATCAGTTCATAGTCCATTTAATTTTCTCTTTTAGGGCAACTACAGAACATTTTGGATTTTTCAGTGCCTCGAGACCACCCTGTTGCCCAGGATTGGTCCATTGCATGGAGGGAGCGGGAGTTGCTTCATGGTGTGTTTAGAAGCCTCCCTTGCATCTCTCTGATTTGCATCTAGGACTGCTCATCCCCTCCCCAGAGAATTTCTGACAAATGGCAATTCAGTCTTATTTCTTGAGTTTCCCGCTTCCCACTACTCCATAAAGAAAGCCTTCCCACTCCCGTCAGCTGCAGCCATTACAATATTCTTAAACTGAACCCAAAGCTGCTTCCCACTGGTCTCAGTTCTGGCCCTATATAGGCTAGACCATTCTGACAGCTCTTTTTTTGGTCTCATGCTATTTTCTGTTTTTCTATTTTCCCTTTGCTGGGAAGCAGCATATGTCTCAGTCAGCTGAGATTCAGACCCTGACCTCTCTCTCAAACAAAAATAAATACTGCCCTCCTTAGATTTTTTCCTCCTTCACACCTGCCCTTGACATTCTTTTAATGCATATTTCACACGGTGGGCTGCACGGGCTTTGTGTTCTAGAGAGTAGCAGGAGATGCAGATCACAAACACCTGGAAACCTGCTTAGTGTACCAGGGAGAGTGTGTTCTGTGGAGCTGGATGGGTCTTCTGCTCACCTGTTGGCATTGGAGAATGCCATGGTGTGGGGCCTAACCTGATGACCTAACCTCAGAAGCATGTGCGATGGCAGCAAACCAGAGATCTTTACCATGAAGAAGCACACACTGCCAATCTTGTGTAGAATGAGGTGCCTGGTTAACCAGAGGATGAGGTGACCTGGGGAAATTCAGTGCTTGCTGGCATCACAAACAGGCCTTGAAGTGTGTGTCTACATAGCATTTTGTGTACTCTAACCTCATTGTACTTGGCATTCAGAACTGCAGGGCAGGGCAAATACGTCATTCAAGGATATGCCATGAGCAAGCAGCTGTCAGCTGCTGCCACCCTGAGCTTTGAGATGTGAGTAAAACTGTCTTAACATGCCATCGAATATCCTGTGGGAAATTCAATACCCACTCCAAGATTGCTGTGCATTTCCAGGGGTTCCCTTCTCCTGGGCACTTCTGAACCAAGCGCCTGTCTCCCCAGCCCTCTCTCTCCTTCAATCTCATTTTCTTGTTCTGTTCCTTCTGCTTTATGCTTATTCAGCTCTAGAACTCAGCACTTCTCCCCAGCTTTTCTTCTAAACCAGTCACACAAAGCATTTAAAAAATGTTACAGAGTTTATGGAAGCATTGGGGAGGAGAGAAGGTGATTTATAGTAACAAAAATTTAAACTGGTATATTAGATATCCCTGTTCTTAAAAGTCTTTTGATTTAACCTGTCGTTGGAATTTTCTGATTGGTCACTTTCGTGTGGAGCCAACCTCCTGCCATATTTCTTTGCCTCTCTCTCTTCCCTTCCCATCCCACCCCCCACCCCCAGACTTTTCAATTTCCCCTATTTCTTCCTTCCTTCCTTCCTTCCTTCCTTCCTTCCTTCCTTCCTTTTCTTTCTTTCTTTCTTTCTTTCTTTCTTTCTTTCTTTCTTTCTTTCTTTCTTTCTTTCTTTCTTTCTCTCTCTCTCTCTCTCTCTCTCTCTCTCTCTCTCTCTCTCTCTTCTTTCTTTCTTTCTTTCTTTCTTTCTCTCTTTCTTTCTTTCTTTCCTTCCTTCTTTCTTTCTTTCTTTCTTGGCTGTGTTGGGTCTCCATTGCTGTGCATGGGCTTTCTCTAATTGTGGAGAGCAGGGGTTACTCTTTGTTGTGGTGAGCGGGCTTCTTATTGTGGTGGCTTCTCTTGCTGTGAAGTACAGGCTCTAGGCACTCAGGCTTCAGAAGTTGTGGCATGTATGTTCAGTAGTTGTGGCTCTCGGGCTCTAGAGCACAGGTTCAGTAGTTGTGGAGCATGGGCTTAGTTGCTCCACGGTATGTGGGATCTTCCCGGACTAGGGATTGAACCCGTGTCCCCTGCATTGGCAGGTAGATTGTTAACCACTGATCCACCAAGGAAGTCCCAAGTTCCCCCATTTCTGTTCATTTCTATATTTAGCTTTCAATTTGATCCACTGTCATCTTCTAAACTATGGCCTCACATACTATACTCAAAAGGATTTGGCTAAGTAAAGTTCTGGCACTGAATAGAGTAAACCTAAAAATAGATAATTGCCTTATGGGGAACACTTTAAATAAACCTATTCGCATCCACTAAACATTACTTATTACCTGAGGGGAATTTATTGTAAAATTGTGTGGCTACCAGTGCTGCAGTTGTTGATATTTTGCTCTCCGTCTAGACTGGGAGCTTTTTTTTAAAAAAATAAATTTATTTATTTATTTATTGGCTGCACTGGGTCTTTGTTGCTGTACACAGACTTTCTCTAGTTGCGGCCAGCAGGGGCTACTCTTCATTGGGAGTAGGTGCGTGGGCTCCTCATTGCAGTGGCTTCTCTTGTTGCGGAGCATGGGTTCTAGGCACGTGGGCTTCAGTAGTTGCTGGCTTCAGTAGTGACAGCACATGGGCTCAATAGTTGTGGCTCATGGGCTCCAGAGCACGGCTCAGTAGTTGTGGTGCATGGGCTTAGTTGCTCTGCGGCATGTGGGATCTTCCTGGGAGCAGGGATCGAACCTGTGTCCCCTGCATTGGCAGGTGGATTCTTCAGCCCTGTGCCATCTAGGCAGTCCCTACACTGGGAGCTCTTTTAGTGCTGAGATCTCTGTGCCATTTCCATGTCATCATCTGTGCATGTTTAGCCTCCTTATTGCTCCCCGGCACAAAAGAGATGCTGAGGATATATGAAAACTGTCTTGGCCAATGTTCTCCTCCTAGATCCTCATGGCGGTTATGTGTGGGTGTTCACTTTGTGATGATTAACTGAGCTGCACACTTACCATTTGTTCACTCTTCTGTGTATGTGTTATACTTCAACAAATATGCTTTGTAAATAATGGCTTGCACAAGATGGTGCAGTGCTTAAGTGACAGGCTTGGGTCTGGGACTCCCAGTGAGGAGACCCCCTCTCAAACTGAGCTGCTTCTCCAAAAGCTATGGTGGGTTGGCTACCTTCTCCAGGGACGTGGGGCTCTGTGTCAAAAAAATGAATTTAACGTTGTCTACGCCTCTTCTCTCATACACCCATGTCATTGCTTCAACTTCCCCTTCAGAGCCCCAGAATCCAGTATACTCTTTGCTACCAGAAACTTTGATCACATTTAATTCTCCTTCAGTGAGTAGTATTCGTTTGATTTCTTCTCTCAAGAGCATTTGTTTTTGGTGGGGGGTTTATTTCACCACAATGTTAATGGCAGGATGAGCTGGGAGTTTCTGGTTAGGGATATCAGGTGCTGGAGGACAGGATGCCACTTCTTGAGGCTGATGTCTGCCCCACCTAAGACAGAGGTTCTCAACCTTGGTTGCATTTGAATCACTCAGGCAGCTTTAGAAAATACTGAGCTGTGGGCCCTCTCTCTCCCTCCCCACTAGCGATCCCATTGTAATTGGTCTGGGCGTACAGATTTAAAATCCTCCCCAGGTGATGCTAATGTATGGCTAGTACTGGCAGCCACCGATTCTAATTCAATCTCCTGGCAGGACCTGCTAAATGATGAAGGTCTCAGTCGGAAATGGGGAGCAAGATGCTGACGGGTAGCGTCTGATTTTTAGCTCCACCTGGGATAGTCTTCCTGTGGAGCCTGCTAAAGGATTAGTCTTGCTGTATCATGTAATAATTAGTCCCCACGTCTTGTTGAATCCCCACCCATGGTCCAAATTAGGCTGAGTAGCTTATAGCAGAGAAGGCTTCTTTAGATGTGCAGGCTGATCCTCTTTCTGTTTCTTTTGCTATTTTGGTGGAAGCAATGTTTAGCCATGTTTTTTGGTTAGTCACAAATGTGAGCTGGGCAGGAAGCTCAGTCTTACTGAGCTGGATGGGAAAGAAAGGATGTGGGCATGTGTGAGACAGGGATGCTGAAGCAAGGTGACTCAGCTGCACAGGAAGGCTGTGTATGAAGCAGCTCCTGATAAGACCAGGGCCTGCCTGCCTTTGGGGGGCGCCAGTGTGGCTATGGGAGCTACGAGTAGCACCAAAAGGTGACAGAGGTGCTGGCTAAGGCTTCAGACCAAGCCCTGGATTTCATCAGCTCTCCTGCCTGGACTGAGTCAGCTCCTTTCTTCCTTCTTTTAGTGGTTTCCTAGTTGTTACATGGTCCACCCGTCATCCGAAGGTCTGGCTGCCTTTTGGGTGGTGATGCTGTCTCGAGTGTCAGAAGTGTAATTCCTCTGTTCATCACATACATGGCAGGTGTCAAACTTCATCAGCGCTCACTGTGCCCTCAGGGTCATTGCAGACTTGTCAGGGAAAGATTGACGCTCTGTGGACTTCTCTGTAGGTTTCTAGGCTTGTCTACTGACCTGCCTCCCTCTTAAAGTCTTTACTTAGACCTGAGTGAAGCCACCCTACCCATCCCCCACACCTGTCACTCCCCGCCCCCCATCTTGGCTCCTCGTAATCCCTGTGGACTTTCTCTCTCTTCTCTTTCCCACCACCCCCAATCCTCATTCATACTGTGAAGAACTATGTTTTTCCTTCTAAGACCAGCCTATAAATACTGTTTCCAAGAAGCCATTCCCTATTTTCACAGTAGAATTGCTGTCTTCTCCTACACGTTCTGGGCACAGATGGTTGGTAGCTTCTTCATCTGACTTATTACAAACTGCTCTAAGGCCAGTGTTTAGGGAATATGTATAATGTTTCTCATGGAACTGTTAGGAGAATTAATACTACAATGTTACTAACACTGGTTGCATGATGCTAAACTATTTACTACCTATTTCCCTCATTCATTCCCTTCAACAATTCCATCAGATGGGTACTGTTATTAGCCCTACTTTACAGATGAAGAAACAGAGTTTCAGAGATTAAGTGGGTGCAGATATTGGGTATAAATCCAGACAGGGTTCACTTGTCTATCTCACCAACCTGAGAGGTCATAGAATACAGAAATACATTTTTATAAGATGCACAAATACATTTTTAGCATCCACTAGAATGCCTAGTATTGCTGTTTTTGCATGGCACTATAACTTTCTTTCTGAATATGCATAGTGTTTATTGGATTGTTTTCTTTGACTTATGTAAATGAAAAGCACGCAGACTTAGGGAAATACAGTGATCAATAGCTCCAGTGAAAAGTTTGCTTGTTTAAACTTAAAATATACAATTTTGATCACTGAAAACAAGGCTGCCTTTAAGGTGTAATGGGGCCAAGCAAAAAGTTTTGAGGGGTTCCTGTGTAGAGAAACACTTTGAGCCACTCCAATCAGCATGTCAGCTCCATTCTGGCAACCCAATCTTGTGCAATTCCACTAAAGGATAATCACCCTGAACAGCAGGAATAGTCTGGTGCAAACAGGAACTTAAGCTCACAGAGGACCCAGTCGGGCTCAGAGTTCCCCATTAGTTGCCCTGATCTGGCTCTCACAGTCCCAGCCACTGGAAGGTGCTCCAAAGCTCCTGAGGGTTCCCTGAGGCAGGGGTCAGGTAGAATCCTGCTTATCTGAGACCAAAGTGTGATACTGGCTGGAAACATACAACAGGCAAAGAATGGTTAAGAGGATTGCAATAGAAGACTGCATAGCCATATACTAAACTCTGTCTTTGGTAGATCGAGAGGTATCTTGGTGTTGTACAAATTATTTTTGGCTCTAAGCTCACCATCAATTTCTCGCTTTCTCACTTACAAGCTCTGACTGGAGAAGCAACTAAGTTCTCTGAACCTGTTTGCTCATGCATATAATGGACAGCCATGGCACCCTGCCAGGGTCATGTGCAGAAGTGCTGTCATAATTATAATAGCCTATTTTTATTGAATTCTTATTGTGTGCCAGGTAGTATTCTCAGTGCACTACATGGGTTATCTCATTTACGCCTCACAACGGCCCTCTGAGGTGGGTTCTTTATTCTCTTTTTATAGATGAAAAAAATGAGGTGTGGAGAGAGACTCCATTTAGACCTGCAAGACTAATGCTAGAGTCTAAGCATATAACCATCACATCGCCTGGCTCAGGTCTTCTCACCTCCGGTTTCATGGTAGAATCATTTGATTTTAAAAGGTACTAGTGACCAGGTACACCCCCCTTCCCTTGAAATTCCAATTTAATTGGCCTGAAGTGAGGCATAGACATCGATCCTTTTTATAGCTCCCCAGGAGGTTCACGGGGCAGCCAGGGCTGAGTAGTAATAGACAGCAAGTGTGCAGTGAACTTGTGTTGAATCTCAATCAGGGTAACTCAACCTTGACAACACCAAATGAATAAATGTGCCTGGGTGCATTTCAAAATGAAGTCCTTCACACATATAAGAAATTCTATTTGATGTTTGTTAAGGCAGTACTTATCCAGGGTCTTCTTTTTTCATACCACTGTCTAGAGGAACCATTATGTACACAGTTTCTCTTAAGCAGGAGCTGGGGTGGGAAAGGTGGGGTAGACAATGGGTTGGTGGAAGTGGCAAGAGTGTTTCATCACTGGCTGTGTTTAGAATTGCCAGGGCATGGTGATGATAAAAGTCAGGCTGACTTTTCGTTGGTTTTATTGTTATTCTAAAATTCCCTACACTTCCACCCTGCCCTATTCTCAAGTGACCACTTGGTATGTCACTGCTGCTGCTTTTAAGTATATCACCCAAATTATAAATTAAATATGTATGTAAATAAAATTATTTACCATCAGTTTATATAAGTACTATGTATTATATAATAGGTTAAAATTATACTTATATGTAAATTATTCACATATTTATAATAGACATAAATATATGAATAAACATATATAAATAAAAATATTTCTCATAACGACCTTTTGAGAAAAGCATCATCATCCCCACTTTACAAATGAGGAGCTTGAAACAGAGAACTTAAGTCACTTGTCCAATGCTTGGAAGCTAGTAATAAGTAGAAAGCACCTGCTGTACATCTGCTGTGTGATTTATATTATTTCTTTTAATTCTTTCAACAATCCTATGAGGAGATACCATTATTTGTCCTTTACAAAAAAAAAAAAAAAAGGCATGGGAGAAGGACAAAAAGAGTCCAAGGCACAGGATGTCAAAGTAAGTTTTCTAGTCTCTTCCATCTAAGAAGTAATTGAGCCAGAACTTGGCCCCAGGTGGTCTGCACTGGACATTGTGTTCTTTAGCTTCTGTCCTGCTGCCTCTGAGGTAAGGTAGTAGGAGGTGCAACCCAGATATTTTTTCGCGGTCTGTGGATCCCTTCATTTACTCTCTATACTTTCCTCTTTGATTCTTTCTACCTTGCCTTCCACCTCCAGATCTCTATCTATTGAAGGACACTAGACTATGCCACTCCAAAATATGGCACTTTGGCATACAGAATACATTGAATATATAATTGACAATTGAGAGCAAGTAGATCCAAGAAAAGCTGCTTGCCCATTCTCTACTTGCCTAAAAAGCAGCACATGCATTTTCAAAGGTGTCCTTCCTCCCTTCTCCATCAGGAAGGACAAAAGCTAATTACCAGGGGAGACGACTTTAGACTCTTATCAATCTAGAGATGGCACCAGAGGAGTCTACATAATGAACTTTACTAACTAGGCTTTATCTACCATCAGTTTCCCATATGTTTACTTTCTCACAGTTTCCCATTCTTGGAAGCCTAAAAACTCTTTCCTTTGTCTTGCCTTTTCTCTACAGTTTATTTTTTATTTATTTTTTTGAAGATGCTAATAAGCCTGAATTCTAGACCACCTCTTTGAGTTACTCCTTCCTAAGTTCCTCCCAAGTATATATGATACATACATGCTAATAAATTTGTTTGCTTTTCCCTTGCTAATCTGTCTTTTATTAGAGACCCAATCAATAACCTAGGATGGGTAGAAGGAACATTTTTCCTCTCCTACACAAAATAATGCACACAGCTCATTGGGTTCCCCTTTAACCCTATGACCTGAGTACTTCTTCCTGGTTCAACAATGGGTACCTTACTCAGCATGTCTGAAACTGGACCCCTCTGCTTGCCCTCACACCTGAATCTCCTTCTGTGCCAGGGGCTTGGTTAACTGCAGCAGCATCCACCAGGGTCTTCCCACCTGGGGAATTGTTTCCTCAGGCAGGGACATTGTGACAGGGCATATATAGCTAGCATCGAAGCTTTCTCAAACATCTCTCTATCTCCTGGGTGCTTTTTTGCTTCTATCACAGTCCTAAATTCTGCCAAAAAGGATTATAGTTCCAAGGAGAATTTGAAACTAAGTTTGGTGGTTGTGTGACCTTGGAGAGATTAGCAAATCTCCCTTCTAGATCCTTTCATCTGTGAAATGGAGATAACGTTAAGTCTCTGAGGAAGGGCATGAGATGTAAAAGTATACTAGACAAAAACCATCATCTCAGAGGATACACTTCCTTGCAGGAGGGGGAGGGTTTATTTATCCTGCCTGTCTTTCTTTCTAGATTCAGTTTGTGATGGATGCCTGGAGTTTGGAGATCTCTTTCATTTCATCTGTGTTTGGAATTAAAAGGTAATATAATCACTACTCTGGTCTGAATTTATCTCCCGAAATTTTTATGTTGAAAGCCTAAACCTTCAATGTGACTGTACATGGAGACAGAGACATTAAAGAGGTTAATAAGGTTAAATGAGGTCATAAAAACGGGGATCTAATCCAATATGACTGGTCTCCTTAAGAAGATGGAGAGACACTAGGAATGCTTGTACAGAGAACAGGCCATGTGAAGGCACAGCCAGCAGGTGGCCGTCGGCAAGCCTCAGGAGAAAGCAAACCTGCTGATCCCTTGATCTTGGACTTCCAACCCCTAGAACTGTGAAAAAATAGATCTCTGTTTTTAAGCCACGCAGTCTGTGGAATTTTGTTATGGCAGCCCTAGCAAACTAACACACTCCCATTTGCACTATAAACCTATTCCAAGGTGATTGCTTTCAATGTGTTCATTCCATCACAGCCTGGTGGCAGCATGCAAATAAAGAACATTCAAGGCTGGGCTTGGCCATCCCCAAAGTGACTCTCCTCTCTTTATTACAGAAAATAAATGATCACTTTAATTTGCATGCAAAGAATTTTATTGCTAGTCACCCAAGCTGCGTAAACAGCTTTCATTTTTCTGGAAGGAAAAAAAAAATCAGCTTTCTCTTTGTACAGCAGTTCTGATCTTTTATGTCTTTTAAGGGGCCTGACCCTTTAAGGAGACTTTGATATTTGTCCCAATTTTATTTTTATTATTAAACCTCTCTGCCTGGTAGGGATACTCCGTGGAGTCTCATGCCATCCTCTCCCTCTTAATTGGACCTGGTATTGAGTGACAGATCAAACAATCTTGAATTAATAACAATGACAAATTGCCCTCGGATGGTACTTGTACGTAAAAGGAAATACTTCCATTAAACAAATGTTATGTCATCAAGAAACCCATTAATAGCCCTGCCAGTGATCAGAGCTGTGTAATTTTTCTCATCACTGTTAATAACCAGCAAAGTTATAATTGCATATGGAGCTTAATTAAAATCTTCTATCCCATTAATGAGTGTCCATGCTTCAGATCTCCCATCAAATGATCTGCGAAATTTAGACCATATTTCTTGAGGTCCAGGTTCTTGGAAGATGAGAAGGTATCAATAGAAATGAGGCTGGATTATAAAATCTCTGTATGCTACAATTAGTAGTCATTGGGTATTAGAGATGGAATTAGCCTTGTATATTATTTAAGCTAATTCCAATATTTTAGGCTGATTTTTAAAATTTACATATTCGTAGCTCTTAAATACAAGATAAAAAAAGAAAAATTGCCTATATCTTATATAAATAAACGTTTTACTTATCAAGTAAACCTAGCTCTTTAGTAAATCTACTCTCTCCCTTTTTACATCCTCTTACTATCCATTCATATACATATTGTGACACAGACTGGCCAGATGCTCACCAGACCCACCCTCTTTTCTTGCTAAGTACTCACTACATTGTGCCTTCCAGCCCCCTTCTTCTAGGTTTGACCAGGGGCCATGTAACTTGTTCTTGCCAATGTCCTTGAGCAGAAGCCATGCTTGTCACTTTCAACAAGAGGTAGTTAAGAGCAGGTAAGGCTTCTTCACGATTCATTTCCTTTACCTGACCTCCGGGTGAAAAGGATCCAGGGGATGAGGCACTAGGAAGCAGTGGAACCATTCGTTACAAGAATCCTGTGTCCCTAAATAACTGCATGGAGCAGAGACCACCCACCATTCCCCGCAGACCTAAATTAGACTGTGATGTGAGTGAGAACTTAAGCTTTATTAGTTTCAGCTACTGAAATTTTGAGATTATATTTATAGCACTTAGCCTACCCTAATACATATATTTTACCTAATTTCATAGCTAGCTATAATTTTTTATTCTACTTAAAAACGTTTTGCTATTACTGGATATAGAGTTCCTACATACTATGCAGTCTTCCATGTGATACAGAGTTATGATTTTAATGCTTGAAGAATAGTCCATGTTAAGTGATGTGCCAAAGTAACATCACCATTTTCAAATATTGTGTAGGTCATTTCTTGTGTTTTTCTCCTTAGGGAATATCCTTATGCATATAATATATTTCCTTAGAATTATGTTGATACACTTTTCATAGACATGTATCAGTTTACATTGCCCCGGCCATTATAATCCACCTTCCTAAAATTGAGAGTTTTTGTCCTTTTAAAATTTACTTGACATTATATGACACTTTATACATGAATACATTATATATAAATAAATAAATATAAAATATATATATACACACTCTATGCAACCACCATACGTATACCCTTGTACAAACATTATAATTTGTTCTTTTTAATAACTGGTGAATTTGACATTTTGCATGTATGTTTGCTTACACAAACATATCACATGGAGAATTTAATCTTACCCACTGGGGAGCACACAACCCTTCTTTTTAACAGACAATACAACTGAGAGTTGTGGTGATTAGTGAAGAGAGGCAATGTTAAGATAAGGACTGACTATCAGAATATAGATCTGATCATTTAAATACAGTGATTTTTCTATTATAACAAAACTTCCATGTTTATAAGATATATAGCATGTCATTCGGGCCCTTATGACTGTCATCTTGGAAAGAATAATCATGACATAAATAAAACACGCATCACACCCTCTTTCATTCTTTGTCACTTAATAGACAAGGTGAATTCAAGAAAGGCCTCTGGGCACCCACTGGTGCGTATCCTTGGAAGCTCAGATATCGTGGCTAAGCTCAGCTCTGACATGGATGGAGCCAAGCACAGCCATGTATTTCCCGGTCTGGCTTCTGAGGTTTCGTCTATATGAGATAGGGCTGAATGAATTCTAGATGAGTGATTTAGTATTAGTTATTGAATGATTGACTATTAGAAATGGCAGAAGGAGGGACAGACGCATATGATATTTGAGGTCATCCTGAGCAGAGTTTACCCAGATAAGCAGGAGATAATGCTGGGAAGACAAGGTAGGGCTGGTGTAACTCAATTCAATGAGCAAATTTCTACTATGTGACAAGCACAGCCATAGGTATCGGGTTGATGAAAGGCAAACCAGATAAAGATCTTGACTGAGATTTTAATCCAATAAGGAAGAGTATATGCTAGTGAAGGAGTCAGGAGCCTTTGTAATTCGACTGGAGTTCAAGACTCAACTCTGAATTTTGTAAACCTACATCAGTGTGACTTCCTCATCTGTAAATTTGGGATAACTGTAGTACATAGGTTGTTGAGAAGCAAACTGGGATAATACCTGCAAAGACTGTAATGCACTGCCTGGCACAAAGTATACCCACTAAAATGCTAGTTATTATTTTTAAAGTTGTATTCATGGGGAAGACCAACTATCAAAACAGTTACAACTCATCAGGAGTAAATGCAACTTAGAAAAATCTACAAGATACATTAACAAAGAAGAGACCTAGAGATATAGTTAATCTGAAAGTAGATTGAATTATTAATATCAACTTTTTTAAATCGAAGTATAGTTGATTTACAATGTTGTGTTAGTTTCAGGTGTACAGCATAGTGATTCAGGATTTTTGCAGACCATACTCCGTCATAGGTTGTTGTAAGGTAACGGGTGTAATTTTCTGTGCTGTATAGTAAATTCTTGTTGCTTATCTATTGATATATTTTTAAGCTCTTTATAGGAATATAATTGCTTTACCGTCATGCCAGTTTTTGAGGTACACCAAAGTGAATCAGCTGTATTTATACATATGTCCCCATATCCCCACCTCCCGTGACTCCCTCCCACCCTCCCTATCCTGGCCCTCTAAGTCATCACCCATCATCGAGTTTATCTCCCTGTGTTATGCAGTATCTTCCCACTAGCTATTGATTTTACATTTGGTAGTGTGTATATGTCAATGCTACGCTCTCACTTTGTCCCAGATTTCCCTTTGTCTCCCCTCCAACCCTGTGTCCTCAAGTCCTTTCTCTACATCTCCATCTTTATTCTTGCCTTGTCACTGGGTTCATCAGTACCATTTTTTTAGATTCCATGTATATGAGTTAGCATACGGTATTTGTTTTTCTCTTTCTGGCTTACTTCACTCTGTATGACAGTCAGAGACAAACATTTTTTTTTCTTTTTTAAGCTCTTTATTGGAATATAATTGCTTTACACTCTTGTGCCAGTTTTTGAGGTACACCAAAGTGAATCAGCTGTATTTATACATATATCACCATATCCCCTCGCTCCCGTGACTCCCTCCCACTCTCTCTATCCTGGCCCTCTAAGTCATCACCCATCAAGTTATTGATATTTTAAATATAGTAGTTTTTATCTGTTAATCCCATATCCTTAATTTGTCCCTCCTCTCCTCTCTCTCCCCTTTGGTAACAACAAATTTGTTTTCTATATTTGTGAGTCTATTTCTGTTTTGCATACACATTAATTTGTATTATTTTTAAGATTACACGTATAAATGATACTGTGCAGTATTTGTCTTTCTCTGACTTATTTCACTAAGCACAATATATTCTCTAGGTCTATCCATGTTGCTGCAGATGGCAGTATTTCATTCTTTTCTATGGCTGAGTAACATTCCATTGTATATATATACCATACCTTTTAAATCCAATTGTCTGTTGATGGGCACTTGGGTTGCTTCCATGTCTTGGCTACTGTAAACAGTGCTGCTAAACATTGGGGTGCATGTATCGATACCAGTTCTTGACCTCCTCTGTGTCCATGGCCTTTGCCATATCATTTATGCATTTCTTTCTATCTCTGTAGGAAAATTACTTTCTTGTACTTTAACTTTGGTCAGCCATGCTATTTGCCTTGACCAACAATGTCAGCAAACATAAGGTAGAGGCTTGAACAGTGCTTGTGGAACTGTGCACTTCTGCTTAGCTAGGAGAAGAACATGTCTTGCTCAGCTGATTGTCTTGGAAGGCAAGTGATAGACACATAGACACAGGGAGCTGAGACAGACCCACAGATCTGTATCCTGAAGGAGGTTACCTCTTTTAACCCAGCTTAGAACAGTTCACCCTGATACCCGTGAGTAAGAAGCAAACCCTCATAATTGTTTGTCAATTAGATATGGATATTGTTGTTTCCATGGCAATGCTTGACTGACACAGGTTTGATGTTCAAGGATGATCTTTTTGGAAAAGTGACTTATAAATTGGATTTTGACCAAGAAATAGGAACCTTCTAGGAAGAAATATGGGGTAAGGGTATTCCAGAAGAAAGACTATCAAGTACAGTAATTCAGAAGCGTGAAATACTATAATAAATTATAGCATTTCAGTATTTGGTCCTGATAGGAGCAAATGAGGTTAAAAGAGGAATTACAGAAGAATAATCATAAACATAAGGAAGCAGTGCCCAGTATGCACAAAAGAAATCTAAGAAGTAAAGAAAATTAAAAGTGTCTTTTTTTTTCCTGAAAGAAGCAAATCCATTGTAGCAATAATTAAAATGATAGATTTTTTAAAAAGTGACAAAAAATCACAAAATAAAATGGAGATAATTCTCATTAATTTCATGCCAATATTATTTTTAAGCAGGTGAATCATGCAATACCTAGACTTTTTGCCTCCTACCTATAAAAATTCCCCTATGACAAACCCCTTCTCCTCACTAAGGTTCCCCTTTATTCTTTACTTTATTCTGAATATAGTCAATGAGATCCTCTCTTTACATCTCTTAGGACTCCTAAACAGACCTTCTTCCTTCCTAATTTAAGTTATAGGGGGAAGATTATTGGACTGGGAATCAGAAGTTCCTGGCTGCTATCCTGCTCAGACAATGATTTGTTTAAGTCCTTGGACAATCTCTTTTATTGCTTTGGGCACCACATGCTCATCTGCAAAATCAGAGGTTTTGATGGGATATTTTTCAACAGCCCATTCAGCAATCATATCCATATATCCCTGTGTCTATCCATCCAACAAATATTCCTTGAGTCTCTACTACGTGCCTGACAATGTCCTAGATCTTGTTCTCCTTTTGGAGGCAAAAGACAGTCAATAAATAAACTGATAAATAAGAAAAATTTGTGATGCTAATGAGTTTCTTCAGAAAAATTAAAATGTGATGGGATATGATAGAGGTTTGGTGACAATTTTACATTGAGTGGATTGAAAGACATGGTCTCCCTGAAGAAGTGACATTTTCATTGAGAAGCAAACAACAAAAAGATGCCAGTCTTATTAAGATGGGGGAAAAGTATGTCTACCCTGAGTGATACCTCTCAAGGACTTATTGAATAAATATCGGGAATGGTAGGACTGGGCTATGTGGGGCCATCACGAATTTGTCAAATAGTTTCTATTACTGCATAGATTGGTCATTTCTACACTGGCTGCTCAAAAGACCAAACTGCTTATAGTGGGCAGGAGGTATAGGGTACATAGACTAGCAGCACAATAAATCAAACTACAGAGACAGTGGGGCCTGAGACATGGACGAAAGGAAACAAACCATGAAGGTGCAGCTTAATCACTCAGGAATGTAACAGGACCATTAGAGAGCATCTGGACAGCCCCTCTTCTCAGACAGGGAGACTGAGGCTCAGAGAGGGAGAGTAATTTGCCTAAAGGCACAAGGTTCTACTCTGCAGGTCATATATCTATTTTCTAAGAATCACTAACTTAAGTAAATCGTGAATCAAGTCTCAGGTAGAATTTACAGATTTGAGGTGGGGGAGGGAGAGGAGGCTCCAATATTACTATGGCTGGCTGGAAGGTAAAGTTACCTGTTATTACCAAATTCCACTACTTCTCCATATTCAGATCCCATTTGGATACAGCAGGATGATTGCAATACTGACACTCACATACAACAATTGAAAGCTCTAAAAAAAAAAGGTTGGCCTGCTTACTCTACAGCACAGTATAACTAGCAGACCTGAGTCCTAGATTTGACTAAGGAAGTCTTACGTAGTAGCAGGAAAATGCCAAACTCCTGGAATCATAGTCCAAAGCTCTGTGTTCCTTCCCTTTGACTGCTCTTTAACTTTTCATTCACCAGCCTGGAAAACGATCTTCTCTTGCCTACCACAAGTGGTTATCAAGAGTTAAGTAGAAACCCCAGGAGAGCATTTTGTATATTAAGCAATAAATGGAAAAGGTGATTGGATTACTATCTTAAATTATTAATTAGCAGGGCTGCTTCACTTTTCTGGGTCACAGTGGTCTTGTTTTTTTACAAAAGAGGAAATAAACTCTAAGGACTCTTCCAGCTCTAACAGCCTATGATTTGCCAAATAGTAGCCTTAAATCCTTGGAAAAGTATCCTCTGTGCCTTTCTTTTTTGCTGTGGAGTTCGCCATAGGCAACCTAATAAATCCTGTGCTATTGGAGGGAGGATTTCATTACTAGAAGATTGCTGGTGTTACTTCACACATGTGCAAAACTCTAAGGGCATTTGAGTTGAAGCTGGAAAGGGTGTTTGACCCCACAGCATCCTTTTCTGGAGTTGGCTGATATACAACCACAATTTCTCAAGTTTATGCTGGAAAAGTAGCTAATCAGATATCTCTGTGATGCCTCTTGCTTAGGTTTTTAAATGATCTCTTGATGAGCCACAAATCTAGCTGGATTTATGATGTAGGAATAGAGTCCTTTATGAGTTCACGGTCATGGATAACCTATTCTTATTCAGGTTCTCAGGGCAGGATTTTGTAAATCACTGGATTGGATAATTGCTTCCTGAATAATAAAGTAAACTCATTCGGAGCCCATGAGAAATTAACTCTCATTCTGAAGCAGGAGACGAATTGGCCAATTTCCTAGATTTTTCTGAAGGTAATGGGCACCCTGTTGGCCAGCAGCACTCAAACTTTTCTGTCAGAGGTCCACCCATGAAGCAAACACACACACACCAAAAAACCATTCTCATTTGTTCTGTTTCAAAAGGAGGGAAAAAATTCACCTTTATTTAATTGCAAAGAAGTGTTACTGTACAAGCAGATTTGGGGAAATTACATATCTATCTCTTAGCAGTGGGGCCTGGTGATATGTAATCTTTTGCTTGCAAATAGAACTTAAAGCTAGGTCATTTGAAAATTATCAGTCAAAAATCCTGATAAACATGTATATCAGTCCACATGGTAGATTTACAAAAAAAAATCTAAAACCACACATAATTGATAATGATAAAATAAAACTCATAACAGTTCAACACTGAGAAGTAAGAATGTCAGCAAATGGAAACTGAACTATTGAAAGTGGCACTAATAATACAACTGTCTTTGTCACTGATGATCTTCAGATATAAAATCTGCAGGATTGCTGAGAATTGTAAAGCAGAAAGACTTAGCAGAATACTGAATTATATGTAGCCTCCAGTAAACTCTTGTAATACCCTAGTTTTCATTTGCATATCAATTGCCTGATGGTTAGTAGTACAGTACTTAAATCTTTTTACCTGGAAGCTTTGGTGTCCTGTATAAGACTATATTTTGGTGTAAAATGAATCATATTCTTTAGATTATGCTTTCAATTTAGTAATTACCTGAGAAAGAGCAAGAGAGGAAAGGAATATTATTAATTTCTTACTAAATATCAGGATTTTGCTTGATGTTTTACAACTGTTATATTGTTTAATCTTTTAAGCAACCTCATGAGATATTTATTATTTGTCTTGATTTATAGACTAGGAAGCAGAGGCTCAGAAAGTTACTTAATTTTCTCACATTTATACAACTAGTAAGTCGTGGACCTGGGATTCAAAGCAGTATCTTTCAGTTTCAAAAGCCTGTTTTTTTCACGTTATTGATCCTACAAAGGTGACAGATATCTTTCTCCAATATTTAGAAAGCATACTTTTCAATACTCTCCACCATCATTAGAATAGATTTGTCCATAACCTTGCTCATATTCTGGAGACTACTACTACATGAACGGCCAGCATTCAGGTTTAGCACATGGTGTGAGTTCCTTGAGAACTTTTTTTAAGAAATAGAATATACCAATTCCAGACTTTCCACATAACAATACAAGGAAAACATTTTTTTTTTTCTGTCTTCTTTTTAAGAATCAAAGGAATGGAGAACTTGGTAAGTGTCACCAGCTAATCCTCTGCAAAGAAGACCAACAAGAGGAACATTTAGTTTCCTGGGTATGTGATGAAATTTCAAAGCCAGCAATATCACATTTCATCTCCCGTAATCCCATAGATCTACCCCACCCAGGAATGCCACTGGAGGATTTGGAGGCTTTTGAGAACAGAATATCAAAGAACAGGCAATGAATAAGTTACAAAAGTGGGGAGAGTCTTTAGCCACTTTGCTTTTGGAGTATGGTGCTCCAGAGACAGCTCTGCAGTGAAGACAGGTGAAGATAAACACCTCACTCCTGTGAATGTAGGCCCAGGAGCCCTGCCAGATAATTTATGTGCGTCGTTAAGTGTCTATAATTACACATGTTCATACATATTCATTCCCATGCTCCTAATTTTAGAGAACAGAGAAGTGAATACATTGATTAGTAGTTTGATTGTATTTGATTCAGCTGGCTCTCTAAGTGCCTTTTAAAGGTCCTGGAGTAAGTTTCCACTAATAGAGAATTCAGTTCAGCCTGAGATCTTGGGGAGTAGTAGATTGACTGATAATGGTGTGACTGAGCCATTCATTTATTCAAACATTTTATTTATTCATTCACTCATTCAACAATTATACCCGACTCTGCCCAGGCACTGTGCTGGGTAGAGAAGACACCCAGTTTCACAAGTGATCGGACCTATAATGTGTCTACTCTTGTGGGGAAGCTAGTCTGGTCATGAAGGTGTTGGTTACTGGACAATGTGGCCGCATGCTAAAGGCATCCGACATGGGCTGGAGTTTCAGGAATGATTTCCTAGAAATGGAGAAATCTGAGCTGCTTTTTGAAGGAGGGTTAAGAGCTATCTGGATGATGATGAATGGAAGGCATTCCAGTTGCAGGCACAGAGGTGAGAAGGTCACTGGCTCTTTAAATTTCTAGCAAGTCTGTACCATGAGAAGGAAACAGGGAGAATGGTTGAAAAAGAGGTCTCATGTCAGATGGTTACCTCAGCTAAAGACTAGAATGGGGCCTGGAAGGGTTTTAAGCTAGAGGTAACATACTAGATTTTCATCTCCAGAAGATCATTCAGGCTTCTGTGCAGAGGGAGGTTTGGGTTTGGTACAAACTCTGGGCAGAGTTGAGTTAGAAAGCTACAGGAGAAATTCGCATAAGGAAGGATAAAACTCAGAGCTTAACTCATAACAATAGAGACTGTGAGAAGGAGGGGGAGGTTTGATAGATATAAGAAAGGTAAAAATTCAGGTGATTGAACTTGGTGTACCCCCAAAAAAATAATTTAAAAAAATTTAAAAAAAAAAAAAGAAAGGTAAAAATTATACAACTTGGGGATATTATGCTAAATGAGAGAGGATAGGAGGGTACACTATGTTCCTATTTAGGTAATTGGAGAATTAGTATATTATTCTTGAGGAGAATACGATGGAAAGAACAGTTTTGGGGAGGAGTGTGAAACATATTAGTTTAAGAACATGGTAAGTTGAAGGAGAGAAGTCACAGGATTCCTGCTGAGCTGAGGCTATCACACTATCAAACTGACCTAGGACTATTTTCAGTTCCCTGGGAAGCCTAGAGCATTAGCCAGCTCTGTCTGCCAATTTCACATAGAAAAGATGCCATCCTGGGGCTTTAATTGTGATCCCAATCTGTTTAATAGGTGATCCTCAAATGTGCTTACTTCTTTTTGTACCTTGGCCTCATGGCCAAGATTTATTTCTCATAATCTATTACATCATCCTACACTCAATGCAATGACCTTATTTTCTCTCGCTGCAATAACTGCTTCAGCCTGGCACTCTTTTTTCTTTTTTTTTAAGAACTTTATTATGTTTTGGGTGTGTTGGGTCTTCTTTGCAGTGCATAGACTTCTCATTGCAGTGGCTTCTCTTGTTGCGGAGCACACAGGCTCTAGGTACACGTGTGCTTCAGTAGTTGCAGTGCATGGGCTCAGTAGCTGTGGCTCTCAGCCTTTAGAGCCCAGGCTCAGTGGTTGTGGTGCATGGGCTTAGTTGCTCTGAGGCATGTGGGATTTTCCTGGAACAGGGATCGAACCCGTCCCCTACATTAGCAGGAGGAGTCTTTTTTTTTTTTTTTTAATTTCTTATTTATTTATTTATTTAATTGGCTGTGTTGGGTCTTTTTTGCTGTGTGCGGGCTTTCTTTAGTTGCGGTGAGTGGAGGCTACTCTTCGTTGTGGTGTGCGGGCTCCTCTTTGCCGTGGCTTCTCTTGTTGTGAAGCACAGGCTCTAGGCGCTTGGGCTTCAGTAGTTGTAGCACATGGGCTCAATAGTTGTGGCTCACGGGCTCTAAAGCGCAGGCTCAATAGTTGTGGCGCATGGGCTTAGTTGCTCCTTGGCATGTGGGATCTTCCTGGAGTAGGGATCAAACCTGTGTCCCCTGCATTGGCAGGCAGATTCTTCTTAATCACTGTGCCACCTAGAAAGCCCTGGCAGGTGGATTCTTAACCACTGTGCTACCAGGGAAATCCCAGACTGGCACTCTTGATGTGCTTTTTACCTTCCTATCTTTGCCTGGATGTCCTTAGACTCCCACCCTGTCCCAGACTATAAAAATTGCTCTTGGAACTCTACCCTTGACTTCAGCATGAGTGCCTCCTGTCTTCCTGCTTCTAAGTTATCTCAGCTTCCCCTAACCACTCCCTGGACAAGGCTCTTCCTAGGGCTCTGTCAGATTGCACAGGCCTCTATTTGCACTAGGATGATTTCTTTGCTTGTTTGCTTTCCACTCCTAGAGGAACCTCCGGCAGGTTGAGCAGCACTGGGCTCTTTTCCTTACTTGTTGCTGACTCATTTACTACCTTGGAGTTTGTGGAATGAAGGGATAAAGAGAGATCACAGGGATTTGTTCTGGGAGGGAGCCAGGAAAGCAGGTTTGTCACTTCCTTCTTCCCAAGCCATGCTGGACAGAAGACAGAAGCCAGGCCATTTAGTTTAGGGGAGAAATAGAGGACATCCAAGTGACTGGCAAAGGCTCTAGAATTGTACTGCCAAGACCCAGTAACCTGGGCTTCAAGAAGAGGAAGTGTGCTAAGACAATAGGGAAGTGGAGAAATCAGCTGAGCCTGAAACAACATAGAGGAGAACACATCCAGAGGGACAGACGTGTGGGTTAAACTTATTCGAGATGCGCTTGCCAAGACCATGCTGGGAATCAGAGCATCACACAGTCACAGACCCTTGGAGCTGGGAAGATTGTGTGATCATGTTAGAAAAGCCCATGGAGGCAAGAAGGGTGGCCTAAATGAGTGAGTAAGTAGGGATGATGGCAGATGGTGAGTGATAACCCTCCATACAGACAATAGATGGTAGACGATACACAGCATGTTGGCCCAGTGTTGCAAGACCTTCACATTTTTCAAGAAAAGCCAGAAATCTGGATTATATGTAAAATTTTCATGACTAATGAATGCTGTCAAATAATTAAAATTGCTTTCAAATCCAGTAAAAACAAAAGCATGTCTGTGAACTGGATGTAGTTTTAAATTTAAATGGTTCCTGTATTTTTTAAGATGATGATAGCTGAGACCCAGCAAAGTAATTGGATTTCTCCAAAGTCCAATAATTGTAAAAGGGCAAGTAATTGATGGCTTAGTGAATTGTTTTCCTTCCCTCCCTTTCTCCTCTCTCTCCAATCCAGTACCCTGTGGAGATGTGGGAACATAAAGTATTCTACCTTTTCCCCAACCAAAAGCAATGGGATGAGGCCAAAGACCCTGCTTCTTGACTTTCTATTGGCTTGGCTCTTCCTCTGTGAGGCTGGCCCCTGTTCAGTGCAGTGAGAATGGAAGGAGACATGGTCACTTTCTAGCCCAGGCTTAGCCACTAACCTCGCAACCTTGAAAAACTCTCTTCTCCTCCTTGGACCTCATTGTCTTCATAGACATGATGAGGCTGTCAACCTCCTAACTTCCAAGTTCCCTAATAAGTCTCATCCAAGAGAATCTGTTACTAAAAGCAAGTTCATGTGTCTGATGCAGAGTGAAGCCAGTCTTCAGAGCAGAGAAAGGTTTATTGCAGGGCCATGCATGGAGATGGGTGGTTCATGCTCAAAACCCCCAAACTCCTCAAAGGGTTTCAGCAAAGCACTTTTAAAGGCAAGGAAAGGGAGGGGCATGTTAGTTGTCCCCAACCTCTTGGTGTTCGAATACTTTGATCATGTCCATGTAGGTCAGGTCATGATGTACTCATAAACCTCCAATAAGACAAATGTTATTCTCTGTTCTGCAACCTTTTATCTTTAGATGAATGGACTCTCCCAACCCTGAGACTAGGCAATCTTGTATATTTCAGGCTATAGGCAACATTCTTTTACAAAAGGTGCAGAGCCAGCATGACTAAGCACAGGCAACAAAGCACAAGGGTTAAAGTAAAAGGAACAGATCTAAAATGGAGTCAGATTTGTTCTTCCCTATTACAACTGCAAACTTGCTTTAAGTATCTAAGTCCTCATTTCAGGACTTTTGTTAGCATTTCCTCTGCTGCATTCTTCCCTCCCCTCATTTCCTGCCCCCGTCCACACTCTTATCCTGACTACCTGGTGTTCCCATGCTGCTCCTCAAGCCTGGAGTTCCATTGGTATGAACCACCAGAATCTACTCTTCATTGTCTATAAGACCCACTCCAAATCTTTTTGACCACCAAAACTCACCTACCCAGGTAGAGAACTAGCATGCCTAAATATTGGAAATGGGTAAATAAATTTCTTGGCACATGAACATTAAACTAAAAAACTTAAGAAAACTATTAGAGCTAATGAGAGTTGAGTAAAATGGCCAGTTAAATAATAAATCCACAAAAGTCTGTATTTTTTCTGTAGATCAGCCATAGCCAGTTAGACACACACACACACACCCACCCCTCTCCTACAAAAGATCTTAAAAAGAAGTTTATAAAACCTACATGAGGAAAACTGCAAACATTTACAATGCTGCAAAAAAGAAATGGGAATAAATGTCTATGCAAGAGGAACCATATTGTAACAGATGTCCCCCGAGTTAATCTATAAATTCAGTGAATTCCTTCCAGTTCAGTACATTAGTAGAATATAGATAAAATCTCAATCACATTTTGGATGCAGTGTAGAGGTAGTTATAAAATGATTCTCAGCTTTATTAGAGAAATGAACTACTACCTTGCAAATATAGTCAGACTCCAATCATGTTTCTTTCCATCCCTTTTGGTCCAAGCCATCGACATTCCTCGTGTGAATCACTGTCCTAGCCTTCTAACAAGCCTGTGTTCCAATCCCTTCCCCTTTCAGTCTGCTCTCAGTATAGCTTCCAGTAAAGCCCTGTTAAAATGTTAGATCATGTCACCTTCTTGATCAAAATCTCCTGATGGCTTCACATTTTTTTGAGAGAAAAAAGGAAACTATCCCAATAGCCTGTAGTGACCCCTGTTATGGACTTTTTCAAATTCTACTCCTCCCACTCCCCATTCTGTCCAGGAATACTGGTCTCCTGGGAGTTCCTCAAAGGTACCCTAGATGTAAAATTGTAAAATGGTGCAGCTGCTTAGGAAAGAAATTGGTCGTTCCTCAAAATGTCAAACATAGAGTTACCATATGACCCAGCAATTTCACTCCTAGGTATGCACTCAAGAGAAGTTGAAACATAAGTCTACACAAAAACTGGTACACAGATATTCATAGCAGCATTACTCCTAATAGCAAAAAGTACAAGCAACCCAAATGTCCACCAACTCATGAGTAGCTAGAGAACGTGGTATATCCCTGAAAGGAGTATTATTAGTTAATAAGTTAGCTAAGAATGAAGTACTGATTCATGCTAAAACATGGCTGAACCTTGAAAACAATGCTAAATGAAAGGATCTAGCCACAGAAAACCACTTATTTTATGAATCCATTTATACAAAATGTTTAGAATAGGAAAATCTCTAGAGAGAGAAAGTAGATCTGTGATTGTCTAGGATTGGGGTCGTGGTGGTAGTGGTGGTATGTGTGAGTCTGTGTGTGTGTGTGTGTGTGTGTGTGGTGGGGGGAAGGAAATGGGAGAATGAATACTAATAGTTATAGGGTATCTTTTTTAGGTGATGAAACTCTTCTAAAACTGATCATGGTGATGGTGATATAACTCTGTGAATATACTAAAAACTATTAAACTGCATACTTTAAATGGGTCAGTTGTATATGTGAATGATAGTTCAATAAATCTGTTAAAAAAAGGTAAAATGATTCAGTGTTTACAAAGGGTTTTTACATATATGACCTCATCCTTTCCTCAAATGACCAGGAGAGTGTGTGCTAGGGACATAAGGTCACCTCCATTGTGCAGAGGAGAAACCCAAGTTTCAGGTTTAGCCATGAAATCCAAGACCACTCTGCTAGTAAGTGAATCATCTATAAATGAGGATTTCTGACTTCATATTTCACTTTAGCCTCTTCCCCACACTGCTTCTTACTTCTTTGCCCTTTTGATTTCTATATTTGACCTGGCCTCTGAGCCACTTCTAATGAGCCCTTCATTCTCTATTTGCATTTTCTTCACCATGACCAGCATCTTATTGATTAATTCATTTATTCATCCATTATAAAACATGAAGATTGTTCTCTAAGCTGACTGCTAGAAATCTGAATTACTTCACATTCAAGGGTTTTGAAAATTCTGAAAGTGATGGTCCTTCATGAGAAATACCTTCTGGGCTGCTATTCATTGTGGAGTCAGGCTAAAGTTTTGTTAGCTGATCTATCTGCCAAGAGAATTAACCTCATACGGCCTTGTCTGGATGTATTCATTTCATTTCACAGCTTTTTTCCTAAAGCTTTACCTCAGTGACGCTGTCTAAGCTGGTTATTCTGACCATCTGTCATCCATATATCTTTAATACTCTAAAAACTATACTTTCCTTTATTTCTTTTTCTGTATTTCTTTTAATTTTTCTAATAACTATGAAAGGAAGGAATAAATAAATAAATGAGTTCCTTGCACATAGGATTTTAAGATGGGTACTGGCAAGTCTAACTTTTTCATTCCGGGTATTATCTCTAGTGGCAGAGTGGAGGGTATACTGGGTGGAGAAGAGATTGAATACTGGAAATCAGTTACGGGATCCTGATTATTTTTGCCAGTCAGTTATGGTTGTTTATTTTGATGATCAAAGGCCTTTCAAGATACAAAAGTGCCATTCAGGGCATCAGAAATTTAGTTAAGTTTCTTGCAGTTTGATTTCTAAGATCACTAAGCTAGAAATTGGCACTAAATCACCCAGTCCCAGACCATACCATATTCACTTGTTTATTTATTTGTTCAACAAATACTTGCTTAGCATCTGGTCTGTTCTTGGCATTATGCAACTGGGTGTGCAGCAGGGGACAACACAGGTGTAGTTCTGATACTACAGTTCAGCGACAGAAAACAGATAAACCAGCAAGTAAATACGAAAGTGGATATGTGAATGAACTATACTTATGTGAACTGGAACTGAATCTCGGGATAGAAGAGTAATGGCAGAAATGAACTTAGTGAGATTAGGAAGAGCAGCCAAAGCAGGATAAGCCTTAAATGCCAAATTGGGCAAATGGAGAGGAGGAGGATGGTGATGCTAATGTGAGCAACACTGCTTTGTATCAGGCCACGCTGTTACCTTCACAAAATGTTCCACAGCTGCTTAGTTCTTGCTCTTGTCTCAGTGAAACATGAGCAGCACAAAGAAGTACAGTGAGTCATTTGTGGTTACACAATTTCTAGCAGCAAAGGTGGTGGTAGAACCATCCCTTATGATTCTCTCTCTAGACAAGTGTCATTGCAGACCATTTGTCAACACAAAACCTTACCTGGAAGCCCACCTGATCTGCACGCATCCTTTCTTCTACTCTCTTCTGTCCCCCAGGGCATGGCCGAGTCTCCAAGGAACACTTTGGAAATCCTTGCTGAGTGTTATGCTCTCTGCTTTGGAGACACTTCGCTAGACACTGGGAAATGGATTTGTCATGTAATTCTAACAAACGCATTGAATACTCTGTCCTATATTCAGCCTCGTACTTTCCATCTAACCATTATTAAAGAAATGTAACCTAATGAGTTGAATGCTGTTTGATTCCTATTATATTGTCCTCTCAGGCTGGTCCTAAGGAAGGAGAAATCTGAGGAGACCCATCAACACCTTCCTTTGTGCTTAGTGAGATGTCCTCACCTGCCCCAGTGACATTGTCCTTGACCAGGCTCTGGCATGGGACAGTTTTCCCACAGTGCTTGGTGACATTTCTTTTCTCTGGCTGCTGCAACTTAGTCTACAGTTCAGCATTTCAAAGTCAAAGTATTTACTCCCAAGACCAGGGTTATTTGTACTCTGCAGCTCCTCTGAGAACCGGACTTCCCACTTCAGTCTCTGGCAGAGGGTCCCCCAGACTATTCTTCACTTTTCCGTGGACAGATGGTTAGACCTAACCTGGAAAAACAGGCTTTTCTACACCTCTTCAGATTTGCATTCCTTCCTGACTGCCTCCTTGTTTGACCCTAGGAACATTGTACCTTCCTGTCTTTTATAAAAGTGATTTCACAACATCATTTCTATTTAGGTCCTATTCAACACTCAGACAAGTTTAGATGAACCCTTCCAAAGATACCAAGCTTTTCCCACCTTTCTACACTGAGAACACCCAGCAGGCAGCAGCTCCTGAACCAGCTGCTACCCTCCTATCCCCTTATGGCCACAGATCGTTATGGCTTCTTTGGAATAGACATGAAACTCACAGTGTGTGGAGTGGACTTTACAATGGGGGCAAGGTTGCTGTTTGCTCACATGCTGCAGTCAGAGGGCCATGTCCTCCACCTAAGTATGCATCCTGGGACTCTTTAAACGTTCAGGACTTAGAAGTTCTCTGTACCAGGTTGAATAGTGTCCACCTGGAACCTCAGAAAGTGACCTTATTTGGAAATGAGTCTTGGTAAATGTAATTATTCAGATTAAGATGAGGTCACGCTGGATTAGGGTGGGCCTTAAATTCAATGACTGGTGTTTTATAAGAAGGTCATGTGAAGACAGAGACACATACACACAGGGAAAGAGGCTATGTGACAAGTGAGGCAGAGATTGGAGTGAGGCATCTGCACGTCAAGGAACGCCAAGGTTTGCAGGTAACCACCAGAAGCTAGGAAAAGGCAAGGAAGGATTCTTACCTAATAGTCATTAGTGGTAGCATGGCTCTGCTGGCACCTTGATTTCAGACTTTTAACCTCCTGACCTGTGAGATACTTTAATTCTCTTGTTTTAAAGTGTGGAGTTGGTGGTAATCTGTTACAGCAGCCCTGAGAAACTAATACAGTCCCTTTTCCTCTGAGGCCTTTTGGACCATTCTAAGTGGAGGCAAATCTTTTCTTCTGGGAGTTCTGTGCTGTTGTTTTTTACAT
Source organism: Hippopotamus amphibius kiboko (assembly GCF_030028045.1). Classification (NCBI taxonomy): domain Eukaryota; kingdom Metazoa; phylum Chordata; class Mammalia; order Artiodactyla; family Hippopotamidae; genus Hippopotamus; species Hippopotamus amphibius. The sequence continues at coordinate 68,210,875 of NC_080192.1, read as the reverse complement.
CTGTCCCCATTATTCTCTGCACTTGTATGCCCTGGTCTATTCCCTGAGATGCTGACATCTATGAATGGTATCACCCAAATCCCTTGCTCTCTGGCTGCCACTTGGGTTGGCTGATGGGAAACTTGGCAGGAGATCTGAGAGGAGAAGAGAAAGACAATGAGATATTTATTCCTCTGGCTCCCTTCCTGCTGTAGTGAAGTTCTGACTACAGTTGCCACCTCTACAATGTAACTTTTGTCAATTGGCCCTTCTTCCCTGGATCTAGCTCTCAACTGGGCTCCAGTTATGTTTCCTTCCCTTGACTCTCTAAACCTATTATGGTAACTGTTGCTAGTCTTGGGTCCCTAAGCATAACTTGCAACGGCCTTAACCCTGCCCATAACTCTGCAATAGTTGCATCATTAAAAGATCTCTTCAAATAACATCCTACAGGAGTGTGCTGACTCAGGACCCCCCTCTGCCCTCTGTCTAGTGTCTGGAGGACCTTAAAGCACTTACCTGTGCTTATGTCTGTCTCCCTTTCATAGAGTGTGGGCCTCCAAGCGTAGGCATCCTTTAACTTCATAGTCTCAGCATTTCTCACAGAGACTGCTCCATAGTAGGTTCTTAGTAAATGAATCAAGAAGTGAACACATGAGGATGGAGACCCTTTCACATTCTGAAGGTGCTTGATTTAGAAATTCAGCTCATGGGCTCGTAAGAATGGCAGGCCGGGTTTTGGAGAAACATTGTAGAATATATTATCTAGATTATTAAAATAATTATTGTAGCCCATTACGTTTACAAAGATCTTATGGCACTTGACCTTTCCCACAACCTTATGAGAAATAGAAAAAAGCCAGATACCATCTCAGTTCCCAAAACAGGCCCAGAGAAATTCGATAACATGCTCAAGATTGTAATCCTTGATTAATTAATATACCTTAAACATTTTCAGTATAAAGAGAGAGTCACAAACAAAAGCATTTTGTCCTGAAAAAAAACATTGTCCTGTAGTTGACAAAAAAAGAGAACTATCTTTGAAGCAGCTGTTAAGGTTCCATCATCCATTTACCTTCTAGTTACTGGGCATTCAGCCTTTGCCCCTGTGCTGGGCCCGTGGAACCAGAAGGTAGAAAATAGATAGTTTCTGCCCTGTGGAGCTCATGCACTTATGGGGGAAACAGCAGTTACTAGAGTAACTACACAAGTAGAACTATACTTACAAAGTGGGAGAAGTATGAGGAAGGAAAGGAACAGGCCATTCTCAGATACAGAGCAGGGGGCTTGACATAGGCTGAGAAAATTTACATTGCGAACTGAAGTAGTTATTGAGTGAGGAGATTTGAGAACTGGGGTGAAGAACATTCTAGGTAGAAGAACTAGCTCCTTCCAAAGCTGAAACACAGATCAACCTATCTCAGAACTAAACAAGCCTAATAAGGCAAATTTAGATGAGGGACAGGGAGAAACATGGTCTTGAGGTTCTTGCCATTCTACCTGGAGGCTCCTAGCCTCCCAGCATGAAGTGGCGTGGAAATGATTATTCTTCTTTCTGCCTGGAGTCCAGGCAATGAACTGTCAGTAAGAAATTGGACAGAATTTCCAGTAGGGAAAAAGAAAGTCTTCAAATTCTCAATGATAGAGCATTAGTTTTTATTATGCTGTTGACTCTTTGGGTGCTGAGAAATAAGATCAAGGGACTACACTGAACATATTGGAAAATTAGTTATGGCTGACTGAACTTTTCATAATTAATTTTAATAAACAAAGTGGAATTAGCATCCTAAATGAAAAGGTTTCTCTATCATGTCAAAAAATCAGTAGTATAATGAGAAGAGATTAATGATCTGAGACATATATGTGATCTAGTAGTATCTGTGTGTCCAAAGTGAAGTGGAGATTAGCAGTTGTAGTAGCCAGGGTCTTGGTGGGAGACAGGGGGCCCGTTTGAAAGAGTTTAATGAAAGGCTAACAGAGGATTTTAATGAAAGGATTATTTATAGAGGTGTGCACACAGGGTTAAGGGAAACCACAAGAGGTGGGGAGATGATGACATGCCTAAGGACTAGTGGAAAATTGATGCCACCCGTAGACCTTAAGAGGCATGGTTTATTGACTATAGTTTCTTATTCTTGGTGCTCTGGCATTTAGGGCCTTGATCCTGGAAAGACTCTCCCTCCAACAGCTAGCTAATTTTTAGAGACAGCAAAAGACCCTACTGGAGCATGCATTTGATCTGCAAACCAACTTATTCAGAGCCTAGACCCCACCATATCCCTTACCAAACTCTCACACACCAAGCCAATATTTCTCCCACCCTACATCACCCCAAATCCAGGTAGTGAACAACTCGGGGCCGTCCTTATAACCCAGAGCCTGCTGGCTGAAAAGATTTTAAATCTCCAGTCTTAGATTCATTCAGCATACCTACCCTTGCCTCACCCATACCTTCCTGTGAAAACCCCAGTAAAGGTTCTGAGCCATGCTCTGCCTCACCCTCCTCTGCCTGCTGATCAGCTCCATTCCTGTCCCCATGTGGCCCTGTGTGGTATGCAATGCCTCCTGTTTCTTTTTATGTCCACGTGTCTTATGACACCTGATTAAAAGAAGTCCTGGGTATATGTTCTGAATAACCAGTAAGGAGCTGTTCTTGGAAACTATTGAAAGCTGAAGCCATAGAAAAGGGGCCACTTAACAGGAGCTATGGATTTAGGATGGAAATGCAGCTGCTGCCAAACCACAGACAGTCTGAGAGAGAGAGTCAGGAGAATAAATACCCAGCCTCACGCTTCCCACTCTGATCTCCTAGCTGGGCCTCAAATGAAAGCTAGGGACCATCAACGTTCAGGTGGTATAGACTATGGATGTCTGCTCCCCACAGCACAGAGAAGGACAGTGAGTGTGGAGAATGGGTCAAGAGGCAGAGTTTGGGCGAAGAACTTGCTCAGCAGTCATCTCATGAATTTCAGCTACGAATCCTCTGTTACCAAGTCTAAACTTGTAATGCTCACCGCATGATGGTATGAGCATGGACTCTGTAACAGAGTCTTCATGCTTGCCTTCTTGGAACAAGGAATAGTGACTTTATTCAGAAGACCAGCAGACTGAGAAGATGGTGGACTAGCATCCCAAAGAAGCATCTTACCTGAGTTAGAATTCAGGTTTCATTTATACTAAAAGGGGAGGCGTTGTGGTTGGTTGTTGCAACTTCATGGTGTCAGAATCCTTTTTCTTGTAATTGTCCATGTAGGTCAGGTCATGACATTTGTGTAAACCTCCAACAAGACAAATGTTATTTTCTGTTCTGCAACTTTTTTTTTTATCTCTATATGAATGGAAAAGTGTTATACCTTTAAAGGTCAGAGCCTCGAGAATGGCTATCCTGTATATTTTAGGCTATAGGCAACATTCTTAACTTGTAGTAAAAGCAATAGAATGCAAAGTTAAAGTAAAAGGAACAGATCCAATATGGAGTCACACTTTCTCTTCCCTATTATAGCTTTTCCTGTTATAATAGCATCAAAGGGATATTGACTACAGCATAGATTTAGCACATGGAAATGCACTGAGATGAACAAAACTTATTGTCAATTTAGAGCATCCCTTATGCTCCCTAGATGTCCACTGAAAAGCTAGCTATGATTTGGAAAAGTCATAGATGCCCCAACTATTAAATCAGTATTTCCATCTCCCATTTTTTATGTTTCTAATCCACCTTTAATCCTTCAGCCATTTACCTTTCTAGAACGCAGATCAGATGATGACACTTACTTTTCAAAACCTGGAAGAAATCCTCTTACCTTTAGAAGCAGGACCACTGAGACTCTCCACATGACCTGGACACACATTCAAGCCTCAAGTTTAGTTTTTCCTTTCTTTCTCATTCATTTTCAGTGTGCTTGCACATTAAACTTTTTTTTATTCCTTAGGCATATCGGAATATACCTAAACATATTCCTTCAGCAATTCCTTTCAACTGAAAAATTCTGAACATTTGTAGATGCTGTGTCTACCATTCAACTTATTTTTTTCCAGTCTTTGCCTGACAAATTCTTTTAATGACCCAGCTCAAATATTGCCTCTCTTAAAACAGTCCTACTCCCTTCCTTTCCATAACAAGCAGAGTTATGCCCTCTCTCCTCTTTCTTCTATAGTAAAATACTTTGCTTAAACATCTGTTATAACAGCACATACAGCCTAGTGTTATGTAATTAATCGGCTTTCCCTCAGTGTTCCCCATTTTTCAGGAGGTTTAAGCTTGTGTCATTATGCCCAGCAGTGCTGTAGGGGCTCAAGACTTGTTTATTTGAATGAATAGACAAGTGAATTAATAAATGAGTGATTAAATTCACACCTAAGTAGGAATTAGTTCAGTTCCACTGAAGAAATTAGAGAGTTAATTGGGGATTTGAAGGTCGAGAAGGAGGGAAAGGAGACAGTAATTATGAACCTTGAATATTTTTGGAATAGTGTCAGCTAATGGTAGATTGCTAACACCCAACACCCATGTGTTGAAAGGTAATAGGGATTGAGGAAGGGACAGCCCAGTGATGGGAATGAGGTACAGAGAGGGAACTGAGAAAATACCAAAGAAAGAGGATGAATATTTCCTTAGGATAGTGATGTCCAAGCTTCAATACTACTCAGACATTTGTGCCACAGGTATGCACCACTTGTATTTTTATTATTTACCATTTTTCTTTAAATTGACATACTTTTAAAAGTTAAATACCTTAATTAAAAAGATTGCTACCATAATAGAAAACCAGTATGCCTTGCCCAAAACTGAAAATATTGATAAAACTAGAAAAATAGAACCTTATTGCTAATTTCAAGTTGAGTGCTGCTGCCAGCTGAAATTCTAAATGTGAGCCCTAAGCCCTTTTAGTTAAAAAGATAATTTGTCAAGCCTTAGAAGGTGTTAAGTACACATATGTACTAAACTAATACTTTCCCTTGTAAATTATCAGGAAAATTAAATGCAAATTGCAAGGGGAATAATTCAGAGTGGGAGTTAAAAGCTGCTTAACTCCTAGTCCACATGCCACTAAAATCAACTTGCATGCTTCCACACTGTGGAGGAAACCACTTCTGGGTGATGGCTGCTCTTCTTTCTAAGCCAGAGGTTAATAGGCTTGCCTGGAAACCTCATCACCACTGATAACTTGGTTTCTATGTAAGAATGCATTCCCAATGATCAGCAGCAGTTTCCTAAGGAACGTTTTGGAAAGAGGAATAGTCAGAAGATAACTTTTGGGTCCTACCTTTTAGATCTAGAGCAAGTCCTTTGCCCTTTCATGAGTTAAGGAAAATTAAGTTAATTTGTGCATTAATTTAATTTGTGAAATGTGCATAATTATACCCATCCAATTATATTCACAAACCAAATTAGCAAGTGCATCTTAAGGGTTATACAAATTGTGTTGGGTGTGTGTGAGGTGGCAGGCAGGATGTAGCAAATATTGTTAGTTTTGGATTGCTGATTTAGGTGATTGACTGGAAATTATGTACATTTCTTATTTATTTATTTATTTACATTTTATCATATTTGCTGAAGATTAGTTTTTTAAGAACCAGAACATTGCAATTATAGTTAAAGCTCTGTTTGTATTCAGCCTAATCACACTTTTTCTCTCGCCAGATAAATATTTATACACTTGCTTCTTACGTTTTAAGCCATAAACATTTAGATTGTATTGATTTGTGTTTTTAAAACTTAAATAACTTGTATATATTATTTTTCTACTTGTCTTCTTCACTCAAAATTTTGCTTTTGAAATTTGCCCATGTTGATTATCTATTGTCTATCCATCATTTATTAAGTGTTACATATTATTTCCTGTGCAAATATACTGTATGAATCTTCTCTCAAGAGTGGAATCCTCCCCTCCCATTCTTCAGTATGAAATGCAATACATAGTGTATACCAAGAATATCACTACTGTATTTATTTCTAAGTGGAATTGCTAAATCATAGGATATGTGCCTTTAACTTTATCAGATATTGCCAAATTGTTTTCCAGTTACAGCCATCTTTGCTTTCTCTGTGAGTACATGATAAAAAGAGGGATATGTCCAGTGGTGAAATTTTAGATAGCAGGGAGTAAAGGAAGAAGTCATTGATGGGCAGATTAATTTATATGACATGGGCACACTTCTGATCCTCCTTTTTCTTACAATGAGCATCTTTTTTCATTGGCTATGGTGTGCTCACTCGCATTGTTCCATGCAAACTTCACAATACCCATTTCTCCTCCAGCCTTTCTTATCTCTTATATCCTCCCTCTCCCACATATTTTTAACTACATGAGGTTCTCCCTTTGCTTCTCTTCACATGGTTACAGTTGTACCAAATTCCCCAACAGCAACTCTCCCTGATGATGACTTTTGGAATAATAGGAATGGTTAAATTCTATAGCTGAATAACCAATCATGGATGCTGCCTTAGAAACCGGTTGGCTAACATGGTCTCAACCTTACTCTGTAAACATGGGAGTCCATGTATTTTCTGCAGCACTCTCCAACCAAAGAAGCTACCATAATAGAGAAGAACAAATCTGATTCCATTTTAGATCTGTTCCTTTTCCCATGCTTAGTCATGCTGGCTCTGCATCTTTCCTAAAAGAATGTTGCCTATAGCCTGAAATATACAGAATAGCCTATTCTCAGGGCTCTGACCTTTAAGGGTCTATTCATTTAGAGATAAAAAGTTGCAGAACAGAAAATAACATTTATCTTGTTGGAGGTTTACAGGAACATCATGACCTGACTTATGCGGACAGCTGCAAAAACGAAGGATTACCACACCAAGAAGTTTGCAGCAACTAACCACACCCCTCCCTCTCCTTGCCTTTAAAAATGTTTTGCGGAAACCCTTCAGGGATTTTGAGGTTTTGGGGGCACAAGCTACCTGTCTTCCTTGCATGTCTCTGCAAGAAACCTTTCTCTGCTCCAAACTCTGACAGTTCGGTTTGTTTGACCACACTGTGTATTGTGCATAAGAACTTACATTCAGTAAAGCTACCTGTACTTATTGCCCTATAGGGTATAATTTTTCACCATCTGAATAACAAAATGCACTTAGTACTCAGAATCAGAATTGTTCCCCACTCTCCTGTCCCTGCCCGCATCTCACTTAATGGTCATACTCAAGATCTTCATGGAAACTTGTATCTTTGCTCCAAATTAGTAGCATTCAATCTTGGCTGCACATTAGAATCATCTTGGGAGATTTAATAAGTATATTCTTATGGCCAGGACCCACTGCTGGAGCTTCTGATTTAATTAGTTTCGTGCACGGTCTGGGTATTGGGAGTTTTAATGAGAGTCCTGGATGACCCAAATGGGAAGGCAGGGCTGAGAACCACTTTTTTAGATCTTCACATTTCTCTTTCTCCTTCGATTCACTTCTACATCCTTATCTCTTCCATAATATCTTTCAAAACATTTTGATTTCTCTTACTTTGTTTCTTATAATGAAGCTCTACATTTCACCTGGGCTTCTCTACTCTTTCCAGCAAAACGACAGCATAATGTCTTTGAATTCTCTTTAGCTCCCAACCCAGTTCTGTGCATGTAGTAGGTACTTAATAAGTGTCCACCAGAGATCTGGCGATCTCAGAGTGGCATACGCTCCCTTTTTCATCCTGGTTGGAGCCAGCCTCCCATTCCAGAGGAAGTGACAGCCAGAAGGTCAAGAAGATAAATTGGTTTTGAGAATGTCAACATGAAAAATGAGAAAACTACTTTTAACAGTTGGAAACCTATTTAAACTCCTAATCCTTTTATTAAACCTGTTTAAAGACAGCCTGGAGAAACTGATGCTAGCGATACTTCCATTTACTATCCAGATGTACAAAATAAATAATGGAATTTGAATCAGCTGGAGAAGATGCTGAGCCCTAACACCTGATGAGATCCTGTTATTCATTTTTCCCCTGGGAAAACTAATTATAGCAAACTATTTCATCAAACTGTCCTGGAGAGTGGTTGTACTTGGTAGTGCCACTCTTGGAGAGAAGGAGGAGGATAAAAGGATATCTCAAGTCTACTATATTAATGTAACAGAAACCAATTGCCTGTGTGTGTGTGTGTGGCGGGGCCGGGGGGGTGGGGGTGGGGATCATGTGGGCTGCTGTTGTAAATGAGCCTGCAGGAGAAGGAAAATATAGTTGCTTGCAGAACCATTGACTCAATCTTCAAAAGTATTTTGTTTACAAGTGTTAGTAACAGGCCCCTTTATTTCTATTCTTGGCAGTAGGTTGGCAGGTTTAGTATGTGTGTATGTGTATGTTTCTTTAATCTTCACGGTAATGTTATTAAAATTCAGAAAACAGTAATCCCTTTTACAAATAAACTAAGACAAGTTCGTGCTCAAAGTTGCACAGGTGTTAAGCGTCAGAACAGATAAGAACTAAACAAATTTAACTTCTATTTTCCAAGTTTCCTCTTATTATGGTGAAAAAAAGCCCACAACTTACTTAGGAATACAGTATACCTATAGATGTTGTTCTTTTGAGACAAATGAAGGTAGAGACTGGATTAAGATCCGGGAATAAAGATAGTGAATCGAATGAGCATCACCCTGCGGTGTGGGTGGGGGAGGGCTTTTGTGACCAGTGCTTTTTTTTTTCCCGCTTTGGGAGTGGACTGAGATACTGATGGAAGGAGATCTTATTTCTGCTTGGTAATGTCGATGAAAATTATCAATAAACAATCAATAATAAGAATAGAAAAGAGTTTTATTTGAGCCAAATTGAGGACGATAGCCTGGACGCTAGCTTTCCAGATTATTCTGAGAAACGGCTCTACAGAAGCGTGGTTTCCAGTACAGTTTTATATCTTGTCAGAACAAAGAACATTAAACAAGTCAGAGGTACATTTTTCCAAGGTTTCAAAACAAACAAACAAACACCAAACTAAACCAAACCAAAACCCCAGACCAGCACATACACAGTGAGTCAGCATGGCTTTGGCACCTGGGAAGGGAGTCTTCTCATCAAAGGAGAACCGGCATTGGTGTCCCAGGAAGGCAGGTATTTAATCTTTATTTTTAATGTGGACATTCTTTTTTTTTTAATTAATTAATTAATTGGCTATGTTGGATCTTTGTTGCTGCACTCGGGCTTTCTCTAATTGTGGCGAGTGGGGGATACTCTTCGTTGTGGTGCACGGACTTCTCATGGCGGTGGTTTCTCTTGTGGAACACGGGCTCTAGGTGCGTGGGCTTCAGTAGTTGTGGCACGTGGGCTCAATAGTTGTGGCTCACGGGCTCTAAAGCGCAGGCTCAGTAGTTGTGGCACACGGGCTTAGTTGCTCCGTGGCATGTGGGATCTTCCTGGGCCAGGGATGGAACCCGTGTACCCTGCATTGGCAGGTGGATTCTCAACCACTGTGCCACCAGGGAAGTACCAACACGGACATTCTTTACTTCTGGTCAATGTGTCCTTTTCTTTAATAACTAAGGCATATGCACAATGTGTATTTGATAGGCCACAAACAGGCTGTTCTATTTAGCATAAAACTCAAGTTAACTCATGTTTAAGCCAGAATGACTTCCCGGTACCTCAATATGTGAACATTTCTTTTATCAATACTAATCTGGGTACTGCACTTGATTCTACATGTGGTGTTTAAAACAACTGTAACATGACTCCAGTTTGTCCCGGTTATGGCTGCTTCAAAGTGCCTGTTGCATTTTTTCACCATCTGCTTTAAAGTCTGCTGCTTTGTCCTTGTCACCTCACACTTGGATTACACCACTGGCCTTCATGTAGGGACCCTTGATTTAATTTTCCCTCCTCTTCTCCATCCTCATGTCAGGGCCTTCTTTATTTAATGATGTTATCTGTCTGGGTCACTGACTTGCTTCCAAACCTGCACTGGCTCCAATCACATCTAACTCCTTGGACTCGCTTTCAGGTTTCTTTTCTATTTTGTACACAGTATCTCATCATCCTCCATTACTCCTCCAGGTGTGCCCTCTGTTCCAGTCTCAGATTCACAGGCTTTCTCAGCCTTCATTCATTCCTTCTCACCTCCTCCTTCATTTATGAAGACTCCTTCTCATCTCTTTTTCCTCTGCATGTAAAAGTCCTACACATATCCAAAGTCTCGTAACACAAAGGTTCCTTTGCTGGTCCATCCCTCACTGAGCTAGGCTCTCTCCTAGAATTTGTTCCTGATGATTCTGTCTTTATTGTTCTCATTTGTGTTTCTGGTGTGTTCCTCATGATGCTGAACAATAAGTAGGTATCCTGGTACTCACTGGGAAAAGGAGAGAGAGGGTGAAGCAAAATGTGTTGTAAAACCTTGAGATTTCCACATTTTTTCCTCCTCTTTCAACTGAGGAAGGAAAAGAAGACAAAGAGGATAATTACCTCTGGAATCATTTTATTCTGCCAGTCATTCTTTCAGGAAATGGTCCTCTTCAAGGATAGCTAATCAGTCCAAAGACAGATGACAGAAGATGCTGAGCTATTTATTCACTTGATCAGCCATCCATGCTCCTTTGTCTTCTGGAACATGAGGCCAACTGGCCCAACATTTCTTAAATAATTCATCATTTCCACACTGATTTTAAATAACCCCTTTATCATACACGAACATCTCATTTGTCTGAGTATTATCTTTCTGAGTTCAATAGCTTTCTGACTCCGTTTAAAATCTGATAGAGAAACATTCTTTCAGTTTTTCTTATTTTTAAGAAAATTCGTGGCTGTATTCATCCATTAATTTTCCAGATAAAAATGTAAATTTACTATGACTAGCTAAAAGTTTCCATTATAATTTTGACTGGAATTTTACTAAAACTGTATTCACTTCAGGAAGAATTAACATTATCACTACTTAGTCCATTCAAGAACTCAGTGTGCTTCAGTGTTTACCCGAGATTTCTTTTATGATTTCTGACACAAAAGTATTTGTTTCCTCATATATAAATAAGGTCTATTTCAAAGATTAGTTGAGATGACACATATGTCATCATATGTCATCAACCCTTGCACAGACTAAGGGTTCAAAAAGTGGAAACTCTCATGCTGATGATGGGAGTGGGGTGAAGATTTGGTAAAGAACCGTCATTTTTGTCTAGGGTACCCGTATATTTCCTGTTTACACTAAATGTTTTATATTCCATTGTGAATACATCATTTATTTTTCACATGATGATTTATATTGCTGGTTATTACTAGCATTATAAATTTTATTTTGCATAAGTTATCTTTAACTGGACTTCTTATTAAACTCTTATTGGTTCCATAAGTTTTCGGTGACTGCACCTGGATTTTCTAGGCAAAGAACTGCAACAAAGACAAAAAGAAAAGAAAAGTTACATTTCACATATTCATATATCCTAATCCACTTTTTACCTTTTATTTCATTGACTAGAACCTACAGATCCATGTTAAATGATTGTAGTACTGAAGGTATGCACTCTCACTTTACCCTGCCTAGAAAATGCTATTTGTTCCACAAACTAGTGCACGTTGTACAGTGTGTGGGCAGAATCTTAAGACCTTTGAATGAGGGAGGGGGAGAGTGTTCCATGTTCAGATAAGGTAGGGGAATTTATCAAATTTAAGCAATCTTATTGACTGCAAGGTTTTTTGAGAGTGGTAGGCATTGTGAACTTAAGGGTAAGAGTAGAGTTTGCAGAATTTCTCAAATGCATTTGCCATATATTTGGCACTGTTTTTCAGTGCACATCTATTAATATCTCTCAAAGAAGTGTCCTGTGGTATGCCAGTTTAGAAATTGTTCTGGTGATTGGCTCATAGGATGTTGAGCACTGCATTAAGATAGATAAGCTTTATAATTGTTATGAAGAGACTTACTACTATGATTAAAAAAAGAAGTGGATGTGGAACTTTAACAAATGGCTGAGATCTGATGAAAGTTTGCATGATGAAGTGGTTAAAAGCATTAATTCTGGAGTCACACTGCCTGGGCTTGAGTCCCAGGTCATGTCTTACTAATTGTTTGGCCTTGCATAAGTTACTCAACTTCTTACAGCTTCCTCATCTGTGAAACAGGGACTATAATTGTACCTGCTTTGTAGACTTGCAATGAGCTAGGTCTGAGTATAGTAAGCTCTATGTAATTATTTCCTAAATAGTAGATAAAAATAAAATAATGTGCCTAACTCCACTGGAGGGTGCCCTTAGGGATTTTCCTGTAATGATGAGTGACTCAGAACTCCCATGATCTCTGTATCATCCCATCCTTCCACCACTATCTTCATCTCAAGAGAGAAGGAGTTGGGAAATGAATAATATGCTGGGTTCCTCTCAGACTCCTAGAATTGCTGTGTAAATTATCTCTGCGATTCTGAGGCTTCCTTGCATGAAATCAATGCTAGGAATCCCTAACTTGGATCACCTGACACAAATAAAACAGATTTCTGTACAATCCAAGGTCATTCTTTATGAAGGTTCTGTCTTCAGGCAACAGGTCCTACCAAAATGAGAGACTTAGCATTTCTTATAGTAACTCTGAGTCTTTGTCTTTTCTCTTTATTTGCTTTGACATTTTAGAGCCTTATCTATTTTGGGGGAATTTTGTTTTGAAAAAACCAGTCACTTCATTTATTTATCTATTCTACTAGTTTTCTGGGCTTTATATTTGTATTTCTGCTTGTATTCTTCTTAAGTCCTTTCCCTTCTTTCTTTAGGATTTTGTCTTTTTTCTAATTTGAGTTCAAGTGTAGAGAACCACAGAGGACATAGAGGACACAGAGGACACTGACTTGGAGTAACAATCCTGAGAGCCCATGACTGGCTACATGGCTGCAGGCAGTTCTGAAAGCAGAACTTGTCTCAAGGAAAACCGATTGAGATAAAGCAGTATTATAGCCCGATGGCTCCAGGCTCCAGCTCCGAGTTAAAGATAAACTATCTCCCCTAGTAGTCATAAAAAACAAGGTGTTCTGCTTTTTTCTCTATTTGAAGTATATACCTTGTGATGTCCATTATCGTGATTTATAACCTAGAATGCTAGAATGCTTTTTCTCAATAAATATGCTATGGGAATCAGAGCTTGCGACTCTTGACTGACTTGGTCTTGAGTTCCCTGACCCCATGCTTTCCTATACTCTTGTGTGAATTTTCTTAATTCCGCCATGCCACTCACATTCAGGTTCATTCATGTGGATGTTATCTCCACATTCAAGGAATAGTTTAATTTATTCTCGCTTTTGTGGTTTATTAACAAAACAACTTAAGCCTCTAAACATGGTTTTTACTGCCTGTCCCATGAGAATTGAGATATAGAGTTCTTCACGTCTAATAATCTGTAATTTCAGTGTTGATTTCTCAGCGAGTTATTATTTAGGACAGTAAAGATTTTTATTTTATTATTAGTTTTTTCCTTTAATATCCAGGTAGTCATTTATTTTTATTTAAACTTTTGTTTTTGCTTTATTGAATTGTTGTCAGAGACCATGTCTGGTGCATGTCTGATTAGAATTCACTGAGATTTCCTCAGTGACTGAATATATGATACATTTTTATAAATGTTCCACTAATTTTTCAATAAAATGTCTTTTTCCTGGAGGCATTTGCAATATTTCCCTTCCTAACACCACTCAATTCCAATTTATTACCAAACTCTCTCAAATCGACCCTAAATTTTCTTTACATCAGTCTGTCTTTAACTCTACTGCCTTCACCTCCCTCCAAGCAGTCAGCACCTCTCTCTTGGTCCACCAGACTCACCCCTTCACTCCTGATTTGATTCTTGCTTCTTTCAAATCCATTTTTGACCTGTCAGTCATGTGACTCAAGTAAGTTAATCCATTTGGATCTTTCCCTCTAACACATTGAAATGCTCTCCATTTGCTGCTTCTGCTCTTGGGACAGAATCAAGACCTGAACACACTGTAGAGTTGGCCGCCTTTCCTCTTGCTTCCTATGATGTAGGCACAGAAGTACCTGTCTTCTTTCGATCCTTGAACATACCAAGCTCTTTCCCAGATAAGACCCATGGTCCATGGTGTCCCTTCACTGGGAATGGTCTCGGTGTGCTCGCCTGGCTGGCTCCATCTCCTGCCATGAGCCTTGCTCTTCTGAGAAGCCTTCGCAGGCCATCTGATCTAAAGGAAATCTATCCTTCTCACTTTATATTCTTTTTCCTTGCACCCATACTTTTCCTTTATAGCATTTATTGTAATTTACAATTTGTATGGCAAAATGTAATCGTAACAATTGTCTTCGTTATATGTTCAAAGTCTATCTCTTTTACCAGACCGAAAGCTCGGTAAGTGCAGGATTTTTATTTATGATCCACAGAAAACCTATTGCTTAGCACAATTCTGGACTATAATGTTCTCTCAAAAATATGCTGAGTGGAAGAACGATTTGTGTAGAGTATCGAGTGTCATTTGTTTCCCAAAATTTAGCCTTATTATTTCTGGTCTTCAGAACATATATCCTTATTTATTCATTCTTCTTCCTCAGTCAAATGCAGAGCAATAAGTACTAAAGTTCCACTACAGTAGTGTTTCTGTCAATTTCTTCCCATATTTCTGGAATATTTTGCTTTATGTATGCCAAAGCAATGTTGTTCAGAGGATAAGTGGTGTTTGACTGTTGTGATTTTGTATGATTTAGGACTCTATTGGTTGTAACCAGTAGAATCCAATGTGAGCTTGCAGCAGCTGACCAAAAAAGAGGAGGTTTATAAGTTTGCATGGGCGGAAATGTAGCAAGGCCTCAAGATGTTCCAAGTTGTGTGTGTGTGTGTGTGTGTTTGTGTGTGGTGTATCTATTTCTTTTTGCTCACCTTTCATTGATTTTAAGTCTCTGCAGGCCTAGGACTTGCTCAGAAACAATATCTGTTAGATTTTCCTTTGTTTTTCTCATTGACTACCAAATGGCTTGGAGTCTTCCTACACCGTAAACAGAAGCCTGGTGAATATTACCATCCCAGTAGGTGATTTGGTCTCCACACTGTCTCATCTTTGTTTGGTGGAGCAGCCTCTCTGTGGTCTAATTCTCTATACTTGACCTTCTGTCTGGCGAGATTTCCAGGTGTCACTGTGCCAAGGACCAGTGGAGCCCGGCATAGCATCCTCCCTCCTCTTCCTGGCTGCCATGGTTGGGCAAACTCCTAGTTGGCTTTCTGCAAGATACTATTATTCTTTCCCAATGTTGTTGAACTACAGCAGCAAACAGACCCCAAAGAGCTTGGCCCTCACCTGTTCCACAAGCCATTCCCACCTCTGCTCCTCACCCCCAATGTGACTGTGCAGTAATGCAAGTGGGTTCCTTCCCTCTCCCCTAATCAAGGCCATGCCCCAGGCCCCCTGCTGACTTTCTGCTCAATTTGGCACCTTTTCAACCCTACCCACCCCCCCCAGGTTGTGCCTCCATTAAAATGTTGCTTCACAAGAAAGGGTTTTGAGAGCGTTATCTAGACACTCTGTATTTTCTCATCGTGTTGAATAAAAATGCAAGTCTGGATTTAGTAAGGAGATACTTTATTTGGAAAGATGATTGAAATAAGGAGGCCCTCGGGTCATAAGACCTGCAAGCATCTCAAAGTTTAGGCAAAAAGAGTTTTTCTTTTATAGTGAGGAGTGAACAAGGCTAGAAAGAACTGGATGTGCGAAATGGGAAGAGAAAGTGGCATGGTGGAATGTTTTATCCTGGGGCCAGCTTATCTTCCTGGAGGGGCCTTTAAGAAGGACCTGGATGCTGGCTTAGTCAGCATTCAGTCAGGTAGATCCAACATGTGAGAACTAAGGGAAGGAAAGAATCTTGATCAAAGTGTAGTTCACAAGCATTTTGTTCTGATTAATCAGTGAGGACGAGCAGTTTAGCTAATCATTTATGAGGCAAAGAATGGGAATTTGGAGGAGCTGTACCTGGTCTTATTATAGATATACAAGTGGCATCTGTGAGTCTTAATGGCAAAGGGTGGTTCTTTGCAGTAAGCACTTTCCAGAGCACAAAGGGTGGGGGCATTTCTTAACCTGTGCTTTTTGCCAAGATCACAGAGCTCAGCAACATTCAATCATGGTAACGTCTATTCATCTTCAACCCATGCTCATGTGGCTTCTGCACTGAAGCGCCTCTCTTTTAACCTCTACATAGTCATGTTCAATGGACTCTGTGCCGTCTAATAGTCCCTTCCTCTCAGCAGCATTTGGGAGAGGTGGCCACTTCCTCTTTTCTTCTTGGAATGTTAATAGCTCTTGGTCTTCAGAAGCCATGCTGTACTGTGTTTATTCTTACTCTTCTGGAAGTGACTTTTCTGTCTCCTTTGTTCTCTGTCCCAATGCCTAATGATATTTTATACGGCTCAGATTTGGGATCTCTGCTCATGTTTCATGCTTTCTTAAGGTAATATTCATTTCTACACCTTTAAATATTATATCTTTGCCTGTAACCCTCCAATTTTTATTGCTACCCTACATCTCTTTCCTGAACCCCAGATCTATATATATCTGATACTTGAAATCTGTTTTGTCTGTCTAAAATGAATTTCAAACTTAAAACACCCCCAAATGAATTAATTTTTATTTTCAATGTGTGTCTCCAAACATCTCCCATTCACTCCCTCTATTTTGTTGTGAAATCTGCAAACCCACATACCCCTCTTTCCTCATCCCTCTCTTCAAATCTTTTGCCCAGCCCTGCTTCCTTTCAGGACATATCTTGGGTCTGTCCACTTTTCTCTGTCTCCACTTTCACATCCTAGTTCAAACCTCCATCATTATCATGAAAACTACTGCCGTAGCCTCCCATTGGCTTTCCTATCATCTTATATCTAATCAGTTTCTTACACAATGGTCAAAATAATCTTTTAAAAATCCCCTGTTCAAAACATATGAATGGTGCCCCCTGCACTTGGCTTAGAAACTATAATCTACAGGAAAGTTATTTCAATCACGCTACTTACATTTGATCTGGGTAGTTCTTTGTTTGGACTGTCCTGTGCATTGTAAGAAGTTTAACAGCATCCCTGGCCCCTACTCACGAGATGCCAGTAGCATCCTTGTTCTCACTCCTCCCGTCCATCCAGTGGTGACAACAAAAATGTCTCTAGACATCATCAAATGTTCCCTGAGGGCCAAAGTCATCCCTGACTGAGAACCACTGATCTACGACACCTGTAAGACTGAATAATGTAGTCCTCCTCTGTAGCTTCTGATTTTTCTCCTCATGGACTAACTTGTCATTGCCTTTCAAATCGTTTTCATCTATCAAAATTCTGCTCAAAGTCTATCACATTTCACCTCCTTCATGGCTCCTTTCTGAGATTTCTCCACACCCCAAACTATCTCCCAGAAAAATAAATTATTCCCTCCCCTGTCCTCCAATAGCCTTTTGTTATACCCCAACTACATCATTTATCATTTTGTGTTCATCACAATTAATTAGTTAGATATATATTTTTCTTCCTCATTTGAATGAAATACCCAGCATAATATCTGAAACATTTGGAGCATAATAAATTTTAATGAATTGAATCACTTTATCATGTTCTTACAAAAAAGTTACATCCTTTGCATCAATCTTGCCGTTCTCTCTTCTAGCATACAGGGAGGCACTTATGCTGCCTTCCCTTTTGATTCATCTCTTTTCCTGATGGCTCTTTCTCTTCTATCTTTTAATTTACTGCATCCCTCAAAGATGTTTCAATTAACAGTGTTTCTCCTTTGAACATCAGTCCTCATAGCCACTTGTCTGGTTGTTCTGCAAAGAAGAAAAGCCACCAGAAAACTGAGTGGTGCGGGGTCACTGGCTTGTCTGAGGCTAAGCCAGCACTTGAATACAGTCTGCAAATATGGGCTTCCTACACTGCCTTCCTAACAGATGGTCTATTGGAAAGGGCAACTGAACCAAAAATAGGCCTGTAATGGCTAATTAAGAGGTATTTAGGGAGAGAGAGGGAACACACTTCACAATGTCCAGCAATGATATAAAAGCAGCAGCTCGCAGTTTTATGAAACATTTTGAAAATATTTTTGTCTATATGGCTGTTGCACAAAATGTTCCTTATGGCCAAGGCTCTCCTTCTGATGGAGTGGGAATATGCCTACTGCTGTGATATCGTTTCTGGGCCTTTGAGAGGACCTCTGTGTTTTCAGAATTCCTCTCCTTCCTGATCCGCAGACACTAGACGGTGCTCTTCTGTCAAGTGCTTTTCTGTGGTCTGTAGCTTGACAGGGGCATTGGCCATGCTTCAAATGTAAAAACTCCCTACAGGGAGCCTTGTTATATGTTTGCATAATTTGAAGGAATTAATTAGAATATAGTATATTTGAAGTATATTAATTAGAAATTAGTATACTTGAAGCCCCTTTTAGATAAAGTTTATTTATTTATTTAATTTTTCAAGAACAGGTTTTACAAGGAGATTTAGTGATAAATGAAAGTAACTCAAGTCCGAATTTAGAGGAGAGGTAACAACTAAAGAGGAGAGTGTGAGGACTCAAATATCTCACTAACACAGGTGAGGGGCCCTTGGTCTCCCTAAGGACAGTGTAATCAAATGCAGGTTCGGCAGCTTACTGCTTGCCAGCCAATAAAACAAGGGGCAAGTGTCAGTAGAGGGGAAAGATGCTTTATTCAGTAAAGCCGGCAACCTGGGGAGAAGCTGAACTTATGTCCAGAGACCAACTCTGAAGATTCTGCTCAGCCATGACAATTTTTAAAGGGAGAAAGGGGAAACAATCTCAGTTAATTGTTAAGGCAGGAGGTCAGATTCTATCATTTTTCTGTTGTGTGCAGACCTGCTGACTTCTTCTGATCTTCCCTGGGATGGTGTCTTGCTCACGTGGATGTTCTGCAATTGGACATCCGCCTGCAATTGGATGTTCTCTTGTCCGTGTGGTCTGCCTGCATCTGTGGGGTCCACCTGCAAATTTACTAAGCAAAGCTAGGTGTAGAGGCTCAGTCATTCTTTAAGTACTTATTTCTTCATTATTACTCCTTCTATTTCAGGAAAACAATAAACAGGTTAGGTAAGGCTTTGTGTATATTTAGTAAAGCAAAAATCAGGAGCTAGGTTAAATGTTGTCTAGTAATCTCATCTTTATGATTAAAGTCTAAGGAAAACAGGGATGTAAAAACAGAAAAGGGGCAAAGGAGCTGCTTATAATAGGATGTAAGTCCTTGAGACCCAGTGAAGGTGAAAAAGGAAATAAGACACCACCATTCACAGTCTGGCTCCAGCTTGAACCTAGATATATGAGATCCCATGAAAAGTGGAAACGCCAGCTCAGCCAGACACCTATCCCAGCCCCTTGATGAACTGTTACTGTTTCATTTGTAAACAAGTATCTTTTACAAATATCTTGGAGTCTGGAGTCAGAATTTTATATTTGTTAAATCATTACACACAAATAAGAAATGGGTATTAGAAAGCACTCCATTATTTTGATACACTTATCTGTACACATTTAGCTTCCTCTTTATTTATCATAATTTGAAAAGAAATATTATTACTTGCCAGTGGATACAGTTCACCATATAATTATCACCAGCGATATTATTCTCAACATCTGCACGTGTAATTAAAGAGATGAAAAAAAATAGCTTGCCGTTCTTCATAGATGGAAAAGATGGAGAGAGAGGAATTATTTTTGGAATTGATGTTTGTTAATGGTTTGGAAAATAAAATAGGATTACAAGTGAAGATAGCTACAAATTTATTCTGGTCTTGGCCTATTAAATTGTTGTTGGGAAATATATGCCAAGCCAGAAATTTTATGGCTTTCTGAGCTCACAGAAGCTTAAAAGTTAACTGATTAGCAAGTAAAAAGTTTAATTACACACACACACACACACTTTATCTCAACAAATACTTTAGACTACCAGAATCAGGGACTTATAGACCATTGAAAAAAGGTGTACAGAGAAATAAAAAGACTTTTGCTAGTCACACAGAGCCTCCATTGATTTCTAATCTTTTCATTCCTCCTGCGACTGGGAATCTGCTCATACTTTTAGGCTTGTGATGACTGAAGAAGGACTGGGTAAAGGAAAGAGAGGGGAAAAGATAGCCTTGGAGGTCCTGGCATAAAGAGTAAAGTCTCTACATCCTGTCAAGGCCCCAGGTCAATTCCACTGGGCTCTTTCAGTTAAATGATCCCTGAGGCAGAGTGAGGCCCAGGAGTCTCTGAGCAGGATCTGGGGTTGGGGGTAGAGGAGGTTAATCCAAAACTGAGCATTGAACACAATGCTGGACCTGGAAGTCATCTGGAGTTTCTGCCCTATCTCCTAGGAAGGATACTGAGGACCAATGAAGCATCATTTGGAATATCTACTTTTTTGGGGACAAGTCTTCTGCTGTCCCAAGGATGAGGCTCCTGCTCAAAGTGCTCATATTATTGTGTATCGTTTTACATCATCTCCTGCTGCTGCCTTCTCTCTCCTGGTACCCAGTCTTGGTACCCTTTTATGAGCCCAGTTTCATCTGAGTATCTGGGTCGCTTAACCTCCTTCCATCACACACATCATTGGGTAGCGTAACAGAAGTCTCAACAGATAAATTTCTTCCGTCATAGTATTTTTCTGTCATTCTGTCACACTTTCTATTTTGACTCTAAACTTCTCTCTATATTCTCTCCTTAAATATTCCTTGTGTTCCCACAGAACCCCTTTTTAAAGCTACTGGTGTTGGTTGAAGATGTTGGGCTAATACAGATAATAGGAATTTTAATTTTGTAAGATAATATTCACCAGGGACTTCTTAAGGATAGGTAATGTACTCATTTCTCTAAGGCTGAGCCTCTTGATCAGAAATGTGCCTCAGGCTTCTCAAGGGAGCTTTTAAAAGCTACACATTCCCAGTGCCCACCCAAATCTACTAAATTGGACTTTGAGGAATAGAAGCGCAGTGGATTTTGAAAAATGCCTAGAATTAGTTTAGATTATCTGAATTTTACTCCAAGGCCAAACTGATTGTTGGAAAACATTACTTGGACTACATTTTTTAGCTGCTAATAGGATTGTATTTATGAAATTGTCTTTGGCTTTATTTTCTTAGGCTGAATTGAGTCTTATAAAAATTGCCAATTTAAAGTAAATTAGGTATTAAGGATATTGTGTACAACTTCACATACAACTTTGCATTTGCATCAGACTCCTGGGTAAAAATTTCTCTTAGACTTCAGTGCTGCAGTTGAGGTGGAGCTTGGTAGAGGAGGCACAAACAACCATTTTTCCTAAGAAACTTCTATTTTTGGGGATTTTGTATTTTCTAATAATCAGGTTTCCCTCTTTGTAGCCTACTACAAAGTTCTCAATTCAAGTTCAATCTCAAAGTAACCCAGTTTTAACAATTGTGTACATTTTTCTGGTGTATATATCTGCGTATATCCTTGGCTTCATTTTATTTTTCAAGTTGTATTTTCCTTTGGGCTTTAATTCTTATTCTGCTTCCATTATTTAAAATTTATTGTTAGAAATTGCACTAAATTTTTATGGAATGACTAATAATAAAGCACATACACACATTATAGCAATTGCGTTTTTTTCCTTTTATGAAGTTCATTATTAGACTGGGGAAAATATTATAGACTCTAGGGTTTGAAAAAGTGTAACAGGTGACAGATGAAGAAATTTTAAATTAGCAATATATTTTATTTCATAAAATCTTTCATTAATGAATATTGTCAATCATTAACTATCTTTTAAGTGCAGTTATTACATTTATATGATATTGTGACTTTTTTCCAGATAATTTTAACACTCATTATCTGGTTTGCTTTCACAACTATTCTATAACTACTATTATAATTACATTCCTTATCTTAAAGTTGAAAAACCAAAGGACTTTTGTCAAAGATTTTATAATGTTCACTATATGTATATGTACACACACACACACACACTCAGAAGTATATTCAAATATATTGGAGGCATTCAGGAAGTCCTGATTTGGTTTTGCTGTTGATCATTTAATATCAAATGTGTCTACAAAATTCATTTAATACTATTTAAGTGCATGCAGTATGAATGGCATTGTTCTGGAGACTATGGTGAGTACAGAATGAATAACATAGCCTCTTATCTCAAGACTTTATAACTTAATTTGAGAGAAAGCCATATGAATATGTGATTTTAAGGAAAGACTAAATAGAATAAGTAGCATAATAAAATATTAGTCCAAAATGAGTAATTATAGGTAAATTAAAGTAATGTTATTTTATTAGTTGCCTATCAAATACATCATATTCAAAGCTGTTAAGGGGGCAGTGATCTGAATATATCTTAATATACTTTTGGATTATATTTTTTTTGCAAATATGCTGGAGGATGGTTTGTTAATATATATTAGAAGTCTCAAATATGTTCATATCCCTGGACCCAATAGTTCTACTTCAATGATTTCAACCTGAAGAAATAATGGAAGACATAATCAAAGATGTATTTATGAGACTGTTAAGGGATGAAGCATTCCTAAAACTCTGAACTTGCAATAGTAGAAAAAAAAAGGAAAAATAAATCAAATTGTTAGCAATGTTTACCTTTGAATTAAAATTTTTTATACTTATTGAAATATTCCAAATTTTTATAGGACAGGATATTACCTTTATAACATGAAAAAAACCCAACAATATATGTAATTAAAAAATTCTCATCAGAGAAATCAGTTACTGAATCCTATGTAAAGTCAGGTGTCCAGATGTTTAGAAATATCTAATTAGTAGTATCCAATTTTAACTCTAGTTTATTGTAGAAGGAAGACTGAGAAGCGAGGTTGGAGTTTGCATCCACAAACCCCCATTGCAGCTAAATCAGTTAGGGAAACAAGCTGTTTCAAGGAGAAACCTTTTAAGGGCAGCTAAGGTGCCCCACCTTCTATGACATGGAGTTGACTTAGATCAGCTCCTCTGGCCAGAGTCACATGAGCTGACACAGCCTACGTGGGGAAGAGGGACACTTTATTCTGAGTGTGGCTGTCACATCACAGCTGCTCTTGCCATCTGTTCTGTCTTTGGTTCATATTGTCATTTCCCTTGTGCCTTTTTTGTAGGCTGCTGTCCAGTGCTCATTTTTAAGTGACTTCTCTGAGACCACGGGACTGATGGTCATAACAGCATGATTTCAATTCTATTTTACCTGGAGGGCTTCAGTTTCAGAAAAAGAAATCCAAGCAATATATCAGCAACCCATGTGGCGCATTGAAAGTTCAATTCAAGAAGTTAATCAAGTTTTTGTGATCCCTTTGTTCTGATGACCTAGTTAAGTAACTCGAAGATGCCAGAAGGGATATATTTGGGTTGATTATAGACTGAAAGATAGAGACATGGTTTAAATGGTGCATAAACCTCAAGTGACAGCTAAGAAGCAGCTATTTCCTGTTAAATGTCAACCATAGTTTTCTGTGTCTTAATTTCCCTCAACCTAATGGTTTATTTGATAGATGGTTTTGGTCTTTTTCAGAGCCTCAAAGAACAAAAAAGAAGTTTCAAATAAAATAATCAAACACTTTTCATTCATTCTTTTGTTCAAACACCTGGGAACCTGCCTTGAGCCGGCTCAGCATAGGATTGGAGGTATAGAGATGTGTAAGGACCGTTTTTTTTTCTTGAAAGAGTCAACTAGAGACAACTATGAATTTGTTTCTTTGACAGGCTAAACAAACACCGTGAGGAGGTTCTGCCACTGTGTCACTGAGGCAATGGCTGTGAAGACTCAATGGAAGAAAAGCACTGAGAGATTTGTTACAGAAGGAAGAGTACAAATGAAAAGGGAAAGATGGAGAACTAAGAAGCATGGAATCCTGAAATAGAAAACTATATGGGTTAGGGCACTTTTGGCATCTGTAAGGGAAATCAAGTGACCAGTCCCCTGCTTTTAGGTTATCCACAAGGTAGTTTATCTTTCATGTCCTGGAGATCCCCGTGGAAGGTGTCTTTTTTTTTTTTTTTTTATTATCATTAAGAAACATGTTCTTTTTAAAAATAATTTACTTTATTTTATTTATTTTATTTTTTGTCTGCTTTGGGTCTTTGTTGCTGCACACGGGCTTTCTCTAGTTGTGGAGAGCAGGGACTACTCTTTGTTGCTGTGTGCAGCCTTCTTATTGCAGTGGCTTCCCCTGTTGCAGGGCATGGGCTCTAGGCATGCAAGCTTCAGTAACTGTGGCTTGTGGGCTGTAGAGCACAGGCTCAGTAGTTGTGACGTACAGGCTTAGTTGCTCCACAGCATGTGGGATCTTCCCGGACCAGGGCTCGAGCCCGTGTCCCCTGCATTGGCAGGCGGATTCATAACCACTGCGCCACCAGGGAAGCCCCTCCTGTGGAAGGTGTCTTGAGACATTCCCATAACAGCCCATTTAGGTGTCTCAATTCTGTCTCTGATAAAACATCCTTCTCCATGTCCAACTCAGCTTCTGCTATGCAGAACCACTATGGCGTCTGCTGTGAAAGACCCACTTTTTGCTCTGCCAGAAGTTGATAATAGCAACATCTGCAAACAGTAACTGCAAACATTCAGTGTGCTTTGTGTGGAAAGTGTTTTTCGTTTTTCACGTATTAAATTCCTACAACAAGCCTGAGAGGCTGATGTTTTATTATCCTCATTTAATAGATGATGCCTTTCAGACCTACAGGATTAAGAAACTTGGAAAAAATCACTAAGCAGTAGGGGAATATTTGGTTCAGGCTACTCTGGCTCAAGAGTCATGATTTAAATTTAGAGGTTTCTCAAAAAACTAAAAAGAGAACTATCACATGACACAGCAATTCCACTCCTGGGAATATACCAGAAAAAAAAAAAAAAAAAAAAAAACCAAAAACACTAACTTGAAAAGATATAAGCACCTCAATGTTTATAGCAGCACTCTTTGCAGTAGCTAAGACATGGAAACAACCTGTGTCCATCAACAAGTGAATGGATAAAGAAGATGTGGCATATACAGATAACGGAATACTACTCAGCCATATAAAAGAACAAAACTTTATCATTTAAAAGTAACATGGATGGACTTGAAGAGCATTATGCTAAGAGAAAAAAGCCAGACAGAGAGAGATAAACACTATATGATATCACTTGTATGTGGAATCAAAAAAATATGACAAACTAGGAAATATAACATAAAAGAAGCAGACTCATGGATTAGAGAACAAATTAGTGGTTACCAGTGAGGAGAATGAGGGGAGGGGCAACATACGGGTAGAGGAGTCCGAGGTACAAACTATTGGGTGTAAGATAGGCTCAAGGATGTAGTGTGTAATATGGGGAATATAGCCCATATTTTGTAATAACTGTAACTGAAAAGTAACCTTTAAAAGTTGTATACAAATAAAAATTTTAAAAAAGTCATGGTTTAAAACACAGATTATTTTAAGAATAAGATAAATAACTCTGATTATCATTGGTACCTTTTGCCAAATAGTTCTGGTTCTCTTCCTTTCTAAGAAACCACCAGGACTGCATTTCCTGGCTCCTTTGTGGCACAGTAGGAACACACAATTCGTTTAGCCTATTAGTTGAGAGCACAAGGTAATTGTTGTTGTGAGAGTCTCCAGAATGTCTCCCTCTTGGATAAAAGCTGGCAATGTTCAAGCTGATGGCTACTTGCTTAGCCTGGGTCTCTGAGTTACTGTGAAAAACAGAGTCCCAACTGACTCATGATGGGCAAAAGCAAGAAACAAGTCCTTTCAGTTTTAAGCCATTTCAGTTTTAGGAGTTGTTGCTGCAGCATAAATTAACATATCCTGACCAGCACAGACTCTAATCTCTTGCACTTCTAGATGAGAAGATACTTTATTGTGGTTCATTCTCTTCTGTTCTCTCTGAGCACTGGGATCATGGTTGAAAAAGTAAGTCAAGCTTTACTCTTCTGAGCTTTTATTAAGACCGTAAATAGATAATTGAAAATGACTATATCCAAATTCTGAAATGAACTTTATACATTTATTGAACAGCTAAGGCATGTGTTTATCACAAGTCCCCACTGGGAAACCCTGTGGTTATTATGGAAAAGTCTCTTTGATTGGATCAGGGCAGAGGTGAGACAACTCTCCTTCAGTGTGAGCCTTGAAATTACAAAATCACCATGGAGACTTGGGTTATTTTCTTTGACTTTTTCCTAGGCAGACTGTTGGTAAATGTCAATGTGGCTAAGAATGTTCTAAGATATGATTCTCAGATCTGGATATACTCAGAATCACATGGGGAGATTTTATAGATCCAGATTCCTGGATCCCACCCCTAAATTCTAAGTCAGAGTGTTTGGGTGCAGCCCAGGTTAATCATACTTTAAAAGAACAAAAACCCTAACTCCAGAAATCATCCTTGGATAGCGCTGACCACAGCCAAGTTTGCCTGTTTTAAAATACCCTTCCTTCCTTAAACCCTCCCTGCAAACACACACTTTGAGGCATTTGGGTGAGTTTCGGTTGGCTGAGACAGGGTTATGCCTCAAAGTTTTCAAAACAAGAATTTCTTGGGGTCCCAGGGAAACAGGTGTGAGGGAACTGGGCAGGAAATGAAGAGCAGGAGGTACTGTCAGCTCCACTTATATCCTGTGTCCTAGAGGAGCACACTGAGCCAAGATAGTCAGGCTTCCTTGCACAACCTTTTATCATTACACTGCTGGAAACAAACCATCAAAGCCTATGTGTACTAAGTAGGCTTTGAATCAAACAACCAGTTTTATTTTTTGGAGGAAGGAGGCATCTATTTCATTGATTCACTTTTTTCAAACACTAAGAAAGACCAGACCTGTAGTCAGTAGGACCATGAGGAAGGCAGACTTTTTCCTGGCAGGATTCACGCACATGTTTGAGTGACATGCTGCTGTACACTTGTCATGCTCCTTGGAGACAAGAGGTAGCCTCCAGGCTGTTCCCAAGTTCTCTTCCCAGGTCATATTGTACACAGACACAGGTCCCCCACCTCCTCGTTTTACTTCCAAACATCTTTGCCAAAACCTGATATTTTGATTCCCAACTAAAGACCCCTGGTGTCAGGATTCCACACCCTACCTTACCTAAGCCCCTAGTTATAGAGCTGGTTCACCATGATTTCTGAAAATACTCTTTTCTTTCTTAAAGATTCTCCATCTTATTCATAAATTTATATACAGAATTAAATAATCAATGACAAATATCATTGGGGTTTATGAATCCTTATATTTTTCCTTTTCTTTAGGAATTCTCAACCTAATGGAAAGTAATCTTATTAAAGTTTTGTATATTTGTAAGCTTATAAGAGTTTAGACGTATAGAATGGAGTGGAGAGGGGGATCATTTTCTCATGGTCATCTCTAGTTGGTGAACCAAATTAACTCGGTGTAGCTATCACCCTCATCTTGTTACTATTCTGTTTCACTGTTGCTTCATTTTCATAAAACTGAACAAAACAAAACCAACAACCATAAAAGCAGCATTCACAGAACACATTGGTGTGGGCAGAAAACTTCATTAAAGGTTTGGAGGAAATGGAGAGATTGGAACAAGAGAAAGACAAACAACTAAAGTTTAATGCCAGGTCTCTTAATCCTAAAAGTGCCCATCTGTCCCATAGCGCAAGCATCAGCTTTCTCCATGTTACCCCACCCTCCACCTTCGATTCTTCATCCTTTCTTTTCCTTACTATCCCCCAACTTCATGTTCTTTTCCATACAGAGCAGTTTACCTATTATATTTGTATCTTACATCCTAAGGACCAAATCTTCAGCTTCTCGTTTTCTATTCTCAAAAAGGTGATCAAAGTATATTTCTTAAAAGATACAATTTCTTCCTTAATAGCTGTTAAGAATGTGTGAATATATATAGCCCTCTACAGAATGATAAAACATAAAGTTGTGAAGAAAACCAGAAGCTAAGCTTTGTCAACCTGAATCTCAGGAAGAGGAACTGGTCACTGATCAGAGTGGATGGGAACATGTATTGATACCTAAAAGGCAGAAGTAAGAGCTATGTGATTAAAATAAGAAATAAATCAAAACATGACATCACAAAGATATTAACTTCAATTTCTTTTTTTAGTACTTCCTGTCTTAATTAATTAAGTAATTAATTGGCTGTGTTGGGTCTTTGTTGGTATGTGCAGGCTTTCTCCAGTTGCGACGAGCTGGGGCTACTCTTTGTTGTGGTGCACGGGCTTCTTAATGCAGTGGCTTCTCTTATTGCGGAGCACAGGCTCTAAGTGTGTGGGCTTCAGTAGTTGTGGCACACAGGCTCAGTAGTTGTGGCTCGCAAGTCTAGAGCACAGGCTCAGTAGTTGTGGCGCACGGGCTTAGTTGCTCTGCAGCATGTGGGGATCTTCCTGGACCAGGGCTCGAACCCGTGTCCCCTGCATTGGCAGGTGGATTCTTAACCACTGTACCACCAGGGAGGTCCCTCAGTTTCTTAATAATGATACTATGTGAGCAATTTTAAGGAACTGATATAAACCCTAAGATACATAAAATTTCATATTTAAGACCTGACTATTCTATAGAAGTCTTTTCTCATCTTAGTCTTATACACAAACCCAGATTTGAAATCTGAACTTGATCACTTTCTTTGAAACAATGCTTTCTCAGCTCATGTCATAAGTTACTGGGCTTGGCTAAAAAGTGCACTTGCCTTGAGGAGGAGGAAGCAGCTTGGACCTCAAAGCTTGGACCCTGCTATAGAATTAATCAGAAAGTGCCTTAGCCTCTCTGATCTTGACGGGTGTGAATATCCAGGGAGCTACAATGTGGTGACTGGGGCCCGACCACAGTGGTGATAGATGAATGACAGTACTGAGCCTCAGGCAGATGGCAGTGTGGATCTATTCAGAGAAAAGACAGAACTAGTAAACTGGCATGGAAAGGAGGTCCTACTTTCCCCTATCCTTCTGAGAGAGGCACCTGGAAAGAGTTAAAGTGTGAGCACTTCAGTTTGTGTGCTGGGTTTAGGAAAAGGTTTCCATACTAAAAGTTGGAGAATCAAAATCAGGGAAAGGGAGCCAGAAGCCCAGTAGAGTGGATGCTAAGTGAAGGCTGTGATTCAAGAGCTACAGATGCCCTGAGCCTAGTCCCCGTGTACATCGCACATGGCCCGTCCCCTACCCAGGCTGCATGTTAGGACTCAGGGCTTCCAGGTGAAGTGCTCAGGGACCCCACGCAGGCAGGGCTGGGGAAGGCAGGAGGGGAGAGTGCCCTGAACTTACTCGAGAGACGGTCTTGGTTGGTTGGTTGGTTCGTTGGTTTGTTGGTTGTCATGGTTGTTGTTTTCCATTAACCCAGAGCCTGTGTGGCCCAGCTTTCTCTCAGTAAGAGGATTGCGTTAATCATGCACCCTCATATCTTGCCTCTAAAAGCTCACTCCACCTATATTTTTATTTCATTAACCTGTTCTGTAGTTTCTCTGTTTCTTAATTTGCAGACTTTTTCAAATTCCTATAATTTGACTCATACTATTCAGTTCGCCTGGAATGATATTATTCACTCTTCCCCCTCCTCCTCCTTTTTTTTTTTTTTTTTTTTTTTTTTAACAATTCTAACCATTCTCCAAAGCTCAGCTCAGTGTTCGCCCTTCCTTGCTGGATGCTTGATGAGAGCCTCTCAGTTGTGGGGAGCTGCTCCTCTTTTCTATCTGTGATCATCATATTAACACCTCTCTCTTAGTACTTAATACATTATAGGAAAATTATTCATATATTCTTGGGACTTCCTAGGTGGTGCAGTGGTTAAGAATCCACCTGCCACTGCAGGGGACACGGGTTCGAGCCCTGCTCTGGGAAGATCCCACATGCCACGGAGCAACTAATCCCGTGAGTCACAACTATTGAGCCCATGTGCCACAACTACAGAAGCCCACATGCCTAGAGCCCCTGCTCTGCAGTAAGGGAAGCCACTGCAATGAGGAGCCCGTGCACCACGATGAAGAGTATCTCCTGCTCACTGCAACTAGAGAAAGTCGAAAGCCTGTGCACAGCAAAGAAGACCCAATGCAGCCAATAAACAAATAAAATAAATAAATAAATTTATAAATAAAATAAAATAACATAATTCTTACATTCTTGTCTCCTCCAGTGATGGACTCTGTTCATTTTGGTGCCTTCGGCATCTAGCACAATACATCAGACATATTATGTGCTCAGTTAATAGTTACTAAATCAAATAAGCTACATGGTTTTAAATAAATGTCTTGTTAGGAAATTGGCAAGTGATCCTTTGAATGTCTATAAACACAGTTCTTTAAAAATAATTTTATTTGATTTTTATAAAAATGATCATTTTTATAATGAAAATATATTACATGATAAAAAATTAAAGAGAAAAAAGTATGAAAAGTAAAAAAATATTAGCACACATTCCATTAACCAGACAAAAACTAAGGTTAATATTAGGGGGAAGATATATTGACATCTCTTTATACCTATATCCAGACAGATGAAAATTGTTTTATATAAATTGGATGTGATACTTTGATTATAATTTTTATTTTATTTTTATTAATTTTTTAAGCTCTTTATTGGAATATAATTGCTCTACACTGTTGTACCAGTTTTTTCTGTACACCAAAGTGAATCAGCTGTATTTATACATATATGCCCATATCCCCTCCCTCCTGCGACTCCCTCCCACCCTCCCTACCCCAGCCCTCCAAGTCATCACCCATCATCGAGTTAATCTCCTTATGTTATATGGCAACTTCCCACTAGTTATCTGTTTTACATTTGGTAGTGTATATATGTCAATGCAATGCTCTCACTTCGTCCCAGCTTCCCCTTCAGCCCCCTGCCCACCCTGTGGCCTCAAGTCCGTTCTCTACACCTCCATTGTTATTCTTGCCCTGTCACTGTGTTCGTCAGTACCATTTTTTTTAGAGTCCATATATGTAAGTTAGCATTCGGTATTTGTTTTTCTCTTTCTGGCTTACTTCACTCTGTATGACAGTCTCTAATTCCATCCACCTCCCTACAAATAACTCAATTTCTTTCCTTTTTATGGCTGAGTAATATTCCATGTATATATGTGCCACATCTTCTTTATCCATTCCTCTGTTGATGGGCATTTAGGTTGCTTCCATGTCCTGGCTATTGTAAATAGTGCTGCAGGGAGTGCATGTGTCTTTTTGGATTATGGTTTTCTCTGGGTATATACCCAGTAGTGGGAATGCAGGGTCATATGGTAGTTCCATTTTTAGTTTTTTAAGAACCTTCATACTGTTTTCCATAGTGGCTGGACCAACTTACATTCCCACCAGCAGTATAGAAGGGTTCCCTTTTCTCCACACCCTCTCCAATATTTAATGTTTCTAGATTTTTCGGTGATGGCTATTCTGACCGGAGTGAGGTGATACCTCATTGTGGCTTTGACTTGCATTTCTCTAATGATTAGTGATGTTGAGCATCTATTCATGAGTTTGTTAGCCATCTGCATGTCTTCTTTGGAGAAAGGTCTATTTAGGTCTTCCACCCATTTGTGGATTGGGTTATTTGCTTTTTTGGTATGAAGCTGCATGAGCTGCTTGTATATTTTGGAGATTAATCCTTTGTCTGTTTCTTCGTTGGCAAGTATTTTCTCCCATTCTGAGGGCTGTCTTTTTGTCTTGTTTATGGTTTCTTTCACTGTGCAAAAGCTTGTAAGTTTCATGAGGTCCCATTTGTTTATTCTTGATTTTATTTCCATTATTCTACGAGGTGGGTCCAAAAGGATCTTGCTTTGCTTTATGTCATAGAGTGTTCTGCCTAGGTTTTCCTCTAAGAGTTTTATAGTGTCTGGCCTTACATGTAGGTCTTTAATCCATTTTGAGTTTATTGTTGTGTATGATGTTAGGAAGTGTTCTAATTTCATTCTTTTACATGTTGCTGTCCAATTTTCCCAGCACCACTTATTGAAGAGGCTGTTTTTTTCCCATTGTATATTCTTGCCTCCTTTGTCAAAGATAAGCTGCCCATATGTGCTTGGGTTTATCTCTGGGCTCTCTATTCTGTTCCATTGATCTTCCTTTCTGTTTTTGTGCCAGTACCATACTGTCTTGATCACTGTAGCCTTGTAGCATACTTTGAAGTCAGGAAGCCTAATTCCACCAACTCTGTCTTCCCTCATCAAGGTTGCTTTGGCTATTTGGGATCCTTTGCATTTCCATTCAAATCATAAGATTTCTTGCTCTAGTTCTGTGAAAAATGCCGTTGGTAATTTGATAGGGATTGCCTTGAATCTGTAATTTCTTTGGGTAGTATAGTCATTTTCACAATGTTGATTATTCCAATCCAAGAACATGGTATGTCCCTCCATCTGTTTGTATCATCTTTGATTTCTTTCATCAGTGTTTTATAGTTTTCTGCATACAGGTCCTAAAATACCTAGGAATAAACCTTAGGCAGATTTATTCCTAGGTATTTTATTCTTTTTGTTGCAATGGTAAATGGGAGAGTTTCCTTAATTTCTCTTTCTGCTCTTTCAATGTTAATGTATAGGAATGCAAGAGATTTCTGCACATTCATTTTGTATCCTGCTACTTTACTAAATTCATTGATTAGTGCTAGCAGTTTTCTGGTAGAGTCTCTAGGGTTTTCTATGTATAATATCATGCCATCGCAAAGAGTGACAATTTTACTTCTTCTTTTCCAATTTGGCTTCTTTTTATTTCATTTTCTTTTCTGATTGCTGTGGCTAACACTTCCAAAACTATGTTGAATAATAATGGTGAGAGTGGACACCCTTGTCTTGTTCTTGTTCTTAGAGGGAATGCTTTCAGTTTTTCACCATTTAGAATGATGTTAGCTGTTGGTTTGTCATATGTGGCTTTTATTATGTTGAGGTAATTTCCTTCTATGCCCATTTTCTGGAGAGTTTTTATCATAAATGGATGTTGAATTTTGTCCAAAGCTTTTTCTTCATCTATTGAGATGATCATATGATTTTTATCCTTCAATTTGTTGATATGATGTATCACATTGATTTGCATATATTGAAAAATCCTTACATTCCTGTGATAAACCCCACTTGATCATGGTATATGAGCTTTTGAATGTGCTGCTGGATTCTGTTAGCTAGTATTTTGTTGAGGATTTTTGCATCTATATTCATCCGTGATATTGGTCTGTAATTTTCTTCTTTTGTGACATCTTTGCCTGGTTTTGGTATCAGGGTGATGGTGGCTTATAGAATGAGTTTGGGAGTGTTCCTCCTTCTGCCATATTTTGGAAGAGTTTGAGAAGGATAGGTGTTAGCTCTTCTCTAAATCTTTGATAGAATTCACCTGTGAATCCATCTGGCCCTGGGCTTATGTTTGTTGGGAGATTGTTAATCACGGTCTCAATTTCTGTGCTTATGATTGGTCTGTTCATATTTTTTATTCCTTCCTGGTTCAGTCTTGGAAGATTGTACTTTTCTAAAAATTTATCCATTTCTTCCAGGTTATCCAATTTATTGGCATATAGTTGCTTGTAGAAATCTCTCATGATCTTTTGTATTTCTGCGATGTGACTTGTTACTTCTCCTTTTTCATTTTTAATTCTGTTGATTTGTGTCTTCTCTCTTTTTTTCCTGATGTGTCTGGCTAATGGTTTATCAATTTTATTTGTCTTCTCAAAGAACCAGCTTTAGCTTTCTTGATCTTTGCTATTGTTTCCTTCCTTTCTTTTTCATTTATTTCTGCTCTGATCTTTATGATTTCTTTCCTTCTACTCTCTTTGGGATTTTTTTGTTCTTCTTTCTCTAATTGTTTTAGGTGTAAGGTTAGGTTGTTTATTCGAAATTTTTTTTGTTTCTTGAGTTAGGACTGAATTGCTATAAACTTCCCTCTTAGAACTGCTTTTGCTGCATACCACAGGTTTTGGGTTGTTCTCTTTTCATTGTCATTTGTTACTAGGTATTTTTTGATTTCCTCTTTGATTTCTTCAGTGATTTCTTCATTGTTTAATACCATATTGTTTAACCTCCATGTGTTTGTATCTTTTACAGGTTTTTTTAATCTAGTCTTATGGTGTTGTGGTCAGAGAAGCTGCTTGATATGATTTCTATTCTCTTAAACTTACCAAGGTTTGATTTGTGACCTAAGATGTGATCTATCCTGGAGAATGTTCCATGTACACTTGAGAGGAAAGTTTATTTTGTAGTTTTTGGATGGAATGTCCTATAAATATCAATTAAGCTGAGATGGTCTAATGTCTCATTTAGAGCTTGTGTGTCCTTATTTATTTTCTTTTTGGATGATCTGTCCATTGGTGTAAGTGGGGTTTTAAAATCTCCTACTATTATTGTGTTGCTGTCGATTTCCCCTTTTATGGCTGTTAGCATTTGCCTTAGGTATTGAGGTGCTCCTAGGTTGGGTGCATAAATATTTACAATTGTTATATGTTCTTCTTGAATTGATCCCTTGATGATTATGTATTATCCTTTCTTGTCACTTGTAATAGTCTTTAATTTGTCTGATATGAATATTGCTACTCCAGCTTCCTTTTGACTTCCATTTGCATGGAATATCTTTTTCCACCCCCTTACTTTCAGTCTGTATGTGTCCCTAGATCTTAAGTGGCTTTCTTGTAGGCAGCATATAGAAG
Organism: Hippopotamus amphibius kiboko; assembly: GCF_030028045.1. NCBI lineage: Eukaryota > Metazoa > Chordata > Mammalia > Artiodactyla > Hippopotamidae > Hippopotamus > Hippopotamus amphibius. The sequence continues at coordinate 68,176,442 of NC_080192.1, read as the reverse complement.
GGTCTTGTTTTTGTATCCATTCAGCCAGTCTATGTCTTTTGGTTGGAGCATTTAATCCATTTACATTTAAGGTAATTATTGACATGTATGCTCCTATTACCATTTTCTTACTTGTTTTGGGTTTGTTTTTGTAGGTGTTTTCCTTCTTTTGTGTGTCTTGCCTAGAGAAGTTCCTTTAGCAATTGTTGTAAGGCTGGTTTTGTGGTGCTAAATTCTCTTAACGTTTTGTTGTCTGTAAAGGTTTTGATTTCTCCATTGAATCTGAATGAGATTCTTGCTGGATACAGTATTCTTGGCTGTAGGTTTTCTCTTTCATGACTTTCAGTATATCGTACCATTCCTTTCTGGCATGCAGAGTTTCTGCAGAAAATTCAGCTGTTAACCTTATGGGTTTTCCCTTATATGTTATTTGTTGCTTTTCTCTTGCTGCTTTTAATATTTTTTCTTTATGTTTAATTTTCATTAGTTGATTAATATGTGCCTCAGTGTATTTCTCCTTGGGTTTATTCTGTATGGGCCTCTCTGCACTTCTTGGACTTGATCAGTTATTTCCTTTCCCATGTTGGGGAAGTTTTCCCCTATAACCTCTTCAAGTATTTTCTCAGAACCTTTCTTTTTTCTTCTTCTGGGATGCCTATGATTCAAATGTTGCTGCACTTAATATTGTCACCAAGGTCTCTGAGACTGTCTTCCATTCTTCTTATTCTTTTTTCATTTTCCTGCTCTGTGGCAGTTATTTCCACCATTCTATCTTCCAACTCACTTACTTGTTCTTTTGCCTCAGTTATTCTGCTGTTTATACCATCTAGAGTTTTTTTAATTTCAGTTATTGTGTTGTTCATTACTGTTTGTTTGCTCTATAGTTTTTCTAGGGCCTTATTAACTGTTTCTTGTATTTTCTGTGTTTTGTTATCAAGATTTTGGATCATCTTTACTATCATTACTCTGAATTCTTTTCCAGGCCATTTTCCTATTTCCTTTTCATTGATTTGGTCTTGTGGGTTTTTTTCCTCCTCCTTTGCCTGTGTGGTGTTTCTTTGTTTTCTCATTTTGTTTAATTTATAGGATTTGCTGTCTCCTTTTCCTATGCTGCCTAGAAGTAATTCCTCTTGTTTCTGTTCTCTGCCCCATGCGGTGGGGTTGGTCCAGTGTCTTGAGTAGGCTTCCTGGTGGGACGTTCTGGTGCCTGCTTTCTGGTATGTGGATCTGCGTCTTTTCTCTTTGATGAGCAGGGCCATGTCAGTTGGTGTGTTTATGGGTATCTGTGAGACTAATACAGCTTTAGGTATTCTATGTGCTGATGGATGGGTTTGTGTTCCTCTCTTGTTTGTAGTTTGGTGTGAGGTATCCAGTCAGTCCTGGCATTGCAGACAGTTGGGCGAAGCTGAGTCTTAGACTCTTATAAAGGACTCTGTGAGAATTCTCTGCAGTTAATTTTCCCTGTGGCTGAGGATTCTCTAGTGGTCTAGCATCCTGGATTTGGTGCTCCTTCCCCAGAGTCTCCAACTTGACTTCTTATCAAGTAATCCAGACTTCAGAGGTCGCTTGTGCCAGCAATAAAGGGGATTAAAAGACTATCCAAGCCTTAGACTAATGGTAAAGGGTTAAGTCAAACAAATGCTAAGTCAAGGAAACACGTACATGCACAAGAAACACAAATACCAAACCCCATAGAACATAAAGTGCTAGAACAACCTGACAGAAGAACCACAGGATGCAATCAGACAATCAAAGAGAAAGCCAACAAAAATTCAAAATCAAAAAAACAAAAAAACACACATAAACACAAAACCAGGGAAATTGTGAAAACGAGGATCAAATATAATAAAGAGCAAGAGAACAAGCAGACAGACTGAAGATCCCCAAAACAAAATCAAACAATTACAATTAGAACTAAGATAAAGACAAAACCTACTAGCAAAAACCAAAGCAGTGCTTCATCTGGAGAGTAAAGCAAGGAAACAGAGTAGAGAAATAATATTGATTAAAAATATGAGATAAAATAATGTAAAAAGGGATAGAACATACAGCAACAAAAGAATGTAGTATGACTGGAAATATGAAAAGAAAAAGAAAAAAAATAGAAATGTATAAAGATAAAGAAGAAAAGAATATAGGAGAGAGAACATCAGCACTACCAAAAACCTAGCTAGAAATAGAAATAGAAATAGATGAAAAGGCCAAAAAAAAAAAAAAAATTAGAATAAAAAATATGTTACAAAACTTGTAGATCCCTTAGGACTAAGATTGTAATAATAATAACAAAAAACCTAGAACTGGTCATAGAGTTGATCAGATCAATAGAATTAATAATAATAATTCTGTTTCCTTGGGGTCTCAGCTGTAAGTGTCCTTGTACCAGCCTTGGGCCTCAGGCCACCTTCGCCTCCCCAAGAGGCCCTCTTCTGACTCTGCATTTGACTCTGAACCTACTGTGGGTCCTGTGGGGTCCATGTAGGCTCTGATCTGGCCCAATTCCTATATGTGCTTGCTCCCACAGTCCACAGCTGCCAGAGTTAGACCTTTTTCATTTGTGGGAACATTTATTGTTTACTCAGATATTCCAAAGACATAGGGTCTACTTAGCTGATCATGGGGATTTAGTTTGCAGCATGTATATCTGATGGAAAGATTTTAGAATCTCTTAGTCCCCCTGTCCCTTGTGTTCAGCTTTGGTTTTGTCCTTGCTTCTGCATGTGGTCTAACCACCAGAGTCTGGTCCTGAGGCTGCTTTGGAGCTCTTTGGGTCTGCCTCAGTGAGGGTTTCCTTTATTGTTCATCTCCACATGCAGGTATATGGGGAGAGAGAGGCTTTGATAGTGGCTTCTCTCCCTGCAAGTGACTCAAGAGTAGCGCCCTGCGTGGATTGCAGGAGCCCCAGGGGTGACTCCGAATGTGCAGGAATGCCATCAGCACAGGTATTGGAAATCTGGCCTTAGTGTGATTCTTTACTGGTGCCTGGTGCAAGGCCCCTGATGGGTAGCCCTCGGGAGCTTTTTATGTAACTCTGTGACCTGCAGAGCTTCCTTTATTGTTCATCTGTAGGCGCTTGTGTGTGGGGAGAAAGAGGGTACAATAGTGGCTCTCTCCCTTGGGAGTGAGTGAGCAGTAGCACCCTGCCTGGATCGTGGGAGCCTGGGTGGCAGTGGTAGTGCCTATTGCAGAGGGAAGCTGGAGGGCTCATGTGTAAGCAGAATGTCTCCAGAACTGGGCCACCCTGCAGACTTTTGGCTCACAGCTGCAAGCACTCTAGGCCAGCCCCACCCAGGGGCCTTTGTTATCCCTGACTGTGATAGCCAGGCCCAGAGGGGTCCTTCCCTGGTTCATCACAGGCACCAAGAGAGAGGCTACACCCGTGGCTCCTCCCCCCTGCCTGTGACTCAGCAGTATGGAGCTGCCACCATGGCTGCTCAGCTTTCTGCTCTGGGCATTCTCTGCTGCATATTTCTTTCCTGCTGTCCCCTCAGTCCATCTCCCCACAGCCGACAATGTTTCTCACCCTGAACCAGGTCTACGGTTCCCAGGTTCCAGCTCCCAGACCCCTGTACAGCTGTGAACCCATGTCTCAGTTCAGACATGCAGGGCTGTGGTGTGTACACTCTGTGTGTTTCTCACTCTTTCCCTTCTGCCACAGATTTGCCTCTTCACCCTCTTTGGACAGTCGCAAATGCCTCCCTTCTGACCCAATGAAATTCCCCATTGGAGAGGGATTTTCCCCGTCAGATAAGGGAGGTTCCCCGAATTCGGCAATCTCTCCCCTGGTTCAGCTCCCCCCCAGGGTGTTGGACCTGTCCCTTTCCTTTATTCTCCTCCTCTTTCTCCTTTTTCTCCCCCCCACTGTCCTACCCAGTTATGTCGGGATCTTTGCAGTCCTTTCTGGTGTCCAAGGTCTTCTGCTGGTGTTCAGCTGCTTTTCTGTGGGAATTATTGCATCTTTTGGTGTATTCCTGATGCATCTGTGGAGAAGGATGCATTCCACATCCTTCTACTTCACCACCATCTTTTCCCCCCTTGATTATAATTTTTAAATTTAATATTATTTGAATTTATCAAAAGACAAGAAAGTGAAATGAAACTGAAGTACTGGATTTTAGATAAGTATTTCTTCACCATTAGAAACAATCATCTCTAAAAGTTACCTCTAAGGTGAAGACAAAAACATTAGGAGGAATATTAAAAGTTTAGAATCATTTTGCTTTTTCTTATTATGGATTTCAATTTTATATAGTTTAAACTCCCTGCTATGACAGAAAAGTAAAATGACACTCTCACGTCTCCCTACTTTTTCTCCCACCACGTCTGCATTAATGTTAGTCACATTTTAATTTTTATTTTGTCAGGCACTGCACTTTTTCCATACACTTGAAATTAAACAGTCTAACCAAGAAGTATCCTGGTGTCAATTACTCCATAATAGTTTTTTTCTTTCTTTAACACAAGTTCTTCAATCTGGAGGTTCAGTTTTTACTTCAAAGAAAAATGTTTTTCCAGCATATTTCTGAATTCTTCTTATTCCATTTGATGGCTTTTCAATCCTAAGACCTCGATTATTCATATTTAGATAATTTTTGTTGTTCCTAACTATCATCACCTCTTGAGTCAATTTAATCCCTATTCTTTTCCTTCCACATTCATGGTGTGACAATACATCTATTCAGGAAATATCTTTCTGGAAGAACACATCTGTGTCTATAGAATTTCTGTCATAACACCTGAGCATGATGGAGTCTGGGGTGGGGGTGGAGGAATTTATGAGATTTATAGGTAAAGGGGATGTAGATTACTAGTCGGTTAATTACCCTAGCTGGTTGTTGTCAGACAGTGGACCCAGGTGAGAATTCCAATGTGACCTTGATTGTGTTACTTTAGTCTTGCGGAGACTCCATTTCCTTATTTGTGAATTGGAATTCATAAAACATGCTTTATTATGCTGTTATCAGCCAAATTAAGATAGTAGGATGTGACTGACACATAGGTCTTCAATGTATATTAAAACAAAACCCCAAAACAACTTAAGTAAGTTTGAATAATTAAGCAGTATGGTTTACATTTATGCCAGACAGTAATCTGATTTTTTTAAAAGCAAATTTTTGTGTTGCACTTAAGGATTGACTCAGTGAAAAATGGCAAAAACTGGGTGGTGTGTGTACTTACTTTTGGAGTGAGCTGAGTGACTGACCTAATAAGGTAGGCAGCAGGAGCTAGATGGTGAAAGGGGAATGAAAAAGAGATCCTGAAAAGGTCCAAATATGTCCCAGACAGTGACATCAATAAGAAAATGGATGTGAAACTGTTCCATAAATGTGAAGTTGAATAGAAATATTTGCATTCAATCTCTTTTGTTTTGAGAGATGTCATGATTTGAGAAGAACAAAAGGGATTTGGAATTAGGCAGACTGAAGTTTGTATGTCACACTTGCTGTTTAATAACCATTGTTTGAATATGCTGGATATTTTTTTAACCTTATCTCTATCTCATTTCCTTTTAGGGTGCATTGGAAAATTAATTCCAACTTTGCAAGGCCATTAGAATTAACATGTGAAATAACTTCACATAGTTGCTTTCTGGTAGATGGCATTATTGATCTCAACTTCCCCATCCCCTCCCTGTTTTGCTGCATGAATTTGCAGTTTTTCCTTCTAGAGGTGGGTCTCCTCCTTGAGCACGCACTTCTACCCTGATCTGGCAAAAGATATGACACAAGTGGAGGCTGGAAATATGCTTGCATGATTCTGCTTGCCTTCTTGTGCTTCTGCCATCGCCATCAGAAGAGCTTCCTGTGAGTAGCTGGTGACCCTTCTAGCTGGGACCCAGCATGAAAACACACGAGAAACCAGAGCCTAACCCACAGTGAGCATCAAACCTGGACCCATGGCTTGAAGCAGGGATGCCCACTAGAATCGGCTAATCCGCTTGCAAGAGAAAATACTAACCGAGTTCTAGGAAGGGTGTTTGTTAACACAGTGCTATCGTGAGGATAGATGACTGATTCTCTGACCCATGCCATGTGCTCTAAATAAGTGTATATGATAACTTATATGATCATTAGTGGCACTGCTATCTAATGAAGAGGAAGTTGAGCAAAGTAGGAGCATAAATAGTTAAATGCAGAGAGTGTAGTCAGATGTTTTTGAGCAGATTACCTTTGTGGCATTTTTTTTTTTTTAAGTTCGCAAAGGATGTGATATCCAGATCTTCATGTTTCCTCAGTTACCAGAAATAACTTTATAAGCTGTCTAACCTGAATCCCATAAGCATGGATTAGAGTTAATAAAATGGATAACAAAATACAAATCAACAAGTATGATTGTTGTACTGTAGCCAATCTGAAGTGCGGAGAAAGTGCTGTTAGATAATTCTGTAAATAACACAAACTTTGTTCTGGGTTCACACTGCTGATGAATTGGAGTAACCCATGCCAGGAAGTCAGACATTTTAGACATCCCATCCCCGCTATCAATTAGACTTGAGTTCAAATCTGATCTCCTACCCTTCCTGGCTAGGTGGCTTGAGTCAAAGCAATAGACACCCTGTGTCTTATCTCAACTGTGACATCTTAAATGTGTGAATTAAACAAGATTACAGTGGTGCCTGACACATTGCTTATCTATGTGTTAGCAGTAAAGCATGGTCAACTGTGTAATTCAGAGCATTCCAGCTTAGTACCCCTCAGCAAAGGGCCAGGACATAACATCCACATTGACCGTTCGGGTCCCGAGTCACATCCATAATCTCCTGTGGCCAAATCTTGTTTTCCTAACTGGGGTCTCCAATGGGCTTCTTACATTAAGTCCATCTTCTTTCTGCTTGAAGCCTCTGCATTTCACAATTGAAACTCAGCAGCTGCTCAGAGTATGCAGTTTGGTGTCCTGTTGCCTTCTGCCTTGAAAATCCTCCAGAACGCATGCAGACACCACAGGCGGCTGTCTCTGGAGTCAGTTATTTTATTTCTACAGCTTTCTGCCCTCAAGCATTTCTTTGTTTCAGAGAAATTAGATTTTAAAAATGGATCCGTGCCCAGAGAGTTTACACATCTTCATAAAAAGTATCATGTACTAAAGAAGAAGTGAGTGTGTGAATGCCAAAAACACTGTAAACAAATTACATAGTAACCTGCTCCCTAGTGAATCAGAGTATTTTTCGTCTATTTAAATGCATTAAAAGAGCAATTTCCTGATCCTTCAAGGGTAAGCAAAAATTCCAACCATTTATTTTTATAATTATTTTGGCCTATCATTTGATATGCACTTAAAAATAATGTACATGTTCTTTTGGCCACTTCTAAAAGGGGCATCATTCATTACCTAGCCTGCATAATATTGGGGAGAACAACTGAAATGTATGGCTTTGAAAATGGAATTTGGGCAGGAGGATATATTAAGCATGGACAGAATTATGCACCAAGGTGCTGGTGAGCCTGAATATACTAATGTTTTTTTTCTTGGATACCATTCAACCCTATCTTTTTGGTTTTAGAATTCCATGAAAGTAGAAATATGTTAATGAAGTCGCTTAATGCCAAGAGCAATGGAATTGTATTGAGCCATTAAAAGAGAAATTGGTAAAAAATTACTGAGTATGAAGACATTATAGGTATATTCTTTGAATTTTATTCCAAACTTATTCTCCTTGGTGGCTATTAATAGTACTTCATAATTTGCTCAATTTTTCCTCAGAAAGGAAAATTCCCAAGGAGAGAGGCAGACCACCATTGTTTGAATGGCTTCAGTACATTTCTAGCACTCCCTTAAATTGAGAATATTGCCAAAGTCATACTTACCTGGAAATTAAAGAGTCCTTTGCACACATAAGGATGTTCAAAAATGGTATTTTATGGTTCTTTTAAGGATACCATCTTCAAATGTTGAAATGAAAGGATAAACCCGTATCTCCCAGAACTCTCAAACCCAGTGACAGCGGCATGCACAGCGTGGCTCTCTCTTTTGCTATGGCTGATTTCCCCTGGAGGGACTCTCCCCTGTCCTAGGTTCTAGGTTAGTTTGAGCTCAGTTCTGTTGTCTCTGCTGCAAGTTCCAGATCAAACTTCTTCAAAGCTGCCTGCCTCATTTGCTAGGCAATCTTTGTAGGGCTATTTTCCAGCCTGTATTCTCACTTCTGTGTATCCTTCTCCTCCTCTCTCCCCCGTGATACTGTTTGTCATACTTTGTAAGCATGAAATCATACTAGACATTTAATGAACAGACAATACTATAAAGCACATAGAGCAGATATTAGAGTGTCTGGATTGTGAATGGATATTGACAGTGCAAACACAACCTCAGGCCACTGACCTTATCTTCTTGTGTTTAATCCATCTATGCTCTCCCTTCCCAGGGCTTGGAAAAATGGCCTTTGGGGAGTAAACTTTGTCTGAGCCCACACAGTTCCTGGATTCCTAGAGGTATCCCTGTTGTAATGGTTTAGGGATCCTTCAATATCTAGCTGTGTACTTCTCAATGTTCATTCTTCTCCAGGGTTAGATTAAAGCGTAAATGGGAACCAACTGATTCAGATTCACATCAGAAGAATGTTCTTCCCTGCCCTTAAAAGTTAGGACCTTTTTCCCAAATATATTTCTCCTTCAGGGTTCCTCCTCTTTATAAATATCCCAAAAGGTAACCCTCTATCCACCTGCACCAGAATCATCCAGGGGTACTTTTAAAAAATTTCAAATTCTTAGGCTCCTCTCTATAAATCTACTGAGCCAGAATTTTAAGAAGTGAGCCAGGGAACTGAAATAGTTAAAAACTCTCCAGGTGACTCCTGTACACATAGAGCGTGTGGAATGCTGCAATAAACGGCGCCATTAGACACCCAATTGCTCATGCCAAACCCTGGCAGTCAGTCCCTATGATTTTATGTCTTTCGCCCTCCCCACGTTTAATCAATAACCTAATCTACAAATTTAGCTCTTAGGGATGTCATGGTTATAAAAGATGCCGCCTGAGACAGTGATTTATAATCTGGTTAGGTAAGACACTGAAGCATTAAATTAATTAATTCCTATGTGCAATTTATACTCTTTCCACAAAACATGAAGACAAATACTTCTTAGGGAATCAGATGCTGAGTTGTTGAACAAGATGCTAAATCAAAGCACCAGTGAGGTCTAATCTACCAGAGCCCCTCATCCCTGCTGGGTTCCCAGCTCCTCTTGCTTATCATTTCCCAATTATCTCTCCAAATCTCAAAACAGACACTGTAACCCTCCTTAATTCCTGTTTGTGGTCCAAAAGCACACTGTATTTTACTTTAGCACATTAAGGATCTTAGTGTTAAATCATGTGTTCTGCTTCCAAGTGATAGGAACTAATTTTCCAGAAACTTAAATAGGCTAGACTATTTTAATTTTGCTACAAAGTAAGACAGAAAATAGAAACTTGAGGCCGATTTTTCTTGTAACTGTGTCTTATGTTGCCATTTGCCTGAATTGCTTCCTGATGGGGTCATTTTATAATGACCATAGCTACAGCCAATGCTGCTGAATGTATTTCTTGGTTTCTCTAGTATCTGTTTTGTGACTTAAAATCTTCATTTAATATCATGCTTTTGTTCTTTAAAGGTCCAACATTTATTTATAATTTCTTAAAATTTGCACTTACCTTTTTCTGATTGTAATGGTGACTCATGGATATAATTTGAAAAACAAAGGGAAGTATAAAGGCAAAAAAGAAAATCAATTATAATTCTACAAAGTATGTATCACTACATAGAATTGGGCTTAAAGAGGAATCTATGAACCTCTAAGCATTTACTAAGCTCATAGCTCCCTTTTCAGGAAGAGTGGCAGTAAATGTTTATTAAGCACGTACTTTGTACCAGGAAAGTGCTGGGAGCTGAGCGCTTAGTAGTGGGTGACTCAGATACAGATGCTCTAGATGCTCTCATGGAGTGTGCAGTTCTGAATTTTATTTTATTTTATATTTTTTGTTTTGGCTGAAGTTGCTGTGGGCATTCCATTAAGTAAATGATATCCTATCATAACCCAATTCACTCATTCAACAAGCATTTGCTGAGTACTATTTTAGTCAGCATAAGTAACATTAGCAGCTTTAAGGAAACACCTTAAAATCTCAGTGGCTTAAAATAAGATGACCTTGTTCCTTGCACTTCTAATTTTAGTAAAGTATAGAAATGGTCTGTGTATTTAGTTTTAGTTATGTAAATACACACACACACACACACACACACACACACACACACATTTACCCCCATGACCCTGACTGCACAGTCAGCGCATGAGGCTCACAGGTCTCAAAAAGGTGCATTCTGAGGTTCTGGAGAAAGAATCTAAAAATGTCACCCTCTAATACAGAAGTTCACAAAACATAAATGAAATGATTGAGCTTAGTCATCTACAGAAATGTCTGCAGAGCACAAGTCACCTAGAAGCTGTGAATTTAAGTGTATTTCTGATAGTAGACCTAGGACACTTCAGTCTCTGCAAAGATACCCTGAGCTACCTCACCGTTAAAGGGAAGTGTCAAAGTAGAATGCACTTTACAAGATGAACTATAGGAAATCTCCATCACATGGTACTTTGTGATGACTGACACGGAATGCGGAAAGAAGAGCTGGAAAGTTAGGCTGCTTTGCTTGTAAATCTAACATTGTCCAGGCAAAGGGACATCCTGATGGGATGAGGAGATTGGGCTATCTGAGCAAATTCCTAGAGTAAGGAGAGGTGCCATGTGTACTTGGGTGACAATGGCTCATAAGAGCATTTGTCGTCGTTACTCTTGTACTGGGCTCTGCCAGCAGGCTTTTTCTTGAATTTGATTGGCTTGAATGAGCCCAACAGATAAATCGCACTCTGATTTTAATTCTGTTTTATGCAAGTTTAGAGCAGCCAGATCTTTGGCCCTGATCACTTGCAGGTGAACTGACTGAATTGGCTCTGTGAACCCACAGTGTCAAGGACACTTGTGATGGGTCTGCTCAAGCAGCCAGCTGGCCTCGTGTACTTTCCCTCCTCCTTTGGCCTCAGTACTGTCTCCCTACCACTAATTATCCTGTGTTAATTGCTTTTGTTGTGTTGGGTCTGTACTGTGGTCAATGCCTACAGACAGAGAAATGTGAATTAAAGCATTTGATATGTTGATGATGTTTGCTTGTTTTTTAATAGAATTTAAAGTGCAGCACTTGAAGAAAAAAAAAAAAGATGACCTTCTTTCTGGTTCATATTTCAATCTGATGGAGATTGGACCCCTCTCCAAGCCGTGCAATGGGAATTCTGACACCCTCTATGCCACACTGCCACCATGGTGGTGGTCTTTTCAGCATAGACCTTCATGGTAGAATGTGGGTTATCACATGAGACCTCAAGTGGCTTCTATTGATATTACATACAATCATATTCCTTTGGTCAGACAAGTCATATGGCCCCCAACCTAACTGCAAATGAGGGAGAGGGGATTCTGTGAGTACTCAGCTTTGTCTCTGCCACAGTTCACCAAATGTCCACCTCAGTATCTTCCCACACGTAGAGCACTCCCTACTCCCATTTTTTTCTCTGAGGAATACAAAACCCCAAATACCATCTAGTCAAGGTCCAGTGTCACTGCGTAATGTGCAGTCCGTTCTGTCACATTTATTTGGCCCTCCTTTTGGCTTGATGTTACAGAGAATAAAGAGATAAATGTTCTACTTCCCCATACTTATATACAATTGTGGAACAGGAATTAACAGCAGTAAAAACAGAAAGAAGATGAGACTGGGGATACCCCACAGTCCCTGGACTGCAGCAATCTAAAATCCCAATGAACAGATACGGAGGAGGCTTCCCAGATTGGAGATAATAGAAGGAAAAAAATGCCCTAATTAGTCAGAGGAAGAACTTATCTCTGAAAATAATTCTTGACAAGACATAGAAGTAAAATGTAAAAGACATCCAAAATATCAAGTTTATATGGTTGTTGGAAAGGGGATATTATCTGTAAAATGTCTGGAGCAAAGTCTGTCATATAATAAGCATTTATTTAACATGAGTTAACAGGATCAGTTATATAATTTTGGCTGCAGGTAATAAAAGACTAATTCAAACTGGCTTTAAAAATCAGGAAATTTATTATCTCAGAAATGCTGAAATCCAGACACACTGCAGACTTCAAAGCTGGGTTACTTAACGGCCCAGTGTTCTTTTCTTTGCTTTGCCCTGTGCTTTGCGCTGTTGCAGGGCTCCTCGTAAGGAAACTAGCCAGCTCCAATAGGGGCAGCGCATTTCCTCCATCACAAACTGTGGGAAAAAAATGAAAGACTTTGCCTTAACTCTGGGATGAGATATTTCCCCTCAGCCTGATTCAACCAACTTAGGTCCCACTCTTCCTGGACCAATAACAATCTCCAACATAGTATCACATGCTGATTGCTTTGGCCTTAGAATCCACCCAGGAACTGAAATGGGCTCCGCATCCTCTGAGTTGCACGGGACACATGAGGTTGGGTTGGCACCTGGATAGGGCAGGAGTTGTGGCTGGGCAGGCAACCACGAGTGTGCATCACTTACTATGTGTCAAGTGTTGTGCCAATTGCTGGACATTTTAAGATATCTGTGCCACAAGTCAAACCAAACCAAACCAAACCAAGCCCATCTTCTCCTGGCTGAGGAAAGCTCAGGATGTTTGGGGAGTGCATGTAAAAGACACACAGTTTGGAGGAGGTGAGTCAGGAAGGGCACAATAGAGGAACAATGACCACATAGGGTTAGGCCATGAAGGGGGATGGAGGGAATTCCAGAGGTAGCAGTTTAAGGAAAATTCTAGAAATGAGTAAGCATCAGGAATACTGGAGAAAATGCAAGATTCTTAGACCTGCACTGTCTGGTATGGTAGCTACTACCCTTATGTGGCCATCGAACACTTGAAATGTGGCTGATGCCTCATGTTTGAACGATGATTTCTTTTATTGAGATATAATTAGCATATAACATTGTGAAAGTTCAAGGTGTACAACGTGTTGATTTGATCTATTTATATATTGCAATACAGCTACCGCTGCAGTGTGATCTAACACCTCTATCACGTCACGTAATTACCATTCCTTTTTTTAGTGGGAACAATTGGGTATATCTTTTGGCAGCTTTGGAGTTTATAATGCAGTGTTATTGTCTGTAATCATATGCTGTGCATTAGATCTCCAGGACTTAGTTATCTACTAGCTTCAAATGTCTACCTTTAAACAATATCTCCGTAATTCCCCCACCCCCCAGGCCCTGGTATCCACCAGTCTACCTTCTGTTTTTACGAGTTTGGCTTTTTTACATTCACATATCAGTGAAATCATATAGTGTTTGTCTGTCTCAATGTGACTTAGCTCACTTAACATAATGCCCTCAAGGTCCATCTGTGTTGTCACAAATGGCAGGATTTTCTTCTTTCTTATGGCTGAATAATATTCCATTATATGTATATCCCACATCTTCTTTGTCTAGAGTAATAATGTATTAGATATATTGGGTTCAATACAATATTTTATTAAAATTCACTTTACCTGTCTCTTTTTCACTTTTCTTTAAAGCGTGGCTCACATTATATTTCTATTGGGCAGTGCTGGCTTACACGCACTGAAATGAAAAGGACGAGGAGGGATGTGGAAAGAGGTGAGGTTGGGGCATTCAGCAGAAGCTGGCTCATGTTGGTCTTGAATGCCATGCTGTGGCATTTAGATGTTATCACTTTATCATTGCGGAGTCCCTGAAGTGCCGATGTGCATTTCAACAAGTTCACTGTCTGCTTTTGGAGAAGGGACTGAGGGGGGTAAGCAACTGGCTGGGAGCCCAGAAGACAGTTGCAGTAATTCAGGCAAGGAGCGACAATGCCTAAAGATGCAGTGGGGATGATGAATGAACAGCATGTAAAGTGATAGAATCAGCAGAATTTCGTGATTGATGAGAGGCTTGGGCAGGGCTGAAGGAGAATGTAGTGGGACTCATGGGTTTCTGGCTTAGGTACCTGGGCTCTTGTTTTTGGTTGATATAGGAAACACATAAGAGGGAGAAGGTTTAAAGTAAAAGTTGGCAAAAAATGCCATGTAATGGGAGAGGAAGAAACAGAGAAACCATCCAACCAACAAAAACCATGACTGAGAATAGGGATTGGAAAGAATTTTTCCTGCCATGCCCTCCCCTATATAGCCTTTTTGGAGTATAGGGTCAGTGATGCTATTCTTGATGCTTATTTTTCAAGATTCCTTTGTTTTGGAGTGTTACTCTTCTGAATTATTGTCTTTCTTGGTGTTAGGCACAAGGCATATTTTTATTCCCTCAGTTTCTCTAAGTTTGCTTATACTCTGACTTTTACTAATGAATGAGGAATCCAAGTGTCTAAGAGAATCTCAGTGTGTCTCATTAGTAGTAATGGGCAGGTAATTTGAGTTTTTGCTCACATCAGGAACCAAAGCATCTCTGTGCTTTCAGCATCATTAGTGTGGTTTGGTCTTGTCACAGTAGACTGTTCAGCCTGCTTCAGTTGCTAGGCTCAAAATGGAAGGGGATTTGGAATCAAAATTGTTTTGTGAATTTGTCTTGCCATGTATCCTACACTATATTATGCTCTATTCTACTACACAGCTACCTGTGTTTGCATATATAAACACGATTTTATTTTCCTGGAGAGATATTGAAAGACAGAAAGGTTTTTATGTCCCTCTTGGTGTTTGGATTCTTTGGCAAAACTGAAGGGACTAAAGCATCTGGAGACAGAATGCAAATGCCTGACAGGGCTGCTGTAGTGAGTTTGAGGAAGGGAAGTCTTTTGATTATAATGGTACATTTTTCTGAATCACTTTGATCAGGCTTTTGTTATATTTTAAACCAATATTTCACTAGAGCAGTGAAATATTGATAAATAAAAAGCATAGTGTTTTGGTTTTTTTTTTTTCCCAGAATTTTGGATAGAGTCATGTCAATAAGACACACAAGTATATACAGGATTCTCAGGGATAAACAGACAGTTTTACTGATGAGGGACATTTAATAAGCCCTCTTTCTGAGGCTAACTAAATCCAGCAAATTATTATGTGACCCTCTGTTCTGAAATTGGTCTATTTTCTCCTTCAACACTCATAATAATAACTTCATAATAACTGAGAGAGCTTCTACCATGTGTCAGCCACTTTACATGTATGTGTTTTTCTGATCCTTAAAGCAACACTACCTCTTCTTTATCCATTTGTCTATTATGTTCACTGACAGACGAATGAATAAAGAAAATGTGGTACATACATACAATGGAATATTATTGAGCCATAAAAAAGATCAAAATTGGGTTATTTGTAGAGACATGGGTGGACCTAGAGTCTGTCATACAGAGTGAAGTAAGTCAGAAAGAGAAAAACAAATATTGTATATTGACGCATATATGTGAAATCTAGAAAAATGGTACAGGTGAACCAGTTTGCAAGGCAGAAAATAGAGACACACACAGATGTAGAAAACAAATGTATGGACACCAAGGCAGGGAGAGGGAGGTGGGATGAATTGAGAGATTGGGATTGACGTGTATACACTAATATGTATAAAATAGATAACTAATGAGAACCTGGTGTATAACCCAGGGAACTCCACATCACTGTACAGTAGAAACTAACACAACATTGTAAAACAATTATACTTCAATTAAAAAGAAAAAAGCAACACTACCAGTTAGGCATTGTTATCCCCATTTTATTATTTTTTTTGGACTTTAGAAACAAGCAATTAGATTTGATAAAATTTCTGGTTCTGGACATACTCTCATTGTTGGTAAATGAAGTCTCCTTTGCTTATTTGTTTTTAATAATATCATAAATGCTCATGAAGCAATGAAACTAGGACACTAATGGTAACTGACATCTCCTATGCAATGTTTTTTCTTTCTCTCCTCTGATTCCTCTCATCTGAGGGAAACTATGCTGAATCTAAAAGTAAAACTAAATCTAGACCTAAATGTTTAACAAATGGTTTTGAGATAATATGATATCCAAATACCTGGGCATGTACATGCATGCGTGTACACCCACACATACACAAATGAACTGAGACCCTTATCTCACACCAGACACAAACATTAACTCGAAATGGACCATAGACCTAAACATAAGAACTAACACTATAAACTTCCGGAAGAAAATAGATAAAATATTTGCAACCTTGGGTTAAGCAAAGGGTTCTTAGCTATGGAACCAAAAGCACAGCTGTAAAAGAAAAAAATTGATACACTGGAATTCACTAAAATTAAAAAAAAATGCTGTAAATAAATAGAAACCATTTATAAAATGGAAATACAAACAGAAAATATTTTCAAATAAAAGACTTGTATGCAGAATACAAGAACCCTTTGGACTCAATAATAGACAAAAAAACAATCCAATTAAAAATTTGATCAAAAGGCTTGAAAAGACATTTCGGGAAAGAAGGTACAAAAATGACTAATAACCATATGGTAGGTATGGTCAACAGCAGTTGTCAACAGAGAAATGCAAATTACAACCACAGTTAGACATGACCTCGCCAGACCTGCTGTAATCAACAAGATGAAAGAAAGCTTGGTGAAGATGTGGAAAAACAGGAACCTCCTAAATCAATTGTGGGATTTACAATGGTTCAGACACTCTGGAAAAAAGTTTGGTAGCTACTTTTGAAGTTAAAAATAAACTCAACATATAGCTCAATAATTTTGTTAGTAGGAATCTTCTGGAGGAATGAAAACATTGGTCTATGCAAAGACTTGTTGCCTAGTGTTCATAGCAGGACTATTCATTCTGGCTCAAACAAACTAAATATTTATTAAATGGGGATGGATAAAGAAAATGCAGTATATCAATGCAATGAAATATTGTTCAGCAATGAAAAGGAACAAAATACTAAGATGTTACAACATGGATAAACTTAGAAAGATTACAATAAATTAGACTGTTGCAAAAGACTACATATGGTGTGATTCTATATATATGAAATATCCCAAAAATGCAAATTTATAGAAATAGAAAGCACACCAATGGCTATTTGGACCTGAGGGTAAGAGTGAGTGGGCTTTGACTAAAGGTGGATTCAAGGGAATTTGGCAGGGGGTGATGGAAATGTTCAAAAACGTATTGTGGTGACAGTAGCACAATTCTATAATTTTGCTAAAAATTACTGAATTGTAAAAGTGATGAATAAATATTTTAAGCATCTATCTTTCATCTATCAATATGTATTATATATCCATAAGTATATATATGCATATTTATATATGATACATATATTTTTAATAGTTTTGTCATAGATGTATGCATCTCTAACATGATTTGTTGTTTTTAACTTTATAAAAAGATTATCGTGTTGAGTGTATTCTTTTGGCATTTACTTTTATTTGCTCAATATTATATTATTAAGATTAATTATTTTGCTTGTGTAGCTGTATAGATATAATTCATATAATTTTACTATTGTGTAATAATCTATTGAAAGACATGTACCTAATTATACTACTATTAATGATTTTTGCTATTAGGAAAAATACTGTCATGAACATTCTTACATCTCCTAATGCACATTTGTGATTTTTCTTTTGAGTGTATAAGAATCTCAGAACATTCTGAGATTACCAGACACTTGCTATTCCTTGAGACTGTTGTGAATGATAACATTTTTAAGTGACTTTGTAGTTTGTTGTTGATGTATATAAATACAATTGACTATTTTGCATATTTGTCATATCTAGTCACCCTGCTAACCAATTTTATTATTTCAATCAATTTAGATTTATTTATTCTTTAAAATTTTCAATCCAGTTTTGATGTCAGATTTATACTGGCTTTGTAAATTGAGTTGGAAAGAATTTCATATTTTTTTTTTTATTTTCCAAAGGAATTTACTTAATAGTGAAATAAAACTTAGCTTGCAAGTTTAGTAGGATTTTCTTGTAAAATTATCTTAGCCTAGTATTTCATTTATATGAAGAGTTAAAAGCTACTATAATAGCAAATATTAAGGTTTTAATTTCTGTAATAGTTATAGAACTACTCATGCTTTCTATTTTTGCTTGACTCAGTTTGATATTTTAATCAATCAATTAATTAATTAATATGGGAAATACTTGGCATATGAATACTTTCCTTAAAAACTCTCTTTATCTGTAGTTTTGCCCACTTTTTCATTTGTAATTTTTTCAATAGACTTTATTTTTTTAGAGCAGTTTTAGGATTAAAAAAGATTAAAATACAGAGAATTCCCATTTATCTCTGCCTCATCCTTTACATGGTTTCTCCTATTATTAACATTTTGTATTCATATGGTTCGTTTGTTACAACTGATGAACCGATATTGATACATTATTATTAATCATAGTTCATGATATACATTAGAGATCACTCTTTGTGTTGTATAATTTTATGGGTTTTGACACATGCAAAACATCATGTATCTATCATTACAATATCACACAAAATAATTTCATTCCCCAAAAAATCCCCTTTGCACCACTGACCATCCCTCTCTCTATTTTTGCTTGAATTCCTGGCAATACCAATCTTTTTACTGTCCCTATAATTTTTTCTTTTCTAGAATGCTATGTAAGTGGAATCATATAGCATGTAGTTCTGTTTTTTAGACTGGCCATTCAAAATGGTTTTTTTTCTTCTATTTTTCTCTTGATTAACATTGCCAAAATTTAGTCTATTTTATTAGTATTTTCAAAGATAGCTTTTTTGATCTCATAATGTTTAGAATGTATTATTTTCTCATACAAGTACCTAAGGCTATAAAATTTCCTTGATTCATAATTTGTCAACCACACCACTTTAGTTGTAGTCCACAGGTTTTGATACATAGTGTCTCATTACTAAGCAGTTCTAGATAATTTTATCTTCTCATGAATTATTTAGGTACATTTTTGTTTGAATTTCAAAATGTGTGGAAAATTTTAATTTTTGTAATTAATTTTTAACTAATTTCCATTGTGATCAAAATAGTCTGCTTTACACCTGTTCTTTGAAATGTATGGAGGCTTGTTCTATATTCTTGAGAAGCGTGGTTGTTTTCTCAAACATTTGAGTTCAGCATTCTACATATGTGCATATATAGGTCAAGCTTCATAAATGTTTAGATCATATAATACTTATTTACATGCCATCTGACTGATCTATTAATAAGTGAGACAGTCACATCGAAATCTCCTAGTCTGATGATGGATTTATCTATTTACAAATATAGCTCTATCCTTTTATTGTGTAATATACAAGAAACCATTTTTTAGATGTACACACATTTAGAATTTGATATCTTCCATTATGGTAAATGGATACCTCATCAGTGTGTAGGAAATGTCTCTATTTCTAGTAAAGATTTCTTTTTAATTTAACACCCATTTTGTCTGCTATTGGTGTAGCTGTACTAGACTTTTTTTTCTTTAGAATTTGACTATCTCTTTTTGCATCCTTTTAATTTCAACTTTTTAAGAGTTTTATAGTTTAAATGTGTCTTCTCTGCAGATTAAAAAAAACTCTGATAATCTCTGTATTTTAATTGCTGTTTTTTCTTCTTATATTTATTGAACTTATTAATGTATTTGGATTTATTTCTAATATCTTTGTTTATTGTTCAATTGTCCTGCTTTTTCTTTTTTTCTTATTATTCCTGTTTTTGCATGAATTGATGTACATATCTTTGCCCTCAGGCACAAATTTTTGCATGCTATTTACTTCCCCTTTTCTCAGATTCTAGACTATTAATATTATATAGAATTTTAATTCTGTATTATGATGGAAATACTTTTCTGGTCTTAATTTTTTTGAGAATTACAAACAATTATATTTTCTCTATATGTTAATAATACTTAATAGAGATTTCTCTTACATTATCTTCTTAATTTGTTTCTCCTCTTATTTTAACATTTCCTCCAAAATGTTTTCAATGAAGTAACTATGTGTCAAACCTTCTGAAGCCTTTGTCTGCTAAGAGATTTACCTACCCTCTTAACACACACACAAACACATGGACACAAACATAAATGAATACAACATTTGAACAGCAATTTGGCAAGATATAAAATTCTAGGTTCAAAATTATTTGCCTTTAGTGGGGAGGGATAAATTGGGAATTTGGGATTAACAGATACATACTACTTTATGTAAACTGGATAAACAACAAGGACCTACTATATAGCCTGGTGAACTATATTCAATATCTTGTAATAATCTATAATGGAAAAGAATCTGAAAAAGAATATACATATACACACATATATATGTATAACTGAATCACTTTGCTGTATGCCTGAAAAATTGTAAATCAATTATACTTCAATTAAAAAAAGTATTTGCCTTTAATTCTTTAAAACCATTTCTTTATTGATTTCTCAACTCCAGTGTTGCAATTAAGAAGACCTAGGTCAATATGCTCTTTCTCTTTGAATTTGATGTCCTATTTTTTTCCTGGAGATTTTAGAATTTTCTATTTATCTTCGATTTTCTTAAATTTTTCTATAAAATGGCTTTTCATCTCTCTTTTGCTTGACATTCTATAGAGTTTTCCAGTCAGATGTTTCTTTCCTTCCTCCCTCCCTCCCTCCTTCCCTCCCTTCCCCCCTTCCTTCCTTCCTTCCTTCCTTCCTTCCTTCCTTCCTTCCTTCCTTCCTTCCTTCCTATTATTCTGGGGAATTTAACTCAATTATTCCTCCAAATATTTTCTTCTATTGGATGTTTTTTCCCTCTGTGATTCCTATTATTCAGACATTGGCACTTAAAAGTTTTTATCAGTTTTTTTTAACCTTTCCTGCTTTTTTTTGGAACAAGTCCTTAATATGATGTTCCCAGACACTAATTTATTCTTTTGCTGTATTTACTTTTTATCTTTTACCAATGTATTTACTTGTAGTTAGCCAAACTGCAAAATTAAGGGCACAGTCCTCCAGACTACCAAGTTAATAGTCACAGAAGAAAGGGACAAAGTATGTGATTAAATAGTTAATCCCACTAGGGGATTGTTAAGTAGAGAGAAAAGTGTGGGACACCCCTGTAAGTTAATGATCACTCAAGAAAGCAGGTTTGCTTAACAACAAAACCAAGTAGGTAACTTAGCAACAAAACCATTCAATAGAAGCATGAGACTTGCCCCTGAACAGTAAAACATTATTGAAATGAGACCCATATCCTGCCCAGTGAGGTCAGTAAGTTAACAATCCCTAGGACATGCTCTTCCACCCACATTAAAAACAAAAACATAAGGGAAAGGTGAAATTCCAAAGTAGAAGACCCTCGTTATACTGAAACCTGAGATGACTTACCATATTTTAGCATGTACTACCACACTTCAGCAGATTTGAATGGTGCCATAACAGTCCCAGCTTGACCATGTAGGGACAAGAAAACTCCCCTGCCTGATGTGGAGGAGGAGCTGACGATGGACGCTTGACGTCTACTCAAGAATGAGGAAGGTGATCTTCTCCCCCTCTCCATTTTTCCTTCTATTATTAAAGTGTAATACACTAAGTTCTCGGGGCAGCACTCTCTTGCCTGCCCACTTGGATCTCTCACAAGCTTCTTATACTAATAAACTCTTTCCTTACCTGTCACTCTGCCTCTCACTGAAACCTTTTTGTGCTGACAGGAGAAGCTGAGCTTCAGTAAGTCCTGACACCAGATGAGTGGTTTCAATTAAAAGACAGTGGGTTCAAGTCCCATCCCATGGGTTCAAGTCCCAATCTGAGGTGCAGCTGGTTTGAGTCCCACCCAAGAAGTGCAGTTTCAAAGTCAGCCCAGGATTTCTGACACTAGCTGAGAGTTCACATATTCCCGGGGCTACCCTCACTTCAGATTACCTGGTTACAAATTCAAGGGTCACCGAGGACCCCCTAAGATTCAATTATTCACTAGAATGACTAACAAAACTCAGGAAAATGTTGTAGTTGTGATTATAGTTTAATTATAGCAAAAGGATAACAAATCAGAACTGGACAAAGGAAGAGATGCAGACGGTGGAATCTGGGACTGGGAGGCTCCCAAATGCGAAACTTCTGTGTCTTTGGGGTACATTACCCTTCTGACTTTGATATGTGCCAATACACAGAGTACTGCCAGCCTAGGAAGCTCAGCCCAGCGTCAGTGTCCAGAGTATTTACTGAGGCTTCATTACATAACCATTATTGATTGAGTTATTGCCCATACAATTAAACTCAATCTCTAGCCCCCACTCCCCTGAGGTTGGGCTGATTTCAAGTGGCTTAAACTTCAACCTAATCACAAGGTTGGTTTTTCTGGTCTAGGCAGCCCCCACCGTGAGTCACCTTACTAGTATAAGCTTTCAGTTTCAAGAGGATGATCGGGAACAACAAAGACACTTCCATTATTTGGGAAATTTCAAGCATTTACAAGTTATGTCCCAAAGACTAGATCTCTCTTTGGGTAAAGTTAATTTTTTTGCTGTGCCGTATTGTACTCATTTCAAAAACTGTCTTTTTGAGGCAGGAGACAGATGAGCCCCCAGGCCAGAAGGTTAGAGTTCATTCCCTGTGGACTGATACTCTGAGACAGGAATAACAGGACAATTGGGAGAGGAGGCTGGGCCCTGCCCAGATAGAAGATAAGAGACCACATACTCCTCATTCTCAAAGTCAGCAGACCTCTCCTGACCACACATGTGCAGAAAGCCTCCTTGGAGGTCAAAAGGGGAGTGATGCAAAGTGGCCAAACCTACCCATAGGCCTCTTCCGTGGAATCCATCTTGGCTAAGAGATGCACACGCGCACGTGGGAAAATCCTGAGATACACCAACTATGGACTCTGAACCAGTCAAGTCAATATGATTGGGCAAAGGAAACACAGAAGAAATGCCCCATATAAGTGATTCAAACTGCCACGAGGGTGCCACTCTCTCTGAGTCCACCCGTGTGTCTATCCACACGTATTCTGCTCTTTTTTTTCCCCTAATAAATACTTTATTTGTTTCACTACTTTCCATCTTTGTGGGAACTTTTTTCTGTAAAGCCATAGGGCCAGGGCCTTGTCACTGACCACTGGTCTAGTGACTAGGATTCAGTGCTCTCACTGCCGCAACAGAACCTCAATCACTGACGGGGAACTGAAACCCTGTTTCAAGCCACTGCAGGCCGAGGCCACCTGAAATCATTTTCATACCCAATATTTATAACTAGATACCTTAAATTACCTTTTAATATTCTGTTTCATAATATCAATATTATAGATATTGTGTTTACTATAAAATTTTTTGTTGTTTTGTTTAATATTCCTGCCTCTGATAGTATCTATTATATAGCTCCTGTTTGTTTTGTTTCTTCAGTTTATTGAGGTATAACTGGTATACAAAAAACTGTGCATAATTAATGTATACAATTTGGTGGGTTTGGGAAGATGGTACCACCATCTACAATCAAGGTAATAAATGTATCCATCACCACCAAAAGTAGTTTCCTTGTGTCCACCCCACCCCACACTCTTTTTTTTTTTTTTTTGGTAAGAACACTTAACATGAGATCTACAGTGAATGAATTTTTGGGTGCAGAATACCTTCTTATTAACTGTAGGCACTGTGTTGTATGGCAGATCTCTGGAACTTACTTCGCTGTTTTCTTTTGAAGTGGTTGTACTCCTTTGCTGTCAAGGTCCACGTTAAGATAAAGGGATGAACATCAGAACCTTTTTTTGTGACAACCCAGGTGAGTTCAAAAGAGGAGAGGGAAAGCGCTAATGTGAAGAGCTATAGAAAACACAGTTCATCACTCTTCCTCTACACTGAACAACTCTTCAGTGAGTACTTTATTCTAGGCTGCTTCTCCCCAGCCCCATGACAGGGAGGAGAATTTCCCCATTGAGATTTGAAAAGGAAGGGGTAGGAAATTGAACACTAGGCTATTCAATCCCTACCTTCTCTTCTCTGCTCCTCTCTCTTTGAGAGCTTCTGTGCAGCTGTGCTGAGTTTTTGCCTCTTCTGTTTTTTGGTGTTTTTTGTTTGTTTGTTTGTTTCTTTTTCCTCACTGTGAGGCTGGCAGGATCTTAGTTCTCTGACCAGGGGAGTCCTAACCACTGGGATGCCAAGGAATTCTGTGCTGAGTTTTGAAGAGTGGGCACTAACTCTTTCAAGGCAACAGCTGGACTCAAAGGGCTTTTCCTAATTTAGTCCTCCTGATCTCACTGGCTGGACCCTGCCTTATGGTGGAGACCTCATCTCCTATCTACACAATGCTTCAAACAGCTCTCCCTCTCTCAAAGTGTTCCCCAGAGTTGTCTCTCTTATTCCTTAGGTTCCCAAAGTTTCAATTGCTCCCGCATATACCATTGGTCTTAGGAGAAGGAGCCAGCAGCCTACGCTAATTCTGCTTCTTATTGGGAATTAGAATCCAATACTAGCTTTTGATTCATATTACAAAGTTGAGGCATGATAGGCTAAGTTACATAAAGTGCTGAAGAATCTACCCTAATAAGGAGTGAAACCAGATTTCAAACTTCACTTGAATTCAAAGTCTATGCTCTTTCTCCCATTTCTCTGTCTCTAGGAGGGTTTAGACTAGACTGAATTTACCTTTTTGTGGTTTTGTAGCAATGAAGCCTTTTGGAAAAAAAATCTACTCTCATTGCTACCTGAGGAAAAAGCAGTTGGCATGGGTTATGAAATGTCTGCCGAGTGAAGAGCTTTCTACAGCTCTGCAAACAAGCACGTATAATAATAAACAGCAGCATTGCCCCCTCTGTGTTTTTCCACAGAGCAATTCCAATTGCTGGTTTGTTTGACCTTGAAACCTCGTGCCACCACTTTGCACAATTAGCAGACTCTAAATGTATATTCAGGTCACATCTGTGCTGAATTGTTTTATTTATGTTGATTGATTGTGGATTATGACACAGCATCTCTACTTATTCAGGACAAGTGGAGTGAGGAGTTTTAAGGACAAATAGTGAACCAGCTGCAGAAAGGTCGAGAAGACAGAAGAGCATCATATTGCAACTTGATAATGTAAACTTCATGAAGCGATTTTTATTAAATCATAAAAAACATCTGTACCATCTTAAGACTGAAAGTTCAGGCTTATTAGCACTGACTGCATAATGAACTTTGCATACAGTCATCATAAAACTCTCCTCCACTTGCCATGTTTCCTGAGGAGGAGCATTTAGTTTATTCCTTATCTGGGAAGTATTTCAAACTTTTTCCTAAATATCCCTAATGACCAACAAGAGTTAGTGAATGTCTTCAGAGTGATGGCCTGAAGTAGCTATGGGAAATTCTGATAGAAAATTCATTTTTAATCATCACAGTTTTACTTTAAAAATGTATGCATTTTTTGTACTGTCCTCCATACAAAAGCCATGTTTGCTTTGATAAGCAAAAATATCACTCATTGCCTCAATCCTGTGGTTTAGGACCTACCTCTGTTTATTGAATTAGAATTTTAGAGGTATGGACTACAGCATATTTTTGTTAGAGCTGTGCAATTGTTTCTGATGGGTGGCCAAACTGAGAGCCATTGATCTAGGAAGATGGGTCTTAGCTGTATGTGGCTTTGTACTCTGCTTGGCATAGGAATGAGCAGTTCTGTTCGAGAAACGAGGAACTGAACTCTGAGGATTGGATTCTATCCTCTAAATCTAGGGAGTCATTAAAGGTGTGGGGCTACAAGGACCGGAAAGAAAAGTATGGTGAAAATTTCTGGTGGGATTCTCATCAGCTGAAGAGTGTCAGATATGACAGCGCTGCAGGGAGACTGCAAAGACCGTGGCTCAGTCATTGACCATGCAAGTTGTAGCTTTGTCTGTCACAGTCCACTGAATTTTAAAGAAAACAGGCCACTTTTCAAAATTGATTTCTCCAAAAGATTTGCAAAAGTAGCTTGGTCTATTGCTTATTCAGGTATATAAACAACAACAAAAATAATCCTCCTTGGCTCCCCGTTCAGGCCCTCTGCAGTTTTGGTGTAGTTCACTACCTCAGTCAAATGTGGGATTTACTGCATGTGGGATCTTGGCTATGGGCATCAGGGTGAGGGAAAATAGAAGAGCAAAAAGGCCCATGAGAAAGTAATTTTTTCTAGTAGTAATCTCAGTAGCAGAGATTGTTATTTTCCTTTGAATATTTATTCCCCAATCCTTTTTATTTTCCCAAACAGTACCATGATTTAGGTTCGGGTATCCACGGGACTCAGGGTCAATTCTGATTAAAACTTGGTGGTTTTAGTCTCTTACCCTGTGATTTGTTTAGGGTGAGCTTGTAACCCAGTTCTGGCCAAAAGCCAAAAGGACAGTTCTCCTTAAGGGTTTCTGCTCTTACTCAGGAGATGTCAGAGAACATTGTGCTTTGTCTCCTTTGGCTATTGTCTTGGGTGGATGTAATGTTTTGAATTTCAGCAGCCACCTTGCTCTGTGAGGAGCCAGCTTGGAGGTGAAACTGAGCCATTGAAGATGGTAGAATGAAGAAATAGAGAGAAACATATTTTCTTTCTGGATGTCCTTGATAATTCCACTGAGTTTGTAAATCAGTAAAATCAACCTAGAGCTTTTCCTTCACACACACACACACACACACACACACACACGCACGCACATGCATTGGGTTGGCCAAGAAGCTCGTTCTGGTTTTTTCCATAACACCTTACAGAAAATCTCGAATGAACTTTTTGGCCAACTCAATAATTTTTAAGAGACTTTTAGGTTCACAACTACTGAGATGAAAGTACAGAGATTTCCCAAATAGCCCCCTTTCCGCCTCCTTGCAGCTTTCTCTACTGTCAACACTGCACGCTAGAGTGGTACATTTATTACAGCGCATGACCCTATGTTGACACACTACAATCACCTAAAGTCTAAAGTTTATGTTAGGGTTTACTCTTGGTGTTGTACATTCCATGGGTTTTAACAAATGTGTTATGATATATATCCACCATTACAGTTTCATACAAAGTATTTTCACTGCCCTAAAAATCCTTTATGTTCCACCTATTCATCCTACTCTTCTCCCTAAACCCTGACAACACTGACCTTTTTACTGTCTCCTTAATTTTTCTTTCCCTGGAATGTCATATAGTTGGCATCACACTGGATGTAGCCTTTTTAGATTGGCTTCTTTCATTTGTTAATATGCATTTAAGGTTCTTCTACATATTTTCATGACTCAGTAGCTTATTTCTTTCTGCACTCCTTTATGTGTGATATAATAAACACTCTCCTTTTTAAGACATTTTGAGTTGAGGCTATCTGCAATAAGGAAACCTAAAACAAAATAACCCATATGGTATCTAAGCTTCTATGTGATGAGCATAGAAGTCAGGGATCTGAGCTTCAACCCTAGGTTGGACAACTAATGATCTGTGTGATTTAGGGCATGTCATTTTCTTTCTGGAACAGACTGCATACTTTCCATAGTGGACACCAAAACTAGCTCCCCCAAACCCATTCTGCTTCAGACGATTGGTGTAAGCTATCAGTGTGTGGCGTCCTTCTGGCAGGTGTTATTGGTCTAATGGGAACACCTCTTCATTTGATCCAGTCTGATGGAAGAGAGAGGGTATTATGGTCAATAAAGAAAATCTTCCAGCTGTATTTCCATTTGTCACTGGTGGGTCTCTTGTGACTGCGAGTCAGCCACATGGTGAAGTCAACAGTAAAGAGAGAAGATGAGAGTTTGGAAAGAACCCAGATTATTGGGTCACTGATCAGGCCCTGTGTGGAGTTTACTCCATTTCTGGAACTTCAGTAAAGAAACATAAGACATTTATTTATTGTTAATGTCACTTGGAGTCTAAATTTTGTCCTTTTAAACTCACATTATCCTGATGGATACCGATTATTCTTCTCCAGATCAAATGAGAGATTATAAGTAACATGTTTGAAGCATTACAACACCGTACACATTCAAGGGAGTATTATTTGTCCATTACAATAGCATGTACTTCTCATGGACCATTGGGAAGATGAATAGAAAAGTATGTATTGACTATCCTCCAGGTGAAGAGAACTCTGCCTAGATTTTTTACTTTATTCTCACAAAAATCCAGTGTGATGCTATTAATTCCATCTCATAGATGAGGAAATTGGGTGTTATGGATGGAATGTTTGTGCTCCCTCAAAAATCCATATGCTGGAATTCTAACCCCCAATGTGATTGTATTTGGAGGTGGAGCCCTTTCAGGCTAATTGGTTGATGAGGATTAAGTCCTCAGAATGGGATTTAGTGACTTTATCATCAAAGAGACTGCAGAAAACTCTCTTGCTCCTTCCAACATGTCAGGACAAAGCGAGAAGACAGCCATCTGTGAACCAGGATGTGGGTCTCCACCAGACACCAAATCTGCCGGCCCCTTGATCTTAGCCTTTCTAAATTTCAGAACTGTGAGAAATAAGTGTTTGTTGCTGAAACCACCCATTCTGTGATGTTTTTGTTATAGTGGCCTGAGTGGACTAAGACATTGAGGCTCCCAGAAGTTAAATAAAGGGTCCAAGGGTATTTGATATATATCAACTTTTGGATAGCCTAGATTTGGCTACACTGTCTGTGTTCTTTCTGCTACCATAAGCTGCTTTCAGCTTAGATATTCTGGGAACAATGTCATAAAAAATGGCAGTTCAGCTAAGTCCTGAGGGGAGGTAAGATTTATCCAAGAGGGTTAATGGCGAGAGTAATGACACAGAGTTGTGAGAAATCCTGTGGGGCTCAGAAAGTGGAAAAAGATGTGGGAGCACGTGGTGCTTGGGGAGTGGGGTGGGGAGGGCAAGTTTCAAGAGTCGGAGAGGAAAATGTAGACCAAGATGGACTCGGGGAACTGCCATGGAGGCAATAGGAGTTGGGGGTGGAGGTGGGCGCAAGCTTTCATTAAAGCTTCTAAACTGGAGACTTGTGGGGATGGTATCAGGATGCACAGATATTTGTTTCAGAAAGGTAAATCTGACAGTAGTGTACGGAATAGTTTGTAGGGGGCAGAATGGAAGGAAGCCAGGATTCTCTCTCCTCCCATGTTTCGTGTTCTTTTCTCCCTTTCAAATATGCACCACGTTCTATTCCAGACTTCACCTCCCTTTCTTCTTTCCTGCTACACTTCCCATTATCACCTCTGTCATAAACCTTGTATCATCACCTCCATTTATTTATTTATTTTTTAAATTTATTTATTTATTTATTTTATTGGCCTTGTTGGGTTTTTTTTTGCTGTGCTCAGGCTTTCTTTAGTTGCGGTGAGCGGGGGCTACTCTTCGTTTTGATGCACGGGCTCCTCATTGCCATGGCTTCTCTTGTTGTGGAGCATGGGCTCTAGGTGCATGGGCTTCAGTATTTGCAGCACATGGGCTCAACAGTTGTGGCTCATGAGCTCTAAAGCACAGGCTCAATAGTTGTGGTGCACAGGCTTAGTTGCTCCTTGGCATGTGGGATCTTCCTGGAGCAGGGATCAAACCTGTGTTCCCTGCATTGGCAGGCAGATTCTTAACCACTGTGCCACCTAGGAAGCCCTCCTCCATTTATTTTATTTTATTTTTTTAAATTTATTTATTTATTTAATTTATTTATTAGCTGCATTGGGTCTTCATTGCTGCACACGGACTTTCTCTAGTTGCTGCAAGTAGGGGCTACTCTTCATTGTGGTGGGCAGGCTCCTCATTGTAGTGGCTTCTCTTGTTGTGGTGCATGGGCCCTAGGCACTTGAGCTTCAGTAGTTGCGGCACATGGGCTCAGTAGTTGCGGCTCACGGGCTCTGGAGCACAGGCTCAACAGTTGTGGCACATGGGCTTAGTTGCTCCGTGGCATGTGGAATCTTCCCAGGGCAGGGCTCGAACCCATGTCCCCTGCATTGGCAGGCAGATTCTTTACCACTGAGTCACCTAGGAAGTCTCTATTTTTAATATTTATTTTATTCTTTAACATTTGAGGTGAAATTCAAATAACATAAAATTCACCATTTTAAAACGAACAAACAATTCACTGGCATTTTACATTCATAATATTGTGCAACCATCATATCTATCTAATTCCAAAACATTTTCATCACTCCAAAAGGAACCCCGTATTCATTAAGCAATTACTTCCCAATGGTCTCCTCTTCCCAGAACCTCCACAGAACAACACTGCTAGTTTGGTTTCTGTCTGTATGAATTTGCCTATCCTGAATACTTCCTATAGATGGAATCATATAATATGTGAACTTATGTTTCTGGCTTCTTTTTCTTAGCAAAATATTTTTTGAGATTCATCACATTATAGTATGTGTCAATATTTCATTGCTTTTTTTTATCTGAATAATATTCCATTTCATGTATATAACATTCTTATCCATTCTATTGATGGAAATTTGTATTATTTCAATTTTTTAGCTACTATTAAGTGCTGCTATGAATATACATGTACATGTATTTGTGTATCTTTTTTCAATTATTTAGGAGTGACATTGCTTAGTCTATGTTTAACTTTTTGAGGAACCAACAAACTGTTATCCATAGTGGCTGAACCATTTTCCATTCCTACCAGCAATGTATGAGGGTTCCAATTTCTCCACATTCTCAATGTCACATTTTTCTTTCTTCTTCTTTTTCTTTCTTTCTTTTTTTAAAAATAGCCATCCTAGTGTGCTTGAGAGGTATCATCTCTTCTGTGGTTTTGATTTGCTTTTTCCTAATGCCTAATGATGTTGAACATCTTTTCATGTAGTTGTTGGTCATTTGCATATGTTGTTTGGAGATATGTCTATTCAAGTTCTTTGCCCATTTAAAAAATTGCATTGTTTGTTTTTTGTTGTTGCGTTGTTAGAATTCTTTCTGTATTCTGGATATTAGAGTCTTACTAGGTATATGATTTGCAAATATTTTCTCTCATTCTGTAGGTTGTCTTTTGATTTTCTTGATAACTTTGATTAAAAATAAAAGTTTTTAATTTTGATGAAGTCTAATTTATTTCTTACTTCTTTTTTGCATGTGCTTTTGGTGTCTTATCTAAGATGCCATTACCAAATTCTAGGTAACAAAAATTCACCCTTAGGTTTTCTTCTAAAAGTTTGATAGTTTTAGCATTTGTATTTAGATTTTTGATCCATTTTGAGTTTATTTTTGTATATGCTGTGAGGTACTGTTTCAACTTCATTATTTTGCACGTGTATTTCCAGCTGTCCCAGTAGCACTTGTTGAAGAAATTATTACCTCTCCATTGAATGTTCTTGGTTCACCCTTGTTGAAAACCAACTGGCCCTAGATAAATGGGTTTATTTCTGAAGTCTCACTTCTACTCTATTGGTCAGTATGTCTATCATTTTTCCAGTACTACATGATTTTGATTACAGTAGCTTTCTAATAAGTTTTGAAATAGAGATGTGTGAATCTTCCAACTTTGTTCTTCTTTTCCAGCATTGTTTTTATTATTCAGGTCTCCTTGTAATTCCATGGGAATTTGAGGATAAGTTTTCCATTTCTGCACAAGAGGACATTGGAATTTTTATAGGGATTGCCTTGAATCTGCAAATCACTTTGAGCAGTATTGCCAATGTAACAATATTAAGTCTTTCAACTCATGAATGTGGAATGCCTTTCCCTTTATTTAGATCTTCTTTAATTTCTTTCAGTAATGTTTAGGATTTTTCAATGTAAAATTTTTTGCACCTCCTTGGTTAAATGTATTCATATTTTATTCTCTTTGATGCTGGTGTACAGGAAATAATTTTCTTAATTTCATTTTGGATTGTTCATCCCTAATTTTGGTGTGTTGACCTTGCATGCATCCAATTTGCTCAATTCTTGTATCAGCTCTAATAGTTTCTTTCTTTAAAATTTTTTATAGATTCTTTGGAATTTTCCTTATATAAGATGCCATTTGCTAATAGAAATAGCTTTACTTATTCCTTTTCAATTTGGATGTATTTTATTTCTTTTTCTTGCCTAATTGCTCTGGCTAGAACTTTCTACGCAATGTTAAATAGTAATTGTGTCATCAGGCATCCTTGTTTTGTTTCTGATCTTGGTGGAATGCTTTTAGTCTTTCACCACTGAGTATAATGTTAACTGTAGTTTTTTTCTTAAATGCCCTTTATTATGTTTAGAAAATTCCTTCCTATTCCTAGTTTTCTAAGTATTTTTATCATGAAAGGGTGTTAGAGCTTGTCAAAAGTTTTTCTGTGTCAATTGAGATTATTATGTGTTTTTTCCCTTTGTTTTATTAATGTGGTATATTAGATTTATTAATTTTTTTATGTTGATACACATATTCCTGGGATAAATCCCACTTAGTCACGGTGTGTAACTTTATAAACGTGTTTCTGGATTCAGTTTGCTGGTAATATCTTCAGGAATTTTGCATCTATATTCATTAATAAAATTGGTTTTTAGTTCTCTTTTCTTGTGGTATCTTTGTCTGGCTTTAGTATCAGGATAATTCTGGCCTAATAGAATGAGTTAAAAACTGTTTCCCCGATTTATCTTTTGTAATGCTTTTGTAATCTTTTGCATCAAATCTTCATTTACCCGCAAAGCAAGTTAGAGCAGACAAACAATTCTTTGCAAATAAGGTTTGTTCTGCCCTCTCCAGAACCAGGGCCCAAATCCCTCACTGGGCACATGGACTGATGTCTTCAGGGCCACCACTGAGCCAGGGGGTATGGAGGGGTGGCAGGTGGAGGGGTGGCAGGTAGAACAAAAACAAAAAAAATACCATTTTTAAATTGCCTTTTTCTTGATTCAGTATTCACTTAGTTTCTGTAACCATTGAATGTTTTCTAGAGTTATGAAAAGTTTGATTCTGGCAGTTTTTGCTCAATTTTTAAATGTTTCTGTGGAGGGATGTGTCCTTAGAGTTGCCTACTCCGCCACTTTTGCTGACCTCACTCTTTCCTCCATTTATTTTTTATGAGCTCTCTTTAATCATTGCTCCAACTTCCCCTTCCATCCCAGCCTTCAAAAAGTCCTTGAGGTTACCGGAGGCTATTATTTAATTAAAGAATTTATTTTATTTCATTTTTCTTTGTTTTAGTGTTTTTGTTGCTTTGTATTATGGTTGTATGTGCTGTATGTGACTGTTGAGGAAATCTGGGTGATGGCAAATTTGAAGATCCAGTTGGCAGAAAAAAATTTTTAAATTATCCATAATTAGGTGTCTATAAATATACACTTCTCCCTATATTGAAAGTCATTTGATGGAAGGGACATAGTTCTATTCTCATGAAGTATTTTAAGTATTTTAAAGTACTGATTAGTGATAAAAGGGACAGCCGAATGTTGATTGATGACTGTCACCATCAAGCTCATTGTATTCTGGTTTACAGGGAGTAAAAAAAAAATAAATAAAAATAAAAAATAACCATTATGAGGGAATTAACACCACAAAATATAAATCTTGTGAGTAATTAGGCAGCAGTTCATTTATCAGTACGGAGTGAATTTTAATTTTTAATCAGGGCTTTTGTTCCAACTGACAAAATAATGGCTTGTTTGCAGGCTTCCACTGAAACAGGCTTCCCAGAGTGGGATTTGGTGCATCAGTGAACCCCTCTGTGTTTCATTTGCCATCAAGTCTGGTGCACTATGTAACCCCTCAGTGAGGGGTCCCAAGGAAATTCTGTGTTGCTTTCAAATTGGCTATGTTTTCCCCCCATACGAACCACAAGGGAAGTGAAAATGGTCTGTTTGAGCACTGCATCCCCATTTGCAGGGAAATGAAAGAGAAATATTATCACAAAGGTATTGAAATTGTTATATGAGCAGCCAGAATGCTTTTTATGAGCCCAGAATGAAGATTAAATCTCCAGACAAACCTCAAAATTGAAAAACTCCAATTGGGGTGGTCATGTTGCCCATAGAAGAAATCTTCCTGCTCATCTCCACCCCAATCATAAACAATAGGTAGATAATTTAGATGCAAAGGATAACAGGATTTCAGAAACATATCTCTGTATCTATAGCAATCATTTCCTAAAGAAATACTATTTGTTAAAATTAGTAGATGTGGAGGTGACTTTGGGGCATTTGATAAAACACCAGAAAGAGCTCCAGTATTTAATCAGAAAACCCAAATCCAGATCCTGACTCATCAGGTTACTATGTGACTTGAGCAAGAGGTTTTGGCTCTCTGTGCTTTAGTTTTCTCTTTGGTAAAATGAGAATCATTCTTCCTCACCAATAATTCCCTTGGATTGCCATGAGGATTTGATGATGTATCAGAAGAGAAAGAAGCAACAAAATGTTGGGCAAACTACTTAAATTCTGCCTTTGCTTCTTATTTACTGTGACCTTTGGTAAGCTACCTAATCATTAAAGAGCCTCAGTTGACTTATGTGCAGCGTGGAGACAGCAATGCCCATCTCACAGGGTTCTAGTGAGCATTTCTCAAAATCCAGGTAATAGTTTTTGGACATCTTAGGAGATCAATCATTTGTTGAATGGATATAGTAAGAACTTTCTGTTCTTAAGAACTTTGCTAATGAAAGTACAACAGAATCCATTTCAGCTCGATTTGGGAAATTGAGAGAAGTTTTGCTCATAAAAAACTAGAAATAATATCTGGCCCAAGAATAGGTTTTAAGCTCATGGAAAACTTTGTCTGTAACCGTCTGGATAATAAATACTTTATGTTGCTGGATATTATACGCCTCTGTCACATCTACTCAACTCTGCCACTGTGGCACAAAAACTTTATTTACGGCAATAGCCCCAAAGAAGAAAGGAGCTTGCTTCTCTGGAGGAACCAGAGGACCCATGACAATGCTCCTTTCCTTTGTTGGAGGTCATTTCCAGGTAGAGGGAAGGGCATTGCCATGTCGGGTGACTTAGATCCAGGCCGCCCATTTCTCTACCCTCAGATTTCCTCTTTTGTTAGATATTAATAATGACTGTTGTAGTGAAGGTGCTTTGTAGAGTATAAAACCCTGTGCCAGTGGTAATTATCTTTAGTGGAAGATGGTGAATGCATTTGAGTTAAGGTGTCAATTAGCAGGGACTAGACCTCTGTGCTCCTGGATGTGTGGAGGGTGTCAACAGGAAGAGATCTGCTGACCACTGGCTGTTGGGACAGCTCCACAAGGCTTGCTCACCCTTGTCAGTCTGCATCCGAAGTCCATACTCCTGCCCCTTTGGCATGGTTCATAGTGTGACGGAAAATTGCCACCCAATCTGGCACTTGCCACTAACAGTTTTTTTGATACCAGGATGGTCACCTTCGCATTTTGGGCCTCAATCTCTGAACTCATGAAAGGGTGGGTCTGGACTAGATGGTCACTAGGATGCTGACAAGTCTTCCCACTGTACCTATCCCATGGGCTGTGATTGAATGCACTGGAACCTTATTGTCTTTGCAGAGCAGCTGATATGCCTAAGTTTTTTTAGACACTAGGAGGATAACCCTCCTTTGAATGAGACCCCCTCCAGGCTAATTTTGTACCAAATTTTACTGTGTAGTGGATAATGTTAGTAATTTTTGATTTCAGGACCTAGAATACAAGCTTCTACTCTATCCATTTTTCCTTTTTACCTCACCATCCCCCATAATCCATACACATGTAGCCTTGTTTTATTACGATGTGAAGAACACTTTTCTACTTGTCTTAACCAGATCCTTAAATGGAATTGAGCAGGCAGTGCCGTGTAGTGGTTACTGTCACAGCTCTGATGTTGGGGAAACATGAGTTCTAGTCCTAACTTTGTCATTTGCTATCTGTGTGGCCTTACCTTGCTTTGTTTTCTGTAAAATAACCATGATGCCTACTTGATGGAGAAATTTCAATCATTAAGTGAGACATGGCAATAAAATTCTAAGCATATTAGCTGGAACACAGTAAGTCTCCAAAAATAATCTTTTTTTTTATTCTTTGGTTCTCCATAGAAAATTAAGTCTTTTCATAACATCAAGAAGACAGATTTGGAAGGCGTTTCTCTTTTCCTTCTATTTCGGTTCTCATAACCGGCTGCTTTGCTGCTGAACTACCCTCCAAAGGAATGCTCCATCTCCCTGAGCCTGGTGGAAAACAATTGTGACAAACATAGCAAACACAAACCCTGTATCATGTGATAGTACCTTGCATGTCTTCATTAGCTGTAATGTGTTAATTAAGCCAAGAAGAGCCATGAGGCAGAAAGTGATTTTTTTTTTTAATTTAGCAAATCGAATGCTAATTGAATAGGACTTACAGATCTATTTTTAATAGTATTGTGCTGTGATGCAGGGTGTCACTGGTTGTAGATACCAGATGAGGTGCCAAGACCAAGGCATCTCAGAAAAAGCCTGAGAAATGAGGCAAGAGGTTCCAGAAAGGTCAGAGCAGGTAGGCCAGGTAGGGGACTTACAGAGTAAGAGGTTCATGGGAAACAGGAAGTCTAAAGCAGAAGCTGGCAGGCTTCGTAATAGGCTGGATGGTAAATGTTGGGTTGACCACAAAGTTTGTTCAGTTTTTTCTGTAAGATGTAGTGAAAAACCTGAACAAACTTTTGGGCCAGCCTAATATTTTAGGTTTGGGGGCATTAAATGTCTCTGTCAGCCCTACTCAGCTCTGTCATGGTGGCAGATAAGCAGGTATAGAAAACTGTAAATGAATGGGCAAGGCTGGGTTCCGATAAAATTTTATAAGGCACTGAAATTTGGATTTTGTTTTTCCTTCTTTTGTTTACGTTTTGTTTTGTTTTGGCATTTAAAAATGTCAAAATCACTCAACTCGCTGGTGGTATAAAAACAGGTGGTGGCTGGTGGTAGTTCACTGACCCTTAGTCTAGAGTAACATATGTAGAATTGCAAACTGCAGGGGATTGAACAAGATGGGACATTGAAAGTGCAAAAATACAGTTGTTGGACAGCCCAAAGGTCCTTTGGTATCAGCTTGGCAGGCTCTTGCCTCAGCCAGGAAATGTGGCTGCATTTGACTTGAGGGCTCTAGCTAATCCTTAGCCGTGGCCTGAGGCCATCAGGATTTGTAGAGGGACACACAAGAACATGAAGACTGCTGACGGACAGGCTCTTGCTCTGGCAGGTCCTGACCTACTTTTTCCTATTATTTCTAAAATGTTTTCTTTCAAAGTTACCATGTCTCTCTCTTCTGCTGGTTTTGACTCATCTCCTTTTAAAAAGACTTTCCACTGTCTTCCTCCTGTCTTTCTGAACAAATGCCCTGAGGCTTTGCTAAAGCCCAGTTTGCTCTGAGGGAGATTTTGTGTAAGGTGGGTGCATACTTGGATTTCACACAAGGAGATTTACTTACCCAAGAGCTACAAGGAGTTCCTGACAAGCCAGTCTCACCTGTAGTGACTTACAGAGGAGCAGACTCTGGTACACACATACACTGTTCTTAAATGTCCTCTATTAATCCCACTCTGAAAATCTGGGCTTCTTTCTTTTATTTGCATAAAACACCTGAAAATGTGCCACCCTGAAGACAATGTCAAGCCTGGATAATTTCAACCTCTACCACATGCTAGCTAAATGATCTTGGACACGTTATTTGAATTTGCCTAATATGCATTTTTGAAATGCATTTGATAATATCTCCTGGTCTAATGATGTAAGCGTTTTCCAGTTTGTAGAGTGTATGGAAATAAAGGTATCAGGTAGATTTAATAATTTGTATAGTCTGGTGTATATGTATTTTCAATCATTTGGAAAGACATTTGAAATATTTCATAAGATTCTTTTAAATACATTCACACACACACACACACACACACACAGAGAACCTGTAGTAGATGGCATGGTGTATATTTGTGACTTTTGATCTCAAGAGTTTATCTTTGAATGGAAACAGTGTAGTACAGCAAAAGGAGCATTGCCTTTAGAGACAAGGAAATAAGACTTGCAGTAAAGGCCTGCTCCATCCTTAATTAGCTGTAGTGGTTGGAAACTTGCTTAACATCTCTGAATCTTTATTTCTTAAAAACTTGGAGATATTAACCCTTGTCTGCATCACGGGGTTATTTTAAAAATCAACCAAAAAAATGAAAAGTGAAAAAAAAGTAAAGTGCTATGCAAATCTAAGTCTTGCCTCACTATTATCATTTTTGCCCCTGTGGCACCCTGAAAGTCTGCTTGAAAATTCTAGGGTCCACAGTTTGGAAAGCACCAGCAGAAAGCAACAGCTAGAATAGCAAACTATTCAATTTTTGAATAGAAAGGTAATGATTCATCAACAGGTGAAACCTATGTACTGAATTTTTCAAAGTATGAGAAGACCAACTTCAAAGTATGTTTTATGAAAATTCAGAAGACACTCTTTTTTTTTGTTTTTAAGCTCTTTATTAGAATACAATTGCTTCACACTTTTGTACCAGCTTTTGAGGTACAACAAAGTGAATCAGCTGTATTTATACATATATCCCCATATCCCCTCCCTCCCATGACTCCCTCCTGCTTGCCCTGTCCTGGACCTCTAAGGCATCACCCATCATTGAGTTGATCTCCCTTTGTTAGACAGCAACTTCCCACTAGCTATCTATTTTTACAATTGATAGTGTATATATGTCTATGCTACTCTCTCACTTCGTCCCAGCTTCCCCTCCGCCTCCCGCCCACCCAACTGCGTGTCCTCCAGTCCATTCTCTGCATCTGCATCCTTATTTTTGCCCTGTCACTGGGTTCATCAGTACCATTTTTTTTTTTTTTTTTTTAGATTCCATATATATAAGTTAGCATACAATATTTGTCTTTCTCTTTCTGGCTTACTTCATTCTGTATGACAGACTCTAGGTCTATCCACCTCATTACATATAGCTCCATTTCATTCCCTTTTATGGCTGAGTAACATTCCATTGTATATATATGCCATATCTTCTTTATCCATTCATCTGTTGATGGGCATTTGGGTAGCTTACATGTCCTGGCTATTGTAAATAGGGCTGCAATGAACATTATGGTACATGTTTCTTTTGGGATTATGGTTTTCTCTGGGTATATGCCCAGGAGTGGGATTACTGGATCATATGGTAGTTCTATTTGTAGTTTTTTAAGGAACCTCCAAACTGTTTTCCATAGTGGCTGGACCAACTTACATTCCCACCAACAGTGCAGGAGAGCTCCCTTTTCTCCACACCCTTTCCAGAATTTGTTGTTTCCAGATGTTTTGATGATGGCCATTCTGACCAGTGTGAGGTGATACCTCATTGTGGCTTTGACTTGCATTTCTCTGATGATTAGTGATGTTGAGCATCTTTTCATGTGTTTGTTGGCCATCTGTATGTCTTTGGAGAAATGTCTATTTAGGTCTTCCGCCCATTTGTGGATTGGGTTATTTGCTTTTTTGGTGTTAAGCTGCATGAGCTGCTTGTATATTTTGGAGATTAATCGTTTGTCCGTTGCTTCGTTGGCAAGTATTTTCTCCCATTCTGAGGGCTGTCTTTTTGTCTTGTTTATGGCTTCTTTTGCTGTGTAACAGCTTGTAGGTTTCATGAGGTCCCATTTGTTTATTCTTGATTTTATTTCCATGATTCTAGGAGGTGGGTCCAAAAGGATCTTGCTTTGATGTATGTCATAGAGTGCTCTGCCTATGTTTTCCTCTAGGAGTTTTATAGTGTCTGGCCTTACACTTAGCTCTTTAATCCATTTTGAGTTTATTTTTGTGTATGGTGTTAGGAAGTGCTCTAATTGCATTCTTTTACATGTTGCTGTCCAATGTTCCCAGCACCATTTATTGAAGAGGCTGTCTTTTTTCCATTGTATATTCTTGCCTCCTTTGTCAAAGATAAGATGCCTGTATATGCTTGGGTTTACCTCTGAGTTCTCTATTCTGTTGCATTGATCTTCCTTTCTATTTTTGTGCCAGTACCATACTGTCTTGATCACTGTGGCCTTGTAGTATAGTTGAGGTCGGGAAGCCTAATTCCACCAACTCCATCTTCCCTTCTCAAGATTGCTTTGGCTATTCGGGGTCTTTTGCATTTCCATACAAATCATAAGATTTCTTGTTCACGTTCTGTGATAAATGCCATTGGCAATTTGAAAGGAATAGCATTGAATCTGTAAATTGCTTTGGGTAGTACAGTCATTTTCACAATGTTGATTCTTCCAATCCAAGAACATGGTATGTCTGTCCATCTGTTTGTATCATCTTTGATTTCTTTCATCAGTGTCTTATATTTTTCTGCATACAGGTCTTTTGCCTCCTTAGGCAGGTTTATTCCTAGGTATTTTATTCTTTTTGTTGCAATGGTAAATGGGAGAGTTTCCTTAATTTCTCTTTCTGCTCTTTCGTTGTTAGTGTATAGGAATGCAAGAGATTTCTGCACATTAATTTTGTATCCTGCTACTTTCCTAAATTCATCGATTAGTGCTAGCAGTTTTCTGATAGAGTCTTTAGGGTTTGCTATGCATAATATCATGTCATCCGAAAGAGTGACAGTTTTACTTCTTCTTTTCCAATTTGGATTCTTTTTATTTCATTTTCTTCTCTGATTGCTGTGGCTAACACTTCCAAAACTATGTTGAATAATAGTGGTGAGAGTGGACACCCTTGTCTTGTTCCTGTTCTTAGAGGGAATGCTTTCAGATTTTCCCCATTTAGAATGATGTTGACTTTTGGTTTCTCATATGTGGCTTTTGTTATGTTGAGGTAATTTCCTTCTATGCCCATTTTCTGGAGAGTTTTTACCATAAATGGATGTTGAATTTTGTCGAAAGCCTTTTCCGCATCTATTGAGATGATCATATGGTTTTTATCCTTCAATTTGTTGATATGATGTATCACATTGATTGATTTGTGTATATTGAAGAATCCTTGCATCTCAGGGATAAACCCCACTTGATCATGGTATATGATCTTTTTAATGTGCTGTTGGATGCTGTTAGCTAGTAGTTTGTTGGGGATTTTTGCATCTATATTCATCAACGATGTTGGCCTGTAATGTTCTTTTTTTGTGACATCTTTGCCTGGTTTTGGTATCAGGGTGTTGGTGGCCCCGTAGCATGAGTTTGGGAGTGTTCCTCCTTCTGCTAAATTTTGGAAGAGCTTGAGAAGGATAGGTGTTAGCTTTTCTTGAAATGTTTGATAGAATTCACCTGTGAATCCATCTAGCCCTGGGCTTATGTTTATTGGGAGATTTTTAATCACAGTCTCAATTTCCATACTTG
Organism: Hippopotamus amphibius kiboko; assembly: GCF_030028045.1. Taxonomy (NCBI): domain Eukaryota; kingdom Metazoa; phylum Chordata; class Mammalia; order Artiodactyla; family Hippopotamidae; genus Hippopotamus; species Hippopotamus amphibius. Next base: position 68,135,475 of record NC_080192.1, on the reverse strand, counting down.
TCATTGGTCTGTTCATATTTTCTATTTCTTCCCGGTTCAGTCTTCGAATATTGTATTTTTCTAAGAATTTATCCATTTCTTCCAGGTTATCCAATTTAATGGCATATAATTGCTTGTAATAGTCTCTCATGATCTTTTGTATTTCTGCGGTGTCAGTTGTTACTTCTTTTTCATTTCTAATTCTGTTGATTTGCATCTTCTCCCTTTTTTTCCTGATGAGTCTGGCTAATGGTTTATCAATTTCATTTATCTTCTCAAGGAACCAGCTTTTAGTTTCATTCATCTTTGCTCTTGTTTCCTTCATTTCTTTTTCGTTAATTTCTGATCTGATCTTTATGATTTCTTTCCTTCTGCTCACTTTGGGGTTTCTTTGTTCTTCTTTCTTTAGTTGTTTTAGGTGTAAGGTTAGGTTGTTTATTCAATATTTTCTTGTTTCTTGAGGTAGGACTGTATTGTTATAAACTTCCTTCTTAGAACTGCTTTTGCTGCGTCCCATAGGTTTTGGGTTGTTGTATTTTCATTGTCATTTGTTTCTAGAGATTTTTTGATTTCCCCTTTGATTTCTTTAGTGATTTCTTGGTTGTTTAATAGCATATTGTTTAGTCTCCATGTGTTTATATTTTTACAGTTTTTTTTATGTAATTGATATCTAGCCTCATGGCATTGTGGTCTGAGAAGATGCTTGATAGGATTTCAAATTTCTTGAATTTACTGAGGCTTGATTTGTGATCCAAGATTTCATCTATCCTGGAAAATGTTCTGTGTGCACTTGAGAAGAAAGTATATTCTGTAGTTTTTGGATGGAATGTCCTATAAATATCAGTTAAGTCGAGATGGTCTAATGTGTCATTTAAAGTTTGTGTGTCCTTTTTTATTTTCTGCTTGGATGACCTGTCCATTGGTGTAAGTGGGGTATTCAAGTCTCCTACTCTTTTTGCATTACTGTTGATTTCCCCTTTTATGACTGTTAGCATTTGCCTTATGTATTGAGGTGCTCCTATGTTGGGTGCAGAGATATTTACAATTGTTATATCTTCTTCTTGGATTGATCCCTTGATCTTTATGTAGTGTCCTTCCTTGTCTCTTGTAATAGTCTTTAAAGTGTCTGATATGAGTATTGCTACTCCAGGTTTCTTTTGACTTCCATTTGCATGGAATATCTTTTTCTGTTCATTTAATTTCAGTCTATATGTGTCCCTTGGTCTGAAGTGGATTTCTGTAAGATAGCAAATAGAAGGGTCTTAATTTTGTATCCATTCAACCAGCCTGTGTCTTTTGGTTGGAGCATTTAATCCATTTACATTTAAGGTGATTATTGACATATGTGTTCCTATTATGATTTTCTTACTTGTTTTGGGTTTGTTTTTGTAGGTCTTTTCCTTGTCTTGTGTTTCCTACTTAGAAAAGTTCCTTTAGCAATTGTTGTAAGGCTGGTCTGGTGGTGCTGAATTCTCTTAACTCTTGCTTGAGAAGACACTCTTAAATTTCAACAATTGAATTTTCACTTAATCTTGAAACAAGAGTGTTCTCACACAATCCATGAATGGTTATTTATCTATTTTCCTCTCTTTAATGAAACAAAATTTTGAGTCACTTAAGTACCAGCAGTTGATTCTCCCCCTTGATCTGGAGACAGAAACAGCATCTCTGCCAGAGTCATGGGGGGAAGAAAATTCCTTCCAGCTTCTGAAGAAGGTCAGACAGCTGGCCGGTTTTGTCAGAGCAGTCAAGCAGCTAGTTGAACTAATTGCTTCCCTGAAATGGTTTTCTCTGAATGAAGATACTAGGTGTTTGAGTCCCAAGGGCTGATCTCATATTGCTTGTGTGCCCATCTAGCACCCAAAGCTATAGGCAACATAGCTTAAAACAAAAGAAAAACAATGAGAAAGTTGTTGAATGGTGTGTACACAGTGACCCAAGTTAAGGAAGCTGATTCCTTATGTGTGGACTTCCTCTCTTTCTCTCCTATCATGGGTCCCTCACAGAGTGAAAAGATTCTCTGATTTTGAATATAAGATCCCCAAAGAAGACTGTATCACGCTAGTAGAGAGAGAAGAAAAATATCTTTCTATATCACATCAATGGAAGGCCTCTCATTTTAGCCTCTGCTTACTCACCATAAGAAATCAAAGTGAGATAAAAGAAACAGAAATACCAAATAACAAAGGCAAAATAAGGACCATTTTTCTTTTGGTGAAGTTTAGTGAATAAAGCTGTATAAAAAAATATCCTTTCAAGGATACCTATCTGGCAGGATTTCACTGAAACTGACAGTAGGCTTAAGGCAATGCACAGTGCCAGATACTTTGGGGAAATAGAAGTTGTGCACACAATGATGTTTAAAGAGAAGACATGCAGGTCAAATAGTTTGAGAGTCACAGGAAAGCACTGTCAGAACATGTGCAAGCTTATCTTTGAGGCTACAATCCCTGTCTTCAATTCCTGATTGCATGCCAGCTGGTGACTCCTACATTCCTATCTCCAGTCCAGTTCTGTTCTCTCCCTTCCAGATCAATAAATCCAGTTACCCATTTTATATCTCCACGAAAATCTCAAAGGCCTATCTAAGGCAACATGTTCAAAACTCATAATCTTCCACCTAAAACTGGTCTTATTTTAGTGTTCCCTCTCTCAGTAATTGACACCATCATCAGTCAAGGAACAAACCAGAAACTGAGGAATGGTTTTTGAAATTTCATTATTCTTCACACAACTATTTCATCACTTTATTTTTTTTTAAAGACTTTATATTTTTAGGGCAATTTTAGGTTCACAGCTAATTTAAGAGGAAGGGGACTTCCCTGGTGGTCCAGTGGTTAAGACTTTGTGCTCCCAGTGCAGGAGACCTGGGTTCGATCCCTGATCAAGGAACTAGATCTCACATGCTGCAGTGAAGATCCTGTGTGCCGCGACTAACACCTGGTACAGCCAAATAAATGAATAAATAAATAAATATTTTTAAGAAATAAATTAAGGGGAAGTAGAGATATTTCCTTGATCCCATGCATGTATAACCGCCCCCATTATCAACATCCACCACCAGAGTAGTACATTTGTTGTAACTGATGAATCTACATTGACATCGTTATTACCCAAAGTCCATAGTTTAGAGTTCATGCTTGGTGTTATACAATCTATTATTTTACTACCCTAAAGTTTTTCTGTGCCTCACCTATTCAACTCTATTGCCCCCCTACCCCTGACCCAACCAAAACAATCACTTATCTTTTTACTGTCTCTATAGTTTTGCCTTTTCCAGGATAGTATATAGCTGGAATGATAAAGTATGTAGCCTTCTCAGATTGGCTTTTTCAACTTAGCAATAGGCATTTAAGCTTCTTCCATGTCTTTTTATGGCTTTATAGCTTATTTCTTTCTAAGACTGAATAATATTCCTTTGCCTGGATATACCACAGTTATTTATTCATTTCTTGCTGAAAGACATTTTGGTTGCAACCAAGTGTTGGCAATTATGAATAAACCTGGTATAAACATTCTTGTGCAGGTTTTTGTGTGGACTTATTTTCAACTCCTTTCGGTAAATACCAAGGAGTGGGATTGCTAGATCATAAGATAAGAGTAGATTAGGTTTCATAAGAAACCACCAAACTGTCTTCCAAAGTGGCTATACCATTTCGCATCCCACCAGCAATGAATGAGGGTTCCTGCTGCTCCACCTCACCATCAGTTGGTGCTGTCAGTTTTCTGGATTTTGACCATTCTAATAGGTGTGTAGTAGTATGTCACTGTTGTTTTAATTGGTGTTTCCCTGATGACATATGTTGTGGAGCATCACTTCATATGCTTATTTATCATCTGTATATCCTTTTTGGTGAGGTATCTGTTCAAGCCTTTGGCCTTTTTTTTAATTAGGTTGTTTGTTTTCTTATTGTTGAGTGTTAAGAGAATCTTTTATATTTTTGATAACAGCCCATTATCAGATATGTCTTTTGCAAATATTTTCTCCCAGTCCATGCATTATCTTTCTTATTTTCTTGACATTGTATTTTGCAGAGCAGAAGTTTTTAATTTTAATTAAGTCCAGCTTATCAATTATTTCTTTCATGGATTATGCTTTCGGTGTCCAATCTGAAAAGTCATTGACATACCCAAGGTCATCTAGGTTTTATCCTGTGTTATATTCTAGGAGTTTGATAGCTTTGCATTTTACATTGAGGTCTGCAATCAATTTTGAGTTAACGTTTGGGAAGGATGTAAACTCTGTGTCTAGATACTTTTTTTTTTTTTAATTGCATGTGGATGTTCAACTGTTCCAACACCATTTGTTGAAAAGACAGTCTTTGCTCCATTGTACTGCCCTTACTCCTCAAAGATTAGTTGACTATATTTATGTGAGTCTATTCCTGGTCTCTTTATTCTGTTCCTTTGACCTATTTGTCTATTCTGCCATCAATACCACATTGTGTTGATTACTATGGCTTTATGGTAAGTTTTGAAGCTGGATAGCATCAGTCCAACCTTGTTTTTCTCCTTTGATATTGTATAGGCTATTCTGGGACTTTGACTTTCCATATAAACTTTAGAATCAGTTTGTTGATATCTATAAAATGATTAGCTGTGATTTTGGTGGGATTGCATTGAATCTTTAGATCAAGCTGAGAAGAACTGACATCTTGGGAATACTGTATTCCTATCCTGAAATATCTCTCCAGTTATTTAGCTTATTTTTTTTCAATCACGTGTTATATAGTTTTCCTCACGTAAGTCTTGTATAGGCTTTGTTAGATTTTTACCTAAGTGTTTCCCTTTTAGGGTGAATTATATATTTTTAAAAATTTAAATTCCACTTGTTCAGTGTTGGTCCTAGTAAAGTAATTGATGTATATTAACCCTATATCCTGGAAAATGGCTATAACTTCTTATTAATTTCAGGATTTTTTTTTGTCAGTCCTTATGGATTTTCTATATAGATGTTTGTGTCATCTGTGAATAAAGACAATTTCTTTCTTCTTTATCTATATATCCTTTATTTCCTTTTCTTATGTTACATTGTCTAGAACTTTCAGTATGATGTTGAAAAGGAGTGATGAGAGAGATCACTCAATTTCTGACTTATTTGCTTTCTCTCTAAAGAACTTCTTTTAACATTTCTTGCAAGACAGGTCTACTGGCAACATATTTTATTATTTTTTGTTTGTCTGATAAAGTCTTTATTTTTCCTTCATTTTTGAAAGCTAATTTCACAGGGTACAGAATTCTAGGTTGGTGTTTTTTTTCTGTCAATATTCAAATGTTTCACTCCATTTTCTAGTTGCTTGCATGGTTAATGATGATGTCAGAAGTAATTCTTATCTCTGATCCCCCGTGGGTGAGGTTTTCCCCCCTCTGGCTTCTTTCAGGATTTTTTTAACTTTGTTTTCTGCAATTTGAAAATTATATGCCTAGGTGTAGTTTTTTTGCATTTATTTTGTTTGGAGTTCTCCAGACTTCCTGGTCTGTGATTTCATGTTTGCCATTAATTTGGTAATTCTGTGGAAGCCCCCCTGATGACCAAAGTTCTCAGTCATTATTGTCTCATATATATTTTTTTCTGTTCCTTCTCTCTCTCTTTTCCTTCTGATATTCTTATTACATGTGCATTACACCCCTTGTAGTTGTCCTGCAGTCCTCAGATATTCTGTTCCACTTTTTCAGTCTCTGTTTCATTTGCTTTTCTGGTTTCAAAATTTCTATTTATATATGCTCAAGCTCAGAGATTCTTTCCTCAACCATGTCCAGAGAGTCTTTCCTAAGCCCATCAAGGCATTCTTCACTTCTGTTACAGTGTTTTTGATCTCTAGCATTTTCCTTTCCTTTTCTTTCTTTCTTTCTTCCTTTCTTTCTTTCTTTCTTTCTTTCTTTCTTTCTTTCTTTCTTTCTTTCTTTCTTAGGATTTACATCTCTCTGCTTATTACATTGACTGTCTGTTTCTACATATTGTCTACTTTATCCATTAGAGCTCTTAGCACATTAATCATAATTGGTTTAAATTTGTGGTCTTATAATTCCAATATCCCTGCCATGTTTGGCTTTGGTGCTTGCTCTGTCTCTTCAAATTGTGTTTTTTGCCTTTTAGTATGCCTTGTACTTTTTTTCTTCATAGCTGGACAATATCCTGGATAAAAGGACTGCTGTAAATGGGTCTTTGGTGATGTAGTGGTGAGGTGTAGGAGGAGGGAAAGCATTCTATTATCCTATGATTATGTCTCAGGTTTTTATTAAATCTATGCCTCTGGACTGTAAGCGTCACAAGTGTCTCAGTTTTTTCTTCTCCTTTAGGTGATACAGGATGGCTAGAATGGGCTGGAGTTGCATATTTCTTCATTCCATGTGGAAGGCTATAGAGGGCTGGAGTTGTCTATTTTCCTTCTGCCATGTGGAAGACTAGAGTTGACTGGAATTGAGTATTTCTCTTCTCCTAGGTCAGTTAGGTTTTGATAATATCCTAACAGGTCAGGCTCTGGCTAACCAGTTTCTCTTGAGGGCATGTCTTGTTAAGAAGAACAGAATCCTTTTTGATATTTCAAGGTGGTTCTTTTTCCCCTGTCCCTACCAGAATCGCAAGATGATTGCTTTCTCTGATATTTATTGTGGGATGTGGTCAAGCTGCTGGAGGTAAATGTCACAATACTGTGGGGGCCCCTAGGTGACTGAGTCCTCCTGGAATTTATAACTCTCAGACTTGCCCACAATGAGCCTCTAGCAATTTATCAATTGCAGTTCAGGTTTTCCTACCCTAACACCTGTACCCCCAGCAGTTTCTACTCATAAGTGTCTGTTTTGTAAGTTGTGACTCCCTATATTCACTTGTCTGTCTCTCCAGTCTTGGGGATAGCAGTTTGCTTTGTATCCTCTACAGATCCTAAAATCCTTATGGATCAAAGAACATTTGTTGATTTTTCAGTCTGTTTAGCTTTTTGCTTGTTGTTAGGATAAAGTGGAAATTTCCATTCCTTTATTTTTCATTTATCAAATATTTTTTGAGTGCTTCTATGTGCCACTATTTTGTAAATGCTAGGGACATGATATATAAAAAACAATTTCCCTGCCATCACAGAGCATTTTTAGTGGAGAGAAGAAGACAGGAGACAAGTTGAGTAGACACATCTTGTGAAAAATGTTAAAAAGGAAACCAGTTATGTCCTAGGTAGTAGTTGGATGGGGAATAGAAGACAGTTAACTTATATGTAGTGGTTAGGTCAGGCCTCGTGGGGAGGTGACTTGTGAACAGAGAAGTTACCAGAAAGGAATGAAGACTCTTCCCAGCAGAAGAAACAGAAAGTGCAATGCTCTAAAGTCAAGAAAAGGCTTGTTTTCAAGGAATGCAAAGGAGATCAAAGTGGCTGGAATAGAGTGAAAAGTGGAAAAGAGAAGATAGTGAAGAAACAAGATTCAGATTACGCAGTGCATCATAAGCCACTAAAGGAGTTTGGATTATGCTCTAAGCGTAAAAAGAAGCTAAAGAAGGGGATTAACACAGGGGGAAAATTGTGTTTTTTTTTTTTTTTAATTCCACTCTAGTTCTAAATTGACAATGGATTGGAAATTACAGAAGCACTGAGTACATTTTTTACCACCCCCCTTCCTTTTTCATGGTGAGAAAATCTAATACCTACACTCTTAGCAACTTTCTTCCTCCTTTTCTAAAGATTTATTTTATTATTTATTTATTTATTTATTTATTTATTTATTTATTTATTTAATTTTTGACTGCATTAGGTCTTTGTAGCTATGCATGGGCTTTCTCTAGTTGTGGCGAGCAGGGGCTACCTCTTCATTGCAGTGTGCAGGTTTCTCATTGTGGTGGCTTCTCTTGTTGCAGAGCACAGGCTCTAGGCACATGAGTTTCAGTAGTTGCGGCCCATGGGCTCAGTAGTTGTGGCTTGTGGGCTCTAGAGCGCAGGCTCAGTAGTTGTGGTGCACAGGCTTAGTTGCTTCACTGCATGTGGGATCTTCCTGGCCCAGGGATTGAACCCCTGTCCCCTGCATTGGCAGGTGGCTTCTTAACAGCTGGGCTACCAGGGAAGCCCTCTTAGCAACTTTCAAGTATGTAATACAGCATTGTTAACTACAGTCATAATTTGTAGGTTATATCTCAAGAACTTATTCATCTTATAATTGGAAGTTTGTACATTTTGGCCAACATTTCCCATTTCTCTCAGCTCTTAACTCATGGCAACCAACATTCTATTCTCTATTTGTATCAGTTAGCCTTTTTTAGATTTCACATGTAAGTGAGATCATGCAGTGTTTGTCGTTCTGTCTGACATTTCATTTAGCATAATGCTTTCAAGTTCCATTCATATTGTTGCAAATGGTAGGATTGTCTTTTTTATGGCTATATAATATTTCATTGTGCATATATCACTTTTTCTGTATCCATTCATTCATCAGTTGACACTTAGGTTGTTTCCATGCCTTGGCTATTGTGAATAACGCTGCAAAGAACATGGGAGTGCAGGTATCTTTTTGAGATCCTGATTTTATCTCCTGTGATTATATAACAGAAGTGATATTGCTAGATCGTATGATATTGCTATTTCTGTTCTTAACTTTTTGAGGAACTTCCACACTGTTTTTCTAGGGGCAATTTACATTCCCACCAATAATGCACGAGAGTTACCTTTTCTCAACATCCTTTCCCATACTTGTAACTTTTTAAAATAATAGTCATGCTACCATTTGTGAGATGACATCTTATTTTGGTTTTGATTTGAATTTCCCTGATGATTAGTTAGTAATATTGAGCACTCTTTCCTGTGTCTGTTGGCCATTTGCATATCTTCTTTGGATAAAGGTCTATCCAGGCCCTCTTACCATTTTTTTAATCAGATTATTTGTTTTATTGTTATTGAGTTGTATGAGTTCTTAAATATTTGGATATTAAGCCCTTATCAGGTAGATAGTTTGCAAATACTTTCACCCATTCTATCTGTGTTCACTTGCTGATGTATGTATTCAACTCTTATTTGGTGTTATTTTTGTATTTTGTGGGATGTAAAGATATAAAAATATTTTAGAAGTTTACAGTACATTTAGAGAGATAGTATATTTGTACTGTGATACAAGTTAACATTTGATAAAAGTAATATGAGTGGCTTATTAATAGTGTATTCAGATTTTAGAATAACAATAAATTATATTCTGCTGGATTAAGAAGATCTCATAGCCAAAGGCTGAGGGAACTGAGAAGGCTCATGCACTGAACCTTGATTAATGGGTTGATGTTTTATCTTGTTATCATTTACACAAATACCACCGCCATTTACTTAGTCAACCAAGGATAAAATCCAGGAAACAATCTTGACTCCTCTCTTTATTTATTGATTATCCACAGCAGAAATTTTCCTGTGATTGGTACTAAGTGAGACTTGAATGACTGCTTCAGACTTCAAGCAATCTAGTTAATCTGTCCTTTTTTTCTTTGCCTGTGGGCTATCTTCTATTTCTAACCATTGTTAGTGCTAACCAGGAGATTTCATATTCTAGAGAAATAATGCAGATTTTGCAGTTATAAATGGCCTTACTATAAATACTGTCTCTATCATTGATTTTGCAACTGAATGGGCATTTTCCTTTCTTGTTTCATTCTCAAGTTTTGCATTTTTAAATTGAAGGAATGTAAGTTGGGAATAAGTTTAGTTTCAGATAACAGAAATCTCAAATTACGTAGCTTGGATGAGATGAAAGTTTATTTTTATCACATGGAAAAATGTTTTGAAATGGAAGATCCAGGGATGTTATATAGCTCCACAAAGATAGCAGATTCATGTCTATTTCAATTCACTGCTCTGACATAGTTACCATGTGAAAACACATTGTCAGGCTCTAACCAGCACATCTGTATTCCAGCCAGCAGATAGAAGAAAGAGTAATGAAAAAAATGAGGTAAAGAACACACACTAGCTACCTATTAAGGACACTTTTAAGTAGCTGTAACACATTTACATTTCATTGGCAGAATTTAGTCAAATGACAACACCTAGTTAAAAAAGAAATTGGGAAATGTGTTCTTTATCTACCAAAACTTGGGAGATCTCACTTGTTGCCCTACCAAAAACTTCTCTCCTCTTTATTTTGAAAACACTGCATAAATAAATGATGGGAGACAGTTTAAAGCAATTGAATTCCAGGTGGATCGAGACTTGAACGTAAGTGCAAGATATCACATGTAGAATTCCAGGAACAATGGCATGAAGGACTTGTCAACACCAAATTAATCATGGGACTTACTCTTTCTGTGTCAAAGCCAGGCTTAAGAATCTGTCACAGCAGAGAACTTCTTCTTTCTGTGTCTGAGTTTCCATATCTATTAAATGAGAGAGTAGGACTTAATACAGTGGTTCCCCGTTATCTGTGAAGAATACTTTCCAAGACACGCAGTGGAGGCCTGAAACTGCTGCTAGTCCTGAACTCTACATATACTATGATTTTCCTATATGTACAAACCTATGATAAAGTTTAATTTATAAATTAGGTACAGTAAGAGATAAACAACAACTAATAACCAAATAGAACAATTATAACAATATACTGTAATAAAAATTATGTGAACGTGGTTTCTCTTTCTCTCAAAATATCTTATTGTACAAATTTCATGCCTTTCTCATCTTAACTAGGCACTTCTGAAACCTAGTTTAAGTACACCAGCAAAACTAGCATGGATTTCTTATTCTCAATTTCATGGATAGACGATCCATTCTTTTTTTTTTTTTTTTACTGTTTTAAAAAAAAATTAATAGACTTCAAACTATACTACAAGGCCATAGTGATCAAGACAGTATGGTACTGGCACAAAAATAGAAAGGACGATCAATGGAATAGAATAGAGAACTCAGAAGTAAGCCCAAACACATATGGGCACCTTATCTTTGACAAAGGAGGCACGAGCATACAATGGAAAAAAGACAGCCTCTTCAATAAGTGGTGCTGGGAAAACTGGACAGCAACATGTAAAAGAATGAAATTAGAACACTTCCTAACACCATACACAAAAATAAACTCCAAATGGATTAAAGACCTACATGTAAGGCCAGACACTATCAAACTCCTAGAGGAAAACATAGGCAGAACACTCTATGACATACATCAAAGCAACATCCTTTTTGACCCACCTCCTAGAATCAGGGAAATAAAATCAAGAATAAACAAATGGGACCTCATGAAACTTAAAAGCTTTTGCACAGCAAAAGAAACCATAAACAAGACTAAAAGGCAACCCTCAGAATGGGAAAAAATAATTGCCTATGAAACAACGGACAAAGGATTAACCTCCAAAATATACAAGCAGCTCATGCAGCTTAATACCAAAAAAGCAAATAACCCAATCCACAAGTGGGCAAAAGACCTAAATAGACATTTCTCCAAAGAAGACATACAGATGGCCAACAAACACATGAAAAGATGCTCCACATCACTAATCATCAGAGAAATGCAAGTCAAAGCCACAATGAGGTATCACCTCACACCGATCAGAATGGCCATTATCACAAAATCTGGAAACAACACATGTTGGAGACGGTGTGGGGAAAAGGGAACTCTCCTGTACTGTTGGTGGGAATGTAAGTTGGTACAGCCACTATGGAAAACAATTTGGAGGTTCCTTAAAAAACTACAAATAGAACTACCATATGATCCAGTAATCCCACTCCTGGGCATATACCCAAAGAAAACCATAATCCCAAAAGAAACTTGTACCATAATGTTCATTGCAGCACTGTTTACAATAGCCAGGACATGGAAGCAACCTAAATGCCCATCAACAAATGAATGGATACAGAAGATGTGGCATATATATACAATGGAATATTACTCAGCTATAAAAAGGGATGAGATGGAGCTATATGTAATGAGGTGGATAGAACTACAATCTGTCATACAGAGTGAAGTAAGTCAGAAAGAGAAGGACAAATATTGTATGCTAACTCACATATACGGAATCTAAAAATGGTACTGATGAACTCAGTGACAAGAACAAGGATGCAGATATAGAGAATGGACTGGAGAACTCGAGGTATGGGAGGGGGCGGGGGGTGAAGGGGAAACTGAGATGAAGCGAGAGAGTAGCACAGACATATATATACTACCAACTGTAAAATAGTCAGTGGGAAGTTGTTGTATAACAAAGGGAGTCCAACTCGAGGATGGAAGATGCCTTAGAGGACTGAGGCGGGGAAGGTGGGGGGGAGTCGAGGTGGGGGAGTCAAGGAAGGGAGGGAATACGGGGATATGTGTATAAAAACAGATGATTGAACCTGGTGTACCCCCAAAAAATAATAAAAAAAATTAATAGACTTTATTTTTTAGCTTTGGTTTCACAGCAAAATTGAACAGAAAGTACAGAGAGTTTCCTTATACCCTCTCCGAGTCAGACTCCCCTACCATCAACATTCCACACCAGAGTGGCACATTTGTAAACAGTCGATGAACCCGCACATCATTAACACCCAAAGTCCATCATTTACATTAGGATTCACTCTTGGTATTGTACATTCTGTGGGTTTGGACAAACATGCAATGTATGTATCCATTGACCATTGTAGTATCATACAGAATAGTTTCACTGCCTTAGAAGTCCCCTGTGTTCTACCTACTCATCCCTCTTTTCCTCTAAATCCTTGGCAAACACAGATCTTTTTTACTGTCTCCATGGTTTCTGCCCCTCCCAGAATGTTATATAGCTGGCATCATACAGTTATGTAGCCTTTTCAGGTTGGCTTTTCTCATTTAGTAATATACACTTAAGGTTTCTTCATGTCTTTTTGTGGCTTCGTAGCCCATTTCTTTTTTTAGCACTGATTAATATTCCATTGTCTGGATGTACTAGTTATTCATTCAATTATTGAAGGACATCATGATTGAGAAGATCCATTCTTACTATAGATCTTGACAACCTCAACGTATGATTTTTTTCTTTCTTTATAAGTTGAGAACTTATACATTTTCCCTTAAAGACAGCACTTTATAGATTCTCCTTGGCTTATCCAAATTGCTAGCATCACTAGTTTCAGCTTTGGGGCCATTATTCAGTAAAATATGGGTTACTTGGAAATAAGCACTGCAGTACTGGGATAGTCGATCTGAGGACTGAGATGGCTATGAAGTGACTAACAAATGATGTGCTGGACAAAGGGTTGATTTATGTCCTGGACAGGACAGAGTGGGATGGCTTGAGATTTCATGCTACTGAGAATGGTGTGTTTAAAACTTAGGAATTGTTAATTTCTGGAATTGAAATCATGGATCAGGGTACACTATTGTACTACCAATTTTATACTCCAGGGGACACCACTTGTGTTCTATGTGCCACCCAGGTGTGGCAGACATTAAGAAAAATGCAAGGCAAAGTGTATCTCTAGAATTGGGCAACACAGTAGCCCTAGATAATATCTAATATGCAACAGGTGAATGTCCTACTTTGATTGGACCAAGTAAGGATCTGTATGAACATCATCAACTTGAGTTTTGAGTATATTTATTCTGCTTCTATATATTTTCCTATTGACTTTATAAAATTAAACCATTTACAATCTGTGTTTGCAGAGAAAATGCTGTACCTTTTATTTAATTGAGCAAAAGACTGGAAGTTTATGATTGTCAGTGGGGTTGTGGTTTGTTCAAAGTAAAATTGAACAACTTTGCTAACCATGTGCTGTGTATCAACATCTTTATTATTCTAGGTTGTGAGCAGATGATTCATGATTCCTGAGCAATAAGTAAATATATGAACAGAATTTACTGTTGTGATAAAATAAAACTTACAACACCATTTATCTGACTTTTTATGGAACACATAATCCTTATTGTGTTGCACATAAATAGGCATAAATTGTGAACTGTTCACTTTGAGGCTCATGATTAAAATTACTTTCACAAAGACAATGTTTTTAATTCTCTTATTTTATTTATTTTTATTTATTTATTTACTTTTTTTTTTTTTTGCATCTTGAATCAACTCAATGGAGTTTGGCAATGAGGGAATGGATTCAGAATGAGGTAGTTACCACTACTTAATAGCAATATGTGTGATTCTGTAAATTCATTAGATCCTTAGCTGGAGAAAGAAATGATGGACTATTCACATTCTAGAAGCAGGAGCAAATTGTCCACAATTTTAGCTAATAAGAAATTCATAGGGCAGTGAATCTGAAGATTGAATTTGTCTATTAGAACATGAAGTGAAAAAGATAAAATTGTAATAATTGAGTTTTTTAATGTACTTAAATGTTTAAGCCAGGATGATTTGATAAATTAATTTGCTACCTGTTTACACAATCTGGACTGGACTGGGAAGGAAATACCCTGTGTAGTGGATAGACCCTATTATGTTAAAAATGTTTGCTGCTTCCATCCTGTAAAAGGAGTATACTTCCCTCTCCCACTGACATGGGGTTTAGCCATTGACATGCTTAGTCCAAAGTGTGAGGGAAGTGCTGTCTGCTGTATCAGGGCATAAGTTTTAAGAGCACCATAACATTTCACCATGTTCTCTTTTCCTTTTTTTCTGAAGACTGGCATGTTCCATATGTGCTTCTTAGCCTGGGTCCCAGCATGAAGATAACAGAATAAGTCATAGGCAAGCTGCACAGGGCAGGGGTCACAGGTTACAAGAATAAGAAATAAGCCTTAATTATGTAAGCCACTGAGCTTTTGTGTGTCAAAACTCAGAGTCACACTGGTCAATATGAGAAAATAAATGTCTTCTCTATTCCATATTGATAAGGGTCAACAAATGTAGAGGCAATTAAACTGTTAAACGAGGAGGATTTATGAGGCATAACATTACAGCTAAGAGTGCAAGATCCAGTACTGTAAATACAAGTGGGTAAACAGAGACAATTATCACAACGTAAGTAGCAGCACTAACATGCCAGGGAAATTGTAAAACAACGTAATTAAAATGTAAAGTGTGATTGACTTTCACAGAGGCACTCTTTCATTTAATGAGCATTTAGGGGGCAACTTCTTCAGTTGTGACCCTGTGCTACATCTTTGAACAATGTTATCTCAGCTGTACTCAGAGAAATTGATCCCTAAAAGTAAATACTCTTTGAAGGCGAGAGGAGAGGGAGGAATCTGTCATTCTAAAAGTTTGGGAAAATCTGTAAACTGCTTCCTTCTCCTGGGAATTCATAAGACATAATAGGAAAGTAAAACTTTGAGAATTTTTACACGGGACACCTGTTTCACTTGGTTCATTCCAGTAAACCTGAACCTTATTTGGAAACAGTATGGGAAACATGGTCTTGAGGTTTTCAAAGATGAATGAGACAGTCTGTTTCAACTCCCTCCTCCCATCCCACCATATCTAGTGTGGGATAGAAAAAAATATACACAAATTCCACAAGGGTATACATGACGAAGGGTAGGAGAGAAGGAAGAGGAGGAGCGGAATGTGCAAATAGCCAGTCTCTGATTCCCGTTTAGAGTATTAGTGCAATGCAGGGAGGAGCAGACACTTTTAAATGCTGACCCAGTAGCAAAGGGATTCTTTAACACATCATGTCTGAGTTTCGACTGTCTCCTAACTGTCCACTCTGTCCCTAACCTATTCCCATATCGTGCTGCCTTGCACACCTCCACTATTCAATCTTTTTTTCAAAAGCCATCACTTAATTTCCTTCTCAAAATTTTATGTGGTTTTGCCTTCTCTTCAGGATGATATCCTTGTAATTGATTGATTCGTAAGAAGTTTGTATTATCATAATACATATCTCTACTTGAGTGGCTTTTATGACATTGTCATTGAAATCTTTTAACTATTCATTTATTTAAAAAATGTCCTCTCTGTATCTCATGTGACGCTAAATGCGTTTTGTAGAGGAAAGAGTTTTGGAGCTTGATGCCAGGCCTCCTGCAGTAAAACTCAGTTATCTACTCTCTAGTGATTTAGACATCAATGACCAAATCTGAAAAGTAAATATAATAATACATGTTATCTTAGTGTCTTACATACTGATCAATGTGCGTGAAAAAAACCACTGAATGCTTAGATCGAAGTAGACACTGAAACAATGTTAATTATTTAAATCCAAATCTAAGTAATTTAAGATATACAAAGTGATGGATTCAGCCCTTGAAATTTGAGGAATTAATTAAACTTAAAAAGGAATATATAAATGCATATAAATATTTAAATGCAAAAGCAAACAAAGAAAACAAACAGAAAAAGAGAAGAATTCAGACTGCGTTTAAAATTATGGATGTACCGGGAGGGATGGATTGGGAGTTTAGGATTAGCAGATGTAAACTATTATATATAGAATCGATAAACAGCAAGGTCCTACTGTATAGCACAGAGAACTATACTCTGTGATTAAACCATAATGGAAAAGAAAATGAAAAAGAATGTATGTATATGTATAACCGAAACACTTTGCTGTACATCAGAAATTAACACAACACTGGAAATCAATTATACTTCGATAACATAAATTTTAAAAGTATGGACATGCCTGTCTGCATGTTCTAGTTTGTCATAGGAGGGAAAGTGTTTGCCTTCTGTAATCAGATAACATGGATTCAAATCCTGGCTTCATCTCTCACTAACACTATGGTTTTGTTAAATTTTATAAACTTTCAGCCTCTTCTTCTGTAAAGTAATTCAGATGAAGCCTCATAGAATTGATATAAAGATTAATCTGAGTATCTTCATGGAAAAAATAAATCTTTGATGTGAGTCTTTTAAAAAGTGTAGGTATGAGATGTTGAAGAAAAGCAGGCAGCATCCCCCGTGGATGAAGGGATGGGAAGAAGAAAGAAATGTCTGAGTGACTATAGGGAGAATGCACTCAGAGCAGGATGTTTGGCACTCCGCTGGGAGGTGGTGAGAGCTGGGCTTCCAAGCCTAATACAAGAGAGCGTGGTCATTGAGGGGAAAGGGCAAGAGGCCCATAGTGAAGAGTTTAGACTCGCCATGGTTTGTTTTTTTTTATAATTTTTTAAAAAATTAACATTTATTGGCTGGGTTATGTCTTCTTTGCTGTGGGTGGGCTTTCTCTAGTTGCAGAGAGCAGGGGCTACTCTTTGTCATGGTGTGCTGGCTTCTCATTGCAGTGGTTTCTGTTGTTGCAGAGCGCGGGCTCTATAGGCATGTGGGCTTCAGTAGTTGTGGCTCGCAGCCTGTAGAGTGCAGGCTCGGTAGTTGTGGTGCATGGGCTTTGTTGCTCCATGGCATGTGGAATCTTCCCGGACTAGGGATCAAACCTGTGTCCCCTGCACTGGCAGGCAGATTCTTAACCACTGTGCCACCAGGGAAGTCCTAGACTTGCCATGTTAAGCCAGGATTGCAAAAGTCAAATGCCTACGGGATGCCTGGGTATTATAAATGAGAAAAGTGTCCTAGGACAGGCAAGCAAAGTGGGTAGCGTGGGCCATTCCAACAAACCCAAGACTCTGCTCTGTGTTAAAGGACAATCACTACTCAGTTCTATTTCTACGTGCTGCCTCAGTGTAGCCAGATCTAATTTTTTGAAGCAGCCAGCAATGTGGACTTTTATGTGGACTTCTAGAACTTTGTATGCTCTTTTACACCTTCATATCTTAGGCGTGTCTTTTCCGCTACAATAACCTGATCTTCCTTTTCCTTTGGCTAAGTTCAATATAAGTCCCAAGGCTCCTCTCAAATGTCTTCTTCTTTGCGGAACAACTTCCACATCTTGGGGGTGGTGGGGGGTGGTTATCCAGGATTTACTACTTTGGATCATTATCTTGAGGCTAGGAGCTGCCTTATCTTTGTTACAATGCCCATGACAGCATTTGACACAAAAACTAGTCGCTGAACACGTGCTGATGTCTGCACTGGGTTTGATTCCTGAGCAGTGGAGGATGGTTATTTACTGTCCGTCTCAGCAGTAGAGAGAAGACTGAGAGGGATCAAGTTTCTTTTCAGATTAAAAAAACAAGTGAGCTCAGTTTAGCATAAAAATCACATTCTGAAAGCATTCTGGAAAATCATTTTTTTTAAATTCCCAATTCTCTAGACTTAGATATGTCTATACTTTGTTCCCTCTAAGTAAATGCTACCAATCAAGTTTTGAAAATACAGAACAAATCTCATACACATACACACACAGCTGGAGACATGTAGTCTCCCCATGTATTAGGCAGCCGTGTCCATTAGCTGTGGGCATATTAAAGCTTTATTCTAGTAGAAGTAAAGCTGGAAAAAAAGACAAGAGAAAAGAGCGCAGAGCTGGGACATGGTGGTGGAGTGGCATGGTTTCTGAGCTAAGAAAGAAGGTTTCAAATGGCAAGGGATGTCAGAAGAGAATTATCTTGTGAAGGGAAGGGAGTGCCACCCAGAAATTGCTCTGAGTTAATAGAGAACCTGGAGACACCAACTCGTGATGCTTCAGTGTCCAATAACATCATCCACTTGCAGTAGATTTCTTCAATCTCTGCATCATTACTTCCTCCTCTTTTGTTTCCTTCCTCATCTTTCCCTCCTTCTTTCCTTCCTTACTCCCTTCTCTCCTGTTTCCCTTCCTTCTCTCCTTTCCATTATTTCTTCTCCTCCTGCTACTTCTTTCCCTTTTTCTTTTATTCCTCCTCTTTCTGCTCATCTTTTTTTTTTTTTTTTCCTTCTCCTTTTTGTTCTCCTAAAAGAACATAGCTCTGATTTTGGAAGGAAGTGGGGGCAGTAGAATGCGTCTGAGAGTCAATTTTGATGGGCTGCATCTATTGTAGATAAGAGGGTTAATGATACTTGAAAATACTATAAGATGAACTTTGGCAGATTAATCACATTTTAATTAATCCCAGTCACTTTTGTGTTGATAACAGAGTTTCTGTATGTCCTGTGTCACATTCCTTTAGGCATTTCACATGGTTCAGAATAAGTGGGTTTACTTTTAACTAACTTTGTGTAGCCAATGAAACAAAATTGCCGTTGTCTTCTCATCTGCCTTATTTTGTCATTTGAAATAGATTTGAACACCAGAAAAATCCATCTTGTTTGGTTTAATCTTATTAATTAATTTTAATTTTTAGAATGTTTCCTTGTTCTATGTATCTGGGATGTGGTTTAAAATATTTTTCAATTTCAGTGATTAATACAACCATTTCCCTGAAATTCAATTATTTCCTGATTAAATCAATTCTGTCTAATCTTAGAATGCTAGCACTTCTATCATATTACATACCCTGTAGCTGTCATTTCATAACAAATCTGATTAAAATCCATGTGGGTTGTTAAAGCTTCATGTCGTGCTTAAAACTTGACAGTACAGATTTTTGTAAAGTGAAGTGGGTTGAAAGATATGTAAATAACTAGTTACCATTTCACCTACGATAAAGCATTTATCAGTTGCTCATATTGTAATTGTAAAACTACTACTTTGAAAAAGAGTAGTTAATAATAAAGCAAAATTGCCATATATGCACCAAGATTTCAGGTTATTAAAATTGCTTTATTCTGTTGCACTTAAGGTGTAGCTATTATTTTGAGACTGGATGTTATATGTATGTCTAGGTATCTATTGTCTATTTGTTTTCCAACTATAAAATTTGTATATTATTTTAATGAATATAAAGTGATTTATACATATATATATAGTATTTTAAAAGTAAACAGTACTTATGTTATTACTTCTACCTTGATGAATTATAAAACATGTTTTGTGTTCCTTCTCCCATTCTTTCTTGTTTATTGCTCATAATTCTTAACATTAGATGAAAGTTGAACTTGCTCCTCTACCAGTAAATGGGACTCATACCCATCCTGGGTCTTTCATGCTCCATTGGTCTTGATTCACCCCCACATCACATCCATCACAAGGTCAGATATTCTGATATCTCCACCCCAGTCCCAGCCACCATCATGCCTTGTGCTTAGTGAAGGTCCTTACTTTTGTTCCCCATTTCATCCAACCTACTGAAGAGCTGACTTTGTTAAAATGTAGATCAATTTCCCACCGTCCTTTTAACTTGGCAGTGGCTTCTTACTGACCTTGGTATGAAGGTCACTTGGTTTTTCACAAGACGAGGACTTATCTGTGATACCTGTGATTCTTCTTAGTTCTCCAGTTCCCCCTCTGAGCTCCATCTCCCCAGAAACTCAATCCTCTCCCCTGCTGGACTCCTTTAGATTTTCTGACAAGTCAAGCTCACCTTTAACCTCTGGTCTTCGCATATTGTATTTCATCTGCCTTAAATGCTTCCACCTCCTCTAGTCTCACATGTTATAAATAAAATAAATATACTCCAAATTTATGAAAATAACATCTCTACCTAAAGTGTATTTTTAAAATGAAAATCCAACCCATTAAAATTGATCTTCCATTTCAATGCACTCATTTGGAATAAGAAGGTTGTATCTACCTGAGGTGACTGAATCATGTTTATCTACTCTGAAAATTTCTGTCTTCTAATTGGTGCACTTGGACCATCCATATTTAAAATGATTATTGACATGGTTGCATTGATATTTAGCTTGTTTGTAACTGTTTCTTAAATGTTGCATTTGATCTTTTTTTCTCCCCTAAGCTTTTTCTGTCTTTTCTACTTTTAGTTGAGGATTTTATGATTCTATTTTATCTCCTCTCTTGGCATGTCAATTACAGTTCTTTCAGAGAACTATTTTAGTGGTTGCCTTGGAGTTTGAAATATGCACTTACAACTAATCTAAATCTACTTTCAATCCACTACTTCACAAGTAGTGCAGGTGCCTGCAGGAAATTCTCAATTCCTCCTGCCAGTTCCTTAATACAGTGTTGTCATTCATTTCACATATCCTTATGCTAAATCACCCAATACACTGTTACTATTATTACTTTAAACAGCTATCTTTTAGATCATTTAAGAATAAGAAAATTAAAAAAAATTATTTTATCCTTGGGCTTCCCTGGTGGCGCAGTGGTTGGGAATCTTCCTGCCAATGCAGGAGACATGGGTTTGATCCCTGGTTTGGGAAGACCCCGCATGCTGCAGAGCAACGGAGTCCCAGAGCCACAACTACTGAAGCCCGCATGTCTAGAGCCTGTGATCTGCAATAAGAGAAGTGACGGCAGTGAGAAGCCCACACGCCACAACGAAGAGTAGCCCCCACTTGCTGCAACTAGAGAAAGCCTGCATATAGCAACAAAGACCCAGTGCAGCCAAAATAAATAGAATTAAATAAATAAAATAAATTAATTAATTAATATTAAAAAATATTTTATCCTTATTTATTCCTTTTCTGACCTTCTTTATTTTTTTGTGTAGATCTATGTTCCAACCCATGTAAATTTTCTTCTCCCTGAAGAACTTAACACAACTTGCAGGGCCCATTTGCTGGGGGTGAATTCCTTCAGTTTTTGTTTGTTTGAGAAAGAAATTATTTATCCTTCATTTTTGAAGGATAATTTCACTGAATATAAAATTCTAGAATGGTGATTTTATTCTTTCAGCACTTTAAATATTTTACTCTACTCTCTTCTGGCTTTATGTCTGTCATTAATTTTGGAATATGCTTGGTGCTTATTAACTCAAATATTTCTTTTCTTTCTTGTTTTTCAAAATGTGGTATTTCCTTCTGATATTTTAAAGTGTTTAATTTCTAGTATTTCAAAGTTTTAAATTGTCCCATAGTTCTTTAAAAAAAAAAAATTCCCATTCTTTTTTCTTTTTGTATTTCATTTTGGGAAGTTTCCATTAACCTATGCTAGGTTCACTGATTCTTTTCTTGGTTTTATCCAGTCTACTAAGGGCCCATGAAAGGTATTCTCCATTTCTGTTATAGTGTTTTTTATTTTTCTCATTTTCTTTTGATTCTTTCTTAAAGCCTCTAGCTTTCTGTTTACATTATCCACCAATTCTTTCATGTTGTTTACTTTTTCCATTAGAACCCTTATTTTAATAATTATATTTAATATTTTCTGTCCCATGATTTCAAAATCTGTGTCATCTTTGGTATTTATTCTTGCTTTGTTTCTTTAGGTTGTAATATTTCTTGCCTTTTAGTATGCCTTGTAATTTTTTGTTGAAAGCCAGACATATTTTATTGAGCAATGGGAAGTGAGGTAAATAGACCTTTCATGTGAGATCTTGTTAACCTGCCTGAAAGATGGCCTATGTTTTATTTTTGGTGTAGCTGTAGGTGCCAGAGCCTTCAGATTCCTCTAATGTGTTTGTTTTTGTCTGTCCTCTTAACTTCTGGCTTCCATAGAACTCTTCCTCAGGTAGAGTTTGCATCTTGCACTTTTTTTTGGCTGCAATTCACTGTTATGATACTGGAGCCATTCATGTGGTGCTAAGGTATGGGAGAAGAGAAACATTCTATTATCTTATGATTAAATCTCAATGTTTTAGTGAATCTGTATCCCTGAGCTGTGATCTTCACAAGCGTTTCTTGCTTCCCCTTCCCCACTTGGGTGAGACAAGAAGGTTAGAGGGGATTGGTCAAGAGTGAATGCCTGTTCCCCAGTCGAATAAGGTTCTGGTAAAGTCTCTTCCCCTGGAGAGTAGACCTTTGTTATGAAGAATTCTCTGCATGTAGTATTTCTCAATGCTTATGTTTTCTCTGTCCCTGCCAAATATCCCTTTAGGGGATATTTCTTAGCTCTTAACCATGACACCCTGTTGGGGTTCTTGGTGATAAAACATATGAAAATATGGGGGCTCCACTGAAACTGTGGTCTCCAGAAGTCTCTCCTTTTCAAGTAAGTTCATACTTAGACTAGAGAAGGTCATTAAAATGACCATTAAAGTGTTCCTGCTGGTTTATGTTTCCAGGTACTTCTGTTCCAGGTATCCATTTCCTCTGATTCTCTGTGATGTTCGCCTGCCTCCAGATTAGGGGATGGAGATTTGCCCTTTGACTTTAGTTCTCTAATGGTTCCAAGGAATTCATAAAAATTTCACTTTGTTCAGCTTTTTCTTGTTGTAAGGAGGGGAATAATAAATTTTGAGCTCTTTTCATATTCTAGCTGAAACTGGGTATCTGACCAAATAATTTTTAAAGGCATAATAGACTATTTACTAATCTTTATCTCCTTCTTTAATTTAAAAATAATAATAGTTACTTTGTGAGGATTATCAATAGGTCTTACAATTTTTAATAAGGTGCGTGCTCATAGTAGGTGCTCAAAAATGATAGCCATTTTTAATTTTATTAATTTTAATTAAACCTCTCTTTGAATGGTCAGTTTATTTCTCTTATTTTGGTTATTGGTGTGATTCAATCAGTTATCAACTGGTAAACAGCCAATTAAATAGCAGCTCTGCTAGAAATTTCTTTTAAGAAGAAAAGACTCCTTTTCTTTTGGAAACCCCTAATTCCTTGAATAAGTTTTACTTGCTATTATTCACCTGTGAGAATAAAGCAATAAAGGGAAGGAATAAGAGTGGCATTTATTTTTATTCTGTGCTTACTATGAACCAATTGTTTTATATAGGGTAAATTTCATTTCCTACAGAAGTCCTTAGAAGCAGGTATGATTATTATTATCCATGCTTTATTGATGAGGAAACTGTGACTCAGAAAAAGAATTCATCTAAAATCACTGAGCCAGTAAATGGTAAAGCTAAGGTTTGAACCCATGTCTCCATAACAAAGCTGTCTCCTCAGGCTTCAGTAATGCATGAACCCCTATTAAAGGAAAAACATCTGCCAGATTCTTTCATTCAGATTTACATTATTTTCGTTATAATGTTCTTTAAGCATATATGCACAAGGAACCAGGTATAAATTCCTTTTCCAATATCTCTTAACTAGCTACAGAATGAAATGAGAGTATAATCTAAATTCAAACAGAACTACAAAGTTAATCAAATTTAACTAATACTTTTGACTACAGAAGTGAGAGAAAGATATTATTAGGCAAAAGGGTGCTGAGAAGAAGATTTAGGCACTTTTGGTGGTGCATTTTATTTTTAAGGTACCAGTAGGCACATCAACTTTCCCAGAACAACATTGATATCTGTAAAGCACACCATCTTACCCAGGAAATTGCACTTGTTTCATCAGCGGATGACTGGAAGTAAAGAAGCTCACCTCAGTGGAACCTGGAGGGAAGGAAAAGTCCAGAAATAGAATGTGGGCTGAGTAGTGTCTTCTGAAACATTGATGCTGCTGTCCCAGTGCCAGTGATGTTGATCATTTCTTTGATCTAGTTCACTTACAATTAGCCAGAACCATCTTTCAGTCCTTTGACAAGGTATCCTTCACCATTTAGAGATGAATTTTTGATCTCAAAACTCATAATGCTATTTCAACAAGAATCTCTGTATAGATTTCCTTGAAATATCATTTCGAGACTGAGTCTGTTTATCAAAACATAGGTAAAAATCATTGTAATATACTTACATTTCAGTCCAACTCTTTTTGCCAAGTGAGAAGAGTGAAGCAAGGAAATATTTTTTTCTCGTTTGGTTACTCTTTATTACTAGTTTACTCTTATGTGTTCAACTTTTATATAAAGAGACTAGTAATCCAGGGATCCTTGACTTTCCAAGACACCCCTTTGTCTAGCAATCTCAACTCCAGTTCCTAATCTAACTCTAGTTGGAGAAGGCAATGCATTTTGTGTTTCCAACCTTTCTATATAGATCAAGTAAAAAAATTAGTCCTGTTGTTAAAGATTAGAGACTCATTACAATATGCCCTTACAGAAAACTTGACAGCCATAGTTTACAAAATTCATCATTTTTGGCCAAATCAGAATTATTTTTCATCTGTATCAATTTTCTGGGATTTAGAGAAGCAGGAAAAAACAACAACAACAACAACATTATTGAGCACTTAGAATTATCCAAACACTGTGCTAAGGGACTTTCATACAGGGGTTGATTTACTACTCAAATAATCTTCTAAAGTATTATAATCTATTAAAATTTCCATTCTATAGATAAGCAAATTGAAGTTCACAGAGAATAACAAGGAAAGAAAATAGATCAGATATCCCATGTCAAGTTTGACTCTAATAAAAAGATCTTGCCAAACCACTAAAATAATCCTACCATGAACACTTATAATTCCCATCTCTTAGACATGTGGGCTGGACAATGCCTACTGGGTGGAGACCAGCTGCAAAATAAATGAATCTACAAGATTCACAATGTGTTTCTTCATTGGAACTTGACCACAACCAGCAAACACATGAATGCTTATATACAAACATAATTCTCCATTGGACATGAATGCTTCCCCCAGTCAAGAATGGGTTTGCCAGATTCCTATATTAAGTTTGTTAAATTAATGATTAACCCATCAAAGACCATTTGTTGATTGTGTTTTTGTTCATAAGTTTCAGCCACACAGAGTCTTGGCTTCCTGTCTTTTCCCACTAGTCAAATCTGAGTTACAAAGGACATGGTGTGCTTCCTGGTAAAGCCTGGAATGCCTCCCACATTCCCCATCACTTCATAGAGTAGGCATTGGCTTTCCTTTACTCTATGGAATTAGAGATATTTCATAAATCTTAAGTTCCCCAATTAACATTTCTTGATTTATGCTGAAGTGTTGGTTTTCCGTGATTTTAATCACCTTATTAGTCATCTTAGTCATACTTATTCAGATTGCTCACGGGTTCCTGTATTTCCTAGTCAGCCAGCCTGCACAGCTCTTTTAATTTTTCAACTCCCAGCTTTTAAAGTAAAAAATTGGTGAGCCCCAGGAATGAGTGACATAGGTATTCACACTTTCATTATTAGGTTGACAAAACCCACCATTTTACACATTGGGAACTCTAATGTTATACCAGGATAAAAGCGAGGAATTTTGGAGACTTTCCTGGTGGGTAAGGAACTCAAAAGAGAATGACTTTAATTATTTAGTTTGTATATACACCAAGCTTGAGGATAGTGTGAAAATTTTAATTGCGTAGAAGATACAGTGTAATGATGACCTCTTTGGAGAGAAATGACAGCAGTGTTAGTGCTTTTCAACACCGAATTACTTCAGATGAAACATTTACTGGTGCTTTTGGGTTATATTTACTCTGCCGGAAGCTGTGGTAAAGATTTTCACAGTATAGCTCTGTCATTCTTTTTAAAGACCTTCGTGGAGGTTGGACTTTTAAAATGCTTCAGAAACAAGAGCAGAAAAGCACCCAGAATACAGAAGAAAAGATACATCGTTGTCACTGAGAAGAACAAACATTTTCTTGAATATAAACCCTCTTTTTTCATTCATTTGCTTATAATGATTTCCTTGACTGAAGTGACTTCTCTACCTGGGTAGAAACGTTATTATCCTTCAAGACCCTGCTTAGACATAGCTCTTTCCTGAAGTCTTCTCCAATTTCCTCTTATCCCAGATTTTTATAAATTCATTCACTCACTTAATCATTCATTCAATAAAACTTTCTAATTCTCTACCAGGGATTGGGAGTTATAAATACCAATAAGACTTAACCTCTATCCTCCAGAAGTTTATAATTTATTTGGAGGAGATATACATGTTGAGAAAAATAAGTGCAATATCTTTCAAAACTCCTATTAGAGAAATCTTTATGAAGCATAAGGAGGTCACTAAGGCAGAGACTGTTAATTATTCTTGGGAACTAAACAAAGATGTCATAGAGAAAGTGGCGTTTCTGATTATCTTGAGGAATGTGGCCAGTATAGCTGATGCTGCTTTTAGCCTGACTGAGTATACACTTTTGTCTTTACATCACCAGTGCCTACTGGTTCAAATGTCATCAGAGCCACATTAGAGCCTCTGGCCACACTTGTGGTAGGTGGGACACGGCTGGCAGTTAACCACTCCCTCCTGCTCATCTTCAATCATAGACAAGAGGTCTGGGATGACATGTCAAGTACATGTGTTGGTGGATTAATACCACGCCTCCAATACCCATGAGTGAGATAATGCTGAGGAATGTGTACCACCCTGATTGGGGGTTTCCCAGGTGGAATAAAGCCCTTACCCATAGTAACAGGCTTTATAACGTACATTTATTAGCTGACTTTCCTTTCCTGTCTCACTTCCCTATTTCCCTGTTTCCCAAATAAACCACTTGCATGCTGCTGTGGGATGATTTTTTTTTTTTAAGTAAAACCAAGACTCTCATGCAACTGTAAAATAATAAAGATTCTATTTAATTTATGAATTAATGAGGGAAATGAGACTGGTGAGAAGTCACACCTGAATCAAAGGTAGACTTGCCAGGAAAAATACAGGATACTCAGGAAAATCTGAATTTCAAATAAACAACTTACAGTTTCTTAGTATAAATATATGCCAAGTATTGCATGGGACTATATACTTATCCTAAAAAATAATTGCTTATTTGAAATTTCAATATAACTTGGCATCTTATTTTGATTTGCTAAATATGACAACCTTACTCAAAACAGAATTTAAACTACTATATGCAGATGCCAGATAACTAATGCTGCGATATAAATTTACACATAGATGTAAAGCTGGCAGAACTGATCAACAGCTACAGGACAGTAATCAGTTGCATTCCACTGGACACAATCTACATGTGTGTGGGCAAGAATCCTTTGCAGGACTAACAGTTTCCTACACATTAAAGCTCAGAGACAATGAAAGGTGGTGATAACCTGCGCGGGTGTGCTAGACAGGGTACTCAGTGAATTTTTTCGTTTTTTTCCATTTCAAAAACGTTTATAATGTTTTCTTACAATAAGAATTCTTTTCTGAGAGAACACAAACTGAGAACCTGTTTTGGGCACAGGTTAGTGGTCATTCTAGAAAATGGGACAGAATGATGGTGCATTATAGAAACCATATGGGGTGTGCAGAGGGTTGTGTTGAGTTATCAGCTTGCAGTGATGGGTTGGGAGTGAAATAATTAAGGACCTTGTGTATCATGCTGAGTAGCTTGGCACATAGCCAGTCTGGAGCTACTGAGAGGAAACAAGATCAGACTTGCATTTATAATGATCAACTGACCAATAGAATAAAAGACAGATGTTAGGGCTTTGAAACCAGAGGTGAGAAACAGGTGAAAATGAAGTAGGTACAAAGATAGAGGAAGAGGAGAGGAGAGCAAGAAGAGCAAAGAGAGTAGTTGAAAAGCCAGAAGGGGCAGGAATGATATTTGATGAGACGTGGGGGTTGAATTGAAAGGAACTATCTAGAGATTACTCTCAGAGATCTGCTTCATGGCTAGTAATGCTATTAATAGAGATAGACTATCAGGTCCTTCATCAAAGATAGTGAGTTCAGCTGTGAATGCATGAATATCTTTTAGCAGACAGCTAGATATGTGGTTTAGGATTGGGAGAAAGCTCTGGGCTAGATACAGATGTGCAAGTCTTAAGCGTAGGTTAAAATTCTGGGAGTGAATGAATTACTGAGGAGAAGATGGGCAGGGTAAGACCTTGAAGGGTGGGCAGAGGTAGAAAACTCAGCAAAAGAAGTTGAGGAGCAATGTTGGACAGGAGGAGAACCAAGAGGATGTGCTGTAACAGCCCAGGGAAAGAGATGCAAGTTTCAGGAAACAGGGCACAGGGACACACGCCAAGCAGACATGTGTCAGTGGGAACTGTAACACACTGTTGAAGTGAAGAGAGTTGCCCATGAACCACTGGGACAGCATTTCCCAAACTATCTTTCAAGATACCCCTCTTGTTGAGTTAAACATCATTTAGGTAATTGAGAAATTCTGACATGTTTCCCCAAAATCCAAAATCACAGAAAGGGATATGACTTAACATTATTTAGTCTAGAAGTTCCCAATCTGACTTAATCATGAAGCACTTTCTGTGACCTGCTACCTGTTCGTATACTATGAAACAGGTGCTTCTAGGAAGAATGCATTAGAGTTAGTGAAGAAATAAGCATATTGGGGAAAAAAGTTGGTAGCTAAAGGCATGTATACTGTTTAATATTAGTACTAGCAACTTACAATTATTGGTGCTTGGTCAATATTCCAGGACCTCTACAACATTATTACATCTACACTTCACAATGATCCTATAAGATGGGTGCTATTATAATCTACACTTTACTAACGGAAAATCTGAAGCTATAGAGAGATGTTAACTAATTTGCCCATGATCACATAGCTAATTAATGGCCTCTGAACTCAGCCTGACTCTGAGCACATATTCTTGTTCACAGTGCTTGGGTACCACCCAAATATTTCTGAAAGTTATCCCAAAATATCTGGAAAGATATATAAGGATGACTTATAAAGTTGAAATTATAAGGAGGTAAAAACGGACTACAAAATCAGGTGATGCACGTTCTATTTCAGGAGTTGGCAAACTATAGTCCATGATCAAAGTCCAACCTGTCAATTATTTTTGTAAGACTTGTGAGCTAAAATGATTTTTTTTACATTTTTAAGTGGTTGAAAGTAAAGAATAATGTTTTATGACACATGAAAATGATATAAAATTAAATTTCAAAGTCTATAAATAAAGTTTAATTGGAACACAGTCAATCCCATTTGTTTACACATTACCTACAAAAGCTTTCATGCTACAATTGTAGAACTGAGTTGAACAGACAGAATGGCCTGCAAAGCCTTAGTCAAAAAGTTTACTATTTTGCTCTTTATAGGCAAAGTTTGCTGATTCCTGTTCCATAAGAAAGGGCAGGTTCTCTAGAGAAAAAAATGAGGATAGAAGCTTAAAGTTTAGGTGTCACAGATGACATTATTATTTTAAAATAATGCAGGGCTTGGGAAAGCTGAAGCATTCAGTTTAGTCAATAAAAGCCTGCTACATATGCTGGTGTGAGGAGCCAACACACAAGCAGGCATAGTTCAGTTACACAGAACAAAAACCATTCAGACAGCAAAAATAAAGGGGTGGAGCAGCATTATTGTGTTTTCAGGACACCAGAATCCCAAGACTCAAGGAACTAAATTGCAGGAATCACAGCTAGTCCTTCTGCAAAATGGACAGTTGTCAAGCCTTTACTTGTTCCCTCTTTCTTACCACATGGTCTCTTGTCTCTAATTTGTTTCTGTCTTTTTTTTCTCTGCAGAAGCATCTCTCCTCTCACTATTTGCCTTCTTACTCTGTTGTCTCCAAATGGTAGTCTACAAAGGTTTACGAGACCTTCCATCTTGGTTTTACATTGCAAATCTGTGCTTCTCCAAAACTCCCAGAGAGAAATCTGCTTGCTGCGTCTCAGAGGAGGTGTGTAACTCAATCCCATCAATTGTAACCAAGGGGCTGGTTCATGAGCACCAGATTACTTCTGGTCTAAAGGGAAGGAGTGTAAGGCATTTATTCAGGAACAGTTTTTACAGCGTTCCTATTATGTGCCTGGCCTTGGTTTGGTAATGGCAAAGAAGAACTAGGAGAACAACTTAACTACCTCTGGCTCTGTGCCAAGAAACTACGGGAAGGAAACAGTCACTATTTAAGGGTTGTTGGGGAAGGAGGTCTTCAGGGCAGGGTGGGTTTCAGAACAGAGGTGAAGAAAACATTTAGAGACCAAGTAGATCTTTTTGGATAATGGACCATGTGTTTGAGAGGGCACATTGAAAAGGAGTAGGGTAGTTGAAGGGGCAATGGGGATCAGAGCAGGAGATGGCTTTTAAAAAAAAATTGAAGTACAGTTGATATTCAATGTCGTGTTAGTTTCAGGTGTACAGCAAAGAATCTGAAAAAGATGTATATATGTATATATATTTTTTCAGATTCCTTTCCACTGTAGGTTATTACAAGAATTTGAATATATGAGGGTGAGTCAAAAATTATCCACACTCTGGCTGTAGAATTTATTTTAGTTAACTTTTAGAAAAAACAAATACATCATTTTTGGACATAATCGCTTTGCTTTTCAATACACTTTGTCCATCTGTCAACAAGCTTTCGTATTCCCTCATTAAAAAAATGCTTTAGGCTGAGCTGCGAGCCACGAATGCACCGCTGTCTTCACTTCTTCATCAGAAGTGAATCTTTGTCCTTGAAGGGCTGCTTTCAGGAGACCAAAGAGGTGAAAGTCTGAGGGAACAAGATCAGGACTATAGGGAGGATGCCTTACCACCTTAGAATGAAGTTTTTGCAGAGTGTCGACAGTGTGGGCAGAAGTGTGCAGATGTGCACATCTTCAGACCACAAAAAATATATCACTGCATGCTGCTTTTCTTTTGTGCAAATCACAAGTGGGGCATCCATTTTCGCTCACACCGCAGTTACAAATAAACTGATGTAACATGTTCACACCTGCACAGCAGTGACTTGGGGAGACAGTAGCCTTGAATGGAAAGTGCTGATAAGACAGTGCGGCCAACAGAAGTTTTAATATAACCAGAGTGTGGATAGATAATTTTTGACTCACCCTCATACTTCTCTGTGCTATACAGTAGGTCCTTGTTGATTATCTACTTTATATATAGTAGTGTGTATATGTTTATCCCAAACTCCTAATTTATCCCCCCCCCTTTCCCCTTTGGTAATCATAAGTTGTTTTCTATGTCTATGAACCTATTTCTGTTTTTTCCTAGACTCACAGAAGTAGGAAATGGCTTTTGTTCACATCTGTCCTATTAGAGATGCCCGCTCTTTTCTTACAATGATGTAGGGGGCAAAGAAATAAAGCTATGTTAGAGAAACAAAGTTTCCAGTGACCTGTCATGAGTCTGTACATGCTCGTTTATTGTGAGTGTCTTGAAGGCCTGCCGGGACCTCTCCAGGACTCCCTTTCCCTATCTCCTTTATATTTCTCCATAGCATTTAACACTTTCAGATATATTGTATATTTGTTTTGTTTTGGCTGTATCCACCACTAGGATACAATCGTCATGAGAATAAGGACTTTGCTTTATTCCACTGATGCATTTCCATTACCCACAACAGTGCCTGGCACAGAGGATATGCTCAGTAAATATTTGTGGAATTAAGGAATGAATGAATGGATTAATAAAGGTTGAATTCATACTTCATGATGGTATGTAGTTATGGCTTGACGTCTGGCAGAGTGGCTTATATGGAATAACTAGAATTTGATGACCAACTAGATCCAGAATCAAGGGTAAGTGAATAAGAGAAGGATGATCAGGAAAGAAGGGAAAGTATACTGTTCATTTTATTTTACTTTTATTTTTTTTTCTTTAAGAACTTTTATTGAGATACAATTGATATACAATAAACTGCATATACTTAAAGCGTACAACTTGATATTTTTTTTCTCATTAGTAATTTATGTATGGCAATCCCAATCTCCCAAATCATCCCACCCCAATGCCCTCTGCTTTCCCCACTTGGTGTCCATATGTTTGTTCTCTACATCCGTGTCTCTATTTCTGCCTTGCAAATCGGTTGATTTGTACCATTTTTCTATATTCCGCATATATGTGTTAATATATGATATTTGTTTTTCTCTGACTCACTTCACTCTGTATGACAGTCTCTAGGTCCATCCATGACTCTACTAATGTCCCAGTTTTGTTCCTTTTTACAGCTGAGTAGTATTTCATTGTATATATGTACTATATCTTCTTTATCCATTCATCTGTTGATGGACATTCAGGTTGCTTCCATGTCCTGGCTATTGCAAATAGTGCTGCAGTGAACACTGGAGTGCATGTGTCTTTTTGAATTATGGTGTTCTCTGGATATATGCCCAGTAGTGGGATTGGTGGGTCATAAGGTAACTCTGCTTTTGGTTTTTCAAAGCTATTGTTCATTTTAGAAGGAAAATGATGGGCCTAAGAAGAAGAGAGAGCTTGGAAGTCAGACAGAGCACAGCATCATGACAAAGTAGAAACTGGTGATTGGAATCCAGCTGGATGGACGTAATTCCCTATGGACTCAAGTGCCTGGACACAGTGAGAAGGCCAGGTGAGACATCAGCCCAGACACATGAGATTAATGGAGAGAATGCCTAGTAAAGAGAAGAACTCAGGCTTGTAGGGCAAAATCACATTTATTGGAACTGGATTAAAGTGAAGATTTAGAGCACAAGGGAAGAAGCCAGTTACTGTAACTGGGTTGCAAGGTAGGTACTGTCTGCCCTATCTCTGGCTCTTTAACCTGAGACATATACAAAAGTAAGCAAAGACATGAGTGCTTGCTCCAGGAATGACTTTCTTCTCAATTTTCTTCTTACATTACTATTCCTGCTTCTCTTCTCCTTGGTACCATGCCATGGAATTCTTCATATGCTTCTGCAAATCTTTCACTGCTTCTCTGCTTGGTGAGCCCTTAGGACTCCTCAATAACCTGTCTATTTATTCTTCCTTTTTGATTGGTGATTCTCCACATCTAATTGATTTCTGTGTCCTCTGCAGATAAGAGACCCTCCTCTCTTCCCGAATGATTCTCACCCACTGGGCAGGGAATATGGACCCCTGCAATTAAAGATTGGAGTCTTACTTAAAAGTTTTTTTTTCTTCCAGTGGATTTGGAAGAAGTCAAATCAGAACTCAAACTCCTTAATTTGGTGAAAGGCCCTTTAGGTTGCAAGTATAACAAGATATTCAAATGAGACTTTTTAGGTCCTGGAATTTCAGTAGCCACCTTAATGCCTGAGAATGATAGAATGGGTGCCAGATATCCTCATATCTTAAAATCAGGAGCTAAAATATCTATGAAGGATGTGCAAAGAGATTGTTAAACCAGTTCTGCCTGTGTAAGTGGAACACCCACTTCCAGGCTATGTGAGATATATCTATTTGATTTAGGAGAGACTTGGGTGGGAGCTATTAGGGTATTGAGGCTGTTCTCCTCTTCTCTCAGAGGGGCAGGGGAGGGTGATGGACTCTTACATTAAGACAAGTAGAAGAAGCATCAGTAAAAAATCTCACAGTGCTTGGAGCACACTGAAACTTCTATTCAACTCCACTGAGAGAGGCCTCAAAGCAGGAGGTTTAGTTAGGCAGGCCTGAGGCAAGAGAGAAGGAATGTATTGATAACTGTCTTGGGAGGAGGTGGCTGCATTCTCTTCAATAGAAAAGCCAAGGTGCAAGTGTTCTGGAGGCTGGACCCCTAGCTGACCTGAAGTCATCTTAGAAGGGATCTTGCCAAAGTGACGACCCAAAGAGGCACAGGAGGCACACAGAAGAGGACTTCTTGGAAAGCCTATGAGATGAGAAGGAGGTCATAAAAGAGCTGTCAGTATTAAGGGGTTTGCAAGAGGTGTCCTCCAGCAGAAGAATCTCTGAGAAAATCATGACAGGTCCCTAAAAGACCAATAAAAGTTAATCATATGGATCAGTTGTACCAGAATGGTAAGATTATGCCCATCTTCCTTTGTTCCCTCTGTCTTTAGGTCTTGGAACAGCCTCCAGCAAGTAGAGAAGGAGGTAGAGCAAGAAATATGGACAACTCAGTGCCCTCCTTCACTGCAGGCATCTGGGCCCCCAACTGGCTTCAGCTGGAGGAGGGAATGCATCTGAAATAAGGTCATATTTTGGAATTTTTTCATTTTTACTGGATTAGATTCTTTAACACTTGGGAGTGACAAGAAAACTTTTCATTATCTAATATATATGCATATATAACTTAACACATGTGCACTAGGAGATGTGTATAATATTCACAACAGAATATTTTGCTGTCCATAATAGCAAAAAAAAAGTAAATACCACAAATTCTCATTGATAGAAGAATTTAAAAAATAGATTGTGGTATGTCTTATGGAATGGAATGCTGTAGAGCAGTGAAAGTGAATGAAATACAAATATAATTAATAATAAAGATGAACTGCAGTTATAGATCAAAGGGGAAAAAAGAATCCCAGAAGGCTACACATAGTATACTATCTTTTCTTATAAGGCTAAAGCCAGTAAAACTAAACAATATATTCCAATATTTGCCAATATGTTGGATGATTTAAGGCTGAGGAATAAGAGGCATGAAATTTAGGGTTGTGCTAACTTCTGTGGTTGGGAAGCAAGGCAGGGGGATGAGTTAGATAGAAATCAGTTGTTGGCAACATTCTTGTCCTGGGGTTGACTGGATTGTGGAGGTTTATTATCTTAATAATATGAGTAACTACATGTAGTAAGTAATATAACACAATGAAGAGGTACAGCAGGAAGCAGTAATGGGTCACAAACCAAGAATTATAATTAATCTAATTCTGACATATGTGATTTACAAAGAAAGAGAGAATGAAAGAAAGAAAGAAAGAAAAAGAAAGAAAGAAAAAGAATGCTCAGAATCCTAGCTGATATTCCGAGCTATGGCTAGGGAAGAAGTTTACAAAGCAAGCTTAGTGAGTGGGAAGAACAAATGCTCCCTTTTGCTTGTACCTAAGACATGCTATTTATTCAAAGAGTTGCCTTTGCTGTAGCTCACACATATGTTAAGGGGGGTGGGGTGGGGGAGCATTGACTGGCTGTTTAAAACATGGTGATGTCTTGTCAAAGTTGAAGTGCAAGGTGAAGATGAAAACTGAAATGTCACAGCTGTATTTGTACAAAGTGAAAGTGATCTGAAGGTCTAAAGAGAAGGTTTTTTTTTATCATCAATTTAATTATGGATCTTGATGTTAATGCTGATGTTCATAGCTTCCTCTTTCTCAGTAAAGGTTAATCTGTCAATGAATAAAGAATAGAGGGTGACCTGTCAAAGATAAGGCTCTGTGGTGGTTCCAAATGACCTAATTAGATAGAACCAGAAGCTCCAAAACACAGAATAAAGGAAAAATTGAGAGCCTCAAAGAAGACAATCCTCTTGATTTTACAAAGTGGTTTTACATATAAAGAATACCCTCTAATACAATGGGGGTGGAAGTATTGGAATTTATTATTAAACAGCATAGCTTTCCCCAATATTTTTCTTATGTGCTTTGGAGGAAGGAGAAAGGGTCATACACACCTGAAATTGATGGAACATCAGAAAGGTCATAGGTAATGTTTGCAGGCACAAAACCAAGAGATATTTCAATACCAATTGGAATCCTCATGGCGCCAGAAGCCTGGG
Organism: Hippopotamus amphibius kiboko; assembly: GCF_030028045.1. Lineage (NCBI taxonomy): Eukaryota > Metazoa > Chordata > Mammalia > Artiodactyla > Hippopotamidae > Hippopotamus > Hippopotamus amphibius. The sequence continues at coordinate 68,099,694 of NC_080192.1, read as the reverse complement.
TCTTTTCTCACCCACCAGCACTCTAAGCACAGGGTATCTTGATATGAGTATGTTTGTTAAACTGGAAAATGTTGTGTAAATATAATGATGATAGAGAGAAATGGGAACAGATCACACGTGGACTGTATAATGCAGCTGTGAATTCTCAAATCCACTCCATAAAATCTGGTAACTAATGAAGGTTCACTCTTTTGTCTCTCTCATTTTGTTCACAGTGTTTGTCTGTCCTTGGGCTGTAAAGCTTGATGAAGGATTCTGCTTGGCTGGTGTCAAATGTACAGATATTTACATGTTTCCTTCCCCCATTTTGCTATGGCTTCAAGATGACACTGCATTCTAATGATGCTTGAAACTGGATAGATAGGTCTTAATCTAATGACAATGGAATGGAAGTCCACAGGTCGGTCTTGTGAGGGGAGGGAAGTGGCTATGACATATCAGTTATGTTCACAATGGTGACTGCCTGAGAAAACTGCCTTCACAGAGTGGACATAACTCAAATCAATTTAAAAGCTATTCCTGAGTAAGAATTTGTATGTATTAGCTGATCAGGGTATTTAGTGGAGCAGATGGGCTCTTGGAATGTGGCAAGTGGTATCTGGTGACAAGTGTCTGCATTCTCTGACTTCCAGTCATTTAAATTTTAAATTGGGGCAGAGGAAAAGTAAAAGGATGCAAAAGACTGCCTGATTTCCAGAGAATGTTGTTGATTTTTCCCTCCATTCAACAGATGTTTGCTTTGGTGAATCCACAATGGGGTCAGCAATGCTATGAGATTAGCTATACTGATTTCTACAACAGCCTTTATGGGCACTGAAGTGGTTTTAAAATGGGTAGTAACATTTAGTCACTGTGTAAGGAGATGCCTAAATAGCTCAGCAAATATGTTACATTGCCTTGTTTAGATACCTAGGAAAGAAAGGCACAGGAATCATTTATAACCATTGCTAAAGCCAGATTTTATATATGTCAAGGTTGGGGTTAGCTAAAAGGTCTGAGTGGGGAAACCAATCTTATTCAGATACATGTTGGAATAAAACAATAAAATCAACTGTCAAAGAAAATATCCTATGGGCCATGTACAGTAATTGTAGCAGCTTTTCCTTTGTGGCCAGCTGGAGGGAAGCTACCCTCTATCTCTGCCAAACCCTTATACTTTCTAAGTAGAAAATTTGGACTGGGCAAATATCCGTGTGAGGTGGATTTACTCCTGAGATAGGGAAGACAGCTTGTAGAGGTCATGGTCCATGAGAGCAGACTCAGAAGACTACCTCTACTGACAGCCTAGTCATTCATCTTTTCAATAAACCATTGCATTTACAAGAGGGAGCACCCAGCATGTAGTATGTACATTCAAATTGCTTTATAAGGGCTGTTCAGGCAAGCAGAGGCATTTGACATGTATCAGCTATCAAGACTGGCATGGAATCACTTTTATGGACATTAGCAAGGGTGGGAGTTGAGGGGGTTCTGCACAGAGAGACATAGCAGTGTCTGGGAGGTAGATCACTCAGAAACAGAAATCTTTCTTGATTCAGTTTATCCTCTGCTTCAGTTTTACACACACACATATATAAGTCTATTCTTATTGAGTGAATAAGGAAAGGAACTCAATGTATATTTGTACAGTGACAGATAGTATTTTTGTCAGCATGGTGACTGATGTATAATATACTTAATAGTGATTTGTTCAATGTTGAATGGCTGCCCATGGCTTGGATTACTTGTGAGATTATGGCCAAAAGGAAATTAGAGACTCCCAGGTAAATCTTGCCTCTGACTGAGGCTGGAGCAGAAATATCAGGATGACCTTCCAGACTATTTTTGTGTGTGCTAGGTATGAATAACATCTACAGGAGAATCATAAAAGGTTACCAGCAAATAGGTTTATAGGTGTTTTCTCCTTGGGAACGATGTTGGAGAATGAGGGAGACATCTCACTTTTACTTTGTACCCTTTTGTCTTTGATATTTTTGCCAAGGGCATGCATGTGTTAAAAAGTGAACTGGTATCCAAAGATTATGAAAGATCTCTGTGTTCTGGCTGAGATATTCTTTGCAGGATCAGAGGCTCGATTTTGTTGTTGTTTGTTTTTTGTTTCATTTTTCCTACTGACCTTGAGATCTATATATATACCACTAAATGTTCTTAAAGGAAACTGAAAAATAGTCTAAAATCTGGATGTCAAGTGTTTGATATTTGAGCAACAAATAATCTATAATATTTTAATTGCTTTGGAAATGAGTTTTTCAACCTGTATGTGGCATGACACATAGATACATTACTGTAGTACTCATTTGAAAATACATCAATTAAACCAATTAATTGGGCTTGTGAAATACAGAGGGAAATATTTACTTTTTGTTGAGGTTTGCTACTTCGGTTGCTCATGCTAGTTTAACAGTCTTTAACTCAGTTCCTAGTATGTGCAAATGCTGTACTAGATATTCTAAGACTGAAACGAGCAGGACCCTGTGGGCCTCCTGGGCATGAATGCCTTTCTGTGTCCCCCATTTCTTGTTTGTAGAGAGTAGACTCCAGCCTCCATGACCTTCCCTGAGCTCCAAAGGGCAGGTTCAAACAGTTGCTAATCAGGCAAGGAAGAGGATGCAGAGACAAAGGAGGAACAGCCAAGAAACATTCGTGCAGCCTTGGGGCAGGGCCCTGGTTCTACCTCAAGGGATACACATAACAATATCTTTGAGCTCTTTACAGAACTAAAACCCCCCAACAAGTGGAAGATGTTATCATTCTTCATTCAAGAGAAGCTCACCAAGAAACCACCTGAGGCCAGATTAAAGGAATGCAGGTCGTGCACACACCCTAATCCTTATCAGCAACCCTGTCCTTGAACCATTGCTATAAAATGCCTCACCAAATCCCTCCAAGTTGGAACACAGTTTTCAAGGGCATGAGCCCCCTATGCCCCCTTTGCCTGGCAAAGCAATAAAGTTAATCTTTTCTACTTCACCCAAATCTCTGAGATTCGATTCAGCGTCAGTACATGAGGCAGAGTTTTTGGCATCAAGATGAACCAGATATAAATGCTATCCTATAGTAATTTACTACTAACTGTGGAAAAATATAAGGTTAAATAATTGCTACTTCAAGGTGGAAAACAAATATCTGTGGATTACAAAGGAGTGAATTATAGTGCTAAGGAATATCCAACTGAAGATGAAGTTGTTTTGTTTCTTTTTTCCCCGAAATGGTTATTATTCCCACAGGGATAAAATATGTGATCTCTTGTAATAATAGATTCAGCCTAAAGTTTATAGTGGGATAGAAATAACACTGGCTGATTATGCAATTGTATGAATTTCAGTTTCAGCTCTTTTCTGAGCCAACTCTATTGGGTAGATGATTGGCAGTCATCAAGTTCAAGGTTATTCTCTAACCTCCCTTCTTGAGGACAAGTCTAAGGATCATTACTGGACCACTGGGCTGTGCTGAAGTTAATCATATGTTGAAGGAAAAAGTTAATTTTCTGAGCCTTTAGGTTGAATGTCCCTCTTTGGAACATTTTGGAATTCATCTCTATAATGTCTTCTATTTCTTCCCTACAAATGGGCAGGAGAAGACTTCAGTGTCTCTTTCAGCTTAAAAAAAAAAATGGACTCACAGAACCAATAAGAATCATAGCCCCTCCCATGGGAAGGAGACATGAAAATTAGCTTAGTCCTACAGGTTAGGTCTTTAGGTGACACCTTTTCTTTCCTCCATTCTCTACCCTGGAATTTTTTTTTTTTTTTTCTTTTTAAGAATTGAGATGCTAAGTCTAGGTCAGAGGATTGAGAATTGGGTGTAGCCTAAGGGGGAAGGAGCTGATAAAGTCAGTGTACTGGCTTTTGATTCCACTTCTAGGCTCATTCATTTAAGGCCAAAAGCTTCTTTTTAGTTTAAGGGGGGTTGTCTAACCAACCAGGAAAATCTAATATTGTTTGAGGAAAAATATTTAAATAAATGAAATAACATTGCCTGGACAGTTGTCTTTTTATTTTCCTTGGGAACTTGGGGCAGTAATGAGAGAATGATTGAGAATTTATGTTTTTAGGATGATAAGATCAACAATTTGGGGATTTGTTTTTTCCAAAAGAAATGACATTGGTTTAGTTCTGACTTGTTTCTTGTGTCTTTTCCTTTTTTTTTTCTTTTGTGTTGTTTTTATAAATATATTCACTCTGTAATTTGTCACATGCAGAGATATCAAGGCACTGGTTATAGGCAAATACATATATCCTTCATGATTACAACTCAAAGTCTAGGGATAGCTGCAGGCAATTCAGGAGATTAGTGTGTAAGTTAACATAGTGTTTTTAATTAAACAAATATTTGTTGAGTGTCCTCCATGTAATGCCATCCTCTACATTATGCTTTAACCTAAGACTTCTAACATGAGGCTCTTGGATCTTTAGAGGGTTCAAGAATGGTTTTCAGAAGGCTGTGGATCCCCAGGCAAACTTTGTGTAAATATTTATCTAAAAGTATCAATCCACAGCTTTGATAGGATTTCCAAAGGGATCTGTAACCTTAACAATACTTTAAACTCTCTAAGGTCACAGACCTTATATTTTATCTCCTTTGTATCTACTGGTACAATAATCAGTGTATAGTACAAAATCCATCAGTGCAGATTAATTCAGTATAATAGGCATTTATTGAATGCCTATTTTTATTCAGGCAAAATGTTCCTATACTAGGCAGATAAAGCTGAAAGTGAGGGAGTGGGAAGGGAGGTGAGTTTCAGAGCTACCAGGGGAGCTCATTCCCACTGACCATCTACTGAATCTGAATTTCAGGGAGTGGGGAGGTACAGAACTACAAACAAGTCTTCCCAAGTCATTCTGTAGGATCTCACCCCTTATCCAGAGTAAAAATTACTGGCCTAGTGGGAAAGACAAATAGGTAAACATTAAATAAATATATTTTTCAAGACAGGATGAACTCCTTTCTAAGATGTGGTCGCATTGACATGAACTAAGAGGTTGTGAAACCCATGTGAATTTACAATACCCATGGCTGTGAGCCAGACCTTGAGGTATGAGAAAATTTTAATAAAAACTGCATGATATGACTTGAAAATGCTGGGTATGGAAGTTTTGATGTTGGAGAAAGAAAGGAAAACAGTTTTCTGATCTTCTATAACAAAGAGAGTGTGCACATAGACAACTATGTAGTCAGGAATCAGATACAGACATACTAACACAGAGCTGCAAACAGAGGACTGTATAAGTCAATCTATTTGAGTTGGCAGACAGTACCTTCACAACTGATGTAGCTCTACCATAAACTTTTCTTCCCTTTGTTCATACTCAAGACTGCTGTAAATGGTATGTACAGTTTGACTGGACTCAAACAAGTAAATGAAATTTCCAAGAGCCAATTCATTAAAATCGACATAAATTTTAAAGCACATTTATCAAAGCTTCACATTAAAAACAACAAAACAAAAACAAACAAAAAAACACCTCATTATGAGAAAAGTACTTAAGATTTCTGGAATATTCTTACAGGCCAGTATTTGTCATTTAGGCTGACAATTCAGCTTAAATGATTTCCTGTATCTTGATGCCATTAGCTGGTATTTGGCTAATTGCATGTTTTTATTTTCTATGGGAATTTCGCCAAAGAAACTAGTTGTTGAATATTGTCTTAGTTTCCTGTGGCTGCTGTGACAAATTAGCACAAAGTTGGTGGTTTAAAACAGAAATTTATTCTCTCATGTTTCTGGGGCCCAAAGTTCAAAATCAAGGTGACATCAAGGATGCAGTCCCTCTGGAGGCTGTAGGGGAGAATCTATTTCTTGCCTCTTCTAGCCTCTGGTAGCTGCTAGCATTCTTCAGCTTGTGGGTGCATGTCTTTGCTCTTTGCTTTCTCCTCTGTATATCTCCTGGATGTATGTCTCAAAAACGCACCTTTCCCTCTATTATAAGAACACTTGTGAGGATGTTTTCATTTCACTGATTTGTGCCCTATTTTTATTATTTTTTTCCTTTTGCTTAATTTGCTTTTTACAGTTTCCTAAGACAGAAGCTTAAATTATTAATTTTAGATATTTCTTCTAATATATGCATTCAATACTATACATTTCCCTCTAAGTACTGCTTTCACTGCAACTGAGACATTTTGATGAATTGTAATTTCATTTTCATTTTGTTTGATATATTTAAAAATTTAGGGTATTCAAAGTTTGTTCAAGTTTTTCCCTAATGTGTAGTTGTAACAAAAAAAGCCCAAAGGAACTTTTTGACCAACCCAATATTTAGACGTGTGTTGTTCAATCCCCAAATATTTTAGGATTTTTCCAACACTTTCTGTTATTGTTTTCTAGTTTAATTCCATTGTGGTCCGATGATTTCTACTGTTTTAAATTTGTTTAGTTATGCTTTATGGTCCAGAATATGATCTACTTGGTTAATGTTCCATGGAAGCTTGAGAAGAATGTGTTGGATGAGGTATTTGACAAATGTCAATTAGATTGAATTAATTGATGATGTTAGTCATTCAACTGTATCTTTACAATTTTTATACCTGCTGGATGTGTCTCCAATTATGATGGAAGGTTCATTTATTTCTGAGTTCTATCAGTTTTTGCCTTAAGTATTTTCATGCTCTGTTGTTAGGTGCATTACATTAAGGATTGTAAGCCTTCTTGGTGAACTGACCCCTTTATCATTATGTAATGTCACTCTTTATCCCTGATAATTTTCCTTGCTCAGAAGTCTTCTTTGTCCAGCTTCTTTTGATGATTATTACAAAGGTTTATTTTTATCCATTCCTTTACTCTTAATCTGTGTCTTTAGATTAAAAGTGGATTGTTTTGTAGAAAGCCTACAGTTGGATCTTGTTTTTTCATTCACTTGGACAGTCTCTGTCTTTAAACTATTCACCTTTAAAGTGATTATTGATACAGTTGGATTAATATGTACTGTATTTCTAATTCTTTTATTTATTGTTTTTTGTTTTTCTTTTCATCATTCATTTGTTATTTACTGTCTTCTCTGGTTTTGAATAACTATTTTATATGATTCTACTTTCTTCTTTTAGCATGTCAATTACGCTTTTTTAAAAACAATCTTCGTGGTTGCCCAAGAGATTGAAATATACATTTACAATTAATCTAGGTCCCCTTTCAAATAACACTATACCACTTCATAGATGGTGCACGTATCTTAAAACAGGGACTTCCTAAATCCTGCCTCTTGTTTCTTATTACATTGCTGTATTCATTTTACTTATCCATAGGCTATACTCACACACATTATTGCTATTATTATCTTCAACAAACTATCTAGTAGAACAATTAAGAATAAAACTTTTTTTTATTATTTTGCCTTCACTTATTCCTTTCTTCTTTGATTCTCTTGCTTCTTTTAAGTAGGTCCACATTTTTGAGCTATATATATATTTTTTTCTATCTGAAGAACTTTTAATATTTCTATAAGATAGGCCTACTGTAAACAAATTCTCTCTCTCTTTTTTTGTCTGATCAAGTTGTTATTTTTCCTTAACTTTTAAAGGATAATTTCACTGGATTCAGTATTTGAGATTTTGTTTCTTTTTTTTTTAAGCTCTTTACTGGAATATAATTGCTTTACACTCTTGTACAAGATTATGAGGTACACCAAAGTGAATCAGCTGTATTTATACACATATCCCTGTATTCCCTCCCTCCCACGACTCCTCCTCACACTCCCTGTCCCGGCCCTCTAAGGCATCATCCATCCTGGAGTTGATCTCCCTTTGTTAGACAGCAACTTCCCACTGACTATCTATTTTACAGTTGGTGGTATATATATGTCTATGCTACTCTCTCACTTCGTCCCAGCTTCCCTTCCACCCCCCACCCCCCCAACCCCATGTCCTCCAGTCCATTCTCTGCATCTGCATCCTTATTCTTGCCCTGTCACTGGGTTCATCAGTAGCATTTTTTTTTTTTTTTTAATTCTGTATATATGGGTTAGCATACAATATTCGTTTTTCCTCTTTCTGGCTTACTTCACTCTGTAAGACAGATTCTAGGTCTATCCACCTCATAACATATAGATCCATTTCATTCCTTTTTATAGCTGAGTAATATTCCGTTGTATATATATGCCACATCTTTATCGATTCATCTGTTGATGGGCATTTAGGTTGCTTCCATGTCCTGGCTATTGTAAATAGTGCTGCAATAAACATTATGGTACATATTTCTTTTGGGATTATGGTTTTCTTTGGGTATATGCCCAGTAGTGGGATTACTGGATCATATGGTAGTCCTATTTGTAGTTTTTTAAGGAACCTCCAAACTGTTTTCTGTAGTGGCTGGACCAACTTACATTCCCACCAACAGTGCAGGAGAGTTCTCTTTTCTCCACACCCTCTCCAACATTTGTTGTTTCCAGATTTTGTGATGATGGTCATTCTGACCAGTGTGAGGTGATACCTCATTGTGGCTTTGACTTGCATTTCTCTGATGATTAGTGATGTTGAGCATCTTTTCATGTGTCTGTTGGCCATCTGTATGTCTTCTTTGGAGAAATGTCTATTTAGGTCTTCTGCCCATTTGTGGATAGGGTTATTTGCTTTTTTGGTGTTAAGCTGCTTGAGCTGCTTGTATATTTTGGACATAAATCCTTTGTCCGATGCTTTGTTGGCAAGTATTTTTCTCCCATTCTGAGGGTTGCCTTTTAGTCTTGTTTATGTTTTTTTTTTTTTTTTTTTTTGCTGTGCAAAAGCTTTTATGTTTCATGAGGTCCCATTTGTTTATTCTTGATTTTATTTCCATTATTCTGGAGGTGGGTCTAAAAGGATCTTGCTTTGATGGATGTCATAGAGTGTTCTGCCTAGGTTTTCCTCTAGGAGTTTGATAGTGTCTGGCCTTACACTTAGCTCTTTAATCCATTTTGAGTTTATTTTTGTGCATGGTGTTAGGAAGTGTTCTACTTTCATTCTTTTACATGTTGCAGTCCAATTTTCCCAGCACCACTTATTGAAGAGGCTGTCTTTTTTCCATTGTATATTCTTGCCTCCTTTGTCAAAGATAAGATGCCTGTATGTGCTTGGGTTTACCTCTGGGTTCTCTATTCTGTTGCATTGATCTTCCTTTCTATTTTTGTGCCAGTACCATACTGTCTTGATCACTGTGGCCTTGTAGTATAGTTGAAGTCAGGAAGCCTAATCCCACCAACTCCATCTTTCTTTCTCAAGATTGCTTTGGCTATTCGGGGCCTTTTGCGTTTCCATACAAATCGTAAGATTTCTTGTTCTAGTTCTGTGATAAATGCCATTGGTCATTTGATAGGGATTGCGCTGAATCTGTAAATTGCTTTGGGTAGTACAGTCATTTTCACAATGTTGATTCTTCCAATCCAAGAACACAGTATGCCTCTCTATCTGTTTGTATCATCTTTGATTTCTTTCACCAGTGTCTTATAGTTTTCTGCATACAGGTCTTTTGCCTCCTTAGGCAGGTTTATTTCTAGGTATTTTATTCTTTTTGTTGCAATGGTGAATGGGAGAGTTTCCTTAATTTCTCTTTCTGCTCTTTCGTTGTCAGTGTATAGGAATGCAAGAGATTTCTGCACATTAATTTTGTATCCTGCTACTTTCCTAAATTCATCAATTAGTGCTAGCAGTTTTTTGGTAGAGTCTTTAGGGTTTTCTCTGTATAATATAATGTCATCTGCAAAGAGCGACAATTTTACTTCTTCTTTTCCACTTTGGATTCCTTTTGTTTCATTTTCTACTCTGATTGCTGTGGCTAACACTTCCAAAACTATGTTGAATAATAGTGGTGAGAGTGGACACCCTTGTCTTGTTCCTGTTCTTAGAGGGAATTCTTTCAATTTTTCACCATTTACAACGATGTTGTCCTTTGGTGTCTCATATATGACTTTTATTACGTTGAGGAAATTTCCTTCTATGCCCATTTTCTGGAGAGTATTTTTTATCATAAATAGATGTTGAATTTTGTCAAAAGCTTTTCCTGTATCTACTGAGATGATCATATGGTTTTTATCCTTCAATTTGTTGATATGATGTATCACATTGATTGATTTGCATATATTGAAGAATCCTTTCATCCCAGGGATAAACCCCACTTGATCATGGTGTATGATCTTTTTAATGTGCTATTGGATGCTGTTAGCTAGTAGTTTGTTGAGCATTTTTGTATCTATATTCATCAATGATACTGGTCTGTAATGTTTTTTTTTTTTTTTTTTGTGACATCTTTGCCTGGTTTGGTATCAGGGTGGTGGTGGCATCGTAGCATGAGTTTGGGAGTGTTCCTCCTTTTGCTATATTTTGGAAGAGTTTTAGAAGGATAGGTGATAGCTCTTCTCTAAATGTTTGATAGAATTCACCTGTGAATCCATCTGTATCTGGGCTTTTGTTTGTTGGGAGATTTTTAATCACAGTCTCAATTTCCATATTTGTGATTGGTCTGTTCATAGTTTCTATTTCTTCCTGGTTTAGTCTTGGAAGATTGTATTTTTCTAAGAATTTATCCATTTCTTCCAGGTTATCCAATTTATTGGCATATAGTTGCTTGTAGTAGGCTCTTGTGATCTTTTGTATTTCTGTGGTGTCAGTTGTTACTTCTCCTTTTTCATTTCTAATTCTGTTGATTTGTGTCTTCTCCCTTTTTTTCCTGATGAGTCTGGCTAATGGTTTATCAATTTCATTTATCTTCTCAAGGAACCAGCTTTTAGTTTCATTCATCTTTGCTCTTGTTTCCTTCATTTCTTTTTCATTAATTTCTGATCTGATCTTTATGATTTCTTTCCTTCTGCTCACTTTGGGGTTTTTTTGTTCTTCTTTTTCTAATTGTTTTAGGTGTAAGGTTAGGTTGTTTATTCAATGTTTTTCTTGTCTCTTGAGGTAGGACTGTTGATATAAACTTCCCTCTTAGAACTGTTTTTGCTGGATCCCGTAGAATTTGGGTTGTGTTTTCATTGTCATTTGTTTCTAGATATTTTTTGATTTCCTCTTTGATTTCTTTAGTGATTTCTTGGTTGTTTAATAGCATATTGTTTAGTCTCCATGTTTTTGTATTTTTTATAGTTTTCTTCCTGTAATTGCTATCTAGTCTCATGGTGTTGTGGTCAGAGAAGATGCTTGATATGATTTCAATTTTCTTGAATTTACCAAGGCTTGATTTGTGATGCAAAATGTGATCTATTCGGGAAAATGTTCTGTGTGCACTTGAGAAGAAAGTGTATTCCGTAGTTTTTGGATGGAATGTCCTATAAATATCAGTTAAGTCAAGATAGTCTAATGTGTCATTTAAAGCTTTTGTGTCCTTATTTATTTTTTGTTTGGATGATCTGTCCATTGATGTAATTGGGGTGTTCAAGTCTCCTACTATTATTGTGTTACTGTCGATGTCCCCTTTGATGGCTGTTAGCATTTACCGTATGTATTGAGGTGCACCTGTGCTGCCTGCATAGATATTTACCATTGTTATACGTTTTTCATGGATGGATCCCTTGATCACTATGTAGTGTCCTTCCTTGTCTCTTGTAATATTCTTTGCTTTAAATTCTAATGTGTCTGATATGAGTATTGCTGCTTCAGCTTTCTTTTGACTTCCATTTGCATGGAATATCTTTTTCCATCCCTTTACTTTCAGTGTATGTGTATCCCTTGGCCTGAAGTGGGTTTCTTGTAGGCAGCATATAGAAGGGTCTTGTTTTTGTATCCATTTAGCCAGTCTGTGTCTTTTGGTTGGGGCATTTAATCCATTTACATTTAAGGTGATTATTGACATATGTGTTCCTATTATTGACATATGTGTTCCTATTACCATTTTCTTAATTGTCTTGGGTTTGTTTTTGTAGGGCTTTTCCTTCTCTTGTATTTCCTACTTAGAAAAATTCCTTTAGCACTTGTTGTAAGGCTTGTTTTGTGGTGCTGAATTCTCTTAACTTTTGCTTGTCTGTAAACTTTTCATTCCTCCATTGAATCTGAATGAGATTCTTGCTGGGTAGAGTATTCTTGGCTGTAGGTTTCTCTCTTTCAGGACTTTCAGTATATGCTGCTATTCCCTTCTGGCCTGCAGAGTTTCTGCAGAGAGGTCAGCTGTTATTCTTATGGGTTTTCCCTTATATGTTATTTGTTGCTTTTCTCTTTCTGCTTTTAATATTTTTTCTTTGTGTTTAATTGTCATTAGTTTGATTAATATGTGCCTTGGTGTATTTCTCTTTGGGTTTATTCAGTATGGGACTCTCTGTGCCTCTTGGACTTGGTTAATTATTTCCTTTTCCATGTTAGGGAAGTTTTCCCCTATAACCTCTTCAAATATTTTCTCAGACTCTTTCTTTCTTTCTTCTGCTTCTGCGATGCCTATGATTAGAATGTTGCTGCACTTAATATTGTCACCAAGGTCTCTGAGACTGTCTTCCATTCTTTTTATTCTTTTTTCTCTTTCCTGCTCTGTGGCAGTTATTTCCCCCATTCTGTCTTCCAACTCACTTATTCATTCTTCTGTCTCAGTTATTCTACTGTTTATAACATCTATAGTATTTTTAATTTTGGTTATTTTGTTGCCCATTACTGTTTGTTTGTTCTTTAGTTCTTCTGAGTCCTTATTAACTGTTTCTTGTATTTTCTGTATTTTGTTGTCAAGATTTTGGGTCATCTTTACTGTCATTACTCTGAATTCTTTTTCAGGAAATTTTCTTATTTCCTCTTCATTTATTTGGTTTTATGGGCTTTTTTCCTGCTCCTTTGCCTGCATGGTGTTTCTTTGTTTTCTCATTTTGTCTAATTTACAGGATTTGCTGTCTCCTTTCCCTATGCTGCCTAGTAGTAATTCCTCTTGTTTCTGCCCTCTGCCCTCTGTGGTGGGGTTTGTCCAATGTCTTGATTAGGTTCCCTGGTGGGGGGTCTGGTGTCTGCTTTCTGGTGTGTGGCTCTGTGTCTTTTCTCACTGATGAGCGGGGTCATGTCAGGAGGTGTGTTTTAGTGTATCTGTGAGGTTAATATGGATTTAGGTAGTCTGTGTGCTGATGGGAGGGTTTGTGTTCCTGTCTTGTTTGTAGTTTGGTGTGATGTGTCCAGCATTGGCAGTTGTAGACAGTTAGATGAAGCCTAGTCTTAGACTCTGATATGAGGCTTGGTGCAAGTTCTCTGCATTTAATCTTCCCTGTGTCTGCAGACTCCCTAGTAGTCTAGCATCCTGGATTCAGTTTTCCCTCCCCAGAGCCTCCTATTTGAGTTCTGATGAAGTAGTCCAAACATCAGTGGTTGCTTGTCCCAGCAATAAAGGGGTTTAAAGAAGACTGTCCAAGCCCCAGACTAATGGCTGGGTGTTGGGTCAAACAAATACTAAGTCAAGGAAACATATACATGTATAATACACACAAATACAGAATCCAATAGAACATAAGGCACTAGAAAGACCTGACAGAAGAACCCCAGTATGCTATAAGACAATCAAAGAGAAAAGCAACAGAAATTCAAAACCAAAACCAGACCAAACAAAAACAAACAAACAAATAAAAAAAACAGCACACACCACACAAACACAAATCCAGGGAGATTTTGAAAGCTAGCATCAAATATAATAAAGAGCAGGAATACCACCAGACAGACTGAAGATTCTCAGAATGAAATCAGACAATTATACTTAGAACTAAGATAAAGACAAACCCTTATAATAAAAACCAAAGCAGTGTGTCATCTGGAGAATAAAGCAAGGAAACAGAGCATACCAATAATATTGCTTATAAGTATATTAAGATAAAATAAACTAAAAAAGGATAGAAGACAGTGCAACAGAAGAGTGTAGTGTGACTGGAAATATGAAAAGAAAAAGAAAGAAATAGAAATGTATAAAAGATAGAGATGAAAAGAAGGTAGGAGAGATACAGTCAGCACTACAAAAAACTTAGCTAGAAATAGAAATATATAAAAAGGCTAAAAATAAAAATAGAATAAAAAATAGAATAAAAAACATGTTATAAAACTTGTAGATCCCTTAGGACTAAGATTGTAATTAGTAAAAACAAACAAACAAACAAACAAAAACTAGAACTAACCCCCAAATGGACCAGATCAATAGAATTAATAATATTATTTCTGTTTCCTTGGGGTCTCAGCTGTAAGTGTCCTTCTATCTGCCTTGGGCTTTTTGTAGTATTCTGGACCAGCAGAGCTTCCTTTATTGTTTGTCTGTAAGTGTTGGTGTGTTGCGAGAGAGAGGTTACAATAGTGGCTCCTTCCCCGGGAATGAGTGAGCAGTGGCACCCTGCATGGGTCACGGCGGCTTGGGCAGCTTAGGCCAAGAGAGCGACTCCAACCGCAGCTCCTCCCCGCTGCTATGACTCTGCCAGTGCACCCTGCCTGGGTCATGGTGGCTCAGTTGGCTGTGGCAGTGCCTGTTGCAGAGGGATACTGGTGACTCATGTGTAAACAGAATGTCTCCAGAGCTGGGCCACTCTGGGGGCTTTTGGCTCTCGGCTGCAGGCACTCTAGGCCAGCCCCATCCCAGGGCCTTTGTTATCCCTGAGTGCATTAGCTAGGCCCACAGGGGTCCTTCCTTTGTCCCATCGCTGGTGCCGAGAGAGAGAGAGACAGAGAGAGAGAGAGAGAGAGGCTACACCAGCGGCTCTTGCCCCCTGCTTGTGACTCAGCAGTATCGAGCCTCCACTATGGCCTGTGCAGCTTTCTGCAGTAGGCACTCTCCACAGCAGATTTCTTCCTTCCTGTACTCTCAGTCCATCTCCCCACTGCCAACAATGTTTCTCACCCTGGACCAGTTCTCCGGTTCCCACATTCCAGCTCCCAGACCCCCTGTTCAGCTGTGAATCGATGTCTCAGTCTGGACATGCTAAGCCATGGTGTGGACCCTCTGCATGTTTCTCACTCTTTCCCACCTGCCACAGCTCGACTGCTTCACCCTCTTTGAACAGTCCCAAATGCCTCCCTTCTGACCCAGGGAAATTCCCCTTTGGAGAAGGGGTTTCCCCATCATATAAGGGATGTTTCCCTGAATTTGGCAATCTTCCCTCTGTTTCAGATCCCCCCACCCTAGGGTTTGGGACCCGTACCTTTCCTTTCTTCTCCATCTCTTTCTCCTTTTTTTTTTTTCCCTCTGTCCTACCCAGTTATGTCAGGATCTTTGCAGTCCTTTCTGATTTCTGAGGTCATTTGCTGGTGTTCAGCTGGTTCTCTGTGAGAATTATTGCATCTTTTGGTATATTTCTGATGCATCTGTGGAGAGGGATTCATTCCACGTCCTTCTACTTCACCGCCATCTTTCTTCCCTGTTTTCTTTTAATACTTTAAATATTTCACTCCACTCTCTTCTTTCTTCAAGTTTTATGACAGGAAGTCTACTGTAATTCTAATTTCTGTTTGTCTATAGGCATGTTCCCCACCACCCCTGCCCCTGGCTTCCTTCAATATTTTCTTTATTGCAACTGGAATATAATAAGCATAGTTATAAATTCTGTGTTATTTATCCTGCTTGATCTCTGAGCTTTCTGAACCTGCGGTTTGGTATCTGTAATTAATTTTGGAAAATTCTCAGCCATTACAACTTAAAATATTTTTTCTGATCTGTTGTCTCTTTGTAATATTCCTATTCCACATATACTTTTGTAATTATCCTAGTTCTTGGATATATTATTCCATTTTTCTCATTCTTTTTTTCTCTTTGCTATTCAGTTTGGGAAATTTCTATTGACATATACTCAGAGTCATTGATTCTTTCTTTGTACATTTTCAGTCTACTAGAGCCCATCAAAAGCATTCTTCATTTCTACTACAGTGTTTTTGATTTCTAGCATGTCCTTTTGATTCTTCCTTAAAATTTCCATCTTTCTGTTTACATTATGCATCTGTTCTTCTACAATGTCCACTTTATTTTTTACTAGAGCTAATTAAGATATTAATTATAGTTATTTCAAATGCCTTGTCTGACAATTCCAAAATCTCTGCTATATCTGAGTCTAGTTCTGATTCTTGCCTTGTCTCCTCAGACCCTGTGTTTTGTTTCTCAGCATACCATGTAAGTTTTTGTTAAAAGTCAAACACAATGTACTGGGGAAAAGGAACTGAAGTAAATAGGTCTTTAGTGTTAGTGTTTATGTTTATCTGACTAAGACTAAGGTTATTTTTACTGTTTGCTGTAGCTGTGATGTCAGAGGCTAAAATTTCCTTTAGTGTCCTTGTTTTTATCTTCCCTATTGTCCTGCATTTCCCTAGAGAATCCTTCTTAAATAGTCTTGCCATTCTTTCAGCTGTAATCCCCTGTTATACAGGAGACCTACTGGTGTGGTGGTAAGTTATAGGGGAGGAGAAATATTCTGTAGTCCTATGATTAAGTGTCAGTTACTTTAGTTAAGCCTGTGTCCCTGGGCTGTTACTTTCACAAGTGCTTCTCAGCTTACACCTCTCTTTTTAGGTGAGACAAGAGGTCTAGAGGAAGCTGGAGCTGGGCAATTCCCTTCCTACAGGTCAGTTAGGCTCTAGTAAAACCCTCATTGGTTAAGGTCTGGTAAAGTAGTTTCCTTTGAGGACAGGCAATTGTTAAGGAGAACAAAGCACTCTGAGCTTATTTTAAAATTGTTACTTTCCCCCTCCTCCTGCCAGAAGCATGAAAAGTTTTTTCTCTGATTTTCACAGTGAGAACTCAGTGGAGTTCTTTGAGGTAAATCTCTAGAAAGTATGGGTGCCTCCATGAGTTTTTCTCTCTCATTCTAGTCAATATTTCATCACCAGAAACTATTCAATTGCCCTTTAAGTGTTCCTAGCAGGTTCCAGCAGAAGCTTCTGCCTCTGGTAAGCTGTGATTATCTGTCTCTCCAGTTTCAGGGTGGCAGTTTGACCTGTGATCTCAATTCTCTAATGGATCTAAAAAGAGTTGTTGATTTTAATTTTGTTCAGCTATCTTTGATGATCCCAAACTTTTTGCATGTTAGACTGGAAACTGATATATTGAAACCCAGTTTTTAGATGTTGTAGAGTAGACATATTTGTTAGGAAAAAGAGTTGTACTTTATAATCTCTAAAGACTCTTCCAGGTCTATTTTTTCTCTAATTATGACAAATATTGCCCCATCAATTCCACGGGTGCAGATCCATTTATTATTTTTGACACTACAGTTTTGAAGCAGTATACAAATGGGGTATAGGAAAGCCTAGATATAAACCATAGAGTGATGCCTTGGTCTGAGCTCACCACCTGTGCTGTGCTCTAGAAAACCTGCTTTGTGTTTCTGGATCTCAGCTGCTACACCTCTGAAATAAGGCAGTTGACTAAAATTGCAATAACACTAAGATTCTGCTATTCTAGAGGATGACTCCTTAAAGGATTCATAGCCAAAATGTGCCTAATTTATTGCTAACAATCTTAATTCTTACACATGAACTACTTTATTGGAATTAAGCAAATAGCTATTTAAATGTCAGCAGCTGATCTGGGTACTCTATCTGGCAGCCTTCCATCTTCTAAATGGGAAGGAGAGGTCTTGCTGGTGCTCTCATTTATTTTAAATATAAGAAATATAGTTCCTGATGGTTAAAAGATATCCTGAAAACTAGACAAATTGACCTCAGTTGAGCAAGATAGATTTTGAATAGCTGATTAACTGAAAGGGGAACAAAAGCTACAGCTATTAAATACTGATATGTAGCACTTAATACACAAATGGTTGAATTTATCAGTAAATTCAGTCAGAAGATGGCATGTTCAGTCAGCTGGCTGTTTATGTTACCATGCTCCAGAAAGGTAGGGGTTTTTCTTTCTTCACAGATTTGAATATATTTTTGTATTAATTGGTTAAACAGTCATTATTTTGTTACTATGTAGGCACAGAATGATTCTAGTACTTGCCTGTATGCAATAAATTGACATTTGTCCTGTACTTTCATGTTCTAATCAATTCAAAGATCATTTATTCAATACTTATGGCATGTCAGTTACTATTTTAAAGCCTGGAAATAAAGAAATAAAAAGATATAGGCCATTCTTTAAAGAGCTCATAGTATTTTGCAGGACAGTAACAGCCTGATGAGAGCAAATCTTTGAAAGTTATATAGCTTGATAAATTGATTTGAGAGTCATCAATCTATAGAAGGTAAATGAAAACAAGAATGTGTATGAGCTCTACTAGAGAATGAAAGTTTGAAATCCCCAATAGTTAGAGTTTCAGAGAGAGGAAAATAATCCTGAAAAGAAGTATTCAGGGAAGTAATTATAAAACTAAAATTTTGTCTTTGTTTGGATTCTGTAGAAAACCCCAAGACAAGGTTTGAGTGCAAGGAATTTAGTTGTTAAATGATCCTAGGATGTAGCAATAGATTAGTGAAGAGGAGAGACAGAGAAGAGAATAAAGCCAATAAATGTTGTTTTAATTGCGAGCAACTGAGGCTTAATTTCACTGCAGAACTCTGAGACCGAGCATAGACATGTGTGGCAGAATTGTCCTGCATGAGGGGTGAATGAGCACAAGTATTTGTACACCAGTTGCTGTTAGTCATTGGATAGGGGTGGTGTTTGCAGGTTAATTCCCTGGCATTGCTAGCCTATAACATGTGCAGTAAGAGTGGATTCTCATGGTCAGGCAAAAGAGCATCATGTGCTTGTGGTTGCAAGTCTGGGCTGTCGTGCATGGAAATGTTAAGTGCTTAAGAGCTGGGGGTGGAAAATTAATGGCACCTGCTACAGTTTAGTGCCATGAGAAGCAAGGGAAGAGTTTCTGGGAGGAAGATGTATTAAACCACCTCACAAAAGACTGACAAACCAAGTAAGTAAAAGAAGAACTGAGAATGAGCCATAAGCCAAGGGGAAGGTGCTCACAGAAATGGAAAAAGTAGAGATAAATAAAAGTAGGTAGAGAATGAATAATTGATAAAGTAAGATGCAGGAGGAGATGGAATGGGGTGTGTGAATATTTATAACTAAAACTCAAAATGTACACAAAGATAAATTAAATAAAATTATCATTAAAAATAAAAATACCTTTTCATGACTAATTCATAAGTCAACTTATCCCAAAGATTCTCCTTGAACTACCAAGTCTGACTTAAATGCCCCTTCTTTTCTTTCCAATGCACCCTTCGCTTATTTTTATGATGGAATTTACACACAGACTCCAAATAATTTATTTGCTGCTTATGCAGGGTTAGTATCAGACACAGAGAGAAGTTAGAGCTTCCTTTGGTTCATCTGAGCTATAAAGCATTGAATTACTTTGTGCCCAGCTATCTTAGGAAACATGAAGAGAAACTAAACCAGCATCCGGGGAATATAAACCCGATTACACAGTGTCCATCCCAAACTGAGGTTAGTCACGTCCTTGATGTTTTCTCCTGACATACTGATGAGCTGTTGCATTGCAGCCCATCATCAGAATACAGAATGACTTCTTTTGAACAATTACATTTTTCCTAAACAGGCTCTAGATGGAGATATTCATCTATTGTTTATTTCCTCAACATTTGAGGTGAACAATATACTCAACAACTAAAAAAAGTAAATTAGAATTATTCCTCATTTTTAAGTCTCTCAACGACTCATAGAAATGATTTAGAACATTATTTCAGGCAGATAAGATAGGAAAAATATTTTTGCATTGTTAATCCGGATAATTTATAAAAGTGGGATACTGCTGCATGTTCTCTTTCTGTAGATGTACATTTTCTAAAGAAAATACAAACCAATTACCTTTTTATGTAAAAGAGATTTAATCAGAATTATGGAGTTAAAACGTCATTTTAGTTTTTAAAATCTGCATTTTGTAAACGACAATGAGGAATAACAAATTCAATTCACAATAGAAAAAAAAGGCAAAATTTGCGAATGTTCTTGCACAGATCTTAACATTTAGGTAAGGTATTATTATTCTTAAATAATATGCATGATTTTCCCAGTAAATGGGCTATTTTGCATCCTGAGTATAAACCTTTAGGGCAGGAGGGGGAAAGAAAAGGAAAAGTAATATGGGACCTAGAGGCGTCACGCGATGGAAGAAAACAGAAGCAACTCTTGACACACCCGGCAAGCATGAGCCTCTCTGAGGTTCTGTTTTCTCCGCTGTTAAACGGGGAAAATTTTTCCTGCTGTATTTATCTTTTAGATTAAGGTAAGCAAAAAATTACTGGGGAGGCAAGGAGGGGAGTGGCGCCACGCAGGATGTGCTCTGGCAGCTTCTCCTGCTCGTTGCCTCCTGCACCTGCTCGTCTCCTGCTGGTACTCGGTGGTGGGGGAACACACCCGGGTTGCATAAACCATGATAGGCATCTTGAGGCCACTGTGGAAGGATTTACACAAGGCTAACATCATTCAGCTGTACCAGCCCCGACTCCAAAGTTCCTGAACCCTTTGCGTCTCCTTGCAAAGCCATGGCTCTCATCCTTTCAGTGAGGGAAACATTTTCCTCATCTTTTCAACCTATGAGAAGAGCTCCAACTCCCCTCCCCATCAGCGGATATAGAAGGTGGGTTCACAGCTCTTCCCACGTGAGACACCTGAGAACTTGTGTTGACTCTTCCAAGAGAACTCCCCTCTGGGTCTTAGATAGATATCTCCACCTTAGCCAGGGAAGAATGGATGGCTTTTCTAGAAATTTGTAATAAAATGAAAGATAACATTCCCGAGGAGGTAAGAACATGCACCCTCGGCTAGTCAAAGGCAGGCATATTTCAGAATTGAGCATCTTGATGCCAGGATTTGGTACTGTGCTACTTTAGGGATGTCAGTTGAGCATTGAGGACCTATCACTTAACCAAGATTAAGCACCAATACAGGCAAATGCACAATGCTTAGCCCAAATCCCCCCACTATATCAAGATTTCATAGAATACTCCAAAGTAGTTCTTCAGCAACTGAAGGATAAATCTTAAGAATATTTCTGTGAGATGTTAATTCACTGAGAACATCATCAACTTGCTTCTGCCCCATGGGGGGTGGGGGTGGAGGGACATTCTTACCTGGTAAAGTGCAAACACAATAAGAAGCGGAAAAGACAATGTAATTTGAGATTAAATAATTCCATAAATAGGGGAAAGGGATAGATTCTGATAAAAATCTATCTTCCAAAACTCCAGAACTAAAGGCCAGATGTTGATCTTTGGTGAACTGTCCAAGGCAAATACTCCTTTGAAAGTCTTGTCAGCTAACCACCTGGCATAGCACTTGAAACTGTCTAAAGCTATGAGTCACCAAGACATTAAATCACAGGGCTTCGCTAAATAGTCTGTATGGTTATAATATGTTGGATGAGACTTCTTTAAATCAGTCTAGGAAGCAACCAAGTCCCAATAAAAGGGACTTAACACCAGGGATGAATGAACTCAAGAATTAGAATCAGGAGACTAATGTAAATTAAGCAGCTGCTATAATACATTTACAGAGAAACCCCATAAATAAAAAAGATTGTGACAGTGTTGTAAAAGTTGTTATATACAAGGGAGGCATTACAACAGCCTTTGAATGTAAACAGAGTATCCAGGACAGAGCCAGCCTAGCAGTAGAAGCTCAATTCCTAGAAATAAGAAAGGTGTGAATCTAACCCCTTGATCTGTTTTCCTGATCTTGAAAAGCCAGCTGACTTTTCTGTCCCTTTGTTACATAATCTGCAAAAGTGGACGGTGGGTGAAGCACCAAAGGTGAAGCTATCTGAGAGTACAAAGCTCTAAAATAATTAGCCTCAGGAGATTGTTTTGTTCAAAGAAGTTTCAGTTTCCTGAAACTCTAGCTGGTGAGATTGTTCTTATCCTTTTCAAGTTGGCATTTGAATTTCTGAGATAGAAAAAGCTCTCTTGTTTTTACCTGAGGAAGGCTGGGGGTGAGATAGGATTTTCTTTCTGCCTCACCTAGATTGATGCTAAGTCAGTACAAGGAGCAGCAGGGTTCAATTGCTTCTTTAGAGCAGAATGGGCATCCCCACAGGCTAAACCTACGTGTGTTGTTCAAATACAGTGATTTTTATTTCCCGCACACTATTTTACTGAGAGTTGACACACAGAATGCTAATTATAAAACTATTGATCTCAGACAGACGAACACACACACCTGTAAATCTATCACATTACTGACCAGCACACTTACTATCTACTTTTTCTTATCACTGTGAATGGTAAGTTGTACATCACCCCATCAGCTGGACCCCGTCACACATTCATGGCCCGTTGGCTCCATTTGTTGTCCAAAGATCTCTGGGGCATAAACTGAGTTTTCTTTCTTCATTTTCAGTGTTATTCACTAATTTCTATGTTTACTGTTTTGTGGTCTTGTTTTGTGTTCTAATGAACATTTTGACTCATAGGATATGCAAGTGGTCACACTGGAAGTTTTGCAAAATGACATTAAAAATAGTTATATAAACAGTATATTCAGTTATATGTATATATTTAGGTATACACTTATAACGGCTGTTCAAGGCAAGTGAGCATAATCAAGGAATGTTTTCGGAAGCAGATGGTCAAAATCAGCCTTCAAACAGAGGTTGAAGAAAGTCGTTTGGATAGAAAGCACCTAATCAGAGGGAGTGACTAATGATGAAATAAATAGAAACTAGAAGAGACAATGGCCAGAGACATGATATGATTCCAAGTGTATGCTTCCCAAAATGTATTTCCATGTGCCCTGTGCTTTGATCTTGTAATGCAGATTCACTTAGCAATTGCATTTCCAGGAGAACATTCCAGTCCCACTGCTGTATTACAATAAACATGAGTTCTGACTCCAATTTCAATATGAGGATGGGGGGTGGTTTCCCCACTACCAAGGACACTAGCCAGGTATCCTGCAATTCAGTTCAATTTCACACTATCTACTTGGACATAACATCAGATTTCACGGGTTAAGGATTCAGTCCCATTAGACTGCCCTCCAGACACCATTCACAAACTTAAGTTGTTGTCTGAGCTTCTGACCAATTGGCTACAGACTGCAGGTTCCTACAACCTCCACCTTGGGTTCCATTAATTTGTTAAAGCAGCTCACAGAATTCAGGAAGCCTGCTTATGCACTAGATCCCTGGTTTATTACAAAGGATTTTTAAAAATAAATTTATTTATTTATTTTTGGCTGTATTGAGTCTTCGTTGCTGTGCATGGGCTGTCTCTAGTTGTGACGAGTGGGGGCTGCTCTTGGTTGTGGTGCATGGGCTTCTCATTGCAGTGGCTTCTCTTGTTGTAGAGCACGGGGGCTCAGTAGTTGTGGCTCATGGGCTCTAAAGTAGTTGTGGCACATGGGCTTAGTTGCTCCATGGCATGTGGGATCTTCCTGGACCAGGGCTTGAACCCATGTCCCCTGCATTGGCAGGTGGATTTGTAACTACTGAGCCACCAGGGAAGTCCCACAAAGGATATTAAAGGATCCAAATCAATAGCCAGATGAAGACCCGAACAAAGGAACTTTATTCCTCATGGAGTTTGGGGCCAAGCACGGGGGACATGTGGAAGCATTCTGGTTCACCAACTGGAAACTCTTTGAATCCACTCCTTTGATTTTTATTTAGGCTTCATTACATAGGCATACTTGATTAAATCATTGCCCATTGGTGATTGGTTCAACCTCCAGCCCTTTTCCCCTCCCCAGAAATCAGGGGGTGGGACTGACATTTGCATACCTCCATTCATGGTTGGTTCCACTGGCAATGAGCTGCCATCCTTAGGTGCTTTCAAAAGTCACCTCATTAATATAAACACAGTTGTGTTGGAAAGGGGCTTGTTATGAATAATAAGACACCCATTTCACTTGTATGGTTCTGAAGCAATTTCAGGAACTTAGGACTGCAGACCAAATATTATAATAAACGATGCTCTCATTGCTCTTTTAATTCTGAAAATTCCAAGAGTTTTGGAAGCTATGATCCAGGAACTCTGGATAAAGACTAAATATTTATTTCTTATTATAAATAATGATATCACAGTAGAGTTCCTTGAAGAATTTTAAGGTAAAGAACATGGATCTGGAATCAGATAGACCTGGACTTGATTATGGCACCAAAAAGGAATAACCGTGTGACCTTGGATAAATTGTTTAGTCTCTCTGAGTGGATTCTGTGGAAAAGCATTCCTTCAGGACAGCAGCACCAATTCCCCAAGTTGATGAGAATGTTGGCAGCTGGTCTCTCTCTGAGAATTGCTCTCAATTGAAGGGGGCTGCCTCACCCAAGGTTACTGTCTGCAATGATTGTTTGATACACAAGCACAGAGCCTTTCCCCCTTGCTTTGACTTGGGAAAATCTGAAAGATTATCCCGGTTCCAGAGCTTCCCATGGAATCATCTGAGGTCTGTTGAGGCTAATCACTCTTCACCTTCTTGCTAACTGGGCACAGTGTCAATCTGAACCAGCTGTTTACTATCCAAAGAAGGCAGGCGCTCTGCCATAGCACATTATTTACATGCAGAGATATGATTGTAATGTATCTCATCTATTTTTTTTTTTTAGTTTGCTCTTTAAAATTGGAGTATAGTTGATGTACACTCTTGTATAAGTTACAGGTGCACTATATAGTGATTCACAATTTTAAAAGTTATACTCCATTTATAGTTATTGTAAAATACTGGCTATGTTCCCCATGTTGTACAATATATCCTTGTAGCTTATTTTATACCTAATATCTTATACCTCTTAATTCCCTGCCCACTCGCTTCTCTTCACTGGTAACCACCAGTTTGTTCTCTATATCTGTGTCTGTTTCTTTTTTGTTATATTCATTGGTTTGTTGTATTTTTTTAAGCTCTTTATTGGAATATAATTGCTTTACACACTTGTACCAGCTTATGAGGTACACAAAAGTGAATCAGCTGTATTTATACACATATCCCCATATCCCCTCCCTCCCTCGACTTCCCCTTCACCCTCCCTGTCCCAGCCCTCCAAGGCATCTCTTAGTTTGTTGTATTTTTTACCTCTGTTTTTTTCGGTGAATTTACGAATCCAGATTTTTATGTGAAATCTCCTCATTTTTAAATGTTGGATCAAATTTGTAAATCACTATTTGGTTCACACAAAAGTCTATGGGCTATATTCTGCTCATGGGCCACTCATTTGCAATTAATAAACAAGTGACCTTTAAATCTTTCTCAGCCCTGGTATGCTGTGATACAATAATTTGAGGAAATAGCATTGCATCCATTGGGCAGATGTTCATACAGTGGTTCAGAATAGTAGTATAAAAGAACTGATTTTATTATATCATAACCCTGCTCTGAATGCAATGGAAACAAAACAAAACAAAGGTCCCACACAATGATTTCTTATTTTCCAACCTTAAATACTTCAATTCTTCTTTTTGCTACTCAGAGTTCTCTCCAATACAGAGCTGCCTGGCCTTAAAAGCTTGTACTATCCATTCCAGGCAACCTTCCTTGATACCTGCAGTCATCACTAGACTGCTTTTATTGTGAATACTTGAAGCATTTATATCTCAGAACACACAAGTTGCCTTGAAATACATTATCATGGATTTAACAGTGAAGTACTATTCTGAGTACTTTAGCGCTCTTTCAAACCAGAATGAGGGCTGGGCCATTTCTTGACTCATGCCACTTTATATTCCTCAGACTGCTCAGCACTATTCTTCAGCATTCTTCAACAAATTTTCCTGTCTCACTCAGACTGTTAGCGCCTAAGACTGGGTCACTCTAATACTCCTCTAGTACAGATGTAATGGGTAATACCATTTAGTATGAATAGGTGGGTTCAAAACTTGCAAACAACCCCTGTCTGGTAGAAGTAGAGGGAGGGGGAGAGAGAAAGAGAGTAAGCAAGAGGGTTTAAAAATACACAAAAGAGACGCTAGAGGGACAGGACAGGGCTGGGAGCTGGGAGGTCTATGGGTCAAGCAGCTTTTTTTAAAAAAAGGATTTTATTGAAGTATGGTTGATTTACAACTTGTGTTAATTTCTACTGTACAGCACAGTGATTCAGTTATACATATATAAACATTCTTTCTCATATTCTATTATAATTTATCACAGGATAGTAAATATAGTTCCCTATACTACACAGTAAGACCTTACTGTCTATTTATTCTGTATATAATAGTTTGCATCTACTAATCCCAAACTCCCAATCTATTCTTTCCCCACACCCTCTCCCTTTGGCAGTCACAAGTCCGTTCTCTATATAGGGTCAAGCAGCTTTTTTTAAAAAAATTACTCTTAGCTTTTTGTTTTATTTCAGACAGCTGGACATGGCCACTATATTCCAACACATCTTCTTAACCTAATGAAAGCTTCTTAAGCTTATTCACTAATCAAAAGAAAGACAACTTATATATATGTAAAAATGCAAGGGAAAAAGGTCATGCTTATATAACAGGGAATTTGAATCCTCAAATAAATTGTCTTAAAAATTATACTTGCTTTTCAAAACACTTTTGTACTAGTACAAATGAAAAGAAAAAATTCACATTGAAAAGAAAAATCTGTAGACTTGTATAATAACTTAAGGCCACCATTTTTTATACATGAAATAAATGCTTCAAATATATTACACACATTTAAATATTCAAAAATATGTATATTAGAGCCATGTGACTAGTTTGGCCAATGGACTGTGAGCAGAAGTGGTAGGTGTATCTTCTGAGCCAGGCAATTAAGAGCCTATATATTTCCTCCATGGTGTTTGCTTGTTCAACTAAAATATCATTCATGAAACTGACAGTAAACTGGACTGTGAATCATAACCTACAAATAGTGAAGGCATGTCACTGAGGCTGGACGTGCACATGCACACATGACATACACGTGAAATGGCTAACACTGGTCTGGGTACCACTTCCATAATATTTTGCCCTATAAAAATCCTTTAGACTATCTTGCATAGAAACAGCAAAAAAAATTCTTTGATTATTGTAAATGTTTTGCCAGGCATTTAAAAATATGTGAAATTTATAATTCTTTTAGGACTTGAAGATTACTGAACCTGTGATAAAATTCAGCACTACTTACAAAACACCTAGAAATGGAGAGCGCTCTCAGCACACTTATGTGGAGAGGATATGATGTATGTGTATTACCAAACTCTAGCTTCTTTAGGTCAATTCCTGTTGTTTTATTCTCAGCTTTACATGGTCTTGATCTTTAAGAGATGGAGATTTAATCAAATAATGTTACATTGACTTTTAACCAAATTTAAGAAGAAGCACAGTAGAAGGGAATAGTCCTTTATCTACTTGGGTGCTTTTAAAGCCAATTCAATTTTTATTGTGATATGATATTTTAATGAATACTATGCTAAAAATAAAATTGACCACATTATGGTTTTGTCCACAACATTTAAGTATCTTATTGCTAAAATGTTCCAAAATGAATCCAGTAAATATTTTCCATTTCCAATTGCCTGAGAGAAGAATCCAAATATTTTTATCAATTAAAACTAAGCTAGATTGAGAACAGCTGCCCTAAAACTCTGAAGAGCAAAGCCAGTCATCCAAGAATCTAAAACACTAGCACTTTCCATTCAGGATGGAAAAATGAGCATCCAACATAAAGAGATCTGCATGATTAAGCAAGTAACCAGTCAACAACCATTTCTCTGTTGTTCAAGCTAATAGTTATTTGAAGCTTGGAGTTTCTGCCTTTGTGATTATTGGTGGTGCCTAGAGTCACAGTTTTGATGTCAAATGTGACAGTTCTATCAACCCCCTTGCAGGAAACTAAGTCATTTCTTTTCCATATACAAAAATGGCACCGTTTGTACTAATGCACACTGTCTGATGCTTCTGTAGAGACTGTGCTCTGCCCACACTCCTATAACATCTCTCCCATCCAATTGTCTCTCAGTTTCAACCCCAAATGTTAACATCTGCCCACAGATATATGGGGCAATGTTAACTTGGGGTCTGGAGTTGGATTCTGAATCTTTCTGGAGGGTTCTATTCCTTCTACTGCTCAAACAGTGCCCTCCAAGGCCAGCTTTTCACTCCTGAGGTGCCAGTGTGGGATGACCTATTTGGGGGATGCTTCAAGGACTCCATGCCTGGCAGCCATCTCCTCCATCAGAAGTGATAACTGGGTTCTATGCACAATGCTATGAAGTTCATTTAAGAGCTACATATACATCCTCAAAATGACTTGAAGTACATTTATGGGCCTGGAGCCTATCTTCTTGGGCACTAAATCATCATCCACCTTACAGCATTGGACTATGATGGCTCAGGGTTTTCTTTGCTTTTCTTTTTTCTTTTTTTTTTTTTTCTTGTATCTGCATTGGTGGGTGAAATGCTGTGGTTAAAACACAGTCTTTCGCTATGTTAAGAACTGAGTCATTTAACTAGGCAAATAACCATGGTATATCGTCTAGTAAAGGCACTTCTGATAGCCTGTCCAACTGAATGTGTGAGTCCTTTTTGGTAAAGCTCTACAGTTTCTCACTCTGCTCTCATACACCACAAAGAATGATGATTTCTCTTTCTTGGACTGTCCTCTACTGTGTTCGCTCCCTGCTCTTTGACTTTTGGAGTCATCTTGTGGCTTAATTCTCTCTTGCTCAGTGGTGTCCCCCTCTTGCAAAAGACCAACTGCTCAAACTTGAGCTTCCTAAGGGCTCCCTTTAAATCATTAAAATGCTATTATAGGACTGTCCTCTGGGAAGATGTCTCTGATCTCTGGGATGATGACTTAATCCCTTTCAAGTCATGGTCTTTTTTGAGAACCTAGAGAGTTTTAAAGACTGTATTCTCAGAAAAATGATCATCTGTGCCTTACCTCTGTGCCTCCTGCAGCTCCTGCAGCTCTGGTCCAGGTTCTGCTGGCTCCATGTTCTCAAGGGCCTCCTGTAGCTCAGGATCCAGCTCCTCTTTGTAGGTGGCATGGCCGATGGTTGTGGGTATGGGTTACTGACCGTCCCATACCTCACTGAGCTGCCTAGCACCTAAAGCTCCTCAGGTGCCTAGCACAACAAAGCACCTATCCTTTGAGGACTAAATGGACTCTGAATAAAGCCAAAATGCTTTTCCTTTGATATTATACCTGAGTTGCCTTTAGCATGACTTTCACTCATTCTGAATTGGTTGGCCAGTGTTGGTGTTGAGAAAGAATAATAAAAACAATAATTTCAGTTGGCAGCATACAGCGCGGCTCAGCCTGTGGTGGAAGTTAGGGATGCCTGGGGGGCAAAGGGCCAGGTCAAGTGGTCATTTTATAGCAAAAGAGTGAGTGAATGAAGTTCATAGCTCCCAACTCCAAATGTTGCATTCACCTAGCAGTTATTATATTTTCCTTACTTCATCTATTTTCTGATTACTTCAGTTTGTTTAAAAAAAAAGACTTTTTCTGGTTAAATTATATACAACGTCTGAGGAAGACTATTTAAGAAAGTTAAGTCAGGGGAATTAACACTGAAATGATTTTTATAAGCTTTAACAACATTATGACTCAGGCATACGGTAATAACTTTAAATGCCTTGAATGCTTTATGAGGAGAAAATGAGTTAAGCACTAAAGGATGTGGATGGCCATGGATTGCCACAGCTCATACCTTGTCAAGAGAGATGACCCATAATTTTGGAGGTTAAAAAAAAAAGATTGACCTAATGTAGATTGAGATGGTCACTGATTTGTCTGTAAAGGGATTAGCCCAGGGGACGTGTGAGCTGCATATCCTCTGGTTATATCTGCGTGAGATGGAGTGAATCTTTGTGTTCGCCTCCACAAGGCTGGTTCCAGATGAAGGCCTTTGGTCTCCTCTAGCTCTGTATTTTTCCTGAGTTTCCAGGTCTGCTTGCTTCTGGAAGGGAAAGCAAATGTGGTGCAGACAGCAAGCCACCTCTGTCCTGGAACTAGGCACTTTTCTTGCTGTTCATGCAACTGCCCTGCAGACTCTGACCTCCTGGTCTCTGGTTTCATCTGGGACTCCGGACCTGCCTACTCCTTTCTGTTTTAGTGGACTCTGTCATCCTGGCTCACTGTTTTCCTGGACTGCAGAATTCATCAGACCTTTCCTGCTTGAGACACAGTCCCTCCAGGACTCATTCTGAACAAAAGCTCTGTACAACATGCCACACTACCCTTTGTTATTCAGTGATCACAGGCTCAAGGAAGAGTTTAGCTAAGTGAACTTGCTGACCTTTATTGAATGTTTACTGTGTGCCAGGCACTGTTCCCAATGTTTTACTCATATTGGTTCATTTAATTCTTGTGATGACCATGTGAGGTCTTTATTATCCCATGAATTAACTTGCCAAGATCACACAAATATTAAGGGACAAAGCTTAGACTCAAATTCAGCTAGTTTGTCTCCCAAAGGCTGAACTCTTCAACACCACACCATAAAGCCTCTGTAAATAAACACCCAGGTACTAAAATGGAGAAGCCAAAGCAGCAGGGTGAATCATGCAATATTTATTGTATTCATATCATGTGCCAGGCTTGTATGAATGCAATGACAGATATTGAGTTAGACCAGATAATAATGTTATATTCTCTAAGTTCACAATCTACTGAATGATAAAATAGAGTGTGATCAAGACTAGATGAAAAAATGCAGTCTGATTTGCTAAGAGAGCACAGGGAAAGGAGTGAGCAGTCCCAGGACAGAGGATTGGGGAACACTTCATGGTCGAGCCCAAGTTTGATCTGAATCCAAGCACAGTATCTGAGTGTTAGAAAGGAAGAAAGAAGAGAGCAATTTCAGGGAAGAGAACAACAGAGGGAAAGTCCCATGGGCACAATGTGTACAGGGGCAGTAAATAACTTGGGATAAGAATTAGAACGAGAGCATGAAATAGAGCTGAGAGGTGAAGACCAGAATTTAGAAGACTTAGGTTAAGGAGTTTGCACACAAATTAAAAGGTGACAGAGGTTTTGAATGAGCTTCAAGATGGTTGACTGGGTAGCTGAGGATGATGGACCTAGGAGTAACCAAATAACAAGTTGATACAGTCTCTTAGTTAGAAGGGCTGTTAGGCAGTGGGGAAAGGAGGAATGAATTTGAGAGCCATTTTAGAAGCAGAAATAAAAGCCCTAATGACTCGGATATGAGAGATGAGACAGAGTTAGTTGTTGTAGACAATGAGAGTTAGAGTGCCAGGTTCTCAGCCATAAGTTGGTAGGTTTTTCCTTCACCTGGTTTCCTAGCCCACTTGACCCAACAAGCTCCCCCTCCACTACTCTGTCTTCTGTGATCCTCAACAGAGGGAGAATATAGTTGTCCTTGACTCTGAGATGGTATCTAATCAAAACTTGCTTGGTATAATATGAATTTGATACTGTCAAGTGCCTACACCACTTGTGGAAAATTTGTGACTCTCCATTTAGAAACTGCATTCATTCTTACAGCCTCCATTCTTAAAAAGAGTCAGGAGAACTCTCAAAGTTGTCTAGATAGCCATAGTTCAAACAGAAAATGATGTGTTGAGTGACTTGCTCCTTCAGGCCTTTATTTTGTTCTGGAATCTCAGGAGAGAAAAAAAAAGACAGAATACATTTTGAGAAGGGCTCTGAGAGTGGGTGTGCTCTATTGATAAGTAATGTTGGTTGTGGATATAGGAGGGGAATGATGGAAGTGCACCACGTACAAGCCATCCCAACTTAGATCCAGTTTTTGTGGGATATTGTAGTTGAAATAGCTAAGCATCTGTAGGAACAAGATCCATTGAATGTCTCTGGAGAACTGTAGGAATCTGGCTGTTTTCTGTGAGAGCATTTTAATGGAAATGTCAACAGCCCTTAAGAAGGTATGGAGATTTTCTTGCTTAACTAGTGGTCTTAGGAAACCAGCAGGCATTTTGAACCCAGTTTTGGCCAATGATTTTTACCTCCTCCCTTTAGAAGAAAGCACAGGACACAGTTAAATGTATGGGGATCCTGTACTGACTAAGATTTAATAGTATTTCAGTAGTGCTGCCTATTTGGCCTGAAAAGACAAACTGTCTTCAAAATTCCTCTTTTTAGTGTTTCCCTTCCCTTAGTCCCAGAAGAATGAGAAATGAGAAATATGGGTGACTTAACCCTATCACTCCTTTGTTGACAACAATTTCAGAGCATGTGCCCTTTTGGCATAGTCATGTAATAATGGATGGTAATTCCAAAGCCATAGAGTTGTTCCCAAAGCAGTCCTGGGCTGTTCATGTTTCTTCCGGGTTCAGTCGTGGAAGATTGTACCTTTCTAAGAATGTGTCCATTTGTTCTATGTTGTATATTGTCCATTTTATGGGCATATGGTTTCTTGTAGTAGTCTCTTATGATCCTTTGCATTTTTGTGGTGAGAGTTGTAACTTCTTTTTCATTTTTAATTTTATTGATTTAGGCCCTCTCCCTTTTTTTTATGAGTCCGGCCAAAGGTTTATCAATTTTGTTTATCTTTTCAAAGAGCAAAGTTTTAGTTTCCTTGATCTTTTCTATTTTTTTAGCCTCTATTTCATTTATTTCTGCTTTTATCTTTATGATTTCTTTCCTTCTACTAAATTTGGGTTTTGTTTGTTCCTTCTCTAGTTGCTTTAGATGTAAGGTTAAGTTGTTTATTTGATATTTTTATTGTTCCTGAGGTAAGATTATATTGCTATAAACTTCCCTCTTAGGACTGCATTTGCTACATCCCATAGGTTTTGGATCATTGTGTTTTCATTTAAATTTGTCTCTAGGTATTTTCTGATTTCTTCTTTGATTTCTTCAGTGATCCATTGGTTGTTTAGTAGCATATTGTTTAGCTTCTACATGTTTGTGTTTTTTGCAGTTTTTTCTTGCAGTTGATTTCTAATCTCATTGCATTATGGTCAGAAAAGATGCCTGATATATTTCCATTTTCTTAAATTTACTGAGGCTTGCTTTGTGACCCAAGCAGGCCTGAACTGAATCTGAGGTTGAATAACCTAGACAACCAATCCACTGCCCTATTCACAAGTGCAAATTGGAATATCCAAATGCTGCTTCTTTTATGTAACTTTATCACATTCCATTTGATACACTCAGAGTATGCTGCTTGCCCAACTGTCACTCCTTCTGTTTAGATGAAGCCAAAGTCTTAAATAATATACAAGGTATAGTCTCCATAAGAACCAATAAAATTTCATAAAAGAGGATGACGTGACTGCCTAAAACCCAAAGTCTTACTTGGTTTGGTCTCACCAATCCTAAAAGATATGTTTTTTCTTTTATAGAGGTTGTTGGACTATAATTTGAGTAAGTTGTTATCTCTAAATTTGTCTAGTTTGATTCAGGCAATGGCCAAAATTGTATTTACCCTGATTTTCATAATTGATGCCTAATCTTGTGGGCAGATGTCAATTACTTTAGAAGTAGGGGCATAAAAGAAACTTGGCAGTAATAAGGCAGGATTCTCCATTCAAGGGCTGGAATCAAGGTTTTCAGAATGTGTCATGGGTTAGAGATGGTAGAAGGAAGGTTGCTGTATCTGCAATGCTAGAAGTGATTAGCTCTGGGCCACTCCTCGGCGAACCCAGAAATCCTTCCTCTTTGACTGAGTTACTTGGAAAGCAACCTGTTCTTAATATGAATGAAGTTTAACTTTTGTTCTTTGTATACTGTATGAATATTCAGCTAAGCCAAGGAGGAATTTGGAAGAAACATTTTCCTATGTGATTGTTTGAAATATTTTCATATGAATCAATAAGATGGAAATGTAACTCTTTAGAGGGTCTAAATCCACAGCAACTCAGAGAAGCCATTTTGTGTGATTGATACTGGAATTTATCCAAGACTGCCAGAGGCGCCACAAAAAAGCATCCTGGGGCCTATGATGACTGCATAACAAATTGAGCTGAGGATAATAGGAGAGCCAGTACATGGGAAAACAAACCCCTTACCTACCACCAAATCATTTTAAAATGAATTCCTCAAAAGAGGCTGCATTGGTTACTTTTGCTGTATTGGAATTGAGCTTATTCACCAGTAATTGCACTCAGGAGAGACTTCCTAAACCTCTACTTGAAAACCAGGGCCTGGGAAACAAACTCTCTATTCTGGCTGGCAGCAACTCCTTAAGGCTAATCTAATTGGGCAGTATCCTTTAGGCCTTTCTGTTCCCTGACTAAACATTCTTAGGATGACTTCTCCTGCTGCACTGTCCCTTACTCCACGTTGAAACTGAGCAGGACACTGTGGGGCTTCTAGGAATGGAAGCCTTTCTGTGTCCACTGTTCCTTGTTTGTAGGGAACAGACTCTAGCCTCCATGATATTCCCTGATTCTTAAAGGGCAGATTCAAACAGTTGGTAATCAGGGAAGTGAGGGGATGCAGAGAGAGGGAGGAGCAGCCACCAAACAATAGTGCAGCCTTGGGGCAGTGTCCTGGTTCCCCCTCAAGAAATGCAAATAACAATATCCTTTGAGCACTTTATGGAACTAAAACTCCCAACAAATGAAAGATGTCAGCATTCTTCATTCCAGATTAAAGGAAACAGAAAATCTCTTCAAAAAGTCCACCTGAGGCCAGATTAAAGGAACCACAGAAACTCATCAGATTACCTGAGACAAGATTAAAGGAGTGCAGGCCCTGCACACACCCTAATTTTATTAGCAACCCCACCCTTGAACTGTTGCTATAAAACTTCTCAACAGATCCTCCCAGGTTGGGACACACAGTTTTCAAGGGAAGGAACCAGCTGTGTCACCATTTGCCTGGCAAAGCAATATAGCTACTCTTTTCTACTTCACCCAAAACTCTGTCTCTGAGATTTGATTCTGCACCAGTGCACAGAGGTGGAGTTTTTGGCATCAGTGTGGACTTCTCCACTGTGGTTCTTCAGGGTGGTGCTTTGCTCCCTCAGCTTTACTCTACAATTCTCCAGCCTCTTCCGCCATGGATATTTACTATTCTAGGTCCATCTGCTTAAGGTGAGGTACTCCCAGTGAACCATTTGTTTTTAAGCGTTTTATTATTATTACTTTTTGTGTTAGTTTTCTATAGCTGCTTAAACAACTTATTACTAAATAAAAACTTACTAAAAAAAAAATTAGTAACTTGCACAGTTAGCCAACCTGCAAAGTCTGAGGGAACGATCTCCACAAGACTTCCCTCACTTCAGACACCAGTCACAAGTTTAGAAGTTCCCAGGACCACTCATTGCAGACCAGCTGGCTACAAATTTGGGGGCCCCCATGGTCACTCAGGTTTGATAATTCTTTACAGTGACTCAGAACTCACTGAGAGAACTCACTACTCACTGAATGATTTATTATGGGGAAAAGATACAGGTTATTACCAAAGAAAGAGACACAGAGAGCAGAATCTGGGAGGGATCCAAATGCAGAGCTTCTGGCCTTCCTCTCCCACTGAGTCATGGAGGGTGTCAACTCCTCCAGACCACCATGTGTGACAATGCACACAAAATATTGTCATGCAGGAAAGCTCACCCACAAACCTTTGGTGTCCAAAGTTTTATTAAGGCTCAATCACACATTGTCCTGGTGGCTGACTACTAGTCTCCACTCTCTCCCTGATGTCAGGCTAACATGTTTAGTGTCTAGTTTCTTCAGAGGTTGGAACTCATACTGTGTGATCCACATATCACATTTTTGACAAAGACACTTTTATCAGGCAGGGCATTCCAGGGACCTAGAGATCACTATCTAGTATGTGAGGTCAAAGACCAGACTTCTCTTTGAGTAAGGCCAAATTCCTTACTATGTAAAGCTTAAAATTTGTTATCTTAATGTTCCATAGGTCAGAAGTCTGAGAGGGGTCTCACTGGGCTAAAACCACAGCAGGGCTATGTTCCTTTCTGGAGGCTCTAGGGGGGTTATCTGTTTCTTCATTCCTAATGTTAGCAGAATTCAATTCCTTGTGGTTACAGGATTGAGATACCTGTTTTCTTACTAGCTATCAACTGAAGTCCATTACCAGTTTGTGGACGGCTGTCTGCATTTGACCTCCATCTTCAAAGCTAGCAATGGCAGGTTGAACTTAGTAAAACTTTTTCTCTCTCCTCCTCCATCTTCTGTCTCATTCTCTGACCTAACCTGGAAAAATTCTCTGATTAAGGACTACGTGATTAAATTGGTCCCACCAAGATAATCTAAAGTAATCTCTCCATCTCAAGATCCTTAATTAATCACATCTGCACAATTCGTTTTGCCACATAAGGTAACATATTTACAAGTTAAGGCATGGAGGCCTATTATAGATACTGAACATATGAATTTTAAAATGTGGTTTGGTTGCCTTAATTCAATTGAAAGTGTGACACGGTATCTTCTAAGCTATTAACAGTGCCAAGGGGGGAAATAGTTCCAGGAGGGAGGATTTTCATGGTCCATCAAATCTCATACATAGGAATTTCCTATCCCAAAGTAGAAAAAGCTGGTCAGGATGGCTTTGCTTTACTTGCCCCAACTTTTATATTTATTTGGTTTCATATTTGACAAATAATTATCAAGAAACAGCTGATTGTTAGGCAGTATGCTAAGCACATTTGCTTGATTTTCCCACTAAGTCATTTAACAGTAGTTAAAAGTATTCAGATCTTCATTTTGTAGATCAGGAAACTGGAATTTAGAAATATGCAGTCACACGTATTTGTGACTTGTGAAATATCCAAGGTCACACAGTGAAAAAATGGTATTTCAGGAATTTGAACATAGTTTTCAGTGAGTCTAGAATTCTTTTTTTTTTATTTATTTTTTATTATTTTTTGGGGGGTACACCAAGTTCAATCATCTGTTTTTATACACATATCCCCGTATTCCCTCCCTTCCTTGAGTCTAGGATTCTTTAGACTGCAAAATGTCATTTCTCCAATGTTTCTAATATATATATTTAGTATCTATATTACATACATATATACATACTTTTTATATCTACAATGTTGACAACTCTATCTTTTTATGTATACAATTTTACTTTTTATTTTACCAACTTCTGAGAACCTAGAAGCAGAAAATTTGCATCTTGTTTATCTGTGGAGAAAATGTTAAGTGCATTTTAGGTGCATAACCTGATTTTAGAAAATATTATCTGATAATTTCTTAATAGGCCAATAAAATTATACAGCAAAGTCATTTTAAATGAAATTTAACAGGCACAGAGTTTCTTCTAATACATTCTTTTTAATCCCTAAAATATCAACTCAGGTGAAATCCCAGAGCATCTGTATAACACTTAACAACTGGCTTATAATAGGAAGGCATGTATTTTAATTTTTATAGTTTTACCCTTGTAACCCATCTTTGCAGTTGGTTAGTTTAATTAAAGGCAATTTTCAGACCAAAAGTGAGGCAATTACTAGTCCATTATGAGAGGCAGTTAATAGATTGTTCATGCATATTACTGAAGATTTTGATTTCCAGCATTTTCACCTGGTAAATCTTTTGGGAGCCAGGTCTCGTACTTTACCTGTAAGTGACTTGGCACACTGATCATTCACTTCTCCTACAATCCCTAGCCTGGGCTTTTTGTGCTAAGAATCTAAGTGTCACATTGCTCTTTTGCATCTTTCTATTCAGGGAATCCTCTCTGTATTTCTAATTCCTTTCCCCTTCGTGGGAAAAAGACCTCACAGACCTTCACAGATCACTTTTGCTAGTGGAAAAGTGATACTCTCTCATTTTGGTAGAGTACATAATGAATATTGATCCCTAGAGTCTTCTCACTCATGCAAAGTAGAAAATCAGAGCCAATGTCCTCCTCTTGTGAAAGTAATCACTTGGGTTTGGCAGAGAACTACAGAAATCTCCAAATCAAGCTGTCTTCCTGGCTGGAGAGCATCTGCTCCTCCTAAAGGCATCTTTGGAAAAGTAAGATCTCTCAGTAGCTCCTCTTGGTGGCAGTTTCTGTCCTTACATCTTTTTGCTGGAGTCCTGCCTTGGGGAATTGCTCTAAGCTCCATGGATTATAGGCAAATTTATATTATTTTTAGTTTGACCTTCTATTTTTTTTTTTTTAATTACAGAGTCCTCTAGTGGTAGCTGTGAGGCCATGCTTATGCATCAGTTTTTTGAAAGTTTCTTTTTAAAGTTTTGAAGAATTTTACAAGCATGTAAACACGGACATCCCGGCAGTACATACTGAGCTCCTCTCTTATGACTTTCCACCATGTTGCAAGGGAGAGCTCAGATCCACTGAGTCCCCGGCTGGGATGAATATTCATTTACTCATGTAACAAATATTAAGTACCTACTTTGTACCAGTCACAGTTCTAAGCATTGGGAAATACAGAATATAACCAAAGAGACAGAAATTCCTGCCCACATCAAACTTCTTTTCAAGTAGGAAATAAAATAAATTTATAAAATATATAAGATGATAGATGATAAACCAGAAGAAGACATTCTGGATTGGATGCGGGGCTTATATTTTCAAGCCCTACTTATCTGCAGTGTCTTCAGACAGTGTCTGAATTCAGGTGACTAGGTACAGTGGACCCTTTTACCTATCTAATATCCTTGTGCCCCGGTTCTTTACTA
Source organism: Hippopotamus amphibius kiboko (assembly GCF_030028045.1). Taxonomy (NCBI): domain Eukaryota; kingdom Metazoa; phylum Chordata; class Mammalia; order Artiodactyla; family Hippopotamidae; genus Hippopotamus; species Hippopotamus amphibius. Next base: position 68,061,378 of record NC_080192.1, on the reverse strand, counting down.
ACAGAATCCTAATTTTCTCTGGGCAACTTTGTACTGATTTTCTCAGACTCCTTTGTAGCTATCGAAGGTAATGCAAATCAGTTCTAGTCATGAGATAAATAAACAAATGGTCCTGGACCAGTCATCTCTCCCCCAACCCCTCACCCCCCAACCCGTCCCTGCCCAAAGTCAAAGACTTTAGAGGAGAAGGTCTCTGTCTATTTCCCTTCTGCTTTATTTCTTACCTGAATGTGGACATAATCACTGGAATTGCAAGAATCAACTCGTATTCAGAAGGAAAGCACACGCCAGAGGCAGCAGAGCAGGCAAATGGAACCCAAGAAGTTCTATCAGTCCTGACTCTCAGTACTCACATTGCACCTTAGGGGCTGCATCCACATGGTAGCCTCTGCATGCACCGTCCACTGGTCCACAAGTCTAAGGACTACAACATGTATGAGACCCACTGCAACTGTGAAACCCTGCAGCAGTGTGTTGTTTTAAAATTAATCCTTCTTTGCTTTATTCACAGTATTCAGGTTGCAATTACACACAGCCAATACAATCTTAAATGATTCTGGAGGGGATTAACGATAGTTACATTTCATTTTCAAAAGTTTTGTTGCGGGATACAGAGGAAGATAGTCAAGTTGAGTCCTAGGACAATTCAGATATCATACACAGCAGATGTGCAAGGTGGGCTATAGTAGTGATTGTAGTAGTGAGATTCATCTGTCAAGTTTGTTTTCTTGCTAATCCAATACCTAGAGAACCCAACTTGTTCAAAAAGGAGGCTAAAAGGAAGGGTGAGGTTGGAAGTATCAGACTTTAAGTCAAACATTAGGGCATAATCAAACAATCAAAACTGTATCTTACATTACTTAAATGCAAGGAGCTTCTCAACCTCATATCCAAGCACTCACATCTGTCAAGACTGTCTCCTGGTATCTGGAATCTGTGTCCATTGCCACGCCAATATCGCCATCTAAATCTGATCTAGAATCAGCCTCACATTGTCCCTTTCAAGGCATTGCATTTGCTTTATCCTTGCTCTCCTTGTCTTCAGACAATTTCCCCACTAATTGAGTCTCCATATTATCACAGAGTTGCCTTTCTCGAAATCACATTCCCCACTATCATTTTCCTTCTTTAAAACTTTCTTTAGATAAATTCTGTTTTCTGGAAGAAGTCTAGATTCCTTAACTTGGAGCAGTGGGTCATTTATGTTTTGGCAGTGTTTGGCTTTCTTGTTTCAATTCCTACCACTAGCCAAACCTTGACAATTTCTGGGTACTGTGCCACATTTATGATCTTGTGCCTCTCTTGTTCATAGGTTTTCTTTCTGTCAAGAATGTTTTCCTTCCTCTCAACTTTCTGCATTCCCCTTGCTCTTCTTTCAAGGCTCAGAAAATGGAACCAACTCTGAAGTTTTTCCTGATTTCTCCAAACAGTTGATTATTTCTTACCCTGCATTACCCCTTACATCATCAGGTACTATCTCATAATGGCATTTAATTCACTCTATTACAGTGATCAGTTATAATTTACTCATATCTGTCTTTGTCCAGATTATGAGTTTCTAAAGGTTCATGTTCATATCATATTCATATTTATTTCTCAGTTTTTAGTATGTGTTCAACTAATATGAGATCAGTTTAAATTTTTTTTATTTTAGAATTTAATCTAAGTAATTGTCTTGATCATAAGCTACCTGATTAAATCAGATCTGGGAATGAAGTGATAAAAGAATTCCAAATGCAAAACTTCTGAATTGCTCGGAATGAGAGTTAAAGCCTTGAATTGTTTGGAAATTACTAATCTGAGACCTTTTAATGAAGGCTTTGAGTTGCAATCAGGATATTATCAGGGTACAGCATAACTATTGACAGATAGATATATATATCTATATGTCTTTTTCATGTCTTTCCATGGCTAATGACAGAAAATATATGTTAATATACTTTCTTACTAACAAACCAAAGCAATAATATTTTAAGAGATAATATTATATAAGCATATGTATTTTCAGTTGGCTAGGATGGGATTCATATAATTTTATTAGATGGAAATGGTGTAAACAATGCATATTGGTATCAAGGGAGCCTATTGTACTTAATGTTGATGGATGCTTAATATTGTCAATTCATACGTGGTTCCAACAGCAATGAGAAGGAATGTTGCTTTTAGGTGCAAGCCTATTAATAAATGAATCTCATTACAAAATGTCATCCAATGGGCTTATCTTTCCCACTGGAAAAAACAGTCTAATGCTTTAGTGGGTCATGTTTGAGAAGATTGGGCTAGAAGGCAGATGATTAAGTATTATTTTCTGTATTGGAAATTCTTAGGGTGCCATGAAAAAAGGGAGCCACGTAGGCACTGCTTACATAAAATCTTACACTGATTAGTGGTACTCCTCTATTTTCTTTATCTCTACTTTTTTTCCAAATGGACATTTTATTTGTTTCCATTCCATTTGGGTAGACTATTATATTGTCTGTACCTTACTTTAAAATACATCATTATAAGCTGTGCAATATGTATATATGCAGTAAAATTAACTTTACACCAAAATAATTGTTAAACACTCATATTTCTTATTTAAATTCATATCTTAAAGGTGGTTAGTGAGCATTTTAAAGATCCTAAATCAGAAGTTCACACATCAGGGGAGGCTCAAGCAGGTACTTTAATATCGCCATCTAAATCTGAACTAGTCTCTTGTTATTCAAAGTGTGGTCCAGAGACCAGTAGCACAGGCATCACCTAGGAGCTTGTTAGAATGTACAATCTCAGACCCTCAAACCAAACGTAATGAATCAGAGTCTGCATTTTAACAAGTTTCCCAGCAGATTCTGTGAACATTTAATTTGAGAATCACTGCATAGGTAGTTTGTTAATTAGCATAAGAGATGTAAGAAATAATTTTTGCTTTGGTGAAATGAGTAATGAACAAACACATGGTTTATTAGAAATATTTATACAGGCGCCTTTGCCTTTTCGGGAATTAGATATAACAATCTGGGCAGCCCACTAGCTTTAGGAGTGGCACCCCAAAATAAATCTAGCACTTATTTGGTCTTGTGTCCCTCAGCTCAACAGAAGATTCTGGTATTTGATCTGATTACAAAATGGGCTGAACCTGTTGTCAAAATGTTGTCACATTTACCTTGGAATGAAACTTCCGTGAAAGATGCTTGCCATTGTCTGTTAGGACAGAGGATGAGGAGGTCTCACAATTGTTTTTGTGCTTGCTTGATAGTAAATGTTTGTATATGCTTATACGTTTGCATGTCTGGAACTTCTTGCATGATTACATTATAATATGCCACCTGTAATTATTGGTAGCTTGGACATTTACCAGAAAGGATCTTAAAATGAAAAAAAGACTAAATTGATTTGGGGCAGTTTACAGTAGAGATTTGCAAGCTATACAATTCTACAATTTAAAAAAAGGTTTTTTAGTGGTGATCCTGGCTTACAGATAGTCTTATAACTGAGAATATTTTGTATTCCAAGCAAAGCTTCAGTCTAGGTCGTATTTAGACTGCCACTAATAATACTCTGTTCTGAATGCCACCAGTGGGACTATATGTTCATTTCTGGAAATAGAACTTGGCCCTGGATGACTCTACCTCTTCAAGGAATCACATTAATTGCAGAGAGATTGCACAAATAACCTTGTGCACTTCATAGATATTTCTGCAACATTCTCTTACTTTGTCACTCTCAGGTGAGAAATCAACTATTTCTTTAGACATGTTTCACTCCATTCTAAATCAGCACATTAAAGCCTAACCTACGGCCTTTCCACAATCTTTGAGTCTATTCCCTGAACTTCAAAATGTGTTTATTTTGCTACGTGGTTCATTGGGTCTTGGTCTATCCACAGAGTTCATGGTCATCTGGTAGAAGGAGCTGGGAAAGAAAACTATTATTTTCAGCAGACCCTAAGTACAAAGGGTCTGCTGAAGACAAATGGGATAGTAGTAGCTTTTGGAAAAGTGGATGATAACTCTGTATTTTCCCCCAGATTTGGCATAATGAGACCCTTTTTGCTTCCACAGTGGGAAAGGAAAATGGTTCAATTCCTTGTGCATGGACGTCTGAGGTAGGATCATGCTGAGAACTGTGAGCTTCAGAATTTGAATGAGAGGTATCCTCAGCCAAACTTGGTGCTGAGAAAGTCACACTGGATTACAGAAATGGACCAGTGAGGCATCTCCCAGGGTTCTCATGTTGCCTCAGTTGGACTCTGGAAGTTGAGCTTTCAACTGTGTTACCAAGATCCATTAAGCTATATGTATTCTGTTAGGATAGTTTAGATATTGCTTCATTTCTCAGAGTCTAGTTTTTTCTTTCTTTCTTTCTTTTTTTGATATGATTCTGCCTCACCCAGTCATAGGTAATGGAACTGAGTATGCATCTGACTTAAGAGCAATTCATCTATGAAATTTGAAATCGAAATATGGTCTATCTCAGTGAATGTTCCATTTGACCTCGAGAAGAATGTGCATTCCGCTGTTGTGGGATGAAGTAGTCTATAGATGTCAATTACAGTATATTGCAGTTGATTGATGGTGGTGCATTCAGCTATGTCTTTACTGATTTTCTGCCTACAGGATCTATCCCTTTCTGATAGAGGGATATAGGGGTGTTGACGTTCCCAACATGATGAGTTCATGTTTCTTCCTGCAGTTCTATCGATATTTGTCTCATATAGTTTATGCTGTGTTGTTAGGTGCATACATAGTAAGGATTGATATGTCTTGGAAAATTGACCACTTTATCATTATGTAATACTCTACTTTATACCTGATGGCGTTCCTTGCTTTGAAGTCTGCTCTGTCTGAAATTAATATAGCTACACTTGCTTTCTTTTGATTCATCTTGGCATGGTGTATTTTTCTCCATCCACTTATTTTATTTTATTATTTTTTAAACGCATGCAAAAAAGTTCTTATTTCGTTTTATTTTTTTTGCTTCCCCTTGGATCCCCAGCTTTATTGAGACATAATTGACATATAACATTGTGCAAGTGTAATGTATATGGTGTGAAGTGTGAAATCTCAAAAAGATGAAATCATAGAAGCAGAGAGTATTTTGGTGGTTGCCAAGGGCTGGGGAGTAGAAGAAATGGGGAGGTGTTGGTCAAAATGTACAAATTTTCACTAATTTTAATCTGTATGTGTTTTTACATTTAATGTGGATTTATTGTGGTCAACATTATAGTTGCATCTTGTTCTTTGACCCACTCTGACAATTTCTGTCTTTTAATTGGTATATTTAGACTACTGATACTAAAAGTAACTGACATAGTGGATCAGTATCTCCCAAACTTATTACTGTTTTCTTATTTGTTTCTATTTTTATCTTCCACTTTTTTTCTGCCTTTTGTGGTTTTAACTGAGCATTTTATATGACTCTAGTTTCTCTCCTTTCTTAGCATATCAGATATACTTCTCTTTTTTAAAAAACTTTTTTTAGCGGTTGCCCTAGAGTTTGCAATGTATGTTTACAACTAATCCAAGTCCACTTTCTAATAACACTATGTCACTTTATGGGTAGTATGAGTATTTTGTATAACAAAATAATCTTAATTCCTCCCTCTTATCCCTTGTATCTTTGCTGCCATTTACATATACAGAATTCTAGGTTGGTTGTTGTTGTTGTTGTTGTTTTTCTCAACACTCTAATATTTTACTCCACTATTTTCTTGCTTCATAGTTTCTGAGAAGTTGGATATAATTCTTGTCTTTGTTCTCTTATAGCTATGATATCTTTTTCCTGGCAGCTTCTTTCAGGAATTTTTTCTTTATCTTTGATTTTCTGTATTTTGAAAATGATATGCCTTGGTATAGTTTTTCTTTGTTTTTGTTTTTTTATTTGTTTTACTGATGTCTTATGAGCTTCTTGGACCTGTGGTTTGTTGTCTGATATTAAATTGGAAAAATTCTCATTCATTGTTGCTTCAAATATTTTTTCTGTTCCTTTTGCTCTTTCCTTCTGGTGTTCCCATTACACATAAGTTGTATCTTTTGTTGTTTTCCTATGATCCTTGGATATTTTGTTCTGTTTTTTAGTCTTTGTTCCTTTTTTTCCTCCAGTTTTGGAGGTTTCTATTAATATATCCTCTAATAGAGATTTTTCTTCTCAGTTGTGTCTAGTTTAGTAACTTCACATTATAGTGAAGAGCTCTATATTCACATTACATGTTTTTGACTCTAGCATTTCTTTTTGGTTCTTATTTAGGATTTATATCTGTCTACTTGTATTGCCTCTCTATTTGTTTACTTTCTTTTGTTTACTTTCTTTTGGTTACTGTTGGTATGATGCACATTTATTCATTCCTTTTTTCAAATCTGTGTGTACCTTTATATTTAAAGTGGGTTTCTTATAGTGAACATATAGTTGGCTCTTGTTTTTTGATCCACTCTGACAGATTTAGGGTAAACTTGCAGACATCCATTGCCAAAACACATCAAAATTAAACTTCCAAAAACTAAAAGTAAAGAAAATATTTTGAGTGGAGCCAGAGGAAATAAAAATAGGGTCTTACCAACAAGGGAAAACAAATTTGAATGATAAAAGAGATATCATTGGAAACCATAGAAGCAAGAAGCAAATATTCCATTTTTAAAGTTTCTGAAAGAAAGAGAATTCAACTCAGAATTCTATAGCCAGTGAAAATGTTCTTTAGAAATGAAGGTAATTCAAGATATTCTCAGAGGAAGGAAAACTAAAAGAATTTGTCACAATCAGACCTACCTTAAAATAGTGTTTAAAGGAAGTTCTCTAAACAGAAAAACAATGATAGAAGGAGGAACTTTGGATAATCGTGAAGAAAGAACACAGTAAACAAAAATATGGATACATACAATAGGCTTTTCTTTTCCTCTTAAGTTTTCTGAAGTCTATTTGATGGTTGAAGTAAAAATTCTAACACTGCTTGGGATTCACTTACCTTCCTGAATCTAGGTTAATGTCTTTTGCCGAATACATGAAGTTCTCTTTCATTATTTCTTTGAGTACTTTTTGACCTTTCCTCCTCTCTGGAACTCTAATGACAAGAATATTAGACCTTTTGTTAGAGTCTCAAAGGTCTTTAAGTTTCTGATATTTTTTTTCATGACCTATTTTCTTTCTGTTGTTTATGTAAATAATTCCTATTGCTCAATCTTTACGTTCATTGTTTGTTTTCTCTATCTACTCATTTTGCTATTAGACCTGTCTTCTGAGCTTTTATTGCTGGTTATTATATTTTTCAGTTCTAAAATATCTACTTGGTTCTTCTTCAAATCTTCTTTTTTTGTTGTTGTTGAGACTTTCCTTTTACTTTTGGTGTTTTCTATTTTTTTTCACTTGATTCAAGTGTTTGTAATCACCCATTGAAGCATTTTTTGAAGGCTGCTTCAAAATCTTTGTCAGATAATTCTAACAACCTTGTCATCTTGGTAATGGCATTGATTGATTGCCTCTTTTCATTTTGTTTGGAGTCCTCCTGGTTCTCAGTGTGATAAACCTTTTTTATTAAAACCTGGAACTTTTTGTATTATGACTAGATCTTATTTAAACCTTCTATTTTAGCTAGATTTCTCTCATACCTCTTCAGCAGCAGAGGGGAGGGCACCGCCTTATGTCAGGTAGCTATAGAAACCCAGGTTCTTTACACTTTGCTGAAAGTTTGATAGGCGTCTTCTTCTTATTGCTTGACAGGGGTGGGAGTTTAGTTCAAACATCCCATGTGGTCTCTATTAGCAATGCAATGGAGGTAGCCTCATTACTATTGAGTGATTATAAAAGTCTTGTCTCTTCACTGACCCCTTTTGACTACATCCCAGCAGGGAGTGGGAGGAAGCACATCATTAGTGTGTGTATCAGGGAAGGTGGAAATGTAGATTTCCCACTTGGTCTTCACTATGGATAAACACCACTGATTGTTGAGTCCAGGCTCCTAAAATTTTCACTACAGTAAAACTGCCTCTAAATAAGAAAGTTGAATTCTCCAAATGAGAGGAGACATCTGAATTCTTTGAGAAATCAAATTTAGAGGAAAATGAAAGGGGAAATAAACCTTATGATTTTGTTTTGGAAAATTTACCTTTCCTGCCAACCCTTACTTAACATGTTTTTTATTTTTTATTTTTTTTATTTTGCATTCCCCTGTTTCCTGTATCATAAGCTTTGTGTGCATGTGTGTGCTTCTGCATTTAAAACTAAGCAATGTATTCTTAGAGGTGAAGTTGTAGCAGCTTCACAGAAACATTCTGATCCCGATGAAAGAAATTGCTTTTGCAAGGTGGTTATCTGCATGCTGTTCTCTCCCTTCATTCCACTTCTTTAGGAGACAATTTTATATGGGTGAGTACATCTCTGGGAAAATTCTCTTCTACCAATTTCCCCAGGCCAGAAATATCTGCTGCAGAAAACTCATGGTTTATTGTTTTCAAAGAAAAATAATGTTATAAGGAGGTTCAGGTGTTTACCACATATTACCAATATGTCTAACTCATTTTTTTTAAATTATCAATTTATTTTCCTTCTGCTTGATGTTTTAATTAAGTGCAAGGATTGATATTATTTATGAAAATTGTTTCTGTGGGCCACATATACAGTTTCTGGCCCAAATTTTTCCTTATCTCACGTACCGTTCTCACAGTGTGCGGAATCAAATTCAAGAGGCAGCAAAGGAGATTAGACTCTAAGATGCATCAGTGTTTTAAGGGATATGTCAGAATCTATTGATGTTCAGATTCAGGGAGAAAGAAATCTCAATCCAGAACATAGATCCAAGCATGAAGGATTTGAAAGAGCTACAAAAGCAAGTATATGAAAAAAATGTGTGTGTGTGTGTGTGTGTGTGTGTGTGTTTGATGAGGAAATGTGGCAGTGTGCAACTGTCCACTTGAGGCAATCATTTTTCTTTCAGATCTGATGAGACTTAATTGTGGTCATTTTTTGCAATTCACTTTTTTAGAGGTAGTGATTATCTGAATATTACAGATAATATCCAGTTCTGCCATATTATCTAGAGGGATTTATCTAGGATTGAGCTTGCAAAAAGCGATGGTAGGGAAATGGAAAATGGATATAGTGTTACAGCTTGTAAAGACCCGTCAAGGGAAAGTGAAGAGAAATATAGGAAAAGAGCTTTGTGTTCTCCTGTTAGAATTCAAGTTTGTCCCGTTTATAAGTATTTTCTGATAATTATTCTCATTTATTTCCCCAACCATTCCCCTCCACCCCACCATTTTGTTTCATAGAGATTGTTTATTGTGTAGAAGAGAAGGGGAAAAAGACCCATTACTGAGGTTTTCTTAGCCCTCCTACCTTTTGATTTATACCATGTTTTTCTGGAAGCAATTCCCCTCATCAACTTATGTCTTCTGCTCTGTTATTAATATATTGTATTAACTATCTCCACTCTAAAGAATTGTTCATATACATTTCTGTCTGAATCACTTCAGGTGATATGATTCCTCCTAGGATTGTGTATGAACAGCCCATACTTAAGACCAAAATGTAGATGAAGAATTTTAATACTCAGGGTCTATATGTGTAAGGAGGAGAAACTTTATGTTTGAACTCTATTTTAACAAGAGTCGATCTAGATGTTTGTATCTTTTCATGAATTTTACCTGAAACCTAATAAATTTTTGATTGTGGTTTTAGCTCATTCTTCAGCTCTAGAATTTCTATTTCCATTTTACCTCTGATTACTACTTTTATCCCATTTACCCAGGTTTTCCTATTGTACCACCAGTTACGCACAGGCTTAATATCTATTTTATATCTATCATGTTTATTATCTATCTCACGGTTTTCATAGTTTCTGCTTTATTTCTTGGAGAGTTCCATAAATTTTTCATTCCCATATTAAGATGAGTGGGAGTTGGGATGATGGACACTCTGGTGCGTGACCCCAGCCAAGTTCCTTATGTAGTAGAAATACGTGGTCAAACCCAGCTGAAATGAAGTGGGAGCTCCTCTGACACAAATATGATGTATTTCTTTCTGTGCATTAGGAAGCAGGTGGTAAATTTTACTTCTCCATAGGAATTGCATGAAAACTTGTAATTCCTAGACTGCTCTGTTGTCATATCTTTTCCCCTCTCTTCATCTTTCTATTTCACCTTGACACTCAAGGGTACAAGGGCCACTCTCCTTTTGGGATGTACAGTGGAAGAGGTTGGAAGAGGGTAGTGTCAGGCCCCAGCTGCCTCAAAACATAAGCAATTCTGTCTTGTTTATATTTGGGGTAAGAACCATATTTTTTGAGGAATGATGCTAAGTTGAAATGGTCTATCTTTTTTTGTGTGACTCAGCTGTTCTGTTTCAGAGGCCAAGGCTGATATTTTTCAATATGACCCTGTCTGGTGATACAGTTAATAGAAATACCTGGATCTTTTTATTTTTCTTCATAATATTTCTTCTATCTGTAATATTTTGTTGTCATTTGCTTATTTGCCTACTATCTATCTTTCTCTCCTGCAATAAGCTCCTTGTGAGCAAGGAATTTGATTGCTTTGTTCACTGTTTGATTCTTAGGGCCTGACATAGAGTAGGTGCTCAATAGACACTTAACAAGACATAAGCATAAGTTGTTATGTAGTAGGAAATAGTAGGAAGGAAGGACATAACCATAAATTGGAGAAGACAAATAGGATTATCAGGCTTTTCACTTCTTGACTCTGTGGTCCCCATATGTAAGTATCTAAAATTGAGGTTGGTTTAGGAAAGTAAGGTGGATGGTTTATTTTGGAACGTACTGGGTTTAAGGTGCCCCAAAGACATTTTCATGGAGATGTCAACTGGAAATTTAGAATGACAATCTAAAGCTAAAGGGACAGTTTTGTGCTGAAGGAGAGACTGAGGACTCAACAACATCTATGTAGTATCTGGTGCATGAAAAGCACTAGGCAGATTTTGTAGCGTGAAATGACTAGTGGACTGGAGACTGAACCCTTGGGCACACTAGTGTGGAAATTAGAGAAAATATTATTACATAATTATGCTTCTGAGCAAAGCAGAATAAGTCAAAGGATAAACAGTGGATTGAACAGAGACCTCAAGAGATAGAGATTTATCTCCAAGAACTACGTTTTTGCTTTTCAAGAGGGGATAAAATCCCCAGAGCCATTTGTTTATAATTCAAAGGATTGTAAAACAATGGGTAGCAAAGTTTTATCTCAGTCTTTCTGGAGGGTAGAGTGGTAGCTATATAGCAATTCCTATATAAACTCCCAGATTCATAATTTCAGAATTCTTCTCCTGTGGTGCCAAATAAAAAATCATTGGTGCATGCAGGGTTACATCTGGTTCCCACTGTATCACCTGGAAGGGAGACAATGGGGCATGGGGAACCAACACATTTGTTGCTCTAAAGTAACAATACTATGCCTTTGATCCAAAAACCTAATGTTTGATTTCAGGACAAAATAAATGTAGATATGAAAAACATTGATTAATACTTATAGGCCAACATGAGAAACAAAGAATTCACACAGATGATTGAGAACTGGGAGAGGGTGATATCTTAGAAGATAACTGAGTTTCCCAGTATTTGAAGAGCTCCCAGGTAGGACATAGATTTAATACAATCTTAATCTAGAATACAGAGGGCTATATAAAGGCCAATTGTTGCACATTACTGGGAAGCAAGTTTTGGTGCAAAAGGGAAAGCATTTTCATCAATTTTCAGTAATGGACCACTGTCTCTTAGAAGTAGAGAAGTAATATGGTATAAAGAAAAGAATAGTAGAGTAGGAATAGGACAATTCCTGGAATTTTTTTTCATCTCTCTTCACCATATTGTTTTGGTGAATTATCTTTGAATCTCTGTTTTCTCATCCTTAATCTATCTAACAGAACTGTCCTGAAGATCAATCATGTAAAAGTATTGATGTACATAAATTTGAAAAATTTTAAATGCCAAATGAATCTGAGATAAATTCTCCTGAATGAAAATGTTAAAAGAGACACTAGGGAATTCTCTGGTTTTCCAGTGGTTAGGACTCCACACTCTCATGGGTTCAAGCCCAAGTTCAATCCCTGGTCGGGGAACTAAGATCCCACAAGCCATGTGGTACAGCCAAAAACAGAGAGAGAGAGAGAGAGAGAGAGAGAGAGAGAGAGAGAGAGAGTCTAGGTGGGCTTTTTTGGATGCCCGGTACTCTGATAACTCTGACCCCAGATATCTGAGTGAAACCTCATGCGGGAACTCCAGTAAGAACCACGCTACTGAGCCTAGTCAACCTACAGAACCATGTGATACAATAATAAATAGTTTTAAATTGAGGGGTAGTGTTACATAGCAATAGATAGTATAACAATTTATTTCCTATGTGAACTGAGAATATACAAGAAACTAAACCACCTGAAGATTCTCAAGCTAATCATCCTCATATGTTTTGCTAAAAGTATATCTTTTATTCTTATCACACAGTTAAGTATAACTTTTACATTCTTGTATGCTAGAGTGCTCATTTTCTCCAAGCTTTCAACTCAGTTCTCTGTGGGAAAACTTCACTGTGACTCCAGCTACCCAAGAGGACATAAATCAGTGTTTCTTTCCAAAACCATTTATGTTACCAAAGAAGTACTGCAAATATATTACAGAGAGAGAACACATGGGTTCCCCTTACAGTGTTTTCTTTATTTAAGAAAATAGAATTATATAAATAAAAAGAAATACATTTTTCCATCCTTTGAAAGGTTCCATAAACACCTGAGAATTGCATGAAAATGTGGCCTTGTTTTTGAAGAAGGGATCTATTTTGGGCATACTTTTCCTAAAAATTGAATAATTATTTCACCATAAGATACAGCCATTTCTCAGCAAGGAGGCAATATGTGATAATGATAGATATATATTAAAATGTCCTTAACATGTCAAATGCTCTCACATATGTTAATACAATTATAGAGTATAAAAGTGAGTAAGAATTGGAAAATAAATCCAATTCCTTTGTTTTCCAAGTAAGGACGATGGAAGCTACCAGGTAAAAGTGATTTGCTCATGGACATTGGCTAACTGGTGGCAGAAATCATATTATTTTGTCTCTGTCCACTTATTATACCATTCCTGTCTTGGGAAAATCTTCTGTGGTAGATTCAGCAGCCCTGTTTTGTCCAGTTTTATAATGAATGAGTTAAGGCAGAATATCATTGCTTAAATTATTTAATTAAGGTCAAAAATATAATTTAAAACATAACCTCAAGCACTGTTAAGAGCCTTTTTCTCCCCAGCAATTCCACTCCTAAGCCTATGTGCAAAATAAATGAAGCTGTACATCCACATAAAAATTTGGACATAAATGTTGATGACATTATTCATAATTGCCAAAAAGTGGAAACAGTTCAAATGGCCACCAACTGTTGAATGAATAAACAAACTGTGCCTTTCCATGCAATGGAATACTATTCAGCAATAAAAAGTAATGGAGTAATGGTGAATATTAATCCCTTCTCAGTCACATTATTTGAAAATGTTTTCTCCTAATCAGTAGATTGTCTTTTTGTTTTGTCAATTGTTTCCTTTGCTGTGAGAAAACTTTTAAATTTAATTAGGTCGTTTGTTTATTTTTGCTTTTATTTCCTATGTTTAAGACAGATCTAAAAAAATATTGCTATGATTTATGTCAAAGAGTGTTCTGCTTGTGTTTTGCTCTAGGAGTTTTATAGCATTCAGTCTTACATTTAGGTCTTTAGTCCATTTTAAGTTTATTTAACAGCTCATACAACTCAACATCAAAAAAAAAAAAAAAAAACCTAATTAAAAAATGGGCAGAAGAACTGAATAGACATTTTTCCAAAGAGGAAATGTAGATGTCCATCAGGCACAGGAAAGATGCTAAACATCGCTAATCAAAATCACAATGGGATATCACCTCACACCTGTCAGAATGACTGTCATCAAAAAGAACACAACAAATGTTGGAAAGGAAGTATAGAAAAGGGAACCCTCACACATTGTTGGTGGGAATATAAATTTGTGCAGCCACTGTGGAAACCTGTATGGAAGTTTCTCAAAAAACTGAAAATAGAAGTAACATATGACCCAGCAATTCCAGTCCTGGGTATATATCTGAAAAAAATAAAAACACTAATTCAAAAAGATACATGCACCCCAATCAATGTTCATAGCAGCATTATTTATAATTGCCAAGATGTGGAAGCAATCTAAATGTCCATCAACAGATGAATGGATAAAGAAGATGTGATAAATATACACAATAGGATACTACTCAGTCACAAAAATAATGAAATTTTGCCATTTGCAGTAACATGGATGGACTTGGAGGACATTATGCTAAGTGAAATAAGTCAGAAAGAGAAACAAATAATATATAATATATGGAATCTAAAAAGTACAACAAACTAGAAAATATTAAAAAGAAAAGAAGCAGACTCACAGATATAGAAAACAAATTAGTGGTTACCAGTGGGGAGAGGGAAAAAGGAGAGGAAACATAGGGGTAGAGGATTAGGAAGTACAAACTATTAGGTATAAAATAAAGTACAAGAATATATTATACAACATGAGGAATATAGCCAATATTTTATAATAATTATAAATGGAGTATAACCTTTAAAAAATGTAATGGAGTAGTGATATATTCTGCACCATGGATGAGTTTTAAAAATACTATAAGTGTAAGAAATGAGACACAAAAGATCACATATTGTATGATTCCATATATATGGAATATCCAAAATAGGCAAATCCATAGATTCAAAGAATAGATTAATGGTTGCCTAGGGCTGGGGGGTGGGGGTGGTAGGGGGGTGGGTAGTAGTGGCGGTTGGAGCATAGGCGTGACTAATAAAGGGTATGAAGGGCTTTTTTTGGAGCCACGAAAATGTTATAAGATTGTGGTGATGATTGCAGAACTGAGTATACCTTTGAATTATACTCTTTAAATGAATCAATTTTATGGCATGTAAGTTGATTCCTATTGGAGAAATTTAGCAAATAATCCGAGTGTTGGGAAAAAGAAAATGAGGAAGACAACTCTTCATCATGACCTAGGAGGCCAGGATTCAATTTAAAAATGACACATTCTATAACACTGACATATGCCAGCTAAGTAACTCCTTTAAAGTGAGGTGCAGATGAGCTAAGTAAGGGTTGTGATTTATTCCTGATATGAGTCATATTTACCTACAGCAATATTTTCTAAAATGTGATAAGTATTCTCTTGATGGCATGATGATTTTAAGGAGTACTCAATTTCTAATTAACATGAAATTAAATAGTTGATGCTGGTAGTTTATTTGTGATAGTGATAAAAAATTCTCTTCAGATATATTAATTTTAGTTAAAAATAAATGCACAGAAACAGAAATGTACAAATAATCGTACTATTGGTATGAGAATATGAAAAAATTCATGAAGATGTTTCACGAACAATTGACTATTGGAAAACTCTATTCCAGAGAAAACTTCTTTCCCAACATTCAGATTATTCACTAAATTTCTCCAATAGGAACCTTTGGTTACCTAAAGTGGGGATTAGAAGAGTGTGAGTAGATGGCTTGAAGTCACCCTGTCCTCAGACCAGGAGGGACAAGGCTTAAAATGGCAAATTGAAAGTGGCTCAGTTCTATGCAAAAGACCACACCACATATTTGATTCAGTAATATAGTGAAAAGAATAAGGGCCATGGAGCTAAAAGATTTTGGATTTGAATATTTGCTGTGTGACTTGTAAAACTTGGAGCCAACCACAATATATCTGAGTCCGTGTTTTATTTATGAAATGGAAATACCAGGACTTATTTTAACAGTGTGGTTGAGAAGATTGATTAAACCAATGTAAGTGGCATATATTACCTTAGATAGAGTAGATGATTAAAGCCTAGCTTCATTTCTTTTGTTGTACAATCACATTCCATGGAGCAGAGTGGCAAGTTAATTGGCTGTGGCATTCTGTCAAGAAGATACATGTTAAGGCTCTTGCAGGGTTGAAGGGTGAGACCCTCCTGCCTTTCCAAGTCAAGTGCAGTTATTGGTCAGTCACACTCTAAGGGCAATTAACACATTCTTTGGACAAAATTCATTTTCTTTCAAAAGACTTCTCTGTCTTACTCTACCATTCTAATTACTCTTCTAGACCCTTTGATTGTTATGAAGAATTTTTGGATTTTGCTGTGTCTGGTAACTGCATCTTCTTTGCACAAAGACTGGAAGATCATCCAGGTAATTCCTTCGGTGTCCCAGGTACTTCCTGCTAGAGGAAGCTGATGCCTAGGAGATGAAGCAGAAATGACATCCCCTTAGGTAGCACTGGACCATTCAGATGAAATACATGATTCAGTATGCAATGTGAGGTGGCAAACAGAGCATGGGCTTTGCAGTTTTACTTGCATGTATCTGCTAGCTCTAAGTTTTATTAACTTTATGACCAATATAGTCATTTTCCTCCCTTTGTTTCTGAGTTCTATTTGATAAAAAAGAAGATGAAGGAAGAAAGAGGGAGAGAAGAAGGAAATGAAGAAGAAAAGAGAGGGAAGAAGATGGGGAGTGAGAGAGAAGGAAGCAAGGAATGAATGAAGGAGAAGACTAGTATCCTTTTCACCAAAATGTTTTGAGAATAAATCAAAATGAGATAATTTGGGAGACAGAGTAAGCATTTAGTAAATATTTTTGCTCTCTCTTTTCTTTCACCCTTATGGACTTAGTTTTGGAGTTTATACACACTACTATATACAAAATAGATAAATAACAAGAACCTACTGTAGAGCACAGAGAACTCTACTCAGTACTCTGTAATGACCTATATGGGAAAAGAACCTTAAAAAGAGTGGATATATGTATATATATAGCTGATTCACTTTGCTGTATACCTGAAACTAACACAAAAGTGTTAATCAACTACACTCCAATAAAAATGAATTAAAAATAATAAAAAAAGGAAAAAAAAATATGTTAAATAAATAATCTATATAGATATTCTGGATGAAGATTATAAAAGCCATAAGGGTATAGTTCTTGTCTTTAAGGACAACTACAACTTAGATAAGACAAAACATATTTAACATAAATTGGATTGTGAAGCAATGGTCAGGAACTGTACATAAAAGCTAATAAAAATCCTTATAAATATCACTGGGAAGCTTCCACTGAAAGAGTCCTTTTTTCTGTATCATCTCATTACAGTGACATTTCAGTCAATATATTTTTGACTTGATGAATGAGTGGTTTCATCCTCAGGCAGTGAGTACTGTTTCAATAGCGAACTTGTCATACTTAGCGAAACAAGATAGAGGCTACATTATTCTTGTCATTTTATAGATGAAGGAACTGAGACTTACTGAAGTAAAGTGACACACCAAAGTCATATAACTAGGGAGAGAGTCCTCAGACTCTGCTCTGTTCAACCCCAGAGACTTCATTCCTTGTCATTGTGAACTGTGCCCTCTCCAGGTCTTGAAGAAAGAGAGGAGAGCAGATGGTTCGGAGAAAGCCTGTGTGAAGGGCATTCTGTTGGCTTCCAGAACCAACAAGATAAAAGCCTCAGCAGCTTCTGAAGGGACAGACATGAGACAACTTGGCACGTTTGGAGCAAAAGGATGAGCTCACTACTGGTAGATACTGGAGCACTTTGGGAATGCCACTGACTCTTGGTTTAAAAGAGCAAAGCACACATTAGCCTGGGTGCTTGATTCTGAAATAATGAAGTTTCCTTTGTTTCATAGGTTAGGCAGAAAAAAAATGACTTTGCCATCAGTTTCCTTTCTCCTTTTCTCAGTAAAGCTCTGCAATCACAGCAGTCTTAGGTGAGTATTTCTGCCCAAGTGCACATGGAGACCAACCTTTTCAATTTGCTTGTGGAAAAAGCCATCGCAATGTGAGGTAAGGGAAATGCTAGTAGGCTTTGTCTTTTGAATGTTGAAAGGAATGATCTCAGTGTCTGTGAAACCACCATTTCTTTCCTTAGTGCGATTTTCAGCATAATGCAGAGAGTGCTTTTTACAGCCTTCTAAACTTTTTCGAGGTGGAGACCATTCATAAAAATATTGTGGTAAAGCAGCACATAGAGAATGTGTGGGGAATGTGTGGTATGTGTTGGGGGTGTGAGGGGTCATTTCTTTAACTGAAATTTGGTCTAGGCAAAGTGATACAATGGGCACAGTTTGTCTTTGGGGCATCTCTCTTTCTCTCCTTTTTTGTGAGCCTCTCTCTCCTACCTCCTGGAATCCTATTCCTTCATGAAACTCCTCCAGTGGCTTACTCCCTTGGGTTTAATTCACACATCAAACACTGTCCTTGGACTCCAATTCCCAGAGCCAGAGGTTCAGTTTTATAAGCACAAGGGTAGGAAAAAAAAAGTCAATTTCTCTGACCTCAACTGGAGCAAGTCTATCTCAGACTTTGCCACATAAAGCAGGGTCCAGGGCCCACAGCATAAGCAGTACCTGGGAATTTGTTAAAAATGCAGAAGTTTCAGTTCCACTTTTGACTGCATAAGAATCTGCATTTTAACAAGATTCTTAGGTGATTTAGGTGATGGGGAAACTGCTCTGGAGACCTGCTTCCTTCTATGAACATGAAGATCTAGGTCAAAATGTCCTCTATGTCACATCTCAGCACAGTACCCCAACTCCATATGATCTTAACATGTGCTAGAGTCTGAGGTTGATTTGCTTAGGTTCTTTTGAAAATCTGTGGGTTAAATTAAATTAAACAGGCAATGGGGGGGGGGGCAAGGTACAGCCTTTAAAAGAATGACATAACAGTTGAGGATATGACAAAGACTGGTTAGAACCTGTTAGGTCCAGGATGCTGGGAGATTCGAGTTCCAGTGGACCTTGAGCTCTTTACACACTCATTGTAATACAGTAGCTAAATGACACACCCACTAGCCCTATGACAGCTCCAAGACCAATCATAAGAGGCCAAAAAGTGGGCGGTGGCCCAAATCCTGGAACTTCCCACCCCTTCTCCAAAATAGTTGGAGTAATCCTCCCTCTTGTTAGCCTGTGAAATTAACCAGCCCATGAAAACTAACTACCCCATATTTCAGGGCCTCTCAATTTCAAGATGGTCCACACTCTGTCTGTGGAGTGTGTTTCTCCCAAGGCCACTCTCACCTTTTGAGATGGACTGTATTCTGTCTATGGAATGTATATTTCTCTAAATAAATCTACTTCTTACCTATCACTTTGCCTCACACTGAATTCTTTCTGCACTGAGACATAAAGAACCCACACTTCAGTAGGTCCTAAGACCAGGTGTGTGATCTCAATAAAAAGATAGTGGGATCAAGTTCCAATATGAGTTTCATCTGGGTTCAAGTCCTGGCCCATTGGTTCAAGTCCCATCTAAATTGTGTGATTTCACTGCTACTGCTGTAACTGGCTGCCATGTTTGACTACTTACTAGGCCAACATATATTTCTCATTTATTTTTTACCATGATACTTTGAGGAAAGTACAGTAAGTGTCTCTATTTCATGTGCGGAGAAACTAAGCTTCAAGAAATTAAGACCAGGGACCTTCTTGGTGGCAGCAGTGGTTAAGAAACTGCCTGCCAATGCAGGGGACACAGGTTTGATCTCTGGTCCGGGAAAATCCCACATGCTGTGGAGCAACTAAGCCCCTACGCCACTACTAAACCTGAGATCTAGAGCTACGTGCCACAACTTCTGAAGCCTGCATACCTAGAGCCTATGTTCCACAATAAGAGAAGCCACTGCAATGAGAAGCCTGTGCACCACAAGGAAGAGTAACCCCTGCTCGCTGAAACTTGAGAAAGCCTGTGTGCACAGCAATGAAGACACATCACAGACAATATATAAATAAATAAATGGAAAAAAAAAAGAAATTAAGGCCACACAGCTAGTGAAGCAGACATTAGGTTGAAACCCAGGTGATCTGGCTCCAGAATTTTAAATTGTTTTTTGACTCTTCCAGAAGTTCTAAGAACCTTTAGAATTCGATCTTCTTTATGAATCTACAAACCAGAAAGATAATAGTTAAGGTTGCCCAAATGAATCTGACCAAAAACCCTTTTTGAAAGGATGGAACAATGCTCTAGAATAGACACCACAGCACATCTGGGAGCTGTCCCCTTTCCTCATAGCTTCACAGGTGGTGATGGACATAGGTGACACGGTGGGACAGATCATTGGACACTTTATGTGTAACTTTCGGGCACCACCAGCCTTAAAATTCTTTGGCAGGAGTGCTTGCTATTAAAATAATTCATTTTTGTTTAAGCACTGAAAAACATTTTCTTTTTAGCCTTCATTTTCAACACTTTGTTGGATCACCAATAAACAGAAGACCTGGATTCTCTTTCTGAACATAATGATGAAAAAAAGTTGTTTTTGTCAAGCTCAAAGTCTTATTCTTGAAACTTAAAAATTGGTATGACTGTTTTCTTACCTGGGCTGGATATTCTCTGTTTGCTTTTCCAGATTCAGATACCCCCATCCTCCTTGTTCTGGACCCCCATAGCCAGCCTCTGTCGATGGCGTTAATTGGCTGCCCTTGCCCTCTGGCTTATGGGTGGATTTGGCTAATAAACAATGATGTGTCAGCATGCAGATTGATGGAGGGTCAGGTTACTTACTTACTTGGCTCTGCCTGCAGGGCTTCAGTGCATCCCTCTACCAAATGTCAGAGCTCCAGCTGGGTGGTTCTTTCTTACGGTGACAGTTTATCCTAGACTCCCTCAGGTCTAGGGATGGGAATAGACCTCTGCTCATAGGGTGATTCATGACCCTTGTTGGTTTCCTTTGTTATTCCCACATATCTGTAAATAGTCCTTTATTAAACTCTGCCCAGCTTCACCATTTGATCATGCCATTTGTTTCCTGCCTGTCTTGACCAACATATAAATCAAATTATAATCAAGTAAATTTAAATTAAAATGCTATTTACGTTATTTTCTTATTACATTGCTTTACTTCTTTCTCATATATTCCCCTATTTCCTGAATCTTCAGATAAAATCAGTGTTTCCAGAAATGTGTCATGTTCCTCCACTGGCTTCCTTCAGGTATTTCCAAGCAAAACTGTACAACTCAGATTGGGACTTGAAATCATGGGCCGGGACTTGAACCCAGCCAGAACCCAGATTGGGACTTGAACCACTGTCTTTTAACTGAGATCACACACTTGGTCTCAGGACCAACTGAAGTTTGGGTTCTTTATGTTTCATTGAAGAAAGAATTCAGTGTGAGACAAAGCAGTAAGTAAGAAGTGGATTTACTTAAAGACATGTACATTCCATGGACAGAATGTGGTCTGTCTCAAAAGGCAAGAATGGCCCTGGGAGAAACACACTCCACAGATAGAGCATGGGCCATCTTAGAAAGTGAGAGGCCCTGAAATATGGGGTGGTTAGTCTTTATGGACTGGGTAATTTCATAGTCTAACAAGTAGGAGGATTATTCCAACTGTTTTGGAAAAGGGGTGGGGGTTTCCAGGATTTGGACTACCACCCACTTTTTGGCCTTTTATGGTCGGCTTTGGAACTGTCATGGCATTGGTTGGTGTGTCATTTAGCATGCTAATATATTACAATGAGTGTGTAATGACGCTCAGGGTTCACTGGATATCAAATCTTCTGCCATCTTGTGTAACAGGGAAGAGCTAAATTGAACTCCATATTCAATCTGTTTCTTTGACTTTAATGTTTGCTTATCTCAGTTCTTGTTATTATAATCATACATGATGGCCTGCCTCAGGGAAACCTGCCTCTCTGTCTGACTATTAAACTAAAGTGCCTTTGTTCAGCTCACAGGCAGACAATCTATCCTGCCCACCTGTGAATGGCTGCAGGAAAGAAGAAATTAACAAAAATTAACACATCCCCTCACTGAGGCTGGTCATTCCTAGAGATGTTTTGCAAGACTGATGGCCATTTTTATTTTACTTCCCCACACCTCTCCCTCTCTATTCTGCCTTTTTACTTTACTTCCACATCACCTCTCTATCTTTGATTCTGTAAAACAAACTGGCATCCAGATACCAATAAGATGGTTTTTCAGAGACACTAGTCTGTCATCTTCTTGGTCTGCTGGCTTTCTGAATAAAGTCGTATTTCTTGCCTCAACACCTTATCTCTGATTCATTGACCTGTTGTGCAGCGAGCAGAGTGAGCTTGGACTCAGTAACACTTGGACCTATTTGATTCTAACCAGTCTTTGTCATATCCTCAACAGCTATGTCATTCTTTTAAATGTTGTGCCCTGCCCCCATTTATCCTGTTTGACAAGGGTATTATAAGTACTCCAGATGGAAGATGCTGTGAAACTAATATGAATGTTCACACCTGAGAGAAATGAACAGAGCAAAAACAAAGCCCTGAGGTGCTAATTTCTTTTAATCAGAGAAGCAGAGGATTAGGATGTGGGTCACAGTCTCAGAGGAAATCCCTTGTGAATCATTGCAATATGATGTCCCAGGGGGTCAGAGACAGTTTGGAGATGATGGGTCCTGGGGCAAGGGGGGTTGTTATCAAGAACACTTCCATGGAGAAACAAAATGAAAGAAGACAAATTTCCTTCCCTGTAAAGTGCCTATGGCCTCAAGCAGGAGTGAGAGTGTGGAAATGGAAGGTGTAAGATGCATTTATATTTTTTAGGACATCTCTGAATCCAGATAGCAGCTATTAAAACATAAACATCCCTCTGGAGACAAGAGGCATCTGGAACAGGTCAGATATGCTGATGGAACCAGAATTTGAAAATGTTGCAGGAAATAAAATGGGGCAAAAGAGAATTGTCACATCCCAGGTCTCAGGTGAGCATGGGCTCTTGGCTTCGCACAGCAAAGAATTCAAGAGCAAGCCATAGTAAAGTGAAAGGTTTATTCAGGGAGATACACACTCCACAGACAGAGTGTGGGCCATCTCAGAAGGCTAGAGGCCCTAGGTCAGTTTTTAAGGGATGGGTAATTTCTTAGGCTAATGAGTGGGAGGGTTATTCCAACTATTTTGGGGAAGGGGCAGGGATTTCCTGCCACTGCCCACTTTTTAGCCCCTTATGATCAGCCTTGAAACTATCATGGCAGCTGTGAGTGTGTCATTTAGCTTGCTGATGTATTACAATGAGTGTGTAATGAGGCTCAAGGTCTAGTGGAAGTCAACTCATCTTCCATCTTGGTCAGTTACTTGGTTAGAACTTAGTTTATGTTGTGTCCTCAACAGCTGTCATTCCTTTAAAGGTTGTTCCCAGCCCCCTTCCTGTCTCAAAAAGAGCAGGAGAACCGACAACAGAGGAAGAGGCCCTTAGAATAAATGGAGGGTGAGCTAACTAGAGAAGAAGAGCTGTGAGAATGGCCTTCTCCCAAATATGTAAGCATAACGAGAGGGGAGCTGAGGGCATGCTGATGAGTTGGGCTGCCTGAGCTCAGTGCACTCAGTATATCCCTGGAAAATGACAAGTGGACTTGTTATTGAACAAAGTTTGTGTGCCCAATGCACAGTGAGGCCAAATAAACTGAAATGTTGGAGTTTAAAGCATAGAAGTGTTTATTGCAGGGCCAAGCAAGGAGAATGGGTGGCTTGTGCTCAAAAATCCTGAACTCTTTAGTGGTTTTGGGGAAAAAGTTTTTATAGGTAAAATTTGGGGTGAGGGCTGAAGGGTTTGTGACTTTCTTCTGATTGGTTGGTGGTGAGGTAACAGGGCAGGGCTCCAGGAATTTTGGGCTCAGCCTGAAGTTGCCATCCTCCTCATGGGTGGGAGACTTGGTTCTGCAGAAGAACTCAAAGATATTGTTATGTATATTCCTTGAGAAGAAACCAGGACCCTACCCCAAGGTTGCACTATTGTTTCTCGACTCCTCCTCCCTTGTCTCTGCATTCCTTCCCTTCCCTGATTAGTAATTGTTTGAACTTGTCCTTTGGAACTCAGGGAAAGTCAAGGAGGCTAAATGAAGCCTATTTCCCATAGACAAGGAATGGGGGACACAGAAAGGATTTGTACCCAGGAGCTCCATGGGGTCCTGACTGGCTTTAGACTCTTTGCCTTGTTATTTTGGGTGACTGCCAGGACACTAATTTTGTTCTGGATCTGTAAAATTGAGAAAAACAGGAGCTAGAGTTTCTTAAGCTGATACTGTATCAGGCATGTAAACACAGTAGTCTCATTTTAATCCTCTAAAGAAGTTATTTTTTTCCTTCAATTTCATGCATGAGGAAACTGAGGTTCAGAATTTACTAGCATAGGGTTATAAAACTAGTAAACTGATTCAAACTCAGTTTGCTCTGAAACTGGAAACAGCTATACCAAGCATCCTTCTCCTAAGACCCATGTTGACTGAAAAAAGAGACAACCCAAAGGTTGAGAATTATGTTTTATTTCATGGACTTTTTGAGGAATCCAAGCCTGGGAAGCAGCCTCTCAGATTGCTCTGAGAGACTGCTCTGATGAGGGAGGGGAGGAGCCAGAATATATAGGAGTTTTGCAACAAAAACCAGGTAGTCTGAACATCAAAAGATTACTGTTAATTAAAGAAAATCAGACATCAAGTTAATGAATTTAGCACTTTTCTATGTATGGGAAGATGCAGGAGTCTGGGCTCATTGAAATCATTCCTTTAATATGCATCTAAACTATTTAGGGCCAGTATCCTGTTCTTTGCCATCCTGAGTCCCCTCAGGGTACACCATTGGGGGCAGCTGCAGTGGCTGATGGCTTAATGGCTGCAACATTCTTCATTTACTGGTATAGCAGGTGGCATTCTTAGTCCACACCCAGGAAGGGTCACTTTCCCATTTCATCATGAATAAATGGATAAGCAGAAAGCAGTCAGCATAGGCTTAGATGGCAATAATTCAAACAATTAAGAAAAACTGATTCATACATCCAAAGCCTGAAGGAAGAGGTCTATGAACTGGAAAGAGAAAAAATTGAGGAACTCCCTGGAAGAGACAGTTTTAAGCTTGCCATCTGTGGCCAATGAATTTAATAAGGTGAAACCCCATATTTTAAACTTACATTAACCATATGTGTTATGCACTTATACTCATAGCTCCTTCCCACTTTAGCAAATTCCAGTTAATCATCAGAATATATTTAAAGTACTGGACTACACAATAACTAAATTGAGAAAGCTGATCTCAAGTGTACTGTGCATGAAGATCACCCAGAAGTGACCATGAAAATACAGACTCCTAGGTGCCATTTCTAGAGATTCTGATTAAAGAGGTCTAGCCTGGAACCCAGGAATCTGCATTATAATAACCATCCAGGTGACTCTGATGGAGATTGACCATCTGCATGAATCAATTTTGATCTGAAATCTGACCTAGGAAAAGTGATCTCAGTATTCTGCTAGCAGCTGCTGAACTCTAGTTGGTGACTTATACAGTCTGCACTTGGCACATTCAAGGCCTATGTCCCTTCCCCATTAGTTGACTTGCCTCCCCCCAGCTCTTGCTGGAGCTACAATCTGTGTGTCTCAGCCACATGGTTCAGTCTGCTCCTGGCTCATGCTGGGTCCCCTGCCATGTCTCTCCCACAGCAGGCTTGCCATTCCCAACTCAGCTGTCCAAGTCCTGACTGGGTGCAAGCAGAAACTTCCTGATCCCTAATCCAGGGAGCTCAGGAAACTCTAGGAACAATATCTATGACCTTCTCTCTGTGTAGTCTCTGTTTACTTGTTTGCTTTTCACCAAATAGATGAGGTCATGCTAGTCATGGAGTTGTCCAAGAGAACTAGGAATTCCTCCAGACAAAGTGAGGAGTGAGTACCAGTGCTCTAGGGACCGCTAACCTGCTGGCTTGTTTCTAGAACCACTGCCAGCATTCCTCCCCCTGGGGTTTCAACTGTCTCCCCTGACTTTTATGTTCCTTGCTAAAGAGCTCCTGCTGCCTTTTCCCTTTGGGAGGTCATTTTGCTTGTATTCTGAGTTCTCCCTACAAAGGACTATAGGAAGAATGTATGAAAAAACAAACTACATTGTTGATTCTCTGCACAGGACAATCAAAGGGATATGAACAGCACATAAAACTTGTAATGACATTGAGCTTCAACTCCAGAACTCACTAGAAAAATGATGGAGCCTCCAGTCCCTCAAAGTTTCTTCCATGAATTATTCTTAGGCTGGCATACCTTCATCTCAGGTGGACCAAGCTACCCATCTAAGGGGTGCCTGCCCCACTGTGGTGTTTATTTCTGCCCCATTGATTCTACTCTTTTCTCTTTCATGAGATTGAGTTATCAGGTTTTAGGTTTTTAAGATTTAGATTTTTAAGATTTTCCTTTTTTAAGATTAAAGTTGCAAGGATGTCAGCTTTGAGATTCAAATCTGTCTAGTGACATCCTCTTGTTCGTCTTGTAAGTAACTTTCCTTCTCTGGCATAAGTAACTTCATGATTCAGTGTTGAGAGACTAGACAGAAGAACAAGAGAGAACAGTTTCTCCAACACTTTAATATTTTTGAGTAATATGTGAGTTCAAAGTGTTTATTGAATTCTGATTCCAGTACATATTTGCTGTCCTCACCCCGTGCTAGGAGAAGCAGTATTGCATTAATAGGTGTCGTTGCTCTGCCCACAGTCAGGAACCTGGCTTTATGCTTTCTCTTTTATTTCTTATACCCAGGGGTAGTGTGTGTTCTTCTTGCAAGAAGCACCCCTGGTGGTGGTTGCCACAAGAATCCCTTACTCTCCATTCAGGCTGAATAGGAGGTGAGGCCAGGGCTGTAATGAAGACCTGTTTGTCTCTAATTTAACAGGTAGGAAACCCACCTTGGCACCAGAATTGAGCACTTTTGACCTCAAATTCTGCATTTGGGGGAGAAGGGTCCTTGAGTAAATGTATTAATTTTTTCTTGTTAGGCTATTGTTCTGTGGTTATACTCCATGTGTCAGGACCCTGGACAGGAGGAGACTTGTGGGACGGGACAATTCTTAGCCCTAAAACTTCCCACCATGGAGAGTCTTCTGTTCTAATTCTTAATCTCATTTAAGGATGCACTTAATTACCAGTTTACTTGTCCTGGCTACACATCACCTTAATTAGCCTGTATTTCAAGTTATTTATCAGTCTGATTCACTGACCTGATAGCATGCTTTTGAAAGTAGTGACAATATCTTGTAATTCTTTGTATCTCACTACACTTGGTGTACTACATTTTTCCCTCAATGTATTTTAATTAACCAATTAGTAATTGTGCTGCATTGGATATTTTTCCAGATCTCAGTCAGAAGGACTAGATACCCACACACTTTACATACTAGAATGCTACATGTCACAGGAATCACAGTCATCTCCAGACAAGATCCGTCTCTGTAGAGGCAAGAACCCTGGCTATCTTGCTCTCCAATCCTGTGACTGTGCACAGACTCTAAGTTCTGTGACTCCAAGGGCTTCAAACAGAACCTCAGATGAGTCAGCAATTACCGTGGTTGCAATTCTCCCGGAGAGAAAACATTGAACAACTGGGAATGACTTGTTCCTTCAGGGTCTGAAATATTGAGGGGGATAATCTTCTCACTGGCTATCTCTAAATTATTTAAACTAAATTGGTCTGCTCTGTGGTCTGTTCTCTCCACAGGATTTGAAAGCCTGACTATTTCTTTCTCACAAGTGGGTAGGTTTATAGCTTAATCAAAATGACAATTACCTAAGGCATTATGCCTATTATAAACTACATCCATTACAAGGTCACCAAGGCAGGAAAGACGGAGGGTGTGAGAGATTCAGGCTGCTGTTTAAATGGAAAGTAGTGTCTCTTCTCCCCGAAGGTTAGAAGTGAGCCCACCTTTGGAGCAATTCACCTGTCACAGGGTACTATGATT
The DNA here is from genome assembly GCF_030028045.1 of Hippopotamus amphibius kiboko. NCBI lineage: Eukaryota > Metazoa > Chordata > Mammalia > Artiodactyla > Hippopotamidae > Hippopotamus > Hippopotamus amphibius. The sequence goes on along the minus strand of NC_080192.1, from coordinate 68,033,640 downwards.
CGATGTACCTGATAACCAGGAATTCATCCTGTCTTTGTCCTCTGTGGCTCCAGATTGTTTTATTTTGTAGAGATATAAAATAAGGGGAATAAGACATGTGGACCTGACTTTAAACATTTTAAGCGTTGACGCTTGATCTAGGAATTATATTTTTCCATGTGCAATTTGCACAAGAGGAATTGAAACCAATGGGTAGAAATTGTACCAAGGTTGTTTCAACTTTTGTCTAACCAATCTTCAAGGTCACACCTGCATGGATAGGTATAATCAAAGAGAGACGAGCAGTGTCAACTGAAAAATAATGCCAACCTAAAAGTTTAGATTTGTGTTTTATTTGGTGGACAAAACTGTGGGCTTAAACAGGGAATACAGCCTTTCAGAAATTTCTGAGAGACTGCTGCGAAGAGGTAAAGGAGAAGCCAGGATATGTAGGAGGTTTTTGTTTGTTTGTGTGTTTGTTTGTTTGCTGCACTGGGAGACATGTGGGAATCTTAGTTCCCTGACCAGGGATTGAACCCATGCCCCCTGCAATGGAAGTGTGGACTCCTAATGACCAGACCACCAGGAAATTCCTACATAGGAGTTTTTACAACAGAGACCAGGTAGTCAGAATATCAAAAGATTAATAGTAATTAAAGAAAACCAGACATCTCAAGTTAAGAAATATAGTGCTTTTCCACCTACGGGATAATGCAAAGAGTCTGTGCTCACTGAAATCATTTCTTTGATATGCACCTCAGCTATCTAGGGCCAGTATCCTGTGTTCTTTTTTCACCCTGAGTCTCTGCAGGGAGCATCATTAGGGGTGGCTGCAGAGGCTGACTACTTGATGGCAGGCATCTTGTTTCCATCCTGAGTTCCCTCAGGGCTCATTGTTGGGGGGCGGCTATAATGTGATTGCTTGATGGCTGCAACAACCTTTGTTTACTGATATTGCAGGCAACATTTTTTCTTTGTCAATTTAATGACAATAAGCTTTGACTCCAGAACTCACTAAGAACATGGAATCTACATTTCCTCAAAATTTCTTGTTAGGATTCTCAGGCTGGCATATGTACTCATCTCAGGAGGACCAAACTACCCCGTTATGTGTACCTATCCCATTCTGTTCTATTTCCTTTTGCTGGAAGACACAGCAAAAATAAACTCATGCTACTTTTTTTCTATTTCATGAAATTATTAGTAACTTGATCTCTAGTCACATGAGTTAGTGAAACCCATTCTCTCGCCTTGGGTGTGTTATGCATCCATTAATACTTCAACAATTAAATTAATTCTCTATTATTCCAAGAATATATGCTGACCCTCCCCATGGTGATTTGGACATAGTGTTTGCACAGAAACTTTTGCTGAACAAATTAGATGAAGCGAAGTGAGGCGAAAACTGGCAGAAAGGAAGTGTTTTCTTCAGCCTTAAAGCAGGGAGCAATTTATCCCTTCAATGAGATCTTCATTCTCTGGGAGGCCCCTATGGCTAAGCTCATTAAAAACTAAAGACATAAGCAGATCATAAACCAGGTAAAAGGCCTCAGTGTGATCCTTGGGAAGGTGCCAAAGTAGAGAATCACAAAGGGAGGTTGGGGACCAAGATGAGAAATATAGATCCATCTTGTTCTGTGGATATATTTCTCCAAATTACAGTGAAAAAAATGCTTAGAGGAAGAGCTGCATAGAAGGAAACTTTGTTTTCTTTCAGGAGATATCTCTATTTATTAGTCTTGAAAACACGAATTTCTAAAAAGACCTGTAGAAATGGGATGGGATATGATGAAAATAAGGTCATGATTGTATGTCATTAAGGATAAGATGCACTGAATTCTTATGCTATCTTGTGAGAAAAGGAACAAGAACATGAGCACAGAGTAAGTACAGTTATAAAATATAGTTTAGGAGACATCATTGGAGACATATGGATACGTAAAGTGGAGTTGGCTTTTTGAATATAATAACATTAAAGTCAAATAAAGTTATATTTTACCTGTGTGATGAACGGCTACTGCTATCATATTAGGGGAGAGAGTTCAGGTACTGGTATTGACTAAGATTTTTAAGTAGGATGTTTCTATGGCTTCTTTAATTTAACTTAGAGTGATACAAATTATTGTTTGTTTTTTTTTCTAAGCTGTCTGCAAGGCTACCTGAAGGATTTGGCCCAAAGCATTCATTTCTGTTTTGCCTAACTTAGAACCCAGGGAAGAAAAGCACTGGACATTGCCCCAAAACATTAGAGGTAAATGGAAAACCTTCAGCCACCTGGGACAATAGATTATAGTTGAGACATACAATAGACAGCCTAAAGCCTGGGAGTCATATATGGGGAGAGAGTTTAGGACATTTAAATGTTCCCATGAATGCTTGAAAAATTTAAAGCTACACACATGCCCAGGACTGGATGCATGCTCAGAAAAGATCTGAGAAAACCCTAAGCTATCATCTTTGGCTGCTCTCTAGACTCAGTGCAAGTAGGAAATTAGGGCTAAGGCAGAGTTGTAAATGGTCTGCCTAAGTAGTATTGAAGGAGTGTCTCAGGACAGAGAATCTGCAAAGACTGGGAGAGATTTTTTTCTTAAGCTCCTAGTTTTCAAGGGAATCTCTTCCATGACACTAGCTGAACACAGGCTAAAGGAACAGAACTTTTAGTGATACACATGAAAAAGAATACAGTCTTTGCAAAGGTAGATTGGAAAAATCACTAGTCAAATGGATGACTGGGCATTTGTGAAAAATCCACAGATAACATAATGATGAAAGATTGAAAGCTTTCCACCTGAGATCAGGAACTAGACAAGGATTCCCACTTTAACCACTGCTACTTAACATTGTACTGGAAATTCTAGCCATAGAAAATTACTTTTGAAGTATAGGGAAGTTTTGATATTGAGAGGGACTTCTTGCATGCTGCATATATTACATTTCTTGACCTGGTTGGTGGTTATAGAGGTGGATTTATTGTGAGTTATTCATCAAGCTGTGCCCTTGTGATTTGTGCATTTTTATACCTAAATTATATTTTAATTAAAATTTAAGACATGTACCATTGATTAAAAAATTAAACTGAGCATTTTAAGTGTATTTTGGTTCTAATGTAACTACTTCCCTGTCTTTGAATTAAATACTAAAGCTATTTTTAATGAAACATTATAAACATACATAAAAGCATATATTAAGCTTCAAGTAAATGAACAGTAAATGCTTTTTACAGCAGCTACTTTCAAATGGAGATCACTGTGATATGGCATTTCTGATTTCAGCAATAAAAGTCTCACTGGAGGTGCTGGTATAAACTAAAGAAAAGCTCTGATCTGCTGCTTTTACATTATTTGCCTGGCTGTTTCTTCAGTATTTCATCCCTCTACAATTTTGTGAACATGATGGTGGGGAAATGACTCTTTCTTTCCCAAAAGTCTGGCTTATAAGTCATTATCTATTTATTCATGTATGCTGATTTTTCCTCATTAATGTCTGAGAGTCTGAATGTGTATAGAAGAAATCTTTCTATTTGTACTCTGATTACTAAATTCATTAAACTTTGTGTTTTTGACATTGCTCTTGATATTTTGGAAAGAATTTTTGTTTTCTGGCAATAATGTGATAAATCCAGAACTGTTCTGATATTTTCTCAGCAAAGTCATGGAATCAGGTGCTTTCCAATGTTCCATTGATTTTCTCAGTTCCATGTATTATATTGCTCAACTCTGCTTTTTTTTATGCTCTTTATTGGAATATAATTGCTTTACACTCTTGTACCAGCTTATGAGGTACACCAAAGTGAATCAGCTGTATTTATACACATATCCCCATATCCCCTCCCTCTCGCGACTGCCCCCCTCCAGCCCCTGCCTCAACTCTGCTTTTTTAGGATGAGGCTGAAACCACTATGGCTTTCTTCTACCATGATAATTTACATTAAGGAGATCAAAGGAGGCCAACATGGAGGGATATAGAGTATCTCTGCCATTCTCCTATGGAGGACAAGTAAGTTGAGGCCATGCATCAGCCAGCAGAACTCTATCTCAGGCAGCATCACAAGACCAGAGTACGAATAGTGCTTCTGAGACTCCCTGCTGTGCTCATTCTATACAAGTAGCCACTTTGATGGAGACAGCAGGAATATAGTGCTGGTGAGAATAGTAGTTGGTTAATTCAATAGGTAAGAGCCTGAACATAATTTGGTCAAGGTCTGTTCACACAGACCAGCCATTTCACAGCAATGCCACACAAATCACTTACAATGTATCCAACTGTAATTACTAGGGCTGTCATGATAAAGTACTAGACTGGGTTGATTAAACAACATAAATTAATTTTCTTATGGTTCTGGGGGCCAGAAGACTAAAATCAAGGTGTCAGCAGGGTTGATCTTTTCTGGGACCTCTCTCCTTGGCTTGCAGACAGACATCTTTTCACTCTGTTTTCACATGGTCTTCTCTCTGTGTCTGTCTGTGTCCTAACTTCTTCTCACTATAAGGACATCAGTCATATTGGATTAAGATCCACCCTAAATCCTCATTTTAACACTTTAAAGATCCTATCTCCAAATACAATCATATTCTAATTTACTAGGTGTTAGGTATTATGGTGTTTTGGAGGCATGCAATTCAGCCCCTAACACTGTAAGAGCTTCCTAATCTTGGTCAGGTACACTGATTTGTTGTGTGCAACCCACACATTCTCAAGCCCATGCCCCAAATGGAGGTAGTTTAGCAGGTCTTTCTGAGGTGAACATGAGTGTGAAATGTGACAAAGAAATGGAAGTATGTGATAATACTTACAACTTCTTTGTTGCAGGCATCCTAACAGAATTTTGTAGCTAGATACATTTTAATAAGCCTAGATATTTGCAAAATCATTATGAAAGCTGGTTTTAAAATATCAGTGTTACTAAAGCACTGCTTTGCTCCCTTCTCCTTCATTCATTGGAACACATACTAATGTAGGAAGATATTAGAAATTAATGACCCGTATAGTCAAAATGAATAGATTTGAACTCATTCTATTTACCATCAAATATGTTCTTTCCTCAATATGACCTGTGTCTTCTAATGATAATACTAGTTAACAGTCACCCAGTGTCACACGCTGTGGCATCTTTGGCTTTCTTCTTTTCATTCTCCTTATTATAATATAGAAGTTGGAGCCAAACAAGTCTGGATTCAAAATCTAGGTTTGCCACTTACTATCTGTGACCCTGACGTGTTATTTATCCTCTTGCTTTACATTAGTTTCCTCATATGCAAAATATGGGTTAATAGCAGTCCCCATTTCATTGAATTGTTGATAGGGTCAAGTGAGAAAGTGAATGCATCTGATATTCAGTAAATGCATAGTAAATATTACTAATTATTGCTATTATTGCTAAATATTGCTAATTCTACCGCTAATCTTTCTCTCATAGCAGCACGTTTCTCTCTATTCATACTGCTTCTGTCCTAACTTAGGACTGGCCTTCCTGCTGCCCAGGACTCTTAGAGATCTAACCCAATCTACTCTTCCATCCACTTTTTATCCACTTTTCCCTGTTCTCTTTAAAACCCTTCAGTAACTTCAAATTATCCAGAAAATAAGGTTGAATTGCTTTAAGCTGGGTTTTTAGGCCCTTAGAGTTTAAATGAATGTCTCTTTTCACACCTTGGTCTCTATCTTCTCCTAATTTGTTGTGTGGTCTCGGATAAGTCGCTAGACTTGGCAGTGAGGATGCCTACTCTCAAAGTTTCTTTATAGGATTATTTCATTTAATTTCTAGAAGTCCTGGCTTCTAGAGGTCCATTAACTAGCAGAGTGGCCTTGGGAAAATTAATGAACTTTCTGTGCTTTTTTTTCTACTCTGTACATTGAGATGGTTCTCAAACTTTAGTGTGTATAAGAATCACCTTGAGAAACATGTAGACTCTAGCCCTTATTTCAGAGATTCTGATAATTTCTGACATTTAAAAAAATTGAAATATACAGCGTGTACAAAGTACACTAACATGAAGTGTACATCTTATTTTTTTACATATGTATACTCTTGTATGAACACCATCCAGGTAAAGACATAAAACATTTCCAGCACTCTAGAAGTTTCCTATGCCTTCACATCTATGTCTTGTCCAGAGATAACCATTTTCTTGCTTCTATCATGATTCCATTTTAACAGTCTGCACTGGATGATTTTTGGTGTTCCTTCTAGATCTGATTTTGTTTGGTTCTAAATTTCTAATTCAGTTGGAGAAGTGCTTTGAGTAAGTTCACATGGTTATCCCCAATTTATTATTTTAAAATGTGTTTCCTGCCCCCTCACCCCTGTGGGAAAAATCAGTGGAACTTCTCCTTTGATTTTCCACCTCCCCAAATCTTCATGTTCTTTCTTACTCTTTAGCTCTATACTGATTCTTCCCAAGCTAGGCTAGAAACACAGAACACTAAAGTTACAGGTCAGATATTCTAATCACCATCCCTTGCAGCAGTTTCTTCTACACCATCCCAGGTAAATGGGCTTTTACCTCTGCTTAAAAACTTCTAGTACCTAAGACCTGGTTACATCACATTGTTGGATATTTCTCTCTGTTAGAAAGTGTATTTATGTGTTGAGCTTTATGAAACCATCTTTGATACATTTGCTCATAGTTATATCCTTTAGGAGAGAATATCTGGTCTCTTTTCCTTATGGCAGGCTTTCAAATACCTGAGACAATTGCCGCAAGAACCCAAAGATTTTTCTTCTCTGGTGGTTAGAATCAGGACTCCCAGCACTTTATTGGAACTGCCATGCCTTTCAAAGACCTGACTCTGAGGGTTACTATGCAACTGAGAGTCAAAATAGCCTACCAGGGGAGGAATTACACTTTATGCTGTAACACAACTGTTGGAACAATAAGGTATAGGTTCTACCCCACTGGGACATACAAAACAGCATCCATCTCTTTTCTCTCCTTAGCATCAGTTTTGTGAACATGCAACCCCTGCAGTTCTACTGGTCCCATGATTTGATGGTCTCCATGATGCTTGGTCAGATGCTCTATTGCTGCTATCTTAAAATTCTTAATGTATTTTGAACAAAGGCCCCCACATCTCATTTTGCACTGGGCCTCACAAATTAAACAGCCTGTTCTGACTTTCTGGTTGTGTTGCATTTGCTAACGTTCTACACATTTTGATTTTTCTTCTTTAATAATACTTCCTATAAAGGCCATTAAGGGTATATTATATTTATAGTCCTTTTTACTTATTTCAGAGTGCTTTTCCTTGGCGCAATGAAGATAAGATCAATATTATAATTATATTCATGTTATAGATGAACAACCCAGGGCTTAAAGAAATTAAGGGAATTGCCAAGTTTTTTTAGCTTATTAGTAACAAAGCTAGGGTGGAACTAGGTCTCCTGATGTTAACGAACTTTGGGTAAGGCCCTCCTGTGCTTCTCCGAGAATAGCACTATATTCCAACTTCCCAGGGTTCAGGTTGGATACTCGAATCTTATTAACTTTCCAGGTTCCTCTAGTTTTCCTTTTAGTTCACTCTCTAAGCATCATGCTTCAACTTGACACCATGAGTTGCTGACTCATCTTTAGTCTCGAGTTCCCTCTATTTGCTCCTCAGGTCATTTACCCATAATTGCTTAGTCTTTTCTTATCTAATAATTGAAGCCTATTTCCCTACCCTAAGTGATTTACCCTGAGCTTGCATTTTAAAAAAAGTCATCTCAGGTTAATTTTGAGAGAATTCCAATGCAATCTCACTTTTTCCTCCCTCGATTATGATTCTGATCTATAGCTAATCTCCAGATCATTAAGGATGTTCCAGTAATTGGAAAGACATCTTCATGTTTTTTTTTCATTAAGTACTCATCTAACTTGCGAAGGGTAGTTAAACTAATTTAAGCTGCAGAGACTTGCCTTATTTGACCAAAAAGAAATCCAAAGCAATTCTATGAAAATGTAGCTTCATTTGCAATTATATCAGTCAGGGGAAGGGAAATGGAGAGGATAATGTAACAAGGTTACAATGACCATGTTAATATGACAAGGTTGATAGTGGCGTGAAGCCTCAACTTTGATGTTACCTCTGCATACTCCACAGACTGATCTCTTAGCCTGTGGACTGTCTGGGCCAAATAGAACTGTGGAGTTGGTGTCTTTGTCTTCTGGTGACAACACTGACTCGTATTCTGCTTCCTAGAGAGCCCAGGCTAAGATATACGTATTCAAATGCAGTGCTCACCTCCCGAGGTTGTCCACCAATATTATTTCCTAGTTCTTGGAGGATAAAATAAAAGGACATGAGTGAGTGCGCGAACGAGAAAGGAGGAGGGCGCTCCAGGCGAAAGCACTGCAGACGCCATTATCCTCTGTTTCTCCGCTGCAGCAACCTCGACGTCTTGCCTACTTCCCCCTTATTTGCGGCCCAGAGGCTACTGCAGCACTAGGGTGTCAGTTGGTCCCGCCCAGAACACTTCAGTTCTGCCCTGCAAGGATATATTTAATAACTGATTGGTGTGTTCCTTTAATACAAGAAAATGGAAACTGAACAGCCAGAGGAAACCTTTCCCAACACCGAAACCAATGGCGAATTTGGTAAACGCCCTGCTGAAGATATGGAAGAGGAACAAGCTTTTAAAAGATCTAGAAACACTGATGAGATGGTTGAATTACGCATTCTGCTTCAAAGCAAGAATGCTGGGGCAGTGATTGGAAAAGGAGGCAAGAATATTAAGGCTCTCCGTACAGACTACAATGCCAGTGTTTCAGTCCCAGACAGCAGTGGCCCCGAGCGCATATTGAGTATCAGTGCTGATATTGAAACAATTGGAGAAATTCTGAAGAAAATCATCCCTACCTTGGAAGAGTACCAACACTATAAAGGAAGCGACTTTGACTGCGAGTTGAGACTGTTGATTCATCAGAGTCTGGCAGGAGGAATTATTGGGGTCAAAGGTGCTAAAATCAAAGAACTTCGAGAGAACACTCAGACAACAATCAAGCTTTTCCAGGAATGTTGTCCTCAATCCACTGACAGCGTTGTTCTTATTGGAGGAAAACCTGATAGGGTTGTAGAGTGCATAAAGATCATCCTGGATCTTATATCAGAGTCTCCCATCAAAGGACGTGCTCAGCCTTATGATCCCAATTTTTATGATGAAACCTATGATTACGGTGGTTTTACAATGATGTTTGATGATCGCCGTGGACGTCCCGTGGGATTTCCTATGCGGGGAAGAGGTGGTTTTGATAGAATGCCTCCTGGTCGGGGTGGGCGTCCCATGCCTCCATCCAGAAGAGATTACGATGATATGAGCCCTCGTTGAGGACCTCCTCCACCTCCTCCTGGACGAGGTGGCCGGGGTGGTAGCAGAGCTCGGAATCTTCCTCTTCCACCACCACCACCACCTAGAGGAGGAGATCTAATGGCCTATGACAGAAGAGGAAGACCTGGAGACCGTTATGATGGCATGGTTGGTTTCAGTGCTGATGAAACCTGGGACTCCGCAATAGATACATGGAGCCCATCAGAGTGGCAGATGGCTTATGAACCACAGGGTGGCTCTGGATATGATTATTCCTATGCAGGGGGTCGTGGCTCATATGGTGATCTTGGTGGACCTATTATTACTACACAAGTAACTATTCCCAAAGATTTGGCTGGATCTATTATTGGCAAAGGTGGTCAGCGGATTAAACAAATCCGTCATGAGTCAGGAGCTTCGATCAAAATAGATGAGCCTTTAGAAGGGTCCGAAGATCGGATCATTACCATTACAGGAACACAGGACCAGATACAGAATGCACAGTATTTGCTGCAGAACAGTGTGAAGCAGTATTCTGGAAAGTTTTTCTAAGACTAGTGAAGAACTGAAGGAGTCCTGCATCTTTTTTTTTTATCTGCTTCTGTTTAAAAAGCCAACATTCCTCTGCTTCATAGGTGTTCTGCATTTGAGGTGTAGTGAAATCTTTGCTGTTCACCAGATGTAATGTTTTAGTTCCTTACAAACAGGGTTGGGGGGTGGGGGAGGGTGTGCAAAAAACTAACATTGAAATTTTGAAACAGCAGCAGAGTGAGTGAATTTTAATTTTTGTTCATTGTTGGTGGTTTAAAAAAAATCCCCCCATGTAATTATTGTGAACACTTTGCTTTGTGGTCACTGTAACATTTGGGGGGGTGGGACAGGGAGGAAAAGTAACAGTAGTCCATATGTCCCTGCCATCTATTCAGAGCAGTGTGCAGAATGTAATGCTCTTTTGTAAGAAATGTTTTATGATTTTTAAAATAAATTTAGTGAACCTAAAAAAAAAAAAAAAAAAATAAAAGGACATGATTGAAATGATTTAATTGTCCTTAAATCTGTAACATTGCTAGTTGAGGAATACTACCACTTTAAGAAGGTACTACTGACCTAAAAATAAATTGAACTGGTAATTTCTATTCCAGTTAGTCACATCACCATCTTCCCCATTGATCATTTCAAAAGCTTGAGCACCCTCCTTGTTCCCCAACCCCCTTCCTTCATCTCCACATTTAGTCAAACAACTAGGCCTTGTGGTTTCTATCCCCTAATATAACCCCAAAGACCTCTGCCTTCCATTTCCACAGCTATACCTGTGCAATATACACTATACCAACATGTGACACACCCAAACTCAAGTCAGCACTGCTTCTCACCTGATCTTTGCAATAAATTCTTAATTGGTTTCCTTTGGTACCTTTATAAACCATTCTCTACATGGCAGTGAGATTCCACTTTCAATAATGCAAATCAGATTATGTCATTCCTCTGATTACAACTCCAGCCTAATTCTGCATCTCTTTATTCTATGTTTCTTTGTAAAACAGGACTTAATATTACCATCTATAAACTTGTTTTTACTTGTTTTTGTTTTCTTCTTTCTCTCCCCAACCCCAACATAGAATGAAAAGAAGGAACTTCCTGTGTTGGTCATCACTGATTTCCCCATGCTTACAAGAGTGTTGGCACTCAATAGGTGCTCAAAAATTATTCACTCATTGAATAAGTGAACCTGCAAACGAGAGCTGAAGTACAGCGCATCTCTATTTCAGACCATTATCTCCAATCTCCCAGTGTTAACACCAGACATTTGCTAGCCCCGGATCCCCTGGGGTTGGCTGTCAGGACTTGCACCTCCTCTGCTTATCCTTTTGGCTTGGCTAGAGCCATAGATCACAAACTGGTTAGGGTCTGTCCTCCTCTCTTTTTTCCTTTAAGCCTCTTCTTTAATATATCTTCAGCTCTATAACTGTAGGAACAATTATTTCTCCTCTCCGATTTCAGCTTATGACTAGTCATGCCTCACTGTCCTTTTTTTTTTTTTTTCTTGTATCCAAGGTTGAATAGGCTGCCATTCCCAGCTTCCACTGCTCCAGCTCCCTCCCTGAGCCAACCAATACTTGCAAATCATCATATACCCTTTAAACCCTGCAGGGTTCAGTGGATCCCAGGTGGAAGTGCTTGGAGTGACTAAGCCAGATGAGTGCCTCCTTCTGATCACATAACATATTCAGGATAAATGTTTCCTCCAAGCTGAGATTTGTGAGGCTTCATTGCTTAAAGATAAGCACTTTTTCATAAAAAATAGTTTGTACATTTGTGCTCACTGAGTCCATGTATGAATTTGTGATGAGAATGCCACTGCTCAGCCCCTGGAGAAAAATTGAGCTGCATTTGAATTATTCCCAACTGTTTTCTGATCTTAAAACTTAGCCGTTCACTTAGGAGTCAAGAAAGATTGCAATAAGCAGCTGGCAAAACAATCCTAATGGCAGAGATGGGATGTTGAGCACAACTTTGGCTGGCATTTACAGGATTTTTAAATGCTTGGTTGCAACTGTCACTTCTATAAGGATTTCATGAAGATTAATAATGAAAGGAAAAGGCCATCTTTCAAGTAACTGAACACAGTAACTGTAAGGACTTTTTCTGGAAAAATAGGGAAAGAGGAGAAATTTGTTTCCTTTTATGTCCATTCCGATTTTTATTTTATTTCTCTTCAAGATTCTGCATACTGTTGTCAATTGTATCTCAATAAGCTGAAAAATTGCATTTCTATTAACATTGCATCATGTAATAATAATATATAATATAATTATATATATACATATATGCTTACATGCAGATACCTATGCATGTATATTTGTGCACATATATAATATTAGTAGGCTTACTTTGATGATAACAAATAATGTGAATAAATGAAGTGGATTAGTAAGTGTACTATAGTAGACACAATAAATATTAGACATTATTACTGTTATTATTATTCATATAAATAATTAATACAGTAAAATAGAAAAAAAAGGTCAACTTCCAGCATGACATTGTGGGGACCTCCACTATCCTGCTTCTCAGTGAAACTAGTGAAAACTATAAAAATCCAGCTATTTAAAAGCATCTGTAAAATGGTCTTAAGTGTGAAAAGTAAATAAATGTCTACTCAAAAGCATTTGTGAGGAAGCTGTAAAAAAGGTGTGAGTCTGTTGTCTTTGAACTAGAACCACTTCCTCCCAGCTCAGCAAGGCAAATATTCCACTCTAGACTGCTATAGCCAAGAACACAGAGCTCCCACTCACTACAGCACACAGACAGGGTAGTGATGAACAAGGTGTCAGCATTTCTCATCCTACCCAAGCTAAGGCTAAGTCCTAGGTGAACGTGGTTGAGAGATATGGGTTTCCTTCTGAGTATATTTCCTGAGCTGATTCAGATCAGTTAAGATGTATGTGGTAGGTGTATGTGGTAAGGCCTAGAGCAATCACTATAAAAATAACCCAAAATATAGTGAAGAAATAAAGAAATGAAAATGCTACATTGGAAAATATTCACATAATGTAAACACAAGGAGAAAATAAAGGAGACAAAAGATCAAAAAAGACATAAGACATACAGAACAGAAAAGGTAAAATTGCAGACAAATAAAACTACAGTTGATTCTCATTATGTGTGGTAGTTATGCTCTATAAACTCACCACAAACACTCAATTAGTAATGACTGAATCATCTCTTCTAGGAGAAATACAGAGTTAGGTTCCTGTGAAACTCTGCTCACAGCATTTCATCAAAAGATCAATAAAGAACCACATTTTGTGTGTATTTCTGTTTAAGGATGCCTTACTGAATATGCATTGTTGATTCCTTTACAGTGAATTCATGGTCAACAGCACTATAACTCATGCCTGAACAGAGCTTATCTAAGACATAAATTTTTTCCATAAGGTATATCACAGCCTTCTTGCACTTGGAAGTGGTAGATAGCACTTTGGCACTATGCTTGGGGGGCATTATAAATAGAGAAATCACCAATGAAAAGCAGAAAAATGCAAACAATATGGCACTAAACAGATCATGAAAAGAACACTTGTTTATAGTATTAAGCTGAAACAAGGCAATGCATTATGTTGTTTTACCTCCGCTTGCAATATGCATGCCAGGTCACTCAAAGTCTTCATTGCTCTATGCATGTCTGCAAGTGATCCATAAAACACTGCAAGTATTGGTTTAAGGTTACAAATAAATTTTAATGAGTACATGAATTCACATACATGGTATCTTTGAATAATAGGGATTGTCTGTATATCAATAAAAACATTAAATATAAATGGTTAAAGTAATTCAATCTAGAGGCAGAGAATGTCAGACTGGATTAAAAAAAATAATAATCCAACTATAATGATGTCAAGTTCCAGTCCAATATGGCAACATTGGAGGTTCATGAACCCCCCTCCTCAGTGGACACACAATGTACAACTACACATGAAGCAATTTCCTCTGAAAGAAATCTAGAAACTAGCTGAGTGACTCCTACATATCAGGTCAATATCAAAAGGGGTAGGAAAGACTGAGACACACTATAGTCATAACCCCCACCCCACCAGCACAGCAGTATACAATCAGAAGGGAATTCCTAACTTCCAGAGTCTCCTTAAAAAGTGAAAAGTTTAGACTCCACATCATGTGCCAACTTTTAAGATATTAGGAACAGAGCTGTTTTTTGTTTGTTTGTTTGTTTTGAAAAGAGAAACAAAATAGACAAACTTTTAGCTAGACTAACCAAGAAAAAGGAGAGAGAGCTCAAATAACTAAAATTATAGGTCAAAGAGGATATAGTACAACTGACACTACACAAATGCAAAGAATCATAAGCGACTACTATAAACAATATACACCAGAAAAAATGGACAACCTAGAGGAAATGGATAAATCCTAGAAACTTGTAACCTATCAATACTGAATCATGAAGAAATTAAAAAACAAAAACAAACAAACAAACAAAAAACTTGAGTAGACCAATAGGGAGAAGATTGACCCAGTAACCATAAAAGCTCCCAACAAAGAAAAGTGCAGGATCAGATGGCTTTATGGGTTAATTTAACCAAATATTTAGAGAGAAGTTAATACCAATATTTATAAAACTATAAAATTAGAAGAGGAGGGAACCCTTCTGAGCTTATTTTACAAGGTCAGAATTACCCCAATATCAAAAGCAGACAAATATACAAGAAACAAAAATTACTGGCCAATATCCCTGATGAAAAAGGATGTAAAGTTCCTCAACAAAATCTTAGCAACCTAATTCAACAGTACATTAAAAAGATCATGCAACCATGATCAAGTGGAATTTATTTCAGGGATGCAAGGATGGTTCAACAACAACAAATCAATCAATGTGATACACTGTATTAACAAAATGAAGGATAAAAATCATAAGATCATCTCAATAGATGCAGAAAAAGCATTTGACAAAATTTAACATCCATTTGTGGTAAAAACTCTCAACAAAGTTGTTACAGAGGGAACATATCTCAATTTAATAAAGGCCATATATAACAAGTTCACAGCTAACATCATACTCAATGGTGAAAAGATGAAAACTTTTAAGATCTGGCACAAGAATGCCCACTATTACTATTTTAATTCAGTATAGTAGTGGAAATCCTATCCAGATCTATCAGGCAAAAAAAAAAAAAACAAATAAAGGGCATCTAAATCAGAAGGAAGAGTAAAACTGTATCTATTTGCAGATAACATGATATTGTATACAGAAAACCCTAGTGATTCACCAAAAGCTGTTAGTACTAATAAACAAATTCAATAAAGTTGTAGGATACAAAATCAATATACAAAATTTGTTACATTTTTATACAGTAATAAACTATCAAAGAAAGAGAAATTAAGAAAACAATTCCATTTCCAATAACATTAAAGGAATAAAATACTTAGGGATAGAGAAAAAGCAAAAGAAGTACAAAACTTATATCCTGAAAACTACTAAAAATTATTGAAAGGAATTTAAAAAAACTTAAAATGGGAAAACATCCCAGGTTCAAATTCTGCAAGACTTAACATATTAATATGGCAATACTCCTCAAGCTGATTTGCAGATTCAGTGGAATCCTTAGCAGAATCTCAACTGACTTTTTTGTATGAAATGACAATCTGATTATAAAACTTACGTGGAATTGCAAGGAACATGGAATAGCCAAAACAATATTTAAATGAAGAACACAGTAGGAGAACTGACATTTTCCAATTTAAAATCCATTCAAGGCAAGAGTAATCAAGACAGAGTTGTGCTGGCATATGGAAACACATATAGATAAATGGAGTAGAACTGAGAATCCAGAAATAAACCCACTCAATTATGGCCAACTGATTTTTGGTAAGGATGCCAAGACCATCTATGTGGAAAGAATAGTCTTTTCAACAAATGATTATGGGAAAACTGGATAGGCACATGCAAAAAGAATGAAGTTGAATTCTTACCTCAAACCATATACAAAATTAGCTCAAAACTAACCAAAAGCCTAAATATAAGAACTGAAACTATAAAACTCTTAGGAAAAAATAAAGGTTGAATTTGTCTGACCTTGGATTTGAAAAAGGTTTCTTGGATATGACACAAGTAACAAAAAAATAATTGACAATCTGGACTTCATCAAAGCGAAAAAGTTTGGTGCTTCAAAAGGCACCAACAATAAAGTGCACAGAGAAGGGTGTGGCCAAGATGATGGAGTAGAAAGATCTGAGCACACCTCTTCTCATGGACACACCAAAATTACAGTGATTTATAGAGAAACTATTGATGAGGAATACCTGAAGACTAGCAGAAAAGATCTTCTACAACTAAAGATGTTAAGGAGGAACCACAACATGGGTAGGAGATAGTACAGGGTACAGTCAAGACCCATACCCCCAGGGAGGTGACCCCAAAATGGGAGGGTAATTACAATTGCAGAGGTTCTCTCCAAGGAGCGAGGGCCCTAAGCCCCATATTGGGCTCCCAGCCTGGGAATCCTGCACCAAGAAGACAAGCCTCCAGAAAGTTTGGCTTTGAAGGCCAATGTGTCTTATTTTACGGAGAGCCAGAGGGCTGTAGAAAATAGACTTCACTCTTACAGGGTGCACACAAAATCTCACACACTCTAAGACCCAGGGCAAAAGCAGTAATTTGAAGGGAGCCAGGGTAAGGTACATCTGCTGATCTTGGAGTGCCTCCTGGAAAGGCAAGAGGCAACTGGAGCTCATCTTGGGAAAACAGATGCTGGTGGCAGCATTTTTTGGGAGCTCATTCCACAATGAAGACACTGGTGCTGGCAAGTGCCATTTTGGAATCCTCTTTCTAGCTTATTACCATTGAGACCCAGCCGCACCCACCAGCCTATCAGCATCAGTACTCGGATGCCTCAGGTCAGGCGACTAGCTGGGTAGAGACATACCCCACCCACCAACTGGCTGGCTGCCATAGGATGTGCTGAGTCCCCAGCAGCCTCAGGAGCCAGCCCCATCCCCTAGAGGGCCCAGGACACAGCCCTGCCCATTAGCGCACTGGCACTACCCCAGGACCAGCCTCACCTACCATTAGCTCTGATCCCTAGTACAATGTGAGTAGAGTGGGGAGAAAGAATATTCTTGCCTTGTTTCTGATCTTAGTGAGACCCTATATAGTTTCTCATCCTTAAGTTTGATGTTACCTATAGGGTTTTTGCAGATGGTGTCAAATTGAGGAATTACTTTTCTATTCCTAGTTTGCTAAGAATTTTTATCCTGGGTGGGTGTTGGATTTTTTTCAAATGCTTTTTCTGCATCTATTGATATGATCACATGTTTCTTCTTTAGTGTGTTGATAAGTTGACTGATATTAGTCAGTTTTTGAAGGTTGAACCAGCCTTGTATACATAGAATAAATTCCACTTGGTCATTTTGGTGCATAATACTTCTATACATTGTTGGAGTCAATTTGCTACTATTTTGTTGAGGATTTTTGCATCTAGGTTTATGCAAGCTATTGGTCTGCAGTTTTACTTTCTTGTAATATTTTTGTCTGGTTTGAATATTAGGATAATCTTGGATGCATTAAATGAGCTAGGTAGTGTTTCAATTCTGGAAGAAATGGTTGAGAATTGATATTATTTCTTCCTTAAATGTTTGTTAAGAAATTGTCAGTGAGTCCATCTGGGCCTGGTGCTTTCTGTTCTGGAAGGTTATTAATTACTGATTATATTTCTTTAAGAGATACAGTCCTATTCAGATTATTATTTCCCCCGTATGAATTTTGTACATTATATCTCAAGGAATTGGTCTATTTCATTTCAGTTATCAAATTTGTGGGCATAGAGTTCTCCATAATATTCCTTTATTATCCTTTTAATGTCCATGAATTCAGTAGTGATTTCCCCTCTTTCATTTCTAATATTAATAATTTGTGTCTTTTCTCTTTTTTCTTAGCCTGGCTAGAGGTTTATCAATGATACTGATCTTTTCAAAGAACTAGCTTCTGGTTTTGTTGATTTTCTCTATTGATTTCTTGTTTTCAATTTCATTGATTTCTGTTCTAATTTTTAAATTTCTTTTCTTCTGCTTATTTTGGGTTTATTTTGCTCTTTTTTTATCCAAAGGTGGAAGCTTAGATTATTGACTTTATATATTTCTTCTATTCTAATATTTTTAGTCAATTGTATAAATTTCCCTCAGGCTCTATTTTCACTGCATCTCAAAAATTTTGATAAATTATATTTTTATTTTCCTTTAGTTTGAAATATTTAAAAATTTCTCTTGAGACTTCTTCTATAACCCATGTGTTATTTAGAAATGTGTTGTTTAGTCTCAAGTATTTTGGGGTTTTCCAGTTATCTTTCTTTCTGTTATTGGCTTCTAGTTTAATTCTGGTGGGGTCTGAGAGCATACCTTGTAAAATTTCTGTACTTTTTAGTTTGATAAGATGTGTTTTATGGTATAGAATGTGATCTGTGTTAGTGAATGTTCCATGTGAGCTTGCAAAGGATGTATATTTTGCTTTAGTTGGATGAAGCATTCTGTAGATGTCAATTAGTTCCAATTGATTGATAGTGCTGTAGAGTTCAACTATATCCTTACTGATTTTTTGCAGGCCGGACCTGTCAGCTACTGATAGAAGAGTGTCATATGGTAATTCTGTATTTAACCTTTACGGAATTGCCAAACTGTTTTCCACAGTGGCTTCATCATTTTACATTCCCACCAGTAACACACAAGTGTTCACTTTCTTCACAACCTTACCAACACCTGCTATTTTCCATTTTCCATTTTTTAAAACAATAGCCATCACAATGGGTGCAAATTGGTATCTCGTTGTTTGATTTGATTTCCCTAATGGCTTGTGTTGCTATGCATCTGTGGTTTCCTTTTGAGGTGATAAAAATGTTCTAAAACTGACTGTGGTGATAGTTGCATGTATCTGTAAACATACTAAAAGCAATTAAATTGTCCGCTTTAAATGGTATGTGAATTGTGTCTCAATAAAGCTGTTCAATAACAGAGAAAACCAAAAGATAGAAAAGGAAAAAAAGAAAGGCTAATTTGTGCATAATGGCACTAACACACAATGATATAAAGGTTCACTCTATTGATAGCTCTAACAAGAAAACTTGCTTCCATGAACAACTGATGTCTCCAAGGGAAAGAAAATATGTACAGAGAGTAAACCTGAATAGTTTAAATCCTTGCTACTAAAGGTATAGTCCCTGGAGCAGCAGCAGCATCACCTGGGAGTGAGTTAGAAATGCAGAATCCCAGGTTCCCACTCCAGAACTAATGAGTCAGGATTTTCCTTTAAGCAAGATCCTCAAGTGATTCCTTTGCACATTTAAGAAAGCACTGGAGGACACACAGCTAAGTTAGCTTATGCCACAGAAATCTTGAGGGGTGGAAAGCAGGGCAATTCTAAGGTTCCCTAGGGAGGAATAAATGTTACATTGCTCTCGCAAAGGTTTCAGTCCCCAGGTAAGTATTATCTTGAGAATTCACATGGCCAGAAATCAGTGATTTGCTAGAAGGATTTTGCCAAGATCATATTCTAACAATATAAACTTGTTTCATTTTATTTAAACCTATTTAGTTAAGTCAGTGTTTAGTGTTATTTACTTTTATTTTATATAGTTTCAATAGGTGGAGAAAAGTCATAAACTAACACAACGATCTGCAATTTAACAAGATCACCAGTGATCCCCATGTAGATTCAAGTTCAAGAAGCACTGGGGGAATGCAACTAAGGGAGCCAGAAACTGATGACCTAGGGAAATTCTTGGAGAAAAAAATGACAAAACTGCTATAACTGTTTACTTTTGTTGGAAAGATCTTGTGGTCCAAACAGGTAAGCATATAGCTTTCTGTCAAATAAGGATACAAAAAGTGAGAATACTAATATAATTGAATGTGCCAACACGACTGAAAAAAAAAAAAAAAAGTTCTGTAACACTACGTTATTTACCAACACAAAAAGCAGTGTTTTTCCCCAAGTGTCTCTTTTTATAGCAGTAGGCAAGGGAAGCCAGGGCTTTGTACCCCAAAAACTAAGTTTTGTGTTTCAGCTCTGTTTTCTGCCTACCTTGTGCTTCCGTTTCCTAGCTTAAAGGGAATACTAATGTTTCCTCTTTCTAACATGCGTGGATTGGTGAGTATCGATGTAATAATGTTGGTGTAGATGCTTTGAAAACTGTAAATTGCTGCTAATTATTCTTAAAACCACAGATCACTTCCTTTTCCTCTGTCCTAACACTGAAGATGGACTGAGATTCATAATCTTCCCTTCCTAAAGAGCTCTCTCCGTATATACTGTGTATGTGCACACAAGAAAAGTGAGATACTGGAGCTCAAAGTATTATCATGCAGTTAGTAGTAGCAGCGTGCTATTGTTTATTTCCACTTCTTACATCTTCTCCTTGAGCTTTTCCACTCCACCACGTGGTTGATAATGTTTCCCAAACACTACAGTTTGCAGTTATAATCCTTTGCATTCTACTCCTACTTCCAGATCGCCGCATCTCTGTTCCAATCTGGAACACACACTGGAGACTATTTCATTTGTGGAGCCTTTCTGTTTAAGCCTTTGGTTGCTTTCTTTTTCACACCACACGGAGCTAATTTTGTCATTAACATTTCAGGAAATACACAGTGGCATTTTAAGCGAAATACAAATTAGAAAAGTCTGCTGTTCTTAGTTACTCTTTTCTCCCAAATTTGAAAAGAAATCACCATCAAATTACCCAAGTCACATTTATCCTTTTTAAACTCCCTTAGTTGTTGTCATTATTCTGCCAAACTCTCTATTTCTAGCCCCATAGATAGAAATTATGCCCCTTTTGGAGCAACAGTGAGGAGAAAACTGAAGCACAATATATCTAGAGAAAAAAATTCCTTGAGGCACAAAGAGAGCTATTTTCTTTAGCACTTGGCACAGACTTCTGCTTTGTCGGTTCTTGTAGTTGTGAATGTGTGCATCCGTGTTGCACTGACACAATTTCTGGCTCATAGTAATCAATCAATATAAATTAGTTGGTCAACTGATTAATGAAGAAAGCTTGTGTTTAACTGAAATTATAGCTGAAGATTATTCTCTTTATTTTGTAAAGCTAACATTTCATTGATTTTTTTACTATGTGCCAGGTACTCTGGTAAATACATGCAATGCATTATCTCATTCAGTTTCCTTCTAGCTCCACAGTCCCATGAGGTAATGTTCATCACTAAAGCCAATTTACCAGAAACAGAACACATCGGACTACATCAAGAAATAGTTAGGTTTCCACACTGAGCATTAATTGATGGACCTAGAGACTGTCCTACTGAGTGAAGTCAGACAGAGAAAGTGAAATATCGTATGATATCGCTTACATGCGGAATCTAAAAAAAATGATATAAATGAACTTATTTACAAAACAGAAACAGACTTACAGACTTAGTGAACGAACTTAGGGTTACCAGTCTCGGAAAGGTAGGGGGAGGGATAGGGAGTTTGCAATTGACATGTATGCACTGCTATGTTTAAAATGCATAACCAACAAGGACCTACTATATAGCACAGGGAACTCTGCTCAACACTATGTAACAACCTTTTACCATTTGGTAAAAGAATTTGAAAAAGAATAGATACATGTATATGTAAAAAAAAAAAGTAGTTAGGTTTCCACACTGAGTATTAATGCCATTAAGTATTATTTCATTGTCTTAATTAACGGGACATGTTGAAACAAATGTTTTATTTCCTCTGGCAAACCTTCCTAGCATAAAATTAACCAGCAATTATCAAGCACTTACAGTGTGCCAGGTGCTATGATGTGATTTACCTAATTAATTAATTCTAATACTTATCTTATGTGGGAGATATAGTATTCGTATTTCCCTTTCATACATGAGACAGCTGAAGCTAAAAATGTTTGAGGGGAAAACCTAAGATTAGAGAGAAATGGCAGGGCTGAGCTTTGCAATCAGGACTGAATGCTTAGCCCACGTAGTATGATGTTTGGCTCACCAGTGAATCAACAACACTGGTGAAAATTCACCTTTTCCTGACCAGCCTCCCTTGGGACGTCTCCTTTGAATTCACCTTCTCTGGATGAGGAAAGAGCCATGGAATTGTCACTAGATCTGTGACCTCTGTGGCCTTATGGGCAATGGAGCAAATATCTTCTAGAGAAATTTATTCTAAGTATAGCTTTGTATCTTGTTTTATTTTTCATTTAACATTATGACGTTAATGTTTTCTGAGGTTATTAAAAACTCTAAAGCGTAATTTTCAATGGCTGCTTAGTTTTTTTAATCAAGTGAATGTATAATTTAATTACCCATTTCTTTATTATTGACCATTCTTTCCTTTTTCTGTTATTTTACATAACACTGTAATAAGTACCTCTTTATATAAATTCCCCCCACACCCCAGGTTTATGTGTAGTGCATTAGGCAGGTACCTAGATATAATGTCTCTTGATACACATTGCCAAATTGCCTTCTAAAAGTTCTTTACCAATTTATACCACCCCCATCAGGCTCACCACACCCTCATGTCAGGTATAGAATTAAAATGAGAAACCTTTGCTAATTTTATGGGTGAAAAACTCTATCACATTACTGTAATTGGTAATTGTTTGATTAATTATGAGGTAAAATATTTTTTCAATATTTACCAGCCACTGAATCCCCTTATTTGACAATTTTCAGTTCCTGTTTTTGTTTGTTTGTGTGTTTTTTGTGTTTTTTTTGTTTTGTTTTGTTTTGGTTTGGTTTTGGTTTTGGGTTTTTTTTTTTTTGCCCCAGTGAGATTTTGCTGCTTTATCTATTTCTTCCTTACTGGGAAATTCAAACTTTTGCCATACTTATTGTAAATATTTTTCCAATTGTTGCCTCTGTCTGGAGCAGAAACAGAAGGAAATAAGTTGCTGAAACCAACGGAGGAGAAGAGCCTTCAACAAAGAAGGAATGATGGCAGTTTGCAATGTTACAAACAGATCCAACGAGGTAAAGCCTGGGCAGTATTCATGTTTTCCCCACACACTGTAATGAATAGTAACAAAGCTTATCGATTACTCTGCCCAGAGGGGCAATAATTTACTATTGCTTATTAAAAGGAAAGTGATTTATCACTAAAAATAATCTATTTGGAGTGGTTAACAAATAAATGAGTGTCACATATTCAATACTACATTGGCAAGGAACCTCAGTCCTTGCGTACCCCATCATCTTACAGAAGAGGAAACTGAAGTTCCAGAGAGAAGCACAGTGCCTCTGGCTCATATAACACAGACTATAATCAGATTTTCAGATTCCAAGTCTCTGCCAATATACCAATACTCACTCTCTTACTTAAAGCAGTTCAAATGGACATAATTTCTGATTAAAATAACAATAATAATAATAAAAAAGTGTTTAATCTAGTGTATTAGTGTTCTTTAAAGAAACAGAAATAAAAGAATGTGTGTATGTGTGTGTGTGTGTGTATGCGTGTGTATACATAAACACATATATAATTTATTTTAAGGAATTGTCTCACAATTGTCTCATACAATTGTGCAGACTTGCTAGGTCCAAAATTTGCAGGGTAGGTTGGTAAGCAGGACACCCAGTCCGAGGCCAAAGGCTGTCAGCTGGCAGAATTCTTTCTTGCTCAGGGGAGGTCAGTCTGTTCTTTTAAGACCTTCAACTGATTGCATGAGGCCCTCTCATATTGTGGAGGGTAACCTGCTTCACTCAGCGTACACCGATTTTATGCTAATCTCATCTAAAAAAAAAAGGCCCCAAAACAAAATAAAAACCTTCACAGAAACAACTGGAATAAAAAATCTGGGCACCCTGGTCCAGCCAATTTTACACAAAAGTTCACCATCTCAGCTGGTAAGAAAGTGAATCAGAATTTAACTATCTTTAAGCATCTTTGTTAGTTGAGGTTTTACTTTCAATGGGATATATCTCGTTGAGACTTATTACCACAGTCTTCTCTCTCCTTGTTCCCACTCTACTTTTTTTCATTTGTTTAAGTCACGGTCATTCTTCCCTACTTTCTGATCTTGACTGCGACCAAGATCACAGTCAAGGTTGCTGTAGACTATGTGGAAGGCAGGGGATGCTGTTTGCACGGAATTCCTAGGAACTTACTTTCTGTAAAAAACGTAATGATGTTACTGTTCTCTATTCCGCTGGGGCTTTTGTACCTTTTCATTTTGAGTTCAGCAGCCACAATGAAGTTAAGACGATGGATGTGAAATGAGAATTTTCTGGTTCAGATACAATTATACCCTTCTCAGGGGTTTATTTTTTTATTTTAGTAAATATTCATTTAGCAACCTCAGGTAGTAGAACTAATGATTATAATTTTGCCTCAAACAAAGGAGAAGACAAATACTGTAATTATATAAAGTACAAATCAAATCACCTAATTAGAGAATGAAAATCTGCAATAATTATGGAGGTATAGGCCAGTTAACAATGCACAGTAAAGCGACCCATAATTTTAATGCCTGATTTATCGAGATAAATAGAATAAACAAGTGCATTATTACTGAAAAAATAAAAGTTTCATCTACAATAAATTAACCCCAAATGACTCCTTAGCTGTGGTATTTCAGAATTTCCTACCTATATTTCTTCAGAGAATTGAAAAAAAATTATTTGTTCTTGCTGAAAAGAACATTAACACTTAATTGTGTCAATTCTTCTTTGTTCATATCTAAACTCCAGGAAGTTTCTGTGATTACAGCCAGTCCATGGTAGCTACATTGTGTACAAATGCTCAGCTCTTAGGCGTTTGGTTCATTCTGTTTTCTTTGGCACCATTGTTGACATATTGCTTGCCCTGAACCCTCAAGTTATTTCCCAGGGAGGGCTGACTCTGCCTGCTCAAGAGGACCCTAAGGATATCAGAAACAGAAGTTGTACCTTCTATCTTTACTGTCTCTTTCCATTCCTACACCATTTACTTCAAGCAGTAATCATTCAGTGTGTGTGTGTGTGTGTGTGCGCGCGCGCGCGCGCGCGCGCGCGCGTCACACGCATGTAAGTTTCATGCTCTGCCCTTTGCCAGGAAAGGCTGAAGGATTTCCACCAGATTATTGCTGGAAATATTTTAGAGCTTGCCTCATGGCATTATTCAATATACTAACCAGCCTGGATTTTCACCACATCTGATTATTTTGTCACAGTCTTGATTAAAAACATGACAGCTATCAAGATCCCTTAGTCAAACAAAACCCTGTATTAGTAATTCAGATTACATTTCAAATTTCCTACTTCTTTTCATCTTTGTCTCTTTAAATGGTTAAAGAGAATTTTCATTAAGAATTCTTTTTTTGGGAGGGATAAATTAGGAGTGTGGGATTAAATGATATACATTGTTAATATAAAATAGATATATACTATATATAAAATAAATAACAAGGACCTACTATATAGCAGAGGGAACTATATTCAATATTTTGTAATAACCTAAAATGGAAAAGAATCTGAAAAATATGTATGTATGTATAACTGAAACATTTTGCTGTACACCTGAAATTAACACAACATTGCAAATCAACTATACTTCAATAAAAATTAAAAAATTAAAAAAAGAATTCTCTCCCTTTCACATCCCCATAGCAGATAGTCCAGGCTTTCCATAACCCTCCTCACTCCTACCTGCTCCTGTGCAGTCATGTCCTTAGCTACAACTTCACTCAGAAAATGGTCAAATCCAAGCAATTTACCCCCATTTCTTTATTTTTCACCTCTGACTCTTCCTGTATCTTTACTCTTCATTGTCTTGGCTTGAGTCCATTCTCTCAAACATTTCCCCAGATTTCGTTCTTCAATGATCTCTTATATCATCAATCCATCCCTCTTCATCCATAAACTTTCCTAGGTTACTTCCATCCTAAAATCCATTCTAGTACACCAGGTACCATTTCTTTCTCTTCTTTCAGTAATGGCTGGAAGTCTTCTATTATTTATGTCTCCAGCACTTCTTTCAGCTCCCCCCAGTTTAGTGTATGTCCCCTACATTTTTTCCCTAAAATCTCTCTCTCAACAGTTTCCAGTGACTTCTAAACTAATCAAACTAATAATTGAATCAAGTGATTATTTTTCACTCTCTAGCCTCCTTGAGTTTCCTGCAGCAATGCATTCTATTTTGAACATTTCCTACCTGAAATTTATTCTTCTCTCCGGTTCCCTAAAATTATAATCTCCTGGGACTTTTCCTGCTTCCTCTATTATCACCTTTTCTGTTTGCTTTGCCAGCTCTTTACTCAACTTTATAATCTAGTGGAAAGAACACTGGTTTTGTAGGATAAGTGAACCACAATCCTTGTTCTTCCATAACTAATTGCTTCAACTGGAGATTGCTTACTCCCTGTGGTTCTCAGCTTTCACAGCTATAAAATGGGGGTGGGCAGTAGTCCACATCACCAGATTTTAATTGTGCTCCACAGAATCTTAAGAATACATTTCAGATTTGTCACTCACCATGATTCCCATCCTTGTTCCAACCTCAACAGCTGCACTAATCTGGTTTATGTATTGAGTATCCACAATAGATTTATAACACTATGAAAGATGAGTCTGGAAATGCAAGTAGTTTTGACAAGTGAGCCCAATGACCGTTAACCTAAATGAGTTGATAGAGACCAAATTTGTTCCAAAGACCAAATTTGTTAAGGGAAAATATGTCATGAAATGGGATAAAAGGGATGCTGGGCGTGCCATCTGTCAGGATGGTATTCAATAAGGCATCCCATATTCTTCACAACAAGTGATTATGGTTCAGGGGTGGTAGGTGGCGGTGGCATCTGGACAACTAAAGCACTTCCCTATTGAAGTCCTAGCATTCATCTCTAAGATTGTCATTGGTTCTAAATGCAGAAGTTCAGTATTTATTTTCTGGAGTTGATGTATTATGTAAGATAATGTTTTTAGAGCATTTAGTACTGTACTTGGCAGGCAGAGAGCAATTAATACATTTCTTCGTTTTTAGTACTTTCTCGGTAGCGTTAAGTGGGGAAATGCCAATGTGCAATGGCCACTTACTACACAAATATGTTAACAGTCTGATTTGTGCTGACTCATCTTGGAAAATCAAGGTGTTGGAAAATGATTCAATAAGCAGCAAGAGGCATCGGAGGAGGCATTTAAAATTAGCTATGAGGACTACATTTTTATGTTCCAAAGGGTAAAAGAAAAAAAAAAAAAAAGGCACTGCCTGGTTTGATTAGAGTTCCTGCCCTTTGAAAGTTAGGTCACAGGTTGTTCTCTGAAAGCAGGGCATCTGAACTTTGGAAGCCCCTCCACAAAGTTTCTGTCCATAAAGCAGCAGAGATCACACTTCTGTGACTCTGGAGGGACACGTCCTCTCTGCAGTGAAATTCTTTGTTT
Source organism: Hippopotamus amphibius kiboko (assembly GCF_030028045.1). Taxonomy (NCBI): domain Eukaryota; kingdom Metazoa; phylum Chordata; class Mammalia; order Artiodactyla; family Hippopotamidae; genus Hippopotamus; species Hippopotamus amphibius. Next base: position 68,006,504 of record NC_080192.1, on the reverse strand, counting down.
TATATCATATCATGCTGCCTGGGAAGATGATCCTTGTGATTGCTTCTATATTTATTTTGTCTGCAAATTACTGGCAGGACACCCCAGTTCTGTGCAATGCATCTTTATCTTGTCACATCACAAATATCAGCAGTACCTAGTAGATTCCACTTAAAATGAAAAGAATGGAAAAAAAAAGAAAAGAAAAGAAAACGACAACAATTAAGAACACCACCAGGAACAAGGCTCAAATCTCAAGCCAAGCACTAAATGTCCCCAAAATTCCTGCAGCAGGCTTGATGTATTTTTTATGTAGAGAAATGGAGCTACAGTCAGCAACTGCAGTATTGGCTAGTCTCCTGATTTGCTTAGGTTAATTTTAAAGGAATTTCTGCTCTTGCTGTGCATTTCAGTGTGAATGACAAAGAACAGGAGAGCAGCTGTGCCCATTAGCACCTTCCTCAGGCACTGACTCTCCAAGAAATTGGGCATTAAGCTTAAAACCAGTGCCCTAGTCACAAAAGATGCTAAGTCCATTACTTGCCCTTCTGCTAAATTCTATGATGATAATTCCAGTGTGGGGCATGCCACAATTTTAAAGCCCCTTACCGTTTGTTAAGCACTTTCACATATAGTATGCTGCCTGGTCCTCATACCCATCCTGTAAGACAGGGCAGGATATGTCCTTTCTTTCCAGATGAAAATACACAATGACTCAGAAAAGTTGTGTCTTGTCCACAGTAACAAAGCTAAGAGAACAAAAACAAAAACAAAAAAACAGAGCTGGAATGCAAAACTAAGGATCCTATTTTTGAATCTGGAGTTTTACTCACTAAAGCTCTCACGTCTTCTACAAGAGCTTCTGCAAATGGGCTTCTGCCAAATGGTGACGTGATGCTGAGACCGCCGTAAGCATTTCCTGTCTTCCTCCCTTTAACATCTGGAGTCCTGATGCTCCCACACAGACTCTCCATGCTGGCTCTCCCCATCTTACTCTCTCCTCCTTATGCCCTATTTCCTAGATTGTTGATGAGTCCTTGTTCAGCTCTGCACTCCTAGTGAGTGAGGGGCTGAACGAATTATTGAGAGTGGCTGTTATGAACTGAATTCGTCCCCCCCCCCCCATTTATATGTTGAAACCCTAATTCTCAGTGTGATGGTATTTGGAGATGGGGCTTTGAGGAGATAATTAGGTTTAGATGAGGTCATAAGAGTAGGACGCTTATGATGAGATTATTGCCTTTATAAGAAGAGCCACCAGAGAGGTCTCTTTCTCTTTCTCTCTCTGTTTTGTTTTTTGCTCCTGCTGCCCTATGGAGGCACAGAAAAAGGCAGCTGTCTACAAACCTGGAAGAGAAGTTTCACTAGACCATGCTGGTACCCTGAACTCAGACTGTTGGACTCTAGCACTATGAAAATAAATTTTTGTTTAAGTCATCCAGTCTATGATATTTTATTTGGCAGCCACACTAATATAGTGGCTTAATGCATTCCCTATGCTGGTGTGTGCCTTTCTTTTGTAACAGGAGCTAACTCATAGACACATGTGTTTTAATCAAAAGTGATGGGTAGTGGAGGCACCATGGTAGAGCACACAATCTATGGAAGTATAAGGCTGTTCTGATCATATTGGGGCTCTTTCTTTGGCTTATATAATAAGTTAACACTCCCGGGCAAGTATGCTCTCAGCTGCGTCCTTCCCCCACATTCTCACAACAACACAACAAGAGCTCCTGAAGAATTAAAGACTGGTCTGCTGAAAACTGTTCAAGGAGTATTAGTCCTGATTCAGTCATTTCTTAGTCTCGTGAATGTGGGGGCTTATTTTCTCTCTGGGCTTCGGTTTCATCACTGGTAAAATAAGTAGATTAAACTACATAGTTTTCTAAGCCTTTCTCTCTTTTGACAGTAGGCTCCTGTTTTCAATGTAATATATTCTAGGTTGTCAGTACATAAAACAGGTAAGTATGGTGCTGTCTTTCCTATCTTTAAAAGAGAGACTTAGTAAGTGTGAGAGGAGAGGGGGTGGCTATAAGGAGAAAATAGCAGATATGAGAATGAAAGATTTGCATCTGATTTTTTTGTACATCCATTTGGCAAACATTTGTTACCCCTTTTACATAGTGTGGTTGAGGATGCAAAGATACTGCGGGACCCTGTTCACGTTCTCTGGGTCTGTAAGAGACAAGATACATGGATCAATAACTAAGACACAAGGTAGAAATGACAAGAGATCTATGTGTGCTGCAGGAAAGTTCTGAGATGCTTCTGGAGTGAGGGAGGAAATAGTGACAGCTAAGGAGTCAGCACAGAGACAGAGGGGGAGGTAGCAGAAGTAGTGTTGGTCTGAATTCTAAATCATTGGAAGACATACAATTCCCTGTTTATGGTTATTTCTGAGTAATGAATTATATCTTAAAGAGGTGAGTGAAGGGGGTGATGTGTGTTTAGTGCCAATGAAACTGCTTGTATGTCCAGAGATCATCCCAGCCTATCTGCCATGTTCTTACTCAGATTCTCAAGTTGACTTTCTCCCTATGTTATCCAGATTGGCCATCTCTATTGATTAAATTTATCAAGTAGCAGCTAATCTCTCACACAGGGACCTCCCTCATTTCATCATGCCCTGAGAAAATTTTCCCTTCATGGACCCAGACCTATAAGTGGAATTTTACAGCACAAAAGTCTGATAGTATTTTAATTAGCTCAGCTCAGCCTTCCTATTACAGCCAGGAACAGGGCGTTTGCAGGTTAATTTAGTTTCCTTAATTACAATGATAAAGCCAGATATAAATTTTGATACAGTACGAGGTGAGTAGCCCACATGTTTAATTCCCTGGGATGGTTGCAGTGTTTGGGACTCTCTGCTTACCGAACTCCACATTTGTTAACAGCACCTCTAGTCACAACGTTTATTCCTTACACAATGTCTCTTGCTATTTCCAGACCTGGGAGAAGTTTAGCCCCTGAGACTGGAATGGTTTCAGTTCCAGAGAGACTCTAAACCCACATTTGTGGTCACAAGGTATTCTTATCATCAGGAAATTTTGGTAACAACTGATTAAAGGGATACAAATACATTAATTTAAATAGTTATCATTTGCTTGTTAAATTGCCTCTCTTGGGACCTCACCTGTACTTGAGAGAGATGGGGTAGTGTAGGACAGTTTCTCAACCTCAGCACTATTGACACTTTGAACTTTGCTTTGGGAGATGTACTGAACATGGTAGGATGCTTAGCAGCATCTGTCCTCTACCCATAGCGACCAGTAGCATCCTTCCCCAACTTGTGGTGAATGAAAATGTCTCCAGACATTGCCAAATGTCACCTGGGACACAAAATTGCCCCTGGCCAAGAACCACTGGTTTAAGTATGTGACTCTGGGGTTAGACTGTTTTAAACCCAGTGCCCTCCACCTAGGGGTTGTGGCATTGGGCACTTGAACCCTAAATTTCCATATTTGTAGAAAGGGATTAGTGCACCCACTGTGTAGCATCGTTGTGAGAGTCAAATAAATTAACATGTGAAAATTCTTAGAATTGTGCCTGGTGGATAGTAAACACTCAATAATTATAAACTGTTATTTATGTTATTAATATCTTCCAGATGGTCTACATTTTAAGGATTTATTTATAAAAAGACAAGAATAACCATGAAAAAACAGAGCAAGACAGCTGCCACCCCAGAGTCTAGAGCTGCTTAATGCTCTAGGCTGGTAAAGGGAACGTTCCAGCGTGGAGTCATGGGTACAGGTGCAAATCCTGTTTCTGTTGCCTTGATTTGGCTGTGGACAAACTTCTCTTTGTCCCATAGCATTCTTCTTTAAAGAAGGATATCACCTACCCCACGGGCTAAATTATAAGGATCAAAACCATCTAGTACAAGACAGCAAAACAAAACAAAATAAAATAAGAAACAAACAAACAAAACCACTCCTGTCTGCCTTTGCCTGCTTTCCCACCTTCCTATCCTTCTTTTCTTCCTTTTCCTTCCTTCCTTCCTTCTTCCTTCCTTCTTTCCTTTCCTTTTATCCCCCATATCTGAATATCAAAAGCTTATTTTGATTGGTTCTTATTCTCAAAGAGCAGTGATTCTCAACCACCTGGGAGCTTGTTAAGACACATAACTGTGCCCACTTTCAGAATTTCTGATTCACTAAATCTGGGGGTGGAACCCAAGAATTTGCCTTTCTACTGAATTCCTAGATGGTCCTGATGCTGCTGCTGCTGCTGACTGGGGACCATTCTATGAGAATTAATGTCGTAGTATTTACTGCTATGGTCTAGAAGTCTAGAACAGTGGTTCTTAATCTTAAATGTACATCAAAATCCCCTTGGAGGCTTTTAAGGACACTTTGCTAGGAGCCATCTCCCAAGTTTCAGATTTAGTAGGCCCCAACATTAAGAAGCATTGCTCTAGAAAGATTCTCAGCTTGAGCTGCACATTAGATTTACTTGGGGAATTTAAAAAATTGGTTCTAAGGCCCAGTTCCCAATCCAGACCAATTAAATCAAAATCTTGCTGTATTTTCTAAGGCTTCTCAGGTGATTCTGATATATAGCCAAGGTTGAGATTTCATTCAAAAGCAGGTATAGAGATTTAAGAAATTTGGGAATGCAAGAAGGGAATTTAAGGATTTTGTATTCAATATGTTTAATTTTAAACAGAAAAGGCAGGTCAGAGCTTTGGGTATTGATGTGATGAGCATATATTTGAGCCTGTCTACCTATAGTGATATACCAAAGAGACTCATAGGGCTTGGGGGCTAGGAGGGACTTTGAAAAGTAGTGTTCAGGTAAGAAACTTGGAAAATTTATGACTACCAGAAACTAACATCAGAAGTAGCTTTTGAAGGGATCAGGTAAATACGTGATCATTAAGGACATTTTAAAAGAATATAAAAATGTTTTCCAAGGCATCCTTATACTTTGACAGTTAGATAATCTTGGTTTTCTACATCCTCTCCCCTGATTGCTGTTGGGACACTGTTACTGAACCAAACTGGAGTCCACTCGCCCACCTGCAGCAAACCCAATCTACTGACACTGGATTGTGGTGAAGGAAAGTGCAGCATTTATTGCAAAGCCAAGCAAGGAGTAAGGGGGGCTAATGTGTGAAAGGCCAGAGCTCTCTGATGGATTTCAGGGAAGGGTTTGTAAAGACAAGGTGAGGGAGAGAGTTGTAGGTTATGTAATCAGCTTCTACGTAATTCTCTGCCTGGTTGATGGTGAGGTAACAGGGCAGTGTCACAGGGGATAACATCATCAGTCCTCAGGCTCCAGCTGGTCTGGGGGCTACATGTTCATGGCCATCATGTATTTAGCTTCTCCCATCTGATGGGGATTTTGATATCTGTAAAATAACTCAGGAATATGTATCAGACACTGTTATCTATGTCCTTGAGGGAAGAACTAAAGATTCTGTGACTGCTATATGGCTGATCTATTGTTTAAATTACCCGTTCTCCTGGACCAACAGTCATTTTTTAGTACTACATGTTCTCATTCTTTCAATCATTAATTCTTGAGCCAGCCTTCTGTGACTCAGGGAGGCCTAGGAGACTAAATCTTTTCTACGAACAAGAGACAGGCAGAAGACACTGTGGGAGCCTGTCCCGAGAAGGCCCCATAGGGTCCTGCTCAGGTACGATCCCCCCTTTTCTTTGATACTCCTCAATCTTGAGGGGAACAGGGATGGGACAAGAAAGGGAATAAAGCTTTGGATAGATAGCTTAATCATAATTGGTTTTAGGGAGACTCAATTTCAACATCTGGGGGGATCTTGACTCTAAATGGCAATCCTGACTGTTTAATGACTGAGCCCATTGTCAACTAGAGAAGTTACATCTGTCATTTTTCTAAAAGATTTCTGGAAGTCTTTTCTTACTCCTCTCTCTTCCAGCATTACTTGAACCAGTTGGTCAGATACAGAAGCCAGGAATATGCTGAGTGCTCCTAACTTGTACAGCAATGGGTTCTAGGAACTTGGGTGAGAGGAGGACAAAGGAAGCAATGTAATATTGGGATGAATGATGGCTAGACCTAGGTAATGTCATCTGAACATGCTGCTTAAGCTTTGATATGGGAGATGAGTTTAAGCCTTGAGGAGATTAGGGGCTACTCGGTGTTTTGGAATTTTTACTGGCCCTCATGAACCTATTAGAGGGTGGCCGTGGTCAAATGATGCTGTACTGGTGGTACCTACTCCCAGGAATTTATCTGGTATCTAAGACAACATTGCTTCAGTGAGAATGGTAGAAAGTTCTCCCCTCACTTGTAATTATAGCACTTTAATTATACCCTTTAAAAGTAACCTACTGTATCAGTTTTCATATACCACCATCTCTTAAAGAATGTGGGAAAATTCCTCTAAAACATGAGGCTGAGTTGCACCATTCAATGTCATATTCAGAATTCTTTTCCCCACCTCCACCAGATCCCAGAATGGACTTACAGATGCTTCATGTTCCTCTTACATCATTTTGGTTTCCCCAGTATTGGGTATACCTGTAATTCTCCACAACTTCTTTCCCTTCATTTCTTGGGCATTATTCCTGTCACACATCTGTCTAACCATCAGTAACCTCACCTGACTTCTCACATTTTCATAGAAGTTCTTCTGCAATTTGGCTATCTATTGGCAGAGCTCGTACTCCATTCCCTTCTCCTCTGCTCCTGGCACTACTCCGATAAATCTATGTGCCTGGTGGTTAAGGTAAGAAGGCTTGATTTTGTGCATCTAATTCAGGTACATTTCTTACTAAGGCTGTATAAGGTTTTTAAATTCTTGCAGCAGGAAAGTGCTGAGGAATCACATAATAAACATATCAATGAGAATTTTTCTAATGTCCTAAAGGCAGTCCTCCCCCCCCCACCCCCGCCACCGCGGCATTGCATCCAAGTAAAGTTAGTGGTGCTCAGCAGTGCTAGATTTTGAAACAGGACAATTTCCCTATTTGAAAGTAGGAGAGCAAGAGTCAACCCAGCTTCTAATGCATGCTTCCTACAGGAACAAGGACAAAGAGAGAAGAATGCACAAAGCGAACATTCCTAGATCATCTTCTTAACAAGTATAAAGTAACTCCAAGTCTTGCCTTAAAGTGAAAACTTTTATGAATGTCTTCCCAAAGGACCAATTTTGAATTCCATGATTACTGAAGTAAAAATGAGATGGACATTATGAAAAAGTAAAATAGTAATTGCAATATGTGGAAATAAGTTAAAGAAATTGGTTATGCAGTGGTTTTCTTTTTTTTTCTTATTTTGTCATTGACTTTTTTTTATCTCTTTATTGGAATATAATTGCTTTACACTGTTGTGCCAGTTTTTGCTGTACAACAAAGTGAATCAGCTGTAATTATACATATATCCCCCATTCCTTCCCTCCCACGACTCCCTCCCCACCTCCCTATTCCAGCCCTCTAAGTCATCACCCCTCAAGTTGATCTCCCTGTGTTATGCAGCAGCTTCCCACTAGCTATCTACTTTACATTTGGTAGTGTATATATGTCAATGCTACTCTCTCTCACTTCCTCACAGCTTCCCCTTCATCCCGTCACCCCCTGCCCCCACCTTGTCCTCAAGTCTGTTCTCTACATCTGCATCTTTATTCTTGCCCTGTCACTGGATTCATCAGTACCATATTTTTAGATTCCATATATACGAGTTAGCACATGATATTTGTTTTTCTCTTTCTGGCTTACTTTGCTCTGCATGACAGACTCTAGGTCCATCCACCGCACTACAAATAATTCAATTTCATTCCTTTTTATGGCTGAGTAGTATTCCATTGTATATATGTGTGCCACAGCTTCTTTATCCATTCATCCGTTGATGGGCATTTAGGTTGCTTCCATATCCTGGCTATTGTAAATAGTTATGCAGTGGTTTTCAAACAGAGGTGCCTCAAGGTGGGGAGACGTGATGGAAGGTTGGGGGCAGCATTCTATTGCTTCGAACCTCCACCACTTCAATAGGGCCGCTCTGCTTTCTTTGTCTTCATATGTGGGATAATTTAAATTGACTTATATACCATATACAACTTCAAGCTACAGATTTATAAATTCATTTGTTATTAAATTATCTGTGGTCGTTTCTAGGAAAGTTTCTGCATGAGCTATAACCCTGAGCAGAAGGACTGGCATTTCTTTGTGGCTGATAAACTGATTAAAGTAGGTCTGGCCTGACTGATGCCAACTCCAAAAAAGATAAATGTGTACAGTGGGGGAGGAAGGGGATTCCCTGCCAGTTAGAGATGTGAGCCACATAACTCCCTGTGACAGGTGGTTAAAGATCTCTTCATGCTCCATAGAATGACCAGCTATGGTTTGAATTAAAAATGAAATGCTAGTTTCCTGGAATTTCATCCTAGAATTTACCCCCAAGAGCTCATATTTCAAACTTCTTAGTTATTTCACAATTAAACATATTTAACTCAATCTCCTTGCTTTCATAGGCACAAAAATCTATGCTCCAAGGAGGATAAATGACGTGCCCAGGGTCACAAAAGTAGAGGTGAGAGCCCCTGATTCCTTATCCAGTGTTTTTTCCTCTATAGCAGTGGTTAAAACCATCTTTAAAAGCTGATGAGTTCTTGCACTTTTATATAAAACCCTGTACATAAAACATAAAATAGCAGAATTGCTTTAGTTGAAGCCAAGTTGGGGAAGAGATCTTAATCCTACCTACTTTACTCTTCTCTTTTCTCTTTCCTGCCTCCAGTAGCAACCCTGGGGTTCCCATGGATCACAATTGACAATGACTGTCCTTGTCCGTGGTATTGACATTTGGGGTCCAAAGGGCTTCTGGATCTTCCTTCCTTTCCTATTGCTTATGTAAGTAGTATTGGCAGGACTAGGTGTACTATACTTTCCACCTTGAGATCCTTCAAGGTGAAATATTAAATATGCTTTTTGCATTTAATTGGTATTAAGCGCAATTAAAATAGTACAACATTTACTAGTAGCTTAATGGCCTATTAGGTGAACATTTTATTACTTAAATAATTTTGAATTAATTATATACTATGTACTTTAAGTCCATATGGTATCCTCTTTTACAACATTGCCACACTTGTTCAAACATTCCTCTATAGAAAAAGCATAAAAATCTAATTAAATATTGTGTGAACTAAAAACATGGTTAAATCTCTGCTGTATAATTACAGGATGATGGTCATGTGTAATATCACTTAGACTTTTATGGAAATACTTAATCTTTTAGGTTAACCTGATAGAGTAATTATATCACAATTACTCTGTCAAGTTAACCTAAAAGATGTCCGTTCTTCCAATATTCTCCTTCTTATTCCCTATATGCCGCCAGAATAATACCTTTGGTTGCATGGCACAATCAAGTTTTTAATAAGTTTTAAAAATATATCATTGAATTGTAACACCAACAGCAGGCAAAACATGCATTATTACCCCTTTTTAACAAATCAGAAAAATGGATGTTTAGAGGAGTAAAATGACTTGCTAATGTCCCATAAATAATAAATATATCAATTAAAAGTCAGAACTTTAATTTTTTTTTTAATTAAAAAATTTGGTCTCATTTACAATAGCCAAGACATGGAAGCAACCTAAATGCCCATCAACAAATGAATGGATAAAGAAGATGTGGCATATATATACAATGGAACATTACCCAGCTATAAAAAGAAATGAGATGGAGCTATATGTAATGAGGTGGATAGACCTAGAGTCTGTCATACAGAGTGAAGTAAGTCAGAAAGAGAAAGACAAATATTGTATGCTAACTCATATATACGGAATCTAAAAATGGTACTGATGAACTCAGTGACAAGATAAGAACAAGGATGCAGATGTAGAGAATGGACTGGAGAACTCGAGGTTTGGGGGGGCGGGGGGTGAAGGGGAAGCTGAGAAGAAGTGAGAGATTAGCACAGACATATATATACTACTAACAGTGGGAAGCTGCTGTATAACAAAGGGAGTTTAACTCGAGGATGGATGATACCTTAGAGGACTGGGACGGGGAGGGTGGGGGGGACTCGAGGGAGGGAGGGCATAAGGGGATATGTGTATAAATACAGATGATTGAACTTGGTGTACCTCAAAAAAAAAGAAAAAATTTGGTCTCAATTTCTAGTCTTTTTGTTCCTCCTGTCATTTCATAGATGCCAGTCAGATTGGGTATGGAGAGAACTGACCACCTTCGCAAGAGAGGGAGTAACTTCATGAGGGACCAGCTTCCAAAGGACCTTCTCTCCACTCGCTCCTTTCCTGCACCACTTGGGAGGGTGCTGTCTCTCACTGAATAGTGAGGCAGGGCCAGGCCACCAAACTGCCTTCAGAAACAGCTCTGGCCAAAAGCAGGCTCTGCATGAAGGTCAGCCCCTGGCCACTCCTCAGCTGCCTGGATGTCTCAATGAGGTTTTGTTTCAAATCACGTGTGATCTGAGCAGGAGGTGGGGGTGAGGGAAAAACAAGGGCAAGTCTCCTTCACTCCACATTTCGAGACACAAGTGTTCAGAAACAGCATTTGAGCCCTGAAAAGCTATGTCCCCTGGCATGTTCCTGAATCTTGAAAAAGGGTGGACTGTTTCTGCCTCAGCAGGTACTAAGAGCTGTGTGTCCTCCTGTGTTGATTGATCCATCGGCCCCGTGAAAGCTCTCTTAAACAGATGTATATCTGGCAACAGCAGCCTGCTCAGATCACTGCTTAAATAGGGAACAGAAAACAATGTAACAGAAAATCGTTTTATGACTATAGAATCCAGGTAGACTATCAACCCTTTATCTTAAGCAACTTTTCTCGAAGACAGCACAAATGAGAGAACAGAGCTACCACCAAAACCAGATGAGTCAGGCTGCAGGCCCTCCCCTCCCCCATTAACACACAAATGGAAGCAGAACGGTGGTTCAAGGTGATGGGAACAAGATGAGTGGGAAGAGAATTTAATAATGGGTTAGAGTGTAAGTTTCAGCACTTCATTTGCAAAATGTGTTTTTAGCTTAAAATGACTCTTCTCAAAGTGACCAAAATTCTTTTGGGGACATTGATCATGCATTCGTACACAAAACTTGAAATAGAAACCAGCATAATCGTTGCTCCAGACTGGTAATGTCTATGGAAATTTAGTGATGTGGCAAACAGTGAGAGTAAGCAAAGATTTGGGGGGTGCTTTGGGGAAACCTTGCTATGTTCTGAATACATTCTTAATTTCTTTGATTGTCAGTCCTCTGATGTGGGACCGGTTCTCACTGAGATACTATTTTGTAGAATTCTCCAACATTGGCCTTTAAGGTAAACAAGACTTACTGGTTTTTCTCACCTCAGCCTTGTCATCATTTACAGCAAAATCATTTCCCTGTCTGTGATGTGAGTTATTCACTAATGTAATTATGCCACATACTGATCTTGGATAAAGGGATTTCAACAACCCAAGAGAGAATGGGAAGTGGTAAAAAACTATGGGGAGAAGACAGATTTGCTTGCACTGCAATTAAGGACATTTTAAAAAAGTTAGACGATTCATTGATTCACTTATTCCACAAAACAAAAAAATGCACTCAACTATTTTCTTCCTCCTCCCACCCTTAATCTGTATACATATATCTGAACCATAATGAGAAGAAAGAAAAGAATCAAATGATTGTTGATAGGTTTATCAACTTAAGGCAGTTTGACTCCTACAGATTAAAAAAAAAGTGGCTCTTTTTTTTTATACAGAAAATATTCACTCTATCAACATTTGAGAAAATGGGTAATGCCAGAGTCTCGTTAGAATCATCGCAGCTTATTTTGTTGTTTTACTTGGCTTTGTTTCTTCAAAGTAGGCTGTCCTGATCTAATTCACCTTGATGATCAAACTGTTTTCTGCCAGTCTTCTCCTTGTCTGTTTACTTAATTGTACAGCTCCTGTCTTGGGAAAACAAGTGTTTTTGTTGTTGTTGGGTTAAGATACTTCAAGAACAATTACTGTTTACTTCAAGGAAAGAACATTCTCGTCCGTCTACATTCTTGCCTACCTAGAAATTTGCTAAGTATTCTTGGCACTCTTTCAACTTGTTTATAAAACATACTGGAAACTCTCAAGATGCAGAATGCATGGTTGTAGCTATGAGGTGAACACATGAGAGAGTCAGAGGCTCCCTGAAGGTTATAGCATAACAACTGGACAGGGACAGTGGACCCAAAGATTCAAGGATCAGGTGTGGGCTTGTGGAGGTACATCCACCCTTGCTATGGCCCACACCCTGGGCTGGTGCGGGGTCGTGTTGAGCCTGCTAAGGTTTAACCTGTGGTCCGCCAGGTCTGCTGCTGTTTTGTTGTGTTGAAATGTTCAACACCCTCATTCCATGGCTCAGCACCAAGAGTAGAGAAACAGAATGGAAATGTAAGGGCTAGAGCAAATCATAGGAATTAAAGTAACCAACTTGGAAGCCTAGAGTGGGCAAGTAGCTGGCAACAGGTAAATTGTCTGAGGAAGGTGGTAAAGATTCAACAACCTTTGAACAAGTAATTTTTGAGTATCTACTGCTATCAAGGAATAGCTCATAGATCCTATAGATTATGATGCAGTCTCAAAGCTGAACAAATAGAAGAGCAAGAACAATAATAAGGCACTTAAAAGGAAGGACACTTCATCCCACTTTGCCGCCCACACCCCCCACCCCCCACAGCTGATTCGCTTTGCACTTTGTTGTACAGCAGAAGCTGGTGCAACAGTGTAAAGTAATTAAACTCCAATAAAGAGCTTAAAAAAAAAAGGAAGGACACAGTCTGAGTTTGGGATGTAGAATGTTGAGGGCCAGATGGAGATTCTGCTGGTGAATAGGAATAGATGAGATATCAAAGTGGTAGAGGTTTTCAAATATGTGATTGTTTTTTTGTATCTGGCAAAATAACCCCCCTTATAAATCTTTACTTAATCTTCTGACGTAGACATTTCTCAACCTTGTGATGCTTGCCTTCTTCCAAAGGCAGAAGCAAATAACATTCTCACGAGGGTCCTATGGGTTTCACTTTATCATTCTCAGTATCTTCCATGTCTCTTATCTCCAGGCTATACTAAGATGGAATCACTAATTTCACGTGGAATGTCAAAAACTGGCTATGAAAGATCTGCAAGTTGTGTTTTGCTAAATGGAATCCTCTGTTACTCTGAAACTCAGTACACATGTGAGTTATTAACATGAGAGAAGGTAGAACGTTAATAATGAACATTTTGCTGGACGATATATCTATAAGCTTCGGTAGTTCACTCAATCGAGAAGAGCCAGGGCATATTTTTATTATTCTGCTGGAGTCGTACAATGCATCTGCTCATGAAGAATCTAAGCAAGCCCCCATCTCTCCCCCAGTGCTTCAGCTGAGACCATTTTATTTCCCTGGTAATTCCTCTCCTTGAGACAACCAGGTTTGATATGTATCCTCATTACGATTTTATGAAGCAGTAAATGCCACTGCCCTCATCTACCAGGAGGCAGCACCCACCAAAGGGGAAGACTTAGAAACAAATTGATTTTTTGAAACATCATAGGAAATAGATCATTGGTGCATTCAGCTCACGCTGCAGATTCTGTCATATCTGAAGTTCCAAAGCGTGAAGCTTTCTGTTCTTTACACAACTACGGGAGAAGGAGTGGAGGCACATCAAAGGGCATTGTTTTAATTTTTAAGTGTGTTTGGTTGAAAAGCTATTCTTCTGCGGGTGGCTTTGCTCTGAAACAGCTAAGACTCTCTGAGGCTGTGAATGAAAGCCCTGCCAAGGGAGAGGGAGTAGACATGAGGGTGGGGATGGGGGTGGGAACTCCAGTGCTGGACTTTTTCAAGCTGTAGGCTGACTCACAGGATCAGGGGGCTGAAATAGGAGGTGGAGAACAGCACAAAAAAACTAAAGTTTTGGCAAATGTACAAACTTCTTTCGTTGGCTATTTTATGAAATTTTGGCTGACCGAGGTTGTATGTAATCACTATTATTAGTACATTTGATAATGAGGGCCATCTCTAGCCTACTGATAAGTGTAATTAATGTAGTCTATGCCTACCTGAGAATGAAGCCCAGCATTTCCTTTAAACATTGGAATATTGGAGGCTTTGGTAAGAAAAGGGAGTTTTGTTTTTTTCTGTTTAATAGCAATGCTATCAACTGAAATTAAGTCACTACGAAGTTAATAGTTGGATGATTGAGGTTCATTGCTGCATACCAAATGATTCTCTTTAACGGTTAGTAACTTGGAGTTTAGATTCATAATGCCTAAGTTTAAATATCGGCAATTTTTTTCTTCCCAGCTGTGTGACTTTGGGCAAGTTAGTTAACCTCTCTATTGTATTCCCCCATACATAAATTGAAAATAATAATAGAACTTAATTTATAATGTTTTAAAAAAAATCAAATGATGTAAGGTAGGTAAAGCACTTAACACAGTATCTGACACATAGTAAATGATTTATAAATGTTATTAGGTTATTAATAATTAACTAATGTTGCATAAATTTCATTTACCAATCAACTCAGAGAATTTTAGAAAGTGCCCTAATTACATAGATATTAAAGTAGGCAGTTGCCAAAGCTCTTTGTTACAGCACAGCCTATAAGGCAGCTGTGAATCAATTCAGAATTGCATAAATCTCAAGCAGTAAGACTGTTGGTTCTTGTTCCCACTTACATAACTTTGTTTTTTTGCAAAACAATGTTCTTTTTTAATTTATTAACTGTAAATCCCTTGAAGACTATTCTACCATCTTACCTCTCCAATGCTCAGAACTCATTGTGTGATTAAAAAATGCTTGGAAAGCACTGACATGATTTTACACTAGGGGCTTTAGTCATTAAATCTAGTCAATGATTACATGAGCAATGCTTTAAAATCAGCAGGGTTTATATTCTTTTTAGGTGTCTTCAAAAGTGAAGACCTTTGCTTTGGGAAGGCAGTCTCATAAATTTATAATTTTGAGATGGTTGGCACTAACACTGGGACGAAACTGCAGGTGGTACCCATCATCAGTTTCTTTATCATCAGGAGCCTAGACATTTCTCCTTTTTGGCCTCTTACTGTACTTGGCTGAAAGGGCACCCTTAGAGCTTATTATTTTCAGATGACAGGTCTTATCGGCTTGCAATTAGAAGCACATTAATTATTCTTTTCAAGTTTTAAAGTGCCGGATGCAGCACAGTGAGTATCATGTTGGCTCCAAATGGCTTTTGAATAAATATGTGATCAAACAGAGAAGATTACATGAGTTTTCTAATTTATCCAGTAGGCATTTAAAAATCATTGAACCTCATCAACCCAGGCCACACCAAGAACTTTACTTGTCAGCTCTTTCCTAATTTCTCCTTGGATAGTCTTGTCCAGTTATGCATACTTTATTCACTGATACATATGACATATACAGAAGGATTTCCTTCATTTTCTGAATTAAAAATAGGACAGAGTATATGCCATTTACTTGTCTCCTCCAATTTTGTGGAGAAAATGTAATTAATCTTCCATTTGTAGGTCTGCTATTTGGTGGACCAGGATGTAGGCTGGGTAGGACACTATAAATTAGGAGTAGAATCTGGTATGATGCAACTATGATATTCTGGTGCATTGCATACTTTTTGTCCTCTCTGTTGGCTTCTTTGTCTAGCTCATGGCTTTCTCAATTGGGAATTCTACCCTACATCCCAATTGGTTAGAAACCTGGCTGGAACCTGAGCACTGCTTCCAGGGGCTTAGTATCTCCCTAACTTGTTTTCTCTCCACCTCCTGGGACCCTACTGTGAATAGATCACCCCACAAGGTGATGCTGCTATCCACTTATCTCTATGAATTCCTGTGGGCCAGAAGTTCTTGCTCTTGCCCTTCTACATTTGCCAGCTTTATAGATCAAATATCAACAATCATCTAAGTCAATATCTCCTAAACGTTAGTCCCCAAAATACAAGTTCTGGAAGATGCTAAAAGTTGCCCTTTTATCATTATGTTTGGAAAATTTTTTTTTCTCCCATTTGGAGAAACACATTATGTTTTATCACATTAAAGGCTCTCAGATTCCTTTCTTAGAGGGAAAAAAAATATATACCTGTTTGGTAAACTCACAGTTCTCAGGTTTATTTGAATCTAGAACATTTATAAAATTGCACCTCTTTTTTATTTTTTGGTCACCTCACGAAGCATGCAGGATCTTTGTTCCCCAACCAGGAATTGAACCTGTGCCCCCCGAAGTGGAAGCACAGTCTTAACCACTGGACCACCAGAAAAGTCCCATAAAATTGCAACTCCTACATGAAATCCTATGAAATATTGTCCCGTGGAACACTAGTTTGGAAAATGCTGGCTTATTCCTCTTTGACCCTTGGTTAACCATCCATGGGTTACTTTCCTCTCTACTACTTCCCATGACTAGTTTCCTGAAATTCTTCTCACCATCACCTGCTATAGTCACAACACGGAGCATAATCCAATGGTTTTGGCTTATTAGGACTTCATATTTTCTCGTTGCAACTGCTCCTCTATCCCAGGGTTTCCTTTAGTGGTGGGAAGAAGGAATATTTTCCCTTCAGAGTACTATTTCAGCTTTTCAGCTTTCTAGGGGCACTTTATATCTGGTACTCAACACTTGTGCATCTTCTGGCTTTGGAAAATATTTTCAATATGGCAACTGAAACCACACCCTGAAAATTAGAGCATGACTATCATCTCTTCGTGTCAGATCAAAACACAAAGCAAGCCCTTTAGCTATACCACTATTATATTACACGTCAGCCAGACAATACCATTAGTTGGTCATATATACCAATAACGACATTTTTTTCATTTTACAACTCTGAACAAATCCATTACAGACACTCATTTGTACTTCAACCACAACTTCCATCTTGGCACCTCCTAACACCATCAGCATTTACCATTACCCACTGTAGGCAAATATCTTGCTAAACTATTGGTTTTTAAAAGTTGTGTTACAGTCCCTCTCTAGCAAGTGATATTTTAGAGCAGCAAAGTAAGGGCTTCCCTGGTGGCAGAGTGGTTAAGAATCTGCCTGCCAATGCAGGGGACATAGGTTCGAGCCCTGGTCCAGGAAGATCCCACATGCTGTGGAACAACTAAGCCTGTGTGCCACAACTACTGAGCCTACACTCTAGAGCCCGTGAGCCACAACTATTGAACCCATGCACTGCAACTACTGAAGCCCATGTGCCTAGAGCCCATGCTCCTCAACAAGAGAAGCCACCACGAGAAGCCCCCGCGCCACAAGGAAGAGTAGCCCCCGCTCTCCACAACTAGAGAAAGCCCGCATGCAGCAATGAAGACCCAATCCACCAACAAATAAAAAATAAAATAAATAAATTAAAAAAAAAAACAGAGCAACAAAGTCACCCACAACTGGCTAAGTCCTCTTGCCTTGGAGATTGTCCTAGTTTATTGCTCTGTCTTTTCTCATTACTTACTTTATTTCTACTGTCTCTCCAAGTATATCTCTTATTTCATCAATTTTTCTTTTATCTCATTTAACAAGAGCCACTATGACATGTGCTCCCATACTCCAGGATAGTAAATTGGAATACATATTAATGATGGAGACTTATCAGACTTCCACCCCCAGCAGTGTACCTGACATTGAGCCAGTGGTCAATATACGTTGATTGATTGAATGAATGGATAATGGTTGCACTTAGTTGAAACACCCGTGGTGCCAAATTTTAGAACCCTCTACTTGTATTTGTGCAACACCTCTTATTTTCCTTTCCATTGTCTTCATCAGACAAATACCATATCCCCCTCTGAGTGAGGTGAGAGGGCAGTGATTTATAGCAGATGCTGAATACAGAGAGCTGATCACCTCAAATGAAGGAAAGAAAGAAGGATTCCTAGTGACATTTCAAGGTAGCCCTGTAAATGCAAAAGCTGATGAGCGTCTGATGTAGCCTAAAGAAACACAGAACCTAAAGGGGAAAGAAAGCGTGACAGTGAAATTCCGTAGTTGGAGAAACAGACCATTTGGAAATCCCAACTCTGAATTTAACTTTCCTCTTTCCTGGCTGGGGTAAGGGGATTCATCACCATCAGTTATACATGAGAGGAAGGCCTTAGGAAAAAAATGAGGACGAGAGGCAGAGAGACAATGTGGTATTAGGAAAAACTGGGGGGGGGGGGGTAAAAGTAAGTTGACCCCTGGACTTCCCTGGTGGTGCAGTGGTTAAGAATCCACCTGCCAATGCAGGGGACTCGAGTTCGATGCCTGGGCCAGGAAGATCCCACATGCCTTGGAGCAACTAAGCCTGTGCACCACAACTACTGACCCTGAACTCTAGAGCCCATGAGCCACAACTATTGAGCCCACATGCCGCAAATACTGAAGCCCAGCTGCCTATAATACATGCTCTGCAACAAGAGAAGCCACCACAAAGAGAAGCCTGCACACCAGAAGGAAGAGTAGATTTCGCTTGCCACAACTAGAGAAAGCCGGCGCACAGCAACAAAGACCCAATGCAGCCAATAAATAAATAAATTAATTAATTAAAAAAAACTGTCAGTTGACCCCTTAGTTTGTCTTCTATAAGAACTGAAAGAGGGAAGAAAACAAGAAAAAATGAAAGGACCTAGGGAATATCAGGGAGTGAGAATGTAGTATTAAAAATGGGGAAAGAACATCAGTTTTTGACTACTCAGAGGCAGAAACTGATGCTGGTGATGTCCCATAGTGTTGTGTGACTTTTGGTAAGTTACTGGACTTGTTTGAATCTGCTTCCTTCTCAATAAAAGAGAATACCAACACTCACTGTTGGAATTCGAGGAATGTGTTTGTACAAAACATAATAACAACAGTAACACTTAAAAAGTCCTTGTTGTGTAGTTGTAGTCCTAGCTAAAATTTATTGGGCCCTTATTCTGTGCAAGTCCAAGCACTTTAAATAGAGACCTTCATTTAATCCTTGCAGCCACCACCATAAGGAGGTAAGGAGAAGATCTTGTAATTATCCTCATTTATAGATGAATGAACTGAAGTTTGCACAAGTTAAATAAGCTGCCTAGATCACATAGGTGTTAAGTAATACAACTGGAACTTAAATCCAGGCTGCCTGACTCCAAAGCACAAGTACCTAACCATTAGACCATATTGTATTGCTCACTTCTTGAGGGATCTACAAGGCGAGGTTAACAAGAAGAGAGTTTGATCTTGTAAAAACACAGAGGAGAAGTAAAATCTACCCAGAGAAGAACTTTTGCCACATCCAGAGACCATGCAGGGCGAGCCAGCAGTTTCATTGCAGTATTTCTAATGGCCGAGAAGGAAAAATCATGCACCCTACAGAGGTGGGGAAACAGCCCAAGTGATCATCAGCAAGAACAGCATTGCTCTGGAACTCCAACTGAGCTATTAAAAAAATGCAGATTAGGCATTTTCCTCTGTCACATGCCCTGGTTAGTACAGCTATATGAATAGAGCATCCCCGATGTGAAGATGAACCTGAAGGAGAGCACCAGGGTTGCACAGAGCCTTAGACAAGGTGAACAGTCATGCATTGCAAAGTGATTTCCGTGGCCACAGGTCTACAGAAGTGCACTCCCAGAATGGTGGGATGACAGAAGTCCCTTTTGGGGATGTATATCTGAGTAAAGAGGCTTCATAATCCCAGTGCACATCTTTTAGGAATGGTTATCTTCCTGGAAACCGAGGCAGTGTTGCAGACACTTCATAGAGCTCTTGAGGGGATGGCATGAGATAAGGTATGTAAAGTGATTATTCCAGCACTTTCTTCCCAGCAGTTCTTCAGTAATCATCAACTGCCTGCCTCAGCATCTTCCCCTTAAAGGGCAGGAAGATTCACTTTGAAGGAAATGAGATCAACTGTAGAAATTGCAACTTTGAGGTCAGGACAAAGGAATTCATTTGGGATGAAACCAAGAAATGTTTACTGTAACTCTGATTGCTGAGATCAAGACCTCAAGATCAACCCAGAAATTGGATTTACTTGGGGGATATATATCAGGCACAAAGAAGAAAATTTAAGGAAAACTTTGCACGGAAAACTTTGCACGGAAAACTTTGCGATGATTTGCTGAATGTCAAGACCTATTCTGCCAGGCTCAAATCCGTTTAGGTTATCAGAACCAAAATAAACTCAACTAACTTATATACTCTGTTAATAATGTTTCTAATGTAAAGTTAAACTTTTCTGAGAAGTTTAAATCAGATCCAATCATTTGGGTTGGTCACAGCTGGGGGAATCCTGCACAAATGCCCATGAGTTTTATAAAAATGCCTTGTTATGTTTACATAGTTCTGGCTTTCCCAAATTTGTTCTCATTAGTTTAAATTAATTCAGGCTTATCCATACCTATTTAAACCTGTCAAAATTACTTGAATCAAGTGAACTTTTCTTTGGTTCAAATGTTTCTCAAACTGTAGGATAAACTTAGAACATTTTGATCGGTCATAATTTCTTTTTGGATCAGACTGTTTCTGACTAAGTGAAATGAGTCATAGGTAGGTCTCATCCTGCTCAAACTGGATCAGATTCATTTAAAGGAATTTACCTGGTTTATGCCAGAATTAAAGGCTGAGGGCAGCCTAATGATCTGTTGAAATAAGTGCTGTAATTAGATCCTCAGGTGCAATTTAAAAAAGTGGGAATACAGTCAACTGGGCTTTCAGAAATGAATGGGGAAGATAAAGAAGAAGGATTTAAGAGGCCAAGGAATGAACATAAAATAAAACAAATGCAAATGGTCCAAAAGAAAATAGTGGCGAGAATCCAGCTTCTGCTAAATAAAGGTGGCATGGTAGGCTTGCTATGCAGGAAACAGATATGTCTGAGAGGAGATAAGGAAATAAGTGAAGGAAAAGACATCAGTAATATTATTCAGGATGCAGGGTGTAGAGTAGGTCAACAAAGACATGACTATTATATTACATTATATTATATTATATTCTAATCTTTCAAGAATATTTGTGTCTGTATCTCAAGACACAGAAATATAGTTTAGTCAGAGTAGCTAAAATCCAGAGCAGGGAAAGCAGAAGAAAAAAAAAGCTGAGAGAGGGAATTCATTGAAAATATCCAGCGTCTAAATTAATTCAGAAACATGATTAAATCATAACTGAATATCAGGATTTATAACACAAATGTCATTTAAAAATCAGAGCATATTGATGTAGCCTAAAGAGCTATCAGGCATAAAGGATTGCATGCAATTATAACATATGAAATAAGAAAACTTAGAGAGAAATATATTTTATCTGTGCAAACTACTGGGCTCATAATTTTCACTGTTGTTCAGAAGAATTGTGGGCAGGTAGGATTTGGTTCCAGTTTCCACGGGGTCCTGATGCCCTGCTTTGAGCTGGACCTACTGAAATGCTTTATGTGGAATGGAACGTGTCATTGAAAGAGAGGGGAAGGTGGGAGACCTGGTCTGGCATATCCCATGCCCCACCCATTTCCTCACTCTTAATAGTGTTGCATCCCCTTGACAACATGTGTGGTGTGCACAGTCAGGTCAAGTTCCTAAAGCTGTCAATCTCCCTCTCCTCAAGGCCAGATGGGTAATTTCTGTTTTCCACTGGTCTGATTATTTGGCTGCCATCTTGTTCTCTCCATTGGCCTGGAGGACGGCATAACACACAGAAGTCCTTACTGAATTTACCCAACAAGTCTTAAATGATAGCTGGCAAATCCTATCTTTACTGAACACTGAAATGTCTCTTGTGACGAGAGCTGTCCCTTCAAAATAGGATGGCCTTGTATATTGTTACTCGCAAGGAGGCACCTGTGCCGTTATCCAAGCAGAATGATGTATTCATACCTGATGAGTCTGCTACCACGTCATCTTTATTAAGCCACATGAGGACACAAATAACGTCCTGAGTGAGACCCCCAGCCTATGGGATTTAAAATAATTAATGATTCAGATCATGGGCCACTTCATGAAAAAAATTATTATTTATTTTGAGAATCATTATCCTAATCTGTGTTTTTCTCTTGCATGTGCCTATATTGTTGCTGTAGCATCTGTCTCCAAAGTAGTCAGATAGCTGCTAAAGGAGCCACCTCCATGCTAATGAAACCTCTTGCTAACCTCTCATGGTACAATGTGGTAGAGGTTGGGGAAGCGTGTAAGATTGTAAGAGCCTGGTCACAAGGGGTGGGGTTTTGGAAGAGGTCATGGAGAGGAAGTGACTGCTGATTTACATGCAAACTGGACCTGGGCAAGTGACAGCTTCTTATCCCTTCCCCTGTTCTTGGAATGTACATTCCACACACGATTCCCATAGCAAAAGCCGCTTCAAGGATGTAACCTTGAGAGAGTAAGGTATAGTTGAGAACATCTGAATGGTGTAGGTGTTGAATACCATTGAGATGTCTATACAAACTTTTAAGATTCTCACAGGTGGGTGTGGAGATCTTCTTGTCTTGTTGTCATCCAAGACAAGTTTCATATGTAAGTCCCCTTGCTTATGAAACCTGCCACCTACCAATCTGGAGTGGTCAGCCTCTTTCTTTGGTCTCTCCTTTCCTTCCCTATATGGGGCCAGTGTCAAATTTTACCCAAGAATCTCCTGAGGTTGCAAGCCAACATAGGCACTCAAAAAATTGTGTCTTTCACTGAAGTGTAGGTAAGTTTGTGTTAGAACATTGTCAGGCATATACTGGGTACTTCATGCATGCTTACTTAATTCTCACATGTGTGAGTAAAATTTTTCTGGCATATAGTTTGGCCTATACTAGGTGCTCCATGCAGGCTTGTTTTCTTCCCCATGTGTGGGTGTGTTGTACTTGAGTAGTGTCCATTACATATTAGATGCTAACGCATGCATGCTTTCTCCTCCTTATGAATGAGTAATGTTATATTAGATAACATCTGGCATGTACCTGGAGTTCAATGCTTGGCTTGGCTTAACCTATGTGTAAAGTGTATGAATGTATTTTAGTCTATTAAAAGAAAGTTGTACTAAAAACCTGGTACACATAGACTCTTAATACGTGCACGCTCCCTTTTCCCTAATTTTGGGTTATATTGTATTAAAATAGTGCTTGGCAATACCAGATGTTTTTTGCATGCCTGTTTTCATCCCCTATGGTTGAGTAAATTGTACTAGAATAGTTCCTGAAAAAATTAGGCACTTAATAATACTTGTATTATTCCGCTGATTTGTAAGTGACGTTGTGCTAGAAATGTACGTGGCATATACTTGGCATTTCATGTATAATCAATTCCTTTTCCAGTGTCAGAGTAAACATTTACTAGAATAGAATCTGCAATATACCAGGTGTTCATTGCAGGCTTGTTCCTTCCTCTTATGTGTGAATAAAGCTGTACTAGAATAAACCTTTGAATATCCTGCTGGTTCAATGCATGATCAATGGGGGTCATGCTGCAAGAATACTGGGCACAAGCACTGGGTGCATGCTTGTTTCTTTCCCACTTTATGTGAGAAAAGTGCTAGAAGAACACCTGGCTTCATCACGCTCATTTCCTTTTCATGCATGTGAGTAAGGTTGCCTGCCATGTGCTAAGTTCTCAATGTATGTTTGTTTCCTGCTCACTCTGTGTGAGTAAAGTTGTACTGGATCAGAATGAGCCGTAGAGCAAGAGTTTGATCCACACTTGTTTCCTTTCCCCTCTGTGTGTGTAACTTTGTGCTAGTAGAGTAGGTGACATTCCGCAGGCAATCGAGGTGTTTACGTTTCCTTTTCCTACATGTGGGTGAATTGATACCGGAAATGTAGCAAGTAGAAATGCTCAATGTATGCTGGTTCCCTTCCCACTGCTAATGAGTTGGGTTGTCCTAGAATTGTTCTTGACGTATACTCAGGACTCAATTCAATTTTATTTCCTTTTCCTATGGGTGAGTGATGCTTTCTAGACCAGGACCCGACATACACTAGACACTCAATGCAAGCTCGTTTCTTGTCCCTGTGTTTGAGTATGATTGTCCTGGAAGAGTGCTTGGGATGTGCTGAGTACTCTATGCCTGCTCAATTTCTCCCCATTAATGTGAGTGATGTTGAAATAGAGTAGTCCCAGGCATAAATTAGAGACAGTGTGTGCTTATTTCCTTCCGCTTATATGAGACTAAGTTTGTACTATAGGTTTACCAGGCACTCAAAAAAATCATATGCCCTTCACTGATGTATGCGTAACATTGTACAGAATACTGCTTGGCCTATACTAGGTGGTCAGTGCATGCTTACTCAATTCTCCTTTGTGCGAGTAATGTTCTTTATTCTAGCATAAATTTTGGTAAAGGACAGCTGCTCCAGGCACGCTTGTTTTCTTCCCCTGTGTGTGAGTACATTGTACCAAATAATACCAAGTATATATTAGGTACCTGTATCAGTCAGGGTTTTCTATAGAAAGAGAGCCAATATGTACAGATATAGATAAACATGCATCTCATACACACATATGATAGGCATCTATGTATATAAACATGTATGTTTGTATATATGGAATATACTACAAGCTTACTGTATGCTACTTTCCTTCCACATATGTGTTAGTAATGATGCACTTGAATATTGATTGCCTTGCATAAACTTAGTACTCCATGAATGTTCATTTTCTTCCCATAAATGT